>NC_064626.1:762833581-764033581 GCF_023864275.1 Schistocerca cancellata | reverse complement strand
ATAAGCGCACGTGGTCGTAGGCCTTCAACTGGCCTACTTCTAACCAACACCGAGGGAGAACCAGTTTTCATCAGAAAACACAACAGACATACAGCGTTGCTAGCGCCACTTTCACGCCACTGTCGCGAAATTTGAATAGACGCCATCTTTCAGACGTATAAACACGTCCACTAACTTTCGTTTATGTCACATAACTCGTTGCTGTTGCGATTTTTTTACGTCAGCAACGCCCTCGAACGAAAACTTTTTAATCTCCCCTGGTGATTCTGGGCAAGGTAGAAAAATATGAAAGTGTATGTATAAGTGTATTTGCTTAGTATGTTCATATTACAGTTGGCGATTTGTTCGGTGTGTTTGATGTACCTACAGCGCTGTCGACGTATGTTCACAGAGCGGAGATGTCGACTAGATGTGCGCACAATCCATTACATTTCACCCGGATGTAGAAATTCGTGACGGTCATTGTGAGAACCCACAGAGACAAATGTGATCGACTCTCCCCGCCCCTCCCCGCCTGTGGAAGACACGCAGTAACACATTTCCTGGCTCCTCTGCCCCTCTCGGCGGCAGACAGAGGGAGGCCGGGGTCGGCGCCATTAGCCTTGACGGGCGGCCGGCCACCGATCAGCGCCTCTTCCGGCGCCTGATTGAATTAGGGCGCACTCTGGCGACAGCGCAAGCGACTTAGCTCATTACCGGCAGCGGTGCGCCCGCCACACCTGTCCGGCGCTCGCCGCCGTTAACCCACTGCCTTTGTCGCAGGCTGAACCCGTCTTGTTCCGGCAAATGGGCTGCCTCCAGCTTTCAGGCTTCCAATTACGCTGCAACACCGTCACGCAATCACGCGGAAAGCGTTACATTAGTGCTGTACGTTATATGAGCCGGACTGTACCATTTAGCTAATGTTAAACTTCTCAAATCATTAAACTACTACAGCAAGTAATTGCTCAGTTTCTTCCGGCATATTTGTTGATCGAACAATGTTCTAAGTGTCCGTAGTGTGTCGTAGTGTTTGTCAGCACATCTGACGACGGCGACGTCTCTGATCGACGATGTATTGCACTTGATGGACGCTGTACCGGAAGCACACCCGTAAACTTTTTGAGCATATTTCAATAAGATCCTTCTGGAGGCGTGACCACATCAAGAAGTGATATAACTACCGACTATTAGGTAGCCACTGTACAGTAATTCTGATGAAGATTGTGTGTAGTAGTAGCTAAAACGTCGGTGGTTTCTTCGTATCATGGCGAGGCGACATACCCTGAAGAATCGTTATGAAACAGGCACCAGCAGCGGACTTCTAGGCTGATATATAACTACTACACTGCAAGTCATCAAAATTGCAACACTATGAGGGCGGCAAGCAACAAACGTCAAACTGTCATGAAGTATTACGCACGCTTGGGTATGTTAATGATTACATTGGTTAAATTTGTAGGTCTTTTGGAGGTATACAGGGTGTAAAATTTAGAGTAAAATGTTGCTATGTTCAGCAACAACAATTGCTGTAACCCAGCTGAGTATCAAAAAATGGTTCAAATGGCTCTGAGCACTATGGGACTTAAGATCTATGGTCATCACAGTCCCCTAGAACTCAGAAGTACTTAAACCTAACTAACCTAAGGACATCACATAACACCCCAATCATCACGAGGCAGAGAAAATCTCTGACCCCGCCGGGAATCGAACCCGGGCGTAGGAAGCGAGAACGCTACCACACGACCACGAGCTGCGGACAGCTGAGCATCAAGTGTGAGCTTGGATACGTCATATAGCAGCAACGTCATGACTATGTTCAACTGTAGTGTCTAGCTCTAGCGAGTGGTGGCGTGTTTACATTTGCGTACATACTCCGCAAGTCACCGTACGGTGCATGGCGGAGGGTACCCCGTTCCGCTACTAGTTATTTCCTTTCCTGTTGCACTCGCAAACAGAGCGAAGAGAAAACGACACAGTACACTACAGGCCATTAAAATTGCTACACCAAGAAGAAATGCAGATAATAAACGAGTATTCATAGGACAAATATATTATAATAGAACTGACATGTGATTACATTTTCACGCAATTTGAGTGCATAGATCCTGAAAAATCAGTACCCAAAACAACCACTTCTGCCCGTAATAACGTCCTTGATACGCCTGGGCATTGAGTCAAACAGATCTTGGATGGCGTGTACAGGTACAGCTGCCAGTGCAGCTTCAACACGATACCACAGTTCATCAAGAGTAGTCACTGGCGTATTGTGACGAACCAGTTGCTCCGCCACCATTGACCAGACGTTTTCAATTGGTGAGAGATCTGGAGAATGTGCTGGCCAGGGCAGCAGTCGAACATTTTCTCTATCCAGAAGGGACCGTACAGGACCTGCAACATGCGGTCGTGAGTTATCCTGCTGAAATGTAGGGTTTCGCAGGGCTCGAATGAAGTGTAGAGCCACGGGTCGTAACACATCTGAAATGTAACGTCCATTGTTCAAAGTGCCGTCTATGCGAACAAGAGGTGACCGAGACGTGTAACCAATTGAACCCATACCATCACGCCGGGTGATACGCCAGTATGGCGATGACGAATACACGCTTCCAATGTGCGTTCACCACGATGTCGCCAAACACGGATGCGACCATCATGATGCTGTAAACAGAACCTGGATTCATCTGAAAAAATGACGTTTTGCCATTCGTGCAACCAGGTTCGTCGTTGAGTACACCATCCCAGGCGCTGCTGTCTGTGATGCAGCGTCAAGGGTTACCGCAGCCATGGTCTCCGAGCTGATAGTCCATGCTGCTGTAAATTTCGTCGAATTGTTCGTGCAGATGGTTGTTGTCTTGCAAACGTCCCCATCTGTTGACTCAGGGATCGAGACGTGGCTGCACGATCCGTTACAGCCATGCAGATAAAATGCTTGTCAGCTCGACTGCTAGTGATACGAGGCCGTTGGGATCCAGCACGGCGTTCCGTATTACCCTCCTGAACCCAGCGATTCCATATTCTGCTAACAGTCATTGGATCTCGACCAACACGAGCAGCAATGTCGCGATTCGACAAATCACAATCGCGATAGGCTACAATCCGACCTTTATCAAAGTCGGAAACGTGATGGTACGCATTTCTCTTCTTACACGAGGCATCGCAACAACGTTTCTCCAGGCAACGCCGTTTCAACTGCTGTTTGTGTATGAGAAATCGGTTGGAAACTTTCCTCATGTCAGCAGGTTGTAGGTGTCGCCACCGGTGCCAACCTTGTGTGAATGCTCTGAAAAGCTAATCATTTGCATATCACAGCATCTTCTTCCTGTCGGTTAAATTTCGCGTCTGTAGCACATCTTCGTGGTGTAGTAATATTAATGGCCAGTAGTGTATATGCCTCCATATGACCCCTAATTTCTCGCATCTAACCTTCGTGGTCCTTACACGGAAAGTGTATTGGCGGAATCGTTCTGCACTCAGCTCCAAGTGCCGCTTCTCTAAATTTTCGCAATAGTGTTCCTTGAAAAGAATGTCGACTTCCTTCCAGTGCTTGTCGTTTGAGCTCAAGAAGCACCTCCGTAATACCTGCGCGTTGTTCGAACCTACCGGTAACAAATCCAGCAACCCACCTCTAAATTGCTTTGATATCTGCTTTTAATATGAACTAGTTCGGATCCGAAACATTCGAGCAGTAGCGAAGAATAGGTCGTACTAGATTCCTATGTGTGGTCTGATTGACAGATGAATGACACTTTCCTAAAATTCTCCCAACAGACCGAAGTCACCTATCCACCTTCCTTACCAAGATCCTCACATGCTCGTTGCATTTCAAGTCGGTTTGCAACATTACACCCAGATATTTAAACAACGTGACTCTATCAAGCAGATCACTACTAATGCTGTATCCGAACATCACGGGTTCGTTTTCCCTACTCATTCGCATTAGCTTATATTTTTCTCAATTTAGAGCTCGCTGTCATTCATCAAACGAATTAGAAATCTTGTCCTAATCATCTTGTAGCCTTCTACAGTCTTTTAACTTCATCCCTTCCCTATCGTCAGAGCATCATCAGCAAACAACCGCAAATTGGTGCCCATCCTGTCCACCAGATTTTTAGGAGTATGTATAGAAAATAATAGCGATCTTACCAGATTTCCCTGTAGCACTCTTGCTTCCAATGAACACTGTCCGTGGAGGACAACATTCTGCGTTTTGTTACTTAAGACGCCTTCGAGCTACTCACATGTCTGGGAACCTGTTCCATGTGCTCGTACCTTCGTTAACAATCTGCGATGGGGCATTGTGTCAAATGCCTTTCGGAAACCTAGGAATACGGAATCTGCCGACTGCCCTTCATTCGTAGATCGCCGATTATCATGTGAGGAAAAAGGGCAAGCTGCGTTCGTACGAGCGATCCTTTCTAAAACCGTTCTGATTCGTGGATATAAGCTTTTTTTGTCTCTAGAAAATTTACTGTATGGTAACTCAGAATATGTTCTAGAATTCTGCAGCAAACCGATGTCTTGGCAACCCACGATCAAAAGTTTTCAAGAGTGAGATATCTGGAGAACTTCATGCCTAGGGGAACAGTCGAACACTTTCCGTATCAAGGTAACTCAGGAAACCACGAGCTTCATACGATCTGCCGTCATCTTTTGGAAACGTAACGTCACAGAAACCTCGAAACTAGGCCTGAGTCAGCGGCCTCAGCTCGTCAGCAATGCAACTGCTGTGGTTCAAATAACTAGATACGCGATCCGGAGGTGATCACGTTGTACAACCAAATAAATACTCCACACGATCAATTCTAGATGCTGGGCCCATATGACGATAACGGATTTAATCTGACATTTTCGTTCTCCTTAGAGCCCTCACATACGGCTATAAGTCCATCGTGATGCTGTATTCAAGTCCCGTACCCATCTGAAAAACGATACGATGCTCTTATTGTGTTCAGTGTTGTTGTTACCTGCACCACTGTCAACGAATGCCTCTGCTACAGCATCTGGGAAAGCTCAACAACGGTCGCTGTGCTGAAACCTCGTGGTGCTCCAGGCCTTGGCACACGATCCGAATGTACGTTTGTCTCACTGCAAACAAGACCATTCCCAGTCGCCAGGCGCGTGACGCGGCTGTACAATCCTGCACGGCCGAGCGCGCAATGCGTCTGTCCTCTCGGGTGCTAATCACGTAGAGCCACTGAGATCCTATATGTCGTTGAATACAGTCCTCCTGAACCCATCGATTCCACATTATCATGACAGTCGCTAGATCCTAAACAACATGAGCGGCAAAATGGCGGAGCGATAAACCGCAGTTTCGATAGCCCACGCCACCGCTCTTTTTGAATTCCAACACGTGCTGGTAGGGGTTTCTATTTCTTACGCGAGGTATAACATTATCTTCTCACACATAGACAACATTCAAATGCGATTTCTGAAAGAATAATCAACTGCATAACTTTCTTTATATACAGAATGTAAGTAATAGGGTAATGGAGCTCCAACTCATTAACATCAAATTACTATGAAAATTAATTAAACTGATCAATTAATTACCCCCCATTCCCACCCCAGATGACGTATGGGTTTTCCCCAGCCGGCACATGGGTCCCGCCCCTTCCCCCTCCCCATTCCTTCCATTACCTCCCCCCCCCCCCCCCACCTACCCTACAGGCGGGAATTTCGAACTTTGGCTGGAGTTTCGAATTTTGAGAGGAATTTCAAATTTTGATTGAATTTTTAATTTTGCCAGGAATTTCTTTGTTGTCCCAGGACTGTGCAGACGTCCCACCCCCGTAATTGGCAGGAAATTCAAAATAGCGATGCCCTTTGCGGGACTCGAACCTCAGTCCTTCTGGATGGAAAGCCCAAGATCACCCCCCCCCCCCGGAAAAACACAATTATGCCACCAGAGACGTGCCACTAGAGGCCCTTGAAATTGGAGTAGCCAATAGGAACGCAGCATCCGATCAGATCGGGGATATAAGGTGGGCCCAGCAGCTCTGCAGTCTCAGTTGCAGCCACTCAGTCAGCGTGAAGCGCCAGCCGAGATCATCCAGCGCTGCCCAGCCACAGCAGCAGCAGAATAGGAAGAAGCCTCCGAAGAGTAAGTACACCTTGCTTAATGCCTGTGTTTACTGCTGTGTGAGGAAGATGAAGTCTTCGTGCTGCAACTATGGCTTGTAACGGTATTTCTTCTTTGATCATCTGTGGATGTGACGTCCTCTAGCCTGCCGAGGTCTGCAGCAGAAAAATGACGCAGTCCATCACGACCCACAGCAGCGGCGGCACCATGGGGTCCTGTCGCGCACCTAGTCAGCTTGTTGGGGAGGACAATGAACTGTTGTTGCTGGTTGAAGTCACCCAGCCATTCCCTGACTTGCAGAAGTGCACCAGGGGTACTAATCAGTGTGACGCAGATCGCTACTGGACCCTATCATAAGCGCCATCGTAGAATATTCCAGTGACACTGCATGGACAAAGTGACGATGTAGTGGCTGTGAAGATACCAATTAAGCCCTGCGCACCACTACTGTTCACTTCAGAGTGTAATTTAACTGAAATTACAATTAAATCAATACAATGAGGTGAATACCCTTAGCTGCACACAGACGTCGATATATGTAAACGGGGACAGTTGAAAATGTGCGCTCCGACCGGGACACGAACCCGGGATTTCTTGCTCGCGTGGTAGACGCTCTACGCATCTGAGCCACCGAAGACACAGTGGATATTGCGACTGCATCTCTGTCACGCCTCCCGTGTGACCCACATTCCCATATTATTGTCCCGCACTATATTCGTAGTGCCCCTCACCATTACACTCATGTAAGTAGGCTGTTTACGTTTTCTTATTGGCAACGTTACGTAGCGCTCTGTGTGCTAGTTTTCATTGTTGTCTGCCATTGTAGTGTTGCGCAGCGGCAGCTGGATGTTAACAGCGCATAGCGTTGGGCAGTTGGAGGTGAGCCGCCAGCAGCGCTGGATGTGGGGAGAGAGATGGCAGAGTTTTGAAATTTTTAAAATTGGATGTCATGAACTGCTATGTATATTATGAGTTTTCAACATTATTAAGGTAAATACATTGTTTGTTCTCTACTAAAATCTTTCATTTCCTAACTATGCCTATCAGTAGTTAGTGCCTTCCTTAGTTTGAATCTTTTATTTAGCTGGCAGTAGTGGCGCTCGCTGTATTGCAGTAGTTCGAGTAATGAAGATTTTTGTGAGGTAAGTGATTTGTGAAAGGTATAGGTTAATGTTAGTCAGGGCCATTCTTTTGTAGAGATTTTTGAAAGTCAGATTGCGTTGCGCTAAAAATATTGTGTGTCAGTTTAAGCACAGTCTTGTATAATTGTTCTAAGGGGACGTTTCATATGTCGACCTTTTGCAGAGGATACCTCACTGGAATCTTCTGATTTTTTCTTGTAGTTTGTGTAATTACTGTAGATTTTGTTTATTGCTAGCGTGTAATTGTAAAGAAAATCTCCTTTGTAGTTGCAGTCTTTCATTGTTGTACAGTAAAACAGTTGTGGCATGCATGTAGATTTGCACCAAGTATTTCGCAGCTGCACTTGCAATTAACTAGATATTATTTTCATTGCTATGTTAATGTGTTCCCCTATTTTTGCTCTTCAAATTGTGTTTTTCTGTGTTATCGTGTGAAATATTGTGACAATAATGGCGTGTGAAAAACGTAATACTAGGCTCCAAAGTAAACTGAGAAATGACAGTGAAGACGAAAGCAGTGTGTTAGCGCCACCATGTAATGAATTAACTAATGTTCAGAGTAGTAATTTGGTATTTGTACATAGGGAAATGGAGTGGGCTGCAAACAATGGTGTAGACAGTGAAACAATTAGTGAACAGGGAAGCATTATCGATCGATCGGTCGGCAACAGCTTGCCTCAGGAATCCGAAATGACAGGACACAATCTTGCAAATACTGTAGATTCAGGTTTTGCGTCCTCACCCTTTTCTCAAATAAGTCAAGACAAATTTTCTGCTTTTCAAACTGCGAATATTGCCGGTTCAAATGCATTGCCGAATAGCACTGAGGAGCATGTTTCAGACACCAGTGCATTGTTATTACAATTAATGCAACAAATGGGACAAAAGCTTCAAAAGTTAAACACAATGGAACAAAATCTTCAAAAGTTAGACACAATGGAACAACACCAGAGACAAACACAGCAACAGTTAGACGCAATGGAACAAAATCTTCACACCACGCTTGAACAGACACGTGAAGATTTAACTACTGAGTTACATAAAATACAATCGAAATGTCAAAAAGTCTGTAATGACGTAAAAACACAAATTTGTGAGCATTTCCAATCTGTTTTTTCGCGTCATGAAAATGCACTACAGAATCACGAAGCAGCCATAAAAGAACTGCAAACTATTGTTCATGAAAATCACGACACCTTGCAAGCTAAAATTGACTCAGTTGCATCTACCGATTCGGTTACGCAACTTGCAAAAACTCAGGAAAACTTAAAGGACACAGTAGAAAGACACATGGAGGAAATTAGTTCATTATCAGAGAAAGTAGTTGAACTTTCGGATCAGCTAAATAATTTATCTACGAAGGTAGATGATGATCTGAATGACACAAAACCAGTAGTCTTTAATGACACAGAAGAGTGCGAACAAATTAGGAAATTCAAACACAATCAGAATCAAATTAATACGCAACAACAAAGAGAAATCCGGGAAGTACAAGATCAGCTGACAAAAGAATTACGTATTTCAGAGGCCACTCGCGCTTCAATACGGGAAGAGGGACATAGAAATACGGAACAGCCACAAAATAATAACTCAGGGCACTTCGGAAATTATGAAAGAAATTGGCGAGGTACACCGAATTTTGAGATGGAACCGCCGACACGACGTAACAATGACCGATATGCTACTCGCCGACACGATGATTTTGACTATAAGCTGTTCATTACTACACGTAAATTCAAAACGTTTAAGAATTCTGCCAACGACATTCATCCACAAGCGTGGCTCCATCAATTCTCTCATTGTTTCCCTCCCAACTGGTCATTGGAGCACAGGTTAGAATTTATGTGTGGCTACTTGGAGAATGAACCAGCCGTAAGAATGTGATCTGTCATTCACGATTGTCACAGTGAAGGAGAATTTTACCATGCCTTCCTCTCAGCATATTGGTCTCAAGCCACACAAGACCGAGTAAAACATAGCATCATAATGATGAAACATTTCGAACAATCTGAATTTTCCAGTCTTGTGAAATATTTTGAAGACATATTGCACAAGAATCAGTACCTGTCAAACACATACAGCCCCTCAGAACTCATCCGCATTTGCTTAATCAAATTACCTGAACATTTATGTATTTATTTATTTATTTATGTATTTATTTTACCTGGCAAGATTAGGGCCTTCAGGCCCTCTCTTACACCTAACCAGGCATACTCAGGTTCAACAAATTTCAGTTTCTACAGAACATTAAGGACATATAACATGTTATACAGTATTAATATTACAGAAAAAAATTAGAGATTATAAAAGTAGTACAATGATAATTATAACAATCAAAAAATAATTATAACAATCAAGAATAATAATAATAGTAATGACTATGTATAGGAAAGTAAACATATTTTTTTCTTTTATGAATGTCAGTCCTATTGCTAGTTGGGAATTTTCTCGTTATATTCTTGCAGCTTGTGAGTTATTCTCATCAAGCAGAGACATAAGACGATAGAATGGGGTGAAAGAGATATAGAAGAGGTAGATAGGTTAGAGGAAGAGAAATAAAAAGTTAAAATTCGAAGCTATGATGGAGAGGAGAAAGAAAAAGATGAGAGGGGCACAACAATGGTGGCTATACCGTCCCTAATATGTAAGTCTTGAGTTCCCTCTTGAATGTTGAGTGGTTCTGGATAAGACGCAGATCACAGGGGAGCGCGTTCCATAGTCGTATGGCTGAGATGGAGAATGACACGGAGAAAGATTTTGTGTTATGTAAAGGTACAGCCAAGATGCTAAACGTATCCGATCTGGTATTGCGGTTGTGGAATGATGATAGGTGTTTAATGTGAGAAGATAAGTATTGGGGGCACCAGTGGCTAAGAAATCGATGAAGTAAGCACATCGTGTGGAGATCGCGTGTCTTATGTGGGCGTATCCAACCTAGCTGGGAGTATGAAGGACTGATATGATCATACAACCGTATATTGCATACGTATCTAACGCAAGCATTAATCACTAGCTCGAGGCCTCTCGAATTTTCACTATTTGTGCCGTGTTGAACTACATCACAGTAGTAAAGATTAGGCAAGACTAGTGTTTGGACTAATTTTTGTTTAACATGAGTTGGAAATATTTTTCTAAATTTTTGAATTGCATGTAGGGAGGAGAGCGATTTCCGGCAAGCTGTGACTGTTTGTTCTTCCCAGTTTAGGTGTTCATCCAAGATTATTCCAAGGTCTTTTACTGTTTTTTGGTATGGTAGTTGGGTACCATTGAGGAGTATTTCAGGGACTGTTTCGCGAAAGTACCGACTGATTAACTTTGGATGAGATATAAGTATGACCTGGGATTTCTTGGGGTTTAGTTTCAGACCTAGGTTCTGTGCCCATCGAGAAACAGAGCAAAGATCTGCGTTCATACTCGCTACTGCGTCAGCAATGTTCTTGGGGCTTGCACTTATGTACAGTTGGATGTCGTCGGCATATAGATGGTAGTTGCAGGAGTGAATCACTGAAGGAATATCATTAATGTACAGTGAGAAGAGTAATGGACCAAGGACGGAGCCTTGGGGAACTCCAGAGCGCACGTTTTTCCATGATGACTTTTCCGACCCACAAATGACTTGTTGACTTCTGTTTTTGAGGTAGCTGTCGAACCAGTGTATTGCGCTGTTTGAGAAATTCAGCTGTTTCATTTTAATTAGTAATATATCAAAGTCAACTGTATCAAAAGCCTTGCTAAAGTCAAGCAGTGTTAGGATGGTAGCTTCACGTCTGTCCATGGCATGTTTAATGTCATCAGTTACTTTGATTAATGCAGTTGCTGTACTATGGTGCTTTCGAAAGCCTGACTGATATTTGTTGTGGATGTTATGAGTTTTGAGGTAATCCGTCAGCTGTTCATGGACGATGTATTCTAGGGCTTTAGATATTGCAGGTAGTATGCAGATCGGCCTGTAATCACCTGGCGACTTAGGGTTGTCAGTCTTGGGTATAGGTTGAATTAAACTTTGCTTCCACTCAGTAGGATATGTACTACTGACAAGAGACAGGTTGAAGATGTCTGTGATAACTGGAGTAATAGTGTCTACGACGTTCTTAATCATGCCAATGCTCACTCCATCATTTCCTACTGCCTCGGAAGAGATTCTCATAATTGCCTTGTGTATTGTGCTGGTAGTTACATGTTTTAGGAAAAACTTGTCTCTCGAGAGATTGATATCTTGGGGCTGGTAATTTGTCACTGCGTGGCAGTTTACAGATGTTGAGAAGAAATCGTTTAATTCTCCTGCAGACGCTTGATAAACAGCGTCAGATCTTCGCTTCCCTATACCGAAACTGCACAGCTTTTTCCACAGTGCAGCAGGTTGTGTTATACCGCATACGACAGAGCGGGCATGTCTGATTTTGACATTCCTCACGCTTTGCTTGGTTCTATTTCGGAGTTTCCTATAAGCTTCGTACGCCTCGGGAGTTGGGTTACGCTTGAAGGCTCTATGTGCAGCATCACGTTTATTCATTAACTGGCGTAATGCAGTGGTGAGCCACGGAGCGGGAGCTCTCTTTACCTTGACAGTGCGTTGAGGAGCATGTTTATCATACAGTGCAATAATTTTGCGACATAATTCCCGAATTTTTCCGTCTAAAGTCGGTTCATTGCTTACATCATGCCAAGGGGTGTCTGAGCAATCCTTTTGAAGAGCGTCATGGTTAACATTTTTTAGGTTTCTGTAGGTTACCAGGTGAGATTTTTCTTTGGTAGTATGCACTGAGTAATTTAAGAATATCACGTCGTGAGCAGAGAGTCCTGGAGCGGATGTCTGATTGGCGCGAATTATTTTATCTGGTCGCTTTGTTGCTATTATATCTATGAGTGTATGGCTGTGTGGCGTGTGATGAGTTGGGTCCAGCGGTGTTAAACTCATATCATTGGAGTGGAACAGTCTCCTTAGTTTTTCTGCAGAGGGAGATTTTAACTGTAAGTCGATGTTTGTGTCGCCCATAATGATTATGTGTTCATACAGTGTCACGAGCGAGGACAGGGCAGACTGAAAGGAGGACATGGCACCGACGTTTAGTGGTTTATAGATTACTCCAATTAGCAGTTTCTGATTTTATGTATTTATTTCGAAAAACAAGAACTCTGCTTCTCCTTCGCCCTTTGCATCCGATATGCATAGTATAGTAGGTCTCAGATCAGAGCGAACATAGGCACCCACACCACCCTCGCGTCGTGTTTCACGATCTGCCCTTAGGAGAGAGTAACCAGTGATTCGGATAGCGTCGGAAGAAATGTTTGGTTTCAACCAAGTTTCAGAGACGAGGATAATATGGAACAGCGATTGGCAGAACAGGTCACAGAACTCTTCGAAGTGAGACGTTAGCGACTGAGCGTTCGAGTGGGCCACAAAGAGCCCGCCGCCGGGACTGGTCCGTCCCATTGTGGCCGCCTGTAGGACCGAGTGCGCTCCGTCTACCTGCTGGCCGGAAGAGGGACAAAAGCTGGATTTCGCGGGGGAAGACATATTTACAGGTGTGTCCAAGGTCGTGACTGACTCAAGCGTCATATTATTTTGGCAGGACGTTGCAAAGACGACATTGAAGCTTTTCAGGGACTCTTACAAGAACTGGAAATTGACACTGACAATCGCGGAACGCGAAAACAGGAGCACAACAATTACAGGTCACATCTGACACAATTCCGCGATGACAGAAATAATAAATGGACACGACAAGGCTATTCTTACAACGTAAATCGTGACCAAAACAGACACCACCCGTATGAAAGATCACCTCTCCGCGGTAATGACTATCACAGAGACAATCAGAGAAACAGACAATATGGGAACCAAAATAATTATTATCAAGGGAGTCAGAATAACTTTAGACGCAATGGTCCAGCGCGCAGTTACGACTCAGGGAGAAATTCTCCACCACGTGACCGACAAGAAAGAAACTATGGAATCTACCGACATGACGACAGATGATATGATCGTAACGACAGACCTGAACTGCATCAGAACTGGCGGGATTCAAACAGAGCAGAGCCCTCTCAACAAGGCGAATTTGTAGAAGTTAAGTCTCCAAATCCCAATAACGGCGCGCGCCAACAAAGAAACAGACAATGACTCGCACCGCAGGCAGCCACTTGCGCCCGCTGGCTCAGGGAAAAATAACATTGACGCTAACCTTGAGCAAAATTCCAGTATTCTTTACGGACGAATACCGCATGATAATTGCATTCAAGTTGCAACTCTGCGTACTGAGAAGAGCAAAGGGTTACACCACATCTCACATATAAAACCGTTTATTGAGAGATAAACTGTTTTTTAATTTAGTCTTTGCTATAAAATTTTTCACTTCACGTTACTAGTATGCTTTAGAAACTATTACCATGCAACAACGTTTGAAGTTAAATATCCAGTCAAGAACCAAGAGAACTTATTTAAACAGAAATTACGAATGCATTGTTATTGCGAACAGACGACACAGTGTTATTGTGTGTGTACATTCTTGCTTGTTAGTTGCACAATTACGTAATGACTATAAGGCTCACATACTTAGAACATTTACCAGTACTGCTAATGAGATTTTAATGCAACATTTTGGTTTACTTGAAAATACATTCTGGATTTAAGGTACTTTCTGTGAGATACCAGATGAGACAGTGGTTAGTTTATGTGACAGCTACACGATTTTATCACGACGCTACTAATGAGTGACAATTTACAATGTTGCTTTTGCGGTGTTTCTGTTTCATATCTGCACAGTTTTTCTGTATTATTCTGGAAAGTATAACATGTTTTAGTAGTAACTTTTGTGGTATAGCTACAAGGAGACAGCCTTTTCCGTAGCACAACAATACGTTACAGCACAGTAATTTCTTCATCACAACAATAAGCGTAATAACTAAGATATCTATACGCAAAGCATTTCACTGTTGTTTATCATGAGGTAAGTACATTGACTTCTGCAGAACTTAGCTTCGGAGGACAATAACTACGACACTTCCACAGAATTATCTTACAGCAAGACGCACATTTAGCGCTACAGGACACGCATTTGAATGCTTAATTTTGTACTTAAACCATTTATTTTTCAAGATTTTTGAAATACAAAGGTTTTCCGTGATACATGTCATTCCATTGCTGTAATCTGTAACACCTGAGGGTATAATTACATTAGTCCTCAGGGGGGTACACGCTTACTTTGTGTATCATGTGTTTGGAAAGCACAAGGAGCCCTAGCTAATATGGTATTTGCTTATACAACTTTACACATCGGTACCATATTCCTCTAACACATAAATTACATAGCTATCTGATCATTTAACTGAGAGAGACAAACATTTTTGCTACGGCAGTGACAGATGTTTACGTAATTACACCGTTGGATAACTTCACACTTACGAAATTGTATTTTGTCCGTACTTTGTGAACTGTTCATATTTTTTCGGACCCATTGTGATATTATGAGAGCTTTTAATGATATATTTGGTATGGGATCTCGAGTTTTAAACTACGTTTGAGGCAGATGACACTTTTGACATGAGCAGAGAATTTTTTTTAATTATTGGAGGAAGCTACGACGATTTTGAGAATTGACTGAAATGTTATGATATTATTACGACGACGATGTGTATTATGCTGTTGAGGTATGTTTATGATCAATAAGCCGATGTTATATGAGGAATTTGATTATGCTATGTATTTATTATGATGAAATATTGAAGAAGTGTCAACGAATATGTATATGTATAATAAGGTAAGGAATAATGAGTAGTGGTTAGGGACTCTGACTTGTGATAAAGGATGTTGGAAACCAAGAATCGTACTTTAAGAGTTATGAATTGCGTGTAAATGCATGAATGTATCACAATGCCGACGAAAACGTTTTGAACACTGTTATATTCATAGGATTTTGTTTCTACACATTTGAAACGTAAATTCTCGACCTGTGACATTTTTATATGAGACTGTCACTGTAGCGGAAACTGCTGTCGTAAATATTTCAGTAAAAAGGTAAGTGACCATGACGTAATGCATTGTGAGCGGCCTGGTGTGCCAGCCGCCTTGAGAAAAAGCCATTAGGGTGTGCATTTCAGAGGCACAGGTAGAAAAAAAAAGGGAGGCCCTTATCCTCGCTATTGACATTCCTTTAGAGAAAGCATCGCAAATACGACACGCTCATTACTTGGAAACATACTTACATCTGCACACCTGATTATGACAAGTGTCTTTCTACGAGAGTTGAGAGAATTTCTACTAACTTATGAAATGTCACATGACTATTGAATGATATTTTTATGCTTTGCTTTTCATAACTGCTTATTTCATTTGATATCTGTTTTCCAGCTGTGTTGCAGCATTGGTTTTATAAAATAAACTTAAATGCATCTGCTAATGTGAACACTTTCTGTCAACAGATCTATTAAATTATTTTCTGATCCACATTCTTCGAAAAAGGAGCTCTTGGACTGGAAAGAACAATAAGAAGGGACTGATAACAATAACTACATATATAATTTTCTTTTCAATTACTTGGTAATTTTTTGTAGAATTAGTTTTTATGGTGCACAACTTTAATTACATAGACATTAAGATGTGAATGTACATTTCCCTTGTCTGCATTATTGTCTTTAGTGTAATGTTTTTTTTTTTTTTTTTTTGCTTGAGCTTTGTCATGTTTAGATATAAGTTACTGCTGTTTGCCAGGCATAGTGTTACTGAATTTGACTTTGTGTTACTCTGCTAAGCCAGTTTACTACTGATTTATTTTTCTTGTTTGCTGCTCATTGCCTTATATTAGTTGTAATACTGCAATTGCTTTGCTAATTCCTATAATGCTGCTTGCTTCACAAATCTGCATTTTTTTTCATTGCTGTTTGTGTTAATTGTTTTGTGCTGCTGCATTGCCTCGTCCCTTAGTTTAGCATCTGAGCTCAGTAGATTTAAGTTAGCTTAAGAGGGGGTAGCCTATAAGAGAATGAGTTGCGATGAATTTGAAGAAATGCACTGAGAGGTTATACGAGAAAAATACAGAAGGCATGCTTGGATAGGATTTTTTTGGCTGGAGCAAATATCGAAATAAGACGAAAGATCTATGGAATGAAGTTTTGGGTTGGACTGCAGTACCAAATGTTACACTGAAAACGAACCCTGCCCTATCCTTTTGCGTTATCCCACTATGTGTTTGTGTACCCTTGTGTATTTGTTTTCTTCCTGTCTCTGTGTAGCTTCATAGAATTTTTTCTTCTTCTAATACTAAGCTACATTCACTATCATGAGGAATACTGTTATCCTCAAATATAATTGGCATTAACAATATGTTATTTACCTTGTAAATATGCTTAGACATTATTTATTCTGTTTTGTTTTAATGCTCATGTGTGAAATTAATGTTTCGAAAACTATTCTCTTGATTTTATATATTTACTTATGTCATAATTCCTGTATCACTGATGTGTATGTATATTTCTATTGTTTTGTAAAGCCCCTATTACTACAAATGTTATCTGTATTGTTATGTTCTTTAATGATGTATTTTGTACCTTTGTTATTGTATTCTCATGTTATGAAAGTGTAATTGACACCAGTTCATCAAATTAAGCAACTTGTAAGTTACATTTCACTGCACACATTTCTGTTGGTCATAGTATATGGACAATATGTGAGAAGTAGGGACTGATAGTGTTTGCACATGTGTTAATAATTCAGCAAGGGACTGGATAACAGCATTGCTGGTTCTAAGGACATTTCAGAAAAAATTTTGTGAGTGCACAAGTGGTGGTTATGGACTTGCTATATTATCTTCAAGACTCTTCAATGGTGATTGTGCACCTGCACAGTCACAACAGATAGCTGCTGGCCATCTCTACAAGGACTACAGTGGGTCTGCATCTTTGATGACCCAACAATACCATTATTTCTACAAGGACTACAGTGGGTCTACACCTTTGCTGACTCACCAATACCATTATCTCTACAAGGACTATAGTGGGTCTACACCTTTGCTGACTCACCAATACCATTATCTCTACAAGGACTATAGTGGGTCTGCATCTTTGGTGGCCCACCAATACCATACTCTCTACCAGGACTACAGTGGGTCTACTCTGTGATGACCTACCTACCAATATTCATCAACTTCGACTGACTCTGCTGTGGGTTTGCTCTGTTGTGGCCCATTACCTGTCAGCATGTCAAGAGTCAGCACTGTCTTTCCGTTGGAAGGACAACACTACTTGTTCAAGACTGCATGGAAATCCACTACTTCTGTGTGCATTTTCTTTTACTGCTCAGACTTTGGAAAAAAAACCACTGAAACTTTACTGTGATGAACAATCTTGACTGTCTTTATGGACTGTGAGAAAATTTTAGCTTTTGACCAACATTGTACCAATAAGTGTGTGCATTTGATTTCTTTGTTATTGTAATTATGACAAATTTTATCAAATCATTATTGGCCACTGCCCAAAACAATTTGTAAAATTTTTTGTGGGGAGCATGGGGGCTATGTAAGTAGGCTGTTTATGTTTTCTTATTGGCAACGTTAAATAGCGCTCTGTGTGCTAGTTTGCATTGTTGTCTGCCATTGTAGTGTTGCGCAGCAGCAGCTGGATGTTAACAGCGCATAGCGTTGGGCAGTTGGAGGTGAGCCGCCAGCAGTGCTGGATGTGGGGAGAGAGATGGCGGAGTTTTGAAATTTTTAAAATTGGATGTCATGAACTGCTATGTATATTATGAGTTTTCAACATTATTAAGGTAAATACATTGTTTGTTCTCTACTAAAATCTTTCATTTCCTAACTATGCCTATCAGTAGTTAGTGCCTTCCGTAGTTTGAATCTTTTATTTAGCTGGCAGTAGTGGCGCTCGCTGTATTGCAGTAGTTCGAGTAATGAAGATTTTTGTGAGGTAAGTGATTTGTGAAAGGTATAGGTTAATGTTAGTCAGGGCCATTCTTTTGTAGGGATTTTTGAAAGTCAGATTGCGTTGCGCTAAAAATATTGTGTGTCAGTTTAAGCACAGTCTTGTATAATTTTTCAAAGGGGAAGTTTCACTCATTACTCGCCGCTTTACCGATTCCCGTAAGAGTTCGGGCAATATTTGTGGAACTGCACAGAAGATGGTCAAATGGCCGGTGAGCCTTAATGATATATATGAAGACGTTATCTGTTCTTTCGGACAAGTCCCTGCAGTCGCACTATCCTCTGTGTCCTCGGTGGTTCAAGTGGATAGAGCGACTGCCATGTAAGCAGGAGATGTCCCAAAGAAAAGATACCATCCTCATATATATAGTTAAGGCTCACCGGCTACTTGACCATCTTCTATGCAGATGCACAAATATTGCCCGAATTCTTACGGGAATTGGTAAAGCCGCGAGTAATGAGTGTAATGGACAGGGGCACTACGAATATAGTGCGGGTCAATAAGTTGGGAATGGGGGTCTCACGGGAGGCGTGCCAGAGATAAGTCATTGAAGTCGCAATATCCACTCTGTCTTCGGTGGCTCAGATGGACAGAGCGTCTGCCATGTAAGCAAGAAATCCCGGGTTCGTGTCCCGGTCGGGGCACACATTTTCAACTGTCCCCGTTGACGTATGTCAACGCCTGTATGCAGCTAAGGGTATTCATTACATTGTATTGATTTAATTCTAATTTCATCCTAACGATCTGTACGGTCACCGATGGTATCTGTTATTTCGGACATGTCCGAAAGAACAGATACCATCTTCATATATATATATAATTTAACTGCTAGTGGTTCAAAGCATTTACATACAGGTATTGATATAGAAACAGCCAGAGACTGGCGCGTTGTGACAGAGATTGAGAATGCAACTAAAAGCGTTAAAGTGCAGTTTACGGAGATGAAATGGGATGAATTGTGTCATGCAAAAGCTTACATCAAGCAAAAGTTGACCGCCGAGTATCATCCGTGCCGTCCTCCTCCGGACATTTACTGTGCTGTTAAGTCTCCATCCATTACAACAGCATACGATCACTCTGCATTCTGTGTGAAATCGGGTGACATATCCATTTATCTACAGCGCTTCGCTGTTATAAACTTATTCGGTCTATCGATGGTACTATTCATTGCGTTGGAAAGACGGAACAGATGGCTGCCTTGTGTTAAAGTTGTGTATAGGGATATTGCAGAGTATTTCCATATCAACAGTGTGCATGTAGACAACTACAAACAGTGGGTTAGTATGGTGCCAGCGGAAACTAATCTGTTGCCATTAAGTCTGAGAGAAATACATGCTAAATTCTGAGCTTGCAAGAAGGCTTCATTTTCTATACTCCCTCTGGTGTTAAGATAAAGAAAGAACCTGCTGATGTGGTGCATCCTGTGTATGATTACTGAATAAAAATGTATATAACCATGTATGTGTTTTTATTTCTTACCTCTCATTATACTGCAAGTACTAAAGCTATTGCTACCAGTGTTTTTCGCTGCAAACAAGCAACAGCAGAGAATTATGTCATTTCACTAAATTCTCAATGAAAGCCCACTGGACGCCTGTACCCTACATAGTCGGTAGCTTGGCAGGGTAAAGTGTTCATTATTTTCTACAAAAACCCATTGCACCCCAATACCTGGCGTAGTAGGTATCATGGCAGGGTGGGTGAAGCATCAAGACTGGAGCTGTGACGGCGTTCAAGCAGACCGGTAGAAGAATGGCGTACTCGTTCCTGGCAAAATACGTGCAATAATTGTAGATCCATCCCACTGTTCCAAGACAAATGTTCTCAAGTCACTGCTAACACATCCGGATGAAACCGGAGCATGTATGTGTATTTTCAGAAATACTGTTTCAGCCCAAATAACAAATATTGCAGGAGATATAAGATCAAATTCGACGATATTTCCTTTTTGGCCGCCATATGGCTGTTGATGTATTTAACCTGAGTGAGATTCCAGAATCCCAAAACAGCTGGTGAGTGATAATGCAAACCTAATTATAGCATTCAAGTGGGACAATATAAATTAAAAAGACATTTACCAGGCTCATGCATGAACCGCTACGTCGTTCAATGATTTTGTAAAGATATGTCAAGATTGCTGGAATCACTCACAGTACGGGTTTCTCGTTATTGATTAAAAAAGAAAACTGAATGAAGCAAGGTATAGATAGAACTTCCAGGAGTTCCTTTACATAAGCCATGGAAAGAAGTGAGTACATCAGTATATGCATTACCATGGATAAATTCGTATGCATGCCAGGAGCTCAGTCTGGTAGGATGGGTATGCTTGGACAAAATATTCGCTTGTAAATGTACGCGAAAATTCAAAGTCTCAAATGTAAAATCGGAGGCTTAGGCAAGGAACTAGCGATGTAATGTCATACCCTTCTGAGACTGAGCAATACACTGAATGATAAGGTTAATGCAATCGAAAAGAAAGACAACGACTTAACTAAAGGGGAAATAACTGTTATTGAGAAGGGGACATTCTGTTTACGGGTTAATGCAACTGAAATGAAAGTAGGTGTCTTAACTGAAGGGAAAATAGCTGTTGTCGAGATGAGGGAGCAGTAAGAAGAAGAGCGGATATATAAACCTCACGCTGCATTAGTGTACAACGAGATGTCGACCATACATATAGTCATCGAAGCACGGAAGGCCGTTTGAGAGAAATTACGGTTGCTGAGATTAGGGCATTTGAAACAGGAGCACACACTGCGAGAAATCTTCAAACCAGTTACTGAATCTCTCGACGAACTCTCAGCGAAGTTCCACAACGACGACGACGACACTATTGCCGGTTTCATTAACCGTCACAGTGACACTAGGAGAGACAAAACATTGGGTTGCTGCCTCTGGATCACGGGGTCCCGCGTTCGATTCCCGGCCGGGTCGGGGATTTTCTCCTCTCGGGGACTGTGTGTTTGTGTTGTCCGCATCATTTCATCATCATTCATGAAAGTGGCGAGTATGAACTGTGTAAAGATGGGAACTTTGTTCGGGCGCTGATAAGCGCGCCTTGAGCGCCCCACAAACCAAATATCATCATCATCATCATCTTATTCATAAAACATTGGGTGTCAGTGGTGAAAAACCATTCACGTTGAGCACGCAGCCTACAACTTTAAATGAAGAAAGGCTGGTGATAGTTTCAAAGATCACCTGGTCTATTGAACCTAATTTTCCTAAGACCCAGAGAAACTGTAAATTAATCACCTACAGCACTGGAAATGATCGTGAAATATCGAATTTTACTGATCAGCATAAGAATGCAAAAAGTTGAAGCAATGTAAAATGTAAATACATTACAAAACCTGTAACCGCCCTGTTAAATTGTTAGAAGCTTAGGCAGCCAGAGTCGTAATTTTGAAATGACAGTTATTATGAATGTCGCGTAATTAATATTTCGCGGGAAGCGCCGCTGCGACACGGGCAAAGGTCAATTGTGGAAACTGAGCCACTGAATACTAAAAGTAACACTATTAAGCAATACACCCGACTGACTACTCAAAATGAGAGGGCACGTCCATTTGCAAGTGAGTGGTTCAAAATAAGAATTAATACTATGAAGGAAAGGGGTCATAAGTATACTTACGCTGGAACACACCCAAAGTATGCGAACGTACGATCGGGATAGAGACAAGTACGTTCTAAGTACTATCAATCCCCGTGGTCTGCGTAAAAAGAATTGTGGCAAAAATGCATTTATTCATCTAAGAAAGAAAATGATTGGATTTCGTAATTAAATGAAAAGAAAGATTGTAGGATCTGAATGTCGCGGCAAATATGAGCTAAATATTGAAATTGACATTGGCGGCCACGAAGGGAAATGGGTGAACACATTCACGTACCTCTGTTGTTGACCAGCGCTATCGTGAAGGTCGTCGCCTACATCTAAATTCTCCATATAAAATCAAAATAATAATAATCTTCCAGAGTTACAGGACCTAGGATCCATGGTATCGTAATAAAGAAAGTCGCTTCGTTTCAGCAGTTGCTTTCATTACGTAGCACTATTTCACTAGCTTCTACACAGCACGTCTTATCACCAGGACAAGAAAACAACGAAAGGTAACTATTACTAAAAATAATAAACGAAGTGCGTAGATCTTCTTTTGTCCGTCAGTGTTAAATACTTTTCAAATGGACTCGAATAATTATATACACATGTAATAATAATAAAAAATTATTATGTTCCTTTATAAACCTATATTGAGTGGTGCAAAAAAAATAGCAGCGGTAATGGCATTGATAATCAGAATAAAAGAGTGAGCAATCGACTCTAGCTTTATATACATTACGACGATACCAATGAGATAACAGATTATCTACGTCTGCTAATAGCATCAGCTGCTGCTGGTAATTCAGCTCATTCCGCTGAAGTTGTTTCAATAATTTCTGAGCTTAGAGAGAGAGGTATCATCGAATAAGTATGGAGATTTTAGTTCAAGAACTACACAAACCAGCAGGCAAAACATACCCTCATAGATTAAAGGTTTGGACAACCTGCGGCAGGTGGATCTTGTGGATAAGAGGGAATATTCACGTGTGATAACGGATTAAAATATATTTTGATGGTTATTGATACTTATTCTAAATTTGCCTGGGCATCACCCGTGAAAGCGAAAACAGGGAAGAATACCGCGCATGTGTTTGAGCAATTGCTGCAGATGGGGATGAATCGAAGCCCAGACAACCTTCAAAACAGATCATGGCGGCGAATTTTACAATAGATATTTCAAGACTGTGATGAAGCGGTACAGAATAGATCACTACTCCACATTCACCTACCTGAAGGCGAGTATCATTGAATGTCTGATCAGTGAAAGCCCGAATGGACCGATATCCTCCAGCAAATAATTGCACAGTATAGTCGAAACAAACATTGCACAATAAAGATGAGACCAACCGATGTTCATGATAATAGACTTCTAGATACAGTATGCAATCATGTTAAAATGCTAAATTCACGCAAACAGCAATTTTAATGTAGGTGATTTAGTACATACTTCAAAACACAAGTCATACATGCCAAACTGGTCAACCGAGATACTCACAGTTTCCAAAGTGCAGAGAACGAATCCTAGAACCTACCTCTCAAAGGACAGCAGTGGTACTGAAATTGCAGAATGCTTTTACACAGAAGAGTTGCAGAAGAGCTCGGAACCAGATGTGTGCCTCATAGAGAGGGTCATACGGCGTCGAGGGAATAGAGCGATAGTTAAATGTCTTTGTTTTCCCGCATTACAAGACAGCTGGATCGAAGCTGACGATCTGCTATATAACAAGGTGCGCAGATCACAACCGCATCCATATCATAACATAATGTGATAGGAGACGCATTACAGGAAGAGGCGGTATTCTCGACAAATTACCAGTCGAATTACACGTTACTGGCGCTAGAACAAGGGAATACGCTTGATAAGGGGAATAATATGCTCCGAGAAACGTTTATGGATTACAACATCGCATGCGCAGCAAAAGAAGAGCGACACACCCGTGATCGAATTTTAGCTGATTAAGGTAAGGCAATACGTGCGAGAGGAGATAATAGTGTAGGTCAATGCAATGCAGTATTAACAGCTGAAAAATCTATACATGCTAAAGCTAAGTTGAGCTTGGGTGTGAAGAAGTTCAGCCAAGTTGTGAGCGCTGGACATGGAGCGCTAAGGAAGAAGATGACAACCAAATGGTGCATTAAAAACTGCATCCTGGCAGCGATGTATGCAGGTAAAAGCGCCCTGAAGCAGAAAGGAGCGAGAAACAGAAGATCGATTAAACCACGCAGGGTTCTATCAATACCCAAGACGTCGGGTGGAATTATTCCCTTCCTCATTCTTGCCCAAGCCAGTCTCTCGGTGGTGGTTTCACTGGCTGGGGGTGCTGCGGCTATTGCCAAGACAGTAAAGAATGCACAAAACTCACAGGAGACATAACCGCTTGATGGAGTCAGCAGCCACTGGGAAAGGACTATACTTGAAACCATACGAGAGAGGACTAGATCTCTTCATAAACAAAAAACAAAGAGCCCTAGCAGTCCCATCAAACAGGGGCTTACAAATACTGACCTGCTTAATTTTGTTAAGAAGAAATTCAACATTCCGAGTTGTGTTTATTCGGAATCAATGACCAAAGGCTCTGTGGAAATCAGGAGAATGAGTAATTGTGAATCCAGATGTAACAGGAGGACCTGGAACTCAATGGGAAACATATATTAAAAAAAGGAATACAAATAACGTCTACTATTTCGACTCATTCGGTGACCTGCAACCTCCAGAAGAATTACAACGATGCACCACAGGCAGAAGATATGTGTTTTACAATTTTCAACGCTACCCAGACTTTAATACATTCCTGTGTGATCATCTGTGCATCATGTTCCTCCTGACTTTTACGAACGATATATAAGGCCGGGTACCAAGCATTCACTCACCAGTTGAGATTTAAATGCAATGTCGTATACTCTGACTTTAAAAGAACGATCGTCCGTATTACGTGCGAATTACTTCCCACCAATTGAGTTAAGCATTGGAGATTGGAGAATGCAGCGGATTGGACTGTAGATATACAACACCATTCCAAATAAAACAGAGGCTAGCAATAAACTGCATCTGGAACATAATGGTGAAAACGAAATTGTGGAAATTAAACCTGCCGCATACGATATCGACGATTTAAACGAAATTTTAAAACAGTCTCTAAAAGGGATTGAGCTCCGTGCAAACATTAGAACACTTAAATCTGAAATAAGGACGGTGAATGCATCGATTGACTTTAACCAGAAAGGTTCAATAGGTTCCACAAAAGGGCAGGTTTTGAAGAGGGATCCGAGTAAATTTCACAAATCTGATCAGATAGTGGATATCCTCCCTGTCAGTACAATCTGTGTTGAATGTAACATTGTAACTAACTCATATCATAACGACAGATTGATTCATTTAATTTGCGGATTCTTCTCATTAGATGGAACAGGGTATGGGATTGTTGGGACTCCTACCAACGCTGTATACCTTAGAGTGACAGTTCAGATTACATGGTGTTGCGTATTGTAGACCAGAACAACCAACTTGTTGACTTGCGAGGTGAGTAAGTCATTGTATGATTACATCTAAAACAAGATGGGCGTAAGGTATAAAACCAGCGCACAGCACAGCACTTCGCAGCAAACCGCAATGTGGTTACGCGTGCGAACTGCGAGTTTCTTAAATCAATGGAGTTGAAACCTAACAATGACGTCGACGCTCAATATATCTCACCCAGTGGAATGTGATGAGCGAATCATATGCCTTATGCTTCAACGACCTGAAATTAGGATTGTCATCTAGCACCAAGACGCTTTGACTCTTCAATGCAAGAGTTTCATGTATTTGGATGGATCGTTTAAGAAAAAGGATTGTAGTCATGCAGTGGGATTAAAGCTTACACTTAATGCTGTGGCATTCCTGTTCCAGGAAATACGATATAAACTTAATGGGTTAGAGATTGATCGAACATGTAATGTTGTCAAAGCATAACCCTTACAATATATGTCTCATCATCATCCTCGGATTTGAATGGTTTTGAAAGTGCAGGATGGTTCATAGACGAGCCTGTGTGCTGCACAGCAGAAGAGCGCTGTCGATTTACTGCATGCATACCTCTTAAAGATGGGGTACTTTTAGGACATACAGAGAATTATTATGAATGCTAAATAGGAACATATCCTGGTACAGAGTGGAATGGACAGCAACTTATACATTCAAGGAGCTCAAGAGGAGAACCAGTACTTCATCAATAAAATAATAAGGAAAATCCCACATATCAGTGTTGCAGACGACAAGTGTTTGAAGCTTTTAAATGTTCTGAATACGGATACATATCTGCCATTAATATTTCGCTCATGCGAGGTTTTTGAGTATTCAGTGCTACCGCTAGGGAGCAGACAGACATGGGCTATTAAAACATCTCTACAACTGGAAGCTCCATGAGTCATCATACTTGCACTTCCTACCGATAGAAGGGGAAATTTAGCAAATGATTCCATCGCACTTGACAACTGTAAAGTAACTAATGCCATGACAATGGAACCAGAATGTGTACACTCTAGGATTTGATATGTATGCTGTAGAACCAGAATGTATACAGTCTAGTATTTGAGATGTATGCAAGGTTCCATGCTTCTTACTATGAAGATGTTGAAGAGGAAGGATGCCTACGCATTCCACAGAAATTCAAGAAGCTGGCGCCAGTCATCGTAATAGACTCTTCTAAGCGGAATGAGATACTTAAATCAAGACCAATAGATGTACGAATCGAATTTGAATCCTCTTCAAGCATGCTCTACTTCTACATAAACGTGAGATTAACTATTTCCCACTTACTGGTGTTGGGCAGCGTGCTGTATAAATGACCAAGTGCAGTAGCATGCTCTGACCATTTCACAATGACAACTTGCAGTGTGAACATCGTTGCCGACATTCAAGGTTTGTGGGATGATGAATGTAGGCAATTCATACTTAAAGATGTTGCGCTCATAGCTTGCACAGAAGATGCTGGTATAATAGAGACATTCTCAGCAAGAATTGAATCACCGAGGCCTTTCAAGGGTGTGAACTGTGCTGAAACACGGAGGAGTGCAAAGTGGCTAACACGTTTCTTTCATGGACTCCACTGGGACGATCATGGTATACCGTATAAAGAAATGATGATGTCATTTCGAATATTCGATCATCCTGAGTCTGCCATCTACGTCAAAGGCGAGGAGAAGATCACACGGATGCAGCGAATCTTCAAGTTGGCATCTGTCCAAGACCTGGAATTCTACGGATGTCATGCTATCCATAAGCTCAAGAAGAAGAAGATGTGTGAAAATAGTGTTGTGTCTGTTTATGAAAACGTAAAATTAGTTTCAAGTTGGATTAATTTAAATAAATGAATTTTTTTACCTCACATTCTATGTTTTTCTTTCTTTCTACATATCTCCTACTTAGATAGTATGTAGCTTTGCCCAGATCCTAAGTATCTTTTTTTTTCTTTTTCAAGCACAGGAGATGTAATTTCAGCCATGTTTGCTATATGTCTTTGGAAGCGGATACGATCACTCGCCGCCTGTTCCCAAAAACCTATACATGCAGCACCATAGGCGAAATCCCATGCAATCACTACATATATTTTGTTTTCCTCCATATTAAACGTTACCTCCCTCACGTTTTAAACTAACATCTTGTGCGTCTTGCACAGCATTTATATACATTTGTAAGGGTAGAGATTTGTGAAATAACAACAAAGACGTGTGGTAACGAATAACTATTTTTTATTCAGACAGAAGTGCTCACAATAGTAATACAGCTTTACATCCACAAATGTTGTTTTTACAATACACGAAGTAATACTGCTTTTAAATTGACAGTTCTCGTTACTGTTTGAATTTTTTTTATTTACAGTTCTTGGTTTTTAAAAATAATAGTACTGATTGAAAAATTTTTTTGTACTTTACATTGCAGTGCTGTTTATAGCTGTTGCAGAGGTATAGCTTCTCTTACAGTAATACTATTATTAGTGAAATTCCACACAAATAGAAGACTTAATTTATACTTTTAACTGAATGGCTCTAAACATTTCTTGCCTTAAGCAGCTGGAATAATTTAGTAATAGAACGAAACGGATGTCTCTTCCCAAACAGCTGCACTAAAATGAACTGGGTGGAACTCACACTTAAAACTATTATGCCTTGGATAGCTAGTGATAAGTGAAACTTAAAAACTAATCTATTTACACATGCACTCATACAACCACACACGCACTTGAAGTGCAAAAGCGAGTAATACGATAAACTGTTTTTTCTTCATTTACGTTTTTTTTAAGTTTTTTAATGAGTTTGGTCCAATTTTTTAAATATTATATCTATACCGTCAGACTCCTCCCTCCGTTTTTCAGAGGACGAATAGGAACACAGAATGCCTTACCAGCAAGTTATAACTTGCCATCTTTTTCTTATAGCAGGCTTGGTGCAGGTGGCTGAGAAACAGAACGCTGCTGTGAGGGAGAAATAAATTCTGGAACAAACAGAGAGAGAGAACTTTAAAAATGGTTCAAATGGCACTGAGCACTATGAGACTTAACTTCTGAGGTCATCAGTCCCCTAGAACTTAGAACTACTTAAACCTAACTAACCTAAGGACATCACACACATCCATGCCCGAGGCAGGATTCGAACCTGCGACCGTAGCAGTCGCGCGGTTCCAGACTGAGCGCCTAGAACCGCTAGACCACCGCGGCCGGCCACTGGTAGGTCAGGCTCGACAGTGTTTTGAGGAAAGTCGACACCAGACTCACAAAAAGTCACAAAGCATATTGCACGAGGGTTATTCAGAAAGTAGGGAACGTTTCCGTCCGAGCCGATCGCGTATATTCTGGTATGTGCGTGCTCGGCAGCTCAGTCGGCATCCATCCGTGACAGTGGGAACGTCTCTGCGTGTATGGTTTTTTCGATATTCGAATTTGAAATGTGCGCTGCAATCGAAAATCCCGCCAGTTGTGAGGTGCGGCCTACGATACGGTTTTTGTTGGCAAAAAACCTAAAACGTATAGAAATTTATCGTGAATTGTGCGAAGTGTACGGAAACAACGTAATGAGTGAATGTTCAGTCCAGAAATGGTGCATTCGGTTTAAAAGTGGCCGAACCAACGTTCATTATGAAGAGAAAAGTGGACGCCCGAGCATTGTGGCTGACGATATTGTCGTTAAAGTTGATGAAACGATTCGTGGAAACCGACGCTTCACAATAACGGAGCTTTCGCTTTCTTTTCCACAAGTTTCAAGGACTTCGTTGATTGAAATTGCCACTCAAAAGTTAGGCTACCACAAATTTTGTGCACGATGGGTGCCCAAAATGCTTACAGAGCACCATAAAGCACAGCGAATGGGGGCAACATTGACATTCCTGGAGGCCTACCACAAACATGGTGATTCATTACTGGATCGTATCGTAACTGGTGACGAGACTTGGGTGAAACACGTCAGTTGCGAGACAAAATTATAGGGCCCTCCAAAAACCAAGAAAATGTTTGCAAACCTTTTCAGCAAGGAAGTTGATGGCGACAGTGTTTTGGGATAATTTGATTTTCTCGAATGTGGAGCAACCATAAATTCTGCCCGACACTGTCAAACTTTGCAGAGCCTTAGAAGAGCAGTTCAAAACAAACGCCGAGGAAAGATGACGTCCAAAAATTTTGTTTTTGTAAGACAATGCCCGACCTCACACGGCAAACCATACTAAAGAAATTAATTCATTCAAATGGGAAATTTTCCCTCGTCCGCCCTACAGCCCCTATTTTGCACCAAGCGACTTCCACTTGTTTCCCAAGATGAAGAACTGGCTTGCAACGCAGGGCCTTGACGACGACGCGGCTGAAGTCTCATTGGCTGAAGTCTCAGGCGGCAGAATTTTACGAGGAAGGTCTTTCAAAGCTTGTCCACCGCTATGATAAGAGCTTCAATGTGCTTGGTGACTATGTGGAAAAGTAATATGTTAGTCTCTCTTAATAAAATGCATTTCTTGTACTTCTGTTTTTTTTTAATGCTAGAACGTTCCCTACTTTCTGAATAGCCCTCGTATTTCTAGGCTGTGCAGGGGCAACGGAGACTGGTTTTAGCGAGCTGCGTACGGTCTGGGGACACGTGCTGTTTTAGCAAAGTCCCGGAAGCAGTGTATAGTACAGCAGGGAGTCAGAAATCGCCGAAACACACAGGTCGTTAAGATAAGAGGAATGGGCACAAAAAAGTTTAGGGTGTCTTTGAATAATGTGAGAAATTGATAGTACGCTCAGGTCCTGCAAGAAAAATGTTTAATGAGCTGTAAAAACAGTTGCCATTGATCAATCAAAACGATTTAAAGTGGGAGTAGAAACATGGCTATGTTTACAGAGGTCCACCCTTATTGGTCGGCACACGACCACAGGCAGAAATTGAGAGAGAGTAGGTCACACTTTTTAGTGCCAAATAAAATTAGTTTTGTAACTAGTTAGCCACCTGAAACGAGAGTGAGGGAGGGAAACCCGCGTTTTCTTGAACCACCACCGCCAATAAATCTAAAACCGACAGCTTACACATTGAAAGTAGGGACTAACAAGGAACCCCTTGAGTGCGAGGTCGCAAGTTCAATCTTTAATACGGTTCTTTTGAAAAATGTTGTGTTAACAATTACCACAGGAAAAACATTAGCTGCTAATGACTTACACGTGCATCAGGAGGGCGACAGAAAATGAGTGTCCAAGAGGTGCGGAGATCAACCTTCTATGGGATGTATGTATTACATTTCACAAATGGGACATCGTCGACATTCAAGAAATGTTCAAAACAAACCATTAACTTGCACCGTGAACACCGGATGAAAAACGGCGTGCGACATTGATCACAAAATGGCTCTGAGCACTATGGGACTTAACTTCTGAGGTCATCAGTCCCCTAGGACTTAGAACTACTTAAACCTAACTAACGTAAGGACATCACACACATCCATGCCCGAGGCAGGATTCGAACCTGCGACCGTAGCGGTCACGCGGGTCCAGACTGTGGCGCCTAGAACCGCTCGGCCACTCCAGCCGGCGATCACAAAGAGTCGTACTATCAGGATCGAAGGCAAAAGCATTGGGAGTTACAAACTGTGAAGGACGACCAGCTAGGCATCCACTCTTAAATAATGCATGTAGAATCATATTGGTGTAACGGGGTGATGATAACTGATGGAATGTGATGGCACGAAGCGAATGTGAAGCATTCTGTTGTGGAGCTTATCGTGGAAATGGCTATCCTCTAAGGTGAAGCTGCAGACAGTGCGATAATATGTTTCACAGCCAGGGTTTCCGGGTGATAAGAGTCCCAGTGTCACACAGCTTTCAGGAGGGATAGTTTGCTCTAAAGGAATATGATTTTTATACGCAGACCAGAATCAAACTAAAGGAAGTTATTTTGATCAGCTGTTGGCCAAAATCAGTGCTCATATCCTAGATGTAGTTCTGTTACACCCACTTTCCTACTCTTGCTTTCTGTGACGTAAATATTCCCTACTGCCCTTGCAAGATCACGCACAAGAGAAAGAATCTTAGAGGGCAGAGCTCCTCCGACTTCTCAAAGCACAGTAAATAACCATCCAACAATCCAGGTTAACAGTCAGCATGAGAGAGGACGAGTCACTCTCTCACTATTCTCCATATTCTAGGGTATAGTTTAATGTTGTTTTTTACCCAAGACATCGTATGTGTGTGTGTGTGTGTGTGTGTGTGTGTGAGAGAGAGAGAGAGAGAGACGACAGGAAGTTATCAGCATGAGCACGCACTGAAGGAAGCGTGTACATTGTTAATGTATGCGGGGTCTTTGTGGTGGCTCTCCTTCGAACAGTATTTCTCTGGACAGTTTAGACGTTTAACGATAAACCTTGCAGTGGATGTTTGGGTCTTGAAAGCCACATGCAGCTATTAGGGAAAGGAACATCTCGAAGCACTTACTGGAGACAGAATGCTGGCACCAACAATTCCTCCCACATTGTGCAGAGAACGTGTTCGGTCGATGAGGCGGAAAAACAGCCTACCTGGACCTACTTATTAGGCAACTCTTGCTACAGCAGAAACCAAGGGCGTGAGAGAAATCTAGGTCAGCGTGCCAATGCATTACGACGTCCCTTGGCCTGCAGAGTTTTTTGGGAAGCTTCAGGCCTACAAAACGCAACATTTATGGCAGCTCTGAAATGATCTATGTTGGAATACAAAAGCACTTCTCTTAGTTTAGCCGGTGCCCCTTGTCGGGCACTCGGTAACGTCCAGGCCACCCAGATAACAATGTCCATGACATACGTGTTGTTCCCTTTACAGCTGTATGAAAACTCCAAATAACCGCAAGTCAAGTGAAGTCTTGCAAACATGACTGAATATGAATATGTTAAGGCACTGACGTTAGTTGCTCTTGCTACAACTCTCTTGATACCTCAAATTTCGAGGGTTCCTTTCATATGCATTTCATCTTCAAATCCCGATTGATCGGAGTTGAAAACAAATTCCTTACTGAGCGACGGCATAAGTTTATCTTATCTACAAATTTTTGGTTGGTTCCCAGTTACCGAGTGTCTTACAAGTCTGTAGCGCTGTCTGAAGTTATGCAACCATCCACTACTTCTCTTGAAATCGCTGTAATCTATGTCGCGCGCAATCTGATATACGTAACGTGGTAGATCATTATCACACACATCCTGTAAATTGTATCGAGCATCATTGAAACGCGCGAACATCAGACTTTACAAGTGCACATTGTTATCCCTTGAATATCCGTAGTTTTTCTTATGCGCTATACGGTGGTATTGCTGTGGACTTGTTCGAAATATGCTCATAATTGGTTTTTACTATGTTGCGGATGATCTTTCATGAACGTAATTATGTTTGGTATCCGCTCCTTGGACAACGATTGTCCTTTGCTACGTTTCACTGGAGAGGGGATTTGTGGTTCCCCGTCCCTCAAGGATGATGAACCACATGGCTCGACACCTGTTACAATATCACTTTCACTTGATAAGCACGTATCGTCATCACTGTACCTCTCATGTACATTGTACGCACAGTCGACTGTATACGACACCACACATTTCATTGTCTCATCTTGCAGAAACACTAATACTCCAGCTGCCACTTCTTTCTCACTCTGCGAAATTCTTTGGGTACCATTCTGATGAAATGTCAACTTCGACAACTTTTGCTGTAGATATAATGCACTGTTTGCTTTGCTTATCGTTGGCATTGCTCTGCTTTGTATCAACAACACTTGCATTGAAGAAATATTGTGAGTTACTCGTCGACCAAGCAATTCAACTTCGCTCCATAGTCTCATGCTGTGTTCACCAATGGATACCTCCACTCCTGCCCCCTGTTGCCATTAGCAGCCAATACTGTGTTTGCATGGTAGACAATACGTGCGGCGTCGAATGCCGTAAACATCATTGGCCCTTTGCGTCCACGCACTCACGGGTTTCGTTGTAAGTTAATGCCTTTCCACGGTCTGATACTGGATCGGAAATTAATACGAGATCCCAACGAGCTATTAATACACACATCAAAAAAGTTTTGCATCACCTCGGTTCCGAGAGTTCCGGAATCAGTACAGAAATCTGGAATAGAGGTCAACAAAAACATCATTTCCGCCCTTTTTATTGCTCATGAAAACCACACATTGCATGTTGTACCACCATACATTGAGACCTTCAGAGATGGTGGTCCAGTTTGCTGTACACATCGGTACCTCTAATACCCAGTAGTACGTCCTCTTGCAATGATGCATGCCTGTATTCGTCGTGATATACTATCCACAAGTTCATCAAGGCACTGTTGGTCCAGATTGTCTACATCTACATCTAAATCTACGTTTATACTCCGCAAGCCACCCAACGGCGTGTGGCGGAGGGTACTTTACGTTCCACTGTCATTACCTCCCTTTCCTGTTCCAGTCGCGTATGGTTTGCGGGAAGAACGACTGCCGGAAAACCTCCGTGAGCGCTCGAATCTCTCTAATTTTAGATTCGTTATCTCCTCGGGAGGTACAAGTAGGGGGGAAGCATTATATTCGATACCTCATCCAGAAACGCACCCTCTCGAAACCTGGACAGCAAGCTACACCGCGATGCAGAGCGCCTCTCTTGCTGAGTCTGCCACTTGAGTTTGCTAAGCATCTCCGTAACGCTATCACGCTTACCAAATAACCCTGTGACGAAACGCGCCGCTCTTCTCTGGATCTTCTCTATCTCCTCTGTCAAACCGACCTGATACGGATCCCACACCGATGAGCAATACTCAAGTATAGGTCGAACGAGTGTTTTGTAAGCCACCTCCTTTGTTGATGCACTACATTTTCTAAGGACTCTCCCAGTGAATCTTAACCTGGCACCCGCCTTACCAACAATTAATTTTATTTGCTCATTCCACTTCAAATCGTTCCGTACGCATACTCCCAGATATTTTACAGAAGTAACTGCTACCATTGTTTGTTCCGCTATCATATAATCATACAATAAAGGATCCTTCTTTCTATGTATTCACAATACATTACATTTGTCTATGTTAAGGGTCAGTTGCCACTCCCTGCACCAAGTGCCTATCCGCTGCAGATCTTCCTGCATTTCGCTGCAATTTTCTAATGCTGCAACTTCTCTGTATACTACAGCATGATCCGCGAAAAGCCGCATGGAACTTCCGAAAATTTCTACTAGGTCATTTATATATATTGTGAAAAGCAATGGCCCCATAACACTCCCCTGTGGCACGCCAGAGGTTTCTTTAACGTCTGCAGACGTCTCCATTGAGAACAACATGCTGTGTTCTGTTTGCTAAAACACAGCTGGTCTGATATTCCGTAGGCTCTTACATTGTTTATCAGGCGACAGTGCGGAACTGTATCGAACGCCTTCCGCATGGAACTTCCGAAAATTTCTACTAGGTCATTTATATATATTGTGAAAAGCAATGGCCCCATAACACTCCCCTGTGGCACGCCAGAGGTTTCTTTAACGTCTGCAGACGTCTCCATTGAGAACAACATGCTGTGTTCTGTTTGCTAAAACACAGCTGGTCTGATATTCCGTAGGCTCTTACATTGTTTATCAGGCGACAGTGCGGAACTGTATCGAACGCCTTCCGGAAGTCAAGGAAAATGGCATCTACCTGGAAGCCTGTATCTAATATTTTCTGAGTCTCATGAACAAATAAAGCGAGTTGGGTCTCACACGATCGCTGTTTTCGGAATCCATTTTGATTCCTACAGAGTAGATTCTGGGTTTCCAGAAATGACATGATACGCGAGCAAAAAACATGTTCTAAAATTCTACAACAGATCGATGTCAGAGATATAGACCTATAGTTTTGCGCATCTGCTCGACGACCCTTCTTGAAACCTGGGACTACCTGCGCTCTTTTCCAATCATTTGGAACCTTCCGTTCCTCTAGAGACTTGCGGTACATGTCTGTCAGAAGTGGGGCAAGTTCTTTCGCGTACTCTGTGTAGAATCGAACTGGTATCCCGTCAGGTCCAGTGGACTTTCCTCTGTTGAGTGATTTCAGTTGATTTTCTATTCCTTGGACACTTATTTCGAAGTCAGCCATTTTTTCGTTCGTGCGAGGATTTTGAGAAGGAACTGCAGTGCGGCCTTCCTCTGTGAAATAGCTTAGGAAAAAGGTGTTTAGTATTTCAGCTTTACGCGTATCATCCTCTGTTTCAATGCCATCATCATCCCAGAGTGTCTGGATATGCTGTTTCATTCCACTTACTGATTTAACGTAAGACCACAACTTCCAAGGATTTTCTGTCAAGTCGGTACATAGAATTTTACTTTCGAATTCAGTGAACACTTCACGCATAGCCCTCCTTACGCTAACTTTGACATCCTTTAGCTTCTGTTTGCGTCAGAGGTTTTGGCTGCGTTTAAACTTGCAGTGAAGTTCTCTTTGCTTTCGCAGTAGTTTCCTAACTGTGTTGTTGAACCACGGTGGGTTTTTCCCGTCCCTCACAGTTTTACTCGGCACGTAACTGTCTAAAACGCATTTTACGATTGCCTTGAACTTTTTCCATAAACACTCAACATTGTCAGTGTCGGAACAGAAATTTTCGTTTTGATCTGTTAGGTAGTCTGAAATCTGCCTCCTATTACTCTTGCTAAACAGTCCCACTCCACAACAACGATTCGGAGTAGATCCCTCAGAGTGGTTGGTGAGTCACGTCGTCCAAAAACAGCCCTTTTCCATCTATCCCACACATGTTCAATAGGGCTCATGTCTGGGGAACATACTCGCCACTCTAGTCGAGCGATGTCGTTATCCTGAAGGAAGTCATTCACAAGACGTGCGCGATGGAGACGCGAATTGTCGTCCATGAAGACGAATGCCTCGGCAATATGCTGCCGATATGGTTGCACTATCGGTCGGAGGACGGCATTCACGTATCGTACAGCCGTTACGGCGCCTTCCATGACCACCAGCTTCGTACGTCGGCCCCACATAATGCCACTCCAAAACCTCCACCTTGCTGCAATCGCTGGACAGTGTGTCTAAGGCGTTCAGCGTGACCAGGTTGCCTCCAAACACATCTCCGAGGATTGTATGGTTGAAGGCCTATGCGACACACATCGGTGAAGAGAACGTGATGCCAATCCTGAGCGCTCTATTCGTCATGTTGTTGGGCCCCTCTGTACCGCGCTGCATAGTGTCGTGGTTGCAAAGATGGACCTCGCCATGGACGTCGGGACCGAACTTGCTCATCATGCAGCCTATTGCGCACAGTTTGAGTCGTAACACGACGTCCTGTGGCTGCACGAAAAGCATTATTCAACATGATGGCGTTGCTGTCAGCGTTCCTCCGAGCCATAATCCTTAGTTAGCGGTCATCCACTGCAGTAGTAGCCCTTGGGCGGCCCGAGCGAGGCATGTCATCGATAGTTCCTGTCTCTCTGTACCTCCTCCATGTCCGAACAACATCGCTTTGGTTCGCTCCGAGACGCCTGGACACTTCCCTTGTTGAGAGCCCTTCCTGACACAAAGTAACAATGCGGACGCGATCGAACCGCGGTATTGGCCGTCTAGGCATGGTTAAAGTGCAGACAACATGAGCCGTGTACCTCCTTTCTGGCGGAATGACTGAAACTGATTGGCTGTCGGACCCCATCCATCTAATAGGCACTGCTCATGCATGGTTGTTTACATCTTTGGGCGGGTTTAGTGACATCTCTGAACAATCAAAGGGACTTTGTCTGTGATACAATCAATATCCACAGTCAACGTCTATCTGCAGGAGTTCTGAGAATCCAGGGTGATGCAAAACTTTTTTGATGTGTGTATTTACCCCGCTCACAAACTGGGGAACTGTGCTTTCATTTATACCGCCTGGGAAGTGAGCACTGAGCCAGTCAGTTTAGGTGTCGTGGTGCAATGTGTAACGTACAAGTGTCATTCCGGCACTGCACAAATGGCCAGTGGAGAATTATTTTTATCCGATTGGCTAATAAAGCGGTCATTGTTGTAGATACATCAGAATCAACTAACCATTCGGCACGTAATATATCTCCGCACAAACATCTAGTAACTCGTCTACATGCAAGCGAATGTTACTGACAAGGGAACCTCCCCATCGCACCCCCCTCAGATTTAGTTATAAATTGGCACAGTGGATAGGCCTTGAAAAACTCAACACAGATCAATCGAGAAAACAGGAAGAAGTTGTCTGGAACTATGAAACAAATAAGCAAAATATACAAACTGAGTAGTCCGTGCGCAAGATATGCAACATCAAGGAGACTGTGAGCTCAGGAGCGCCGTGGTCCCGTGGTAAGCGTGAGCAGCTGCAAAACGAAAGGTCCTTGGTTCCAGTCTTCCCTCGAGTAAAATATTTAATTTTTTATTTTCAGACAATTGTTATCAGCCCGCCCGTCCGTCCGATGTGAAGTAACTGTGCCGTAGTATGGGGACACATAATCAACTTCGCTTTCCAAAATTCCAGGACATGTTCAGATTTGCTTGGACATACGTAGGATTTGACGGTCTACACCCGGAAAAATTTGAAAACGTTAAAAACATATGTTTTGACAGAGCACGGGGAAAACTGTGCGACTGTGAAACTGTTGCATTCATTTGTTGCAGTTTATGTGACAAGCTCTTATGTTTTCATCACTTTTTTGGGAGTGACTATCACATCCACAAGAAACCCTAAATCGGGCAAGGTAGAAGAATCTTTTTACCCATTCGCCAAGTGTACAAGTTAGGTGGGTCGACAACATATTCCTGTCATGTGACGCACATGCAGTGTCGTATAGAATATATCAGACGTGTTTTCCTGTGGAGGAATCGGTTGACCTATGACCTTGCGATCAAATGTTTTCGGTTCCCATTCGAGAGGCACGTCCTTTCGTCTACTAATCGCACGGTTTTGCAGCGCGGTCGCAAAACACAGACACTAAACTTATTACAGAGACGTCAATGAACGAACGGACAGGTCATAATTTTGCGAAAATAAAGAGAGTAAACTTTTCACTCGAGGGAAGACTTGAACCAAGGACCTCTCGGTCCGCAGCTGCTCACGCTAACCACGGGATCACGACGCTCCTTAGCTCACAAAATCCTTGATGTTGCCTATCATGCGCATGGACTACTCAGTTTGTATATTTTGCTTATTTTTTTCATAGTTCCACACAACTTCTTCCTGTTTTCTCGATTGTGTTCAGTTTTTCAAGGCCTATCCACTGTGCCAACTTACAACTAAATCTGAGGGGGATGCGATGGGGAGGTTCCTTTGTGAGGTGGGTGGACTTTACAAAGTCTGGAGACATATCTATGTCACGTCGAACTATTCTGTTGGTCAAGATGCCAAAAATGTGTCCCAAGCGTGGCAGTAATCTCTGATCCAATTGATAGTCAATCACTTTTCGTATAGAGCTCTGATGAGATTATGAAGAAAGGGAATACCCTGAGGAATGATAGCTTCCTCTCTTGTAAATCCAACTGACACGTAAATTTCTCGAACAAGTGTCTGGAATCAATGGGACCATAGTGTCTCTTATCTGGTGATCTCTTGATTATATATAATAAGGAAGCTAATGACGACGACACACCGAGATCTTAAATTATAGCCTTCCTTCTTTATCTTATCGTTCGTTAATTTTCTGTAAGTTCTTAGTGTTTCAAAATTAAAAGTTTGAAAGTTTCTTCTGGTGCTTTGCTCGAAAGAATTCAACATCGCCGCTATTTTCAGTTGAGACAGAGGGTTAACTCACTTAATAAAGAAAACGTGCGGTAATATTCCGTGAACGTGTTGAAAGAACCATCCCCGTATTCGCTTATTGATTTAGGGAAACCACAGGGCGATTAGCGGTACACCATTTGTCTCGAATAAGACTCCTGTGTCTCAACTAGCTTGCCAGCTGACAAGTATCAAGCCTGTGTGGTGTCCAGACTAGGCTCTGGCGTGTCTACAGCCTTGCGTAATACACACAACTCAAGATAATCTGTCATAATGTACATAACTGATAAAGGGGGCAGACAGGCGTTCTGGATTCTGAGCAGTAGAGTGCTGCCGTGGACGTTGGGCGCCATAATTCGCGCCTACAGGGCTCGGGAGGAAGTTGGCAATAAGGCCGGGAGCGGCTGGACGTGGCGGCGCAGCGGCCGCATTATGCAAAGCCGGCAGGCGCGTCGCGGCCGTCGCTCATCCGGGGATCAGCTCGCGCCATCCGTCAGCCGGAAGGGGCCGCCACCGCCACTGCGTGACAACTGACCTCTTTCCTTTTAGCCTGGCCCTTACAGGAATTTTCTCTTATTACCTCTATACTTCTCTTTCCGTCTGTCTGCACTTCTTCAATATTACATACTGAGATGGCCCTAGTGGCGGAACAGATAACTATAACTCAAAGGAAAAACTCCTTAAAAAAATTTATTTTCAATATCATAAGCAGGCAATGTTGATCGTTAGAAGACAGTTCTTCCACAGGACGCAACATCTGTCACTGATCGAGTGATGCTGAGCACGAATGAAATTAAGTATGTGAAAGGGTCGGCCGGAGTGGCCGTGCGGTTCTGGGCACTACAGTCTGGAGCCGAGCGACCGCTACGTCGCAGGTTCGAATCCTGCCTCGGGCATGGGTGTGTGTGATGTCCTTAGGTTAGTTAGGTTTAATTAGTTCTAAGTTCTAGGCGACTGATAACCTCAGAAGTTAAGTCGCATAGTGCTCAGAGCCATTTGAACCATTTTTTATGTGAAAGGACAGTGTACGGAGCAACCATTTCCGTTTCCGGAAAAGACGACGCCAGGTGAATTTACTGCCTATTATTCGAGAATTACGTTGGCAGCTGAGAGCTAGTACTGATGAACACAGAGAAACCCGAAAAGTAAATACACTACTGGCCATTGCTACACCAAGAAGAAGTGCAGATGATAAACGGGTATCCATTGGACAAATATATTAAACTAGAACTGGCATGTGATTACATTTTCACGCAATTTGGGTGCATAGATCCTGAGAAATCAGTACCCAGAACAACCACATCTGGCCGTAATAACGTCCTTGATACGCCTGCGCCTTGAGTCAAACAGAGCTTGGATGGCATGTACAGGTACAGCTGCCCATGCAGCTTCAACACGATACCACAGTGAATCACGAGTAGTGACTGGCGTATTGTGACTAGCCAGTTGCGCGGCCACCATTGACCAGACGTTTTCAATTGGTGACAGATCTGGAGAATGTGCTGACAAGGGCAGCAGTCGAACATTTTCTGTATCCCGAAAGGCCCGTACAGGACCTGCAACATTCGGTAGTGCATTATCCTGCTGAAATGTAGGGTTTCGCAGGGATCGAATGAAGGGTAGAGTCACGGGTCGTAACACATCTGAAATGTAACGTCCACTGTTCAAAGTGCTGTCAATGCGAACAAGAGGTGACCGAGACGTGTAGCCAATGGCACCCCATACCATCACGCCGGGTGATACGCCAGTATGGCGATGACGAATACTCGCTTCCAATGTGCGTTCACCGCGATGTCGCCAAACAGGGATGCGACCATCATGATGCTGTAAACAGAACTTGGATTCATACGAAAAAAATGACGTTTTACCATTCGTGCACCCTGGTTCGTCGTTGAGTACACCATCGCAGGCGCTCCTGTCTGTGATGCAGCGTCAAGAGTAACCACAGCCATGGTCTCCGAGCTGATAGTCCATGCTGCTGCAAACGTCGTCGAACTGTTGGTGCAGATGGTTGTTGTCTTGCAAACGTCCCCATCTGTTGACTCAGGGATCGAGACGTGGCTGCACGAGCCGTTACAGCCATGCAAATAGGATGCCTGTCATCTCGACTGCTAGTGATACGAGGCCGTTGGGATCCAGCACGGCGTTCCGTATTACCCTCCTGAACCCACCGATTCCATATTCTGCTAACAGTCATTGGATCTCGACCAACACGAGCAGCAATGTCGCGATACGATAAATCGCAATCGCGATAGGCTACAATCCGACCGTTATCAAAGTCGAAAACGTGATGGTACGCATTTCTCCTCCTTACACGAGGCATCACAACAACGTTTCACCAGGCAATACCGGTCAACTGCTGTTTGTGTATGAGAAATCGGTTGGAAACTTTCCTCATGTCAGCACGTTGTAGGTGTTGCCACCGGCGCCAGCCTTGTGTGAATGCCCTGAAAAGCTAATCATTTGCATATCACAGCATCTTCTTCCTGTCGGTTAAATTTCGCGTCTGTAGCACGTCATCTTCGTGGTGTAGCAATTTTAATGGCCAGTAGTGTATTAACGTGCTCCCCCTGAAAAAACTGATCAAAATCTCAGCTCGATTATTTGAATAGTACACTGATGGACGTACTGTAGGTGACAAACGACTTCTATAGAAATTACTGCCCAAGAAGGTACGTTCACATAAGATTCAGTCACCATAGCCAACGTGTCTATTGTACTGTAACCGAAATACTGTTGACTGCAGACCAATACAATAGATATGATTTTCTCTTTTATTTGACTAGACTGGAGTTTTTCTCAACAAAAGTGAGCTTAGGTCGCGTAGGTTACGTTTATCTGCCGACAGCAATGAGCACTAGTAGTCGAACAAAACTAGAAAATATTGTACGTGTATCATATTTTTACGTACCGGCTGCGTTCGTGAAAACGTTACAAACTTTCAAGGAAGTTGCAGAAGGGCAAATGTATCAATTTGAGGTAAGGGACCCGGCCTAGAAACGAGTGACGGAAAAGGACAAGCGAAAATCCGCCTTAGCCTGGCACAACAGTCAAACTAAGGGCCCCACATTCTGAACCTTGATGATGATGTACAGAATTCCCCAATACCCTGTTGATGGACTAGTAACGGTGCAGGTAACTTGATGTCAAAAAGACCGAAAATCCTAAGACTACAGTACTGTAATAATGAATTCCATTTGCCTGCACAAGTTTCACAAGCCGAGACATTTACAACGGTTGTTGAAAATGGTGTCCCTCAGTGTCAAATACAATACTTCTGTCCTACCCATTCTAAATCCCTGGTGTCGCTTGAACTGTGTCGGAGGCAATGAGAATTATTGGCTGCAGTTCGTCCTCAATCTCGACAGTCGTCTCATACACAAAACTTTTCGCGTGGTCTCACAAGAGGAAACCAAGTGGGATAAGATCAGGTTAAAATTCTGGCCACGAAACAAGACCTCGTTTACCTATTCACTTTTCGGGGAATATCTGATCCAGGTGTTCACAAACTCTCAGTCCAAAGTGAGGTGTGGCTCCATCATGTTGGAACCACATCCGTCGACAAGTAACAAGTGGAATATTTTACCTATCCTACAATCTTAGCAACAACAGAACCGGTGCTAGTATTCCACTGTCAGAGGTTTCAGAACGATTTTCCGTTATAACTTTCGACTCGGACCAGAGCCGCTTACCTAAAAGTGATATATTTAGTCTCTCAACCATCCCTGAAAGTTTGTAACATCATCACGAAATTACCTAGAAAATATGCCCTGCTTGTAAATATATGCTTTTATGGTTGTTTGTTTGTGGAATCAACTGATTATCTTTTTCATATTACACCTGATATTTACTTTCCAGGTTGCACAGCAGAATATGTGTGCCGGCCAGTGTTTTGTTAGAACTGACTAGCAAAAAAATTGTTCAAATGGCTCTGAGCACTATGAGACGTAACTTCTGAGGTCATCAGTCCCCTAGAACTTAGAACTACTTAAACCTAACTAACCTAAAGACATCACACACATCCATGCCCGAGGCAGGATTCTAACCTGCGACCGCAGCGGTCGCGCGGTTCCAGACTGTAGCGCCTAGAACCGCTCGGCCACTCCGGCCGGCAATTGACTAGCAAAGAGCAGTCGAGTGCAGTAGGAGTACGTGGGAAGCAGACATGTGGAGAAGATGTAATAAGCATAAGTTTAATACACTCCTGGAAATTGAAATAAGAACACCGTGAATTCATTGTCCCAGGAAGGGGAAACTTTATTGACACATTCCTGGGGTCAGATACATCACATGATCACAGTGACAGAACCACAGGCACATAGACACAGGCAACAGAGCATGCACAATGTCGGCACTAGTACAGTGTATATCCACCTTTCGCAGCAATGCAGGCTGCTATTCTCCCATGGAGACGATCGTAGAGATGCTGGATGTAGTCCTGTGGAACGGCTTGCCCAGCCATTTCCACCTGCCGCCTCAGTTGTACCGCGTGAGACGACGCTTCATCCAGTCCCAAACATGCTCAATGGGGGACAGATACGGAGATCTTGCTGGCCAGGGTAGTTGACTTACACCTTCTAGAGCACGTTGGGTGGCACGGGATACATGCGGACGTGCATTGTCCTGTTGGAACAGCAAGTTCCCTTGCCGGTCTAGGAATGGTAGAACGATGGGTTCGATGACGGTTTGGATGTACCGTGCACTATTCAGTGTCCCCTCGACGATCACCAGTGGTGTACGGCCAGTGTAGGAGATCGCTCCCCACACCATGATGCCGGGTGTTGGCCCTGTGTGCCTCGGTCGTATATAGTCCTGATTGTGGCGCTCACCTGCACGGCGCCAAACACGCATACGACCATCATTGGCACCAAGGCAGAAGCGACTCTCATCGCTGAAAACGACACGTCTCCATTCGTCCCTCCATTCACGCCTGTCGCGACACCACTGGAGGCGGGCTGCACGATGTTGGGGCGTGAGCGGAAGACGGGCTTACGGTGTGCGGGACCGTAGCCCAGCTTCATGGAGACGGTTGCGAATGGTCCTCGCCGATACCCCAGGAGCAACAGTGTCCCTAATTTGCTGGGAAGTGGCGGTGCGGTCCCCTACGGCACTGCGTAGGATCCTACGGTCTTGGCGTGCATCCGTGCGTCGCTGCGGTCCGGTCCCAGGTCGACGGGCACGTGCACCTTCCGCCGACCACTGGCGACAACATCGATGTACTGTGGAGACCTCACGCCCCACGTGTTGAGCAATTCGGCGGTACGTCCACCCGGCCTCCCGCATGCCCACTATACGCCCTCGCTCAAAGTCCGTCAACTGCACATACGGTTCACGTCCACGCTGTCGCGGCATGCTACCAGTGTTAAAGACTGCGATGGAGCTCCGTATGCCACGGCAAACTGGCTGACACTGACGGCGGCGGTGCACAAATGCTGCGCAGCTAGCGCCATTCGACGGCCAACACCGCGGTTCCTGGTGTGTCCGCTGTGCCGTGCGTGTGATCATTGCTTGTACAGCTCTCTCGCAGTGTCCGGAGCAAGTATGGTGGGTCTGACACACCGGTGTCAATGTGTTCTTTTTTCCATTTCCAGGAGTGTATATTGGTCCAGTTACGAAATGTCAGTGCTGAGATCTTAAGGCAGAAAGACAGTAACAACACTGTCGATGAACTATAATGTACCTTCTGAAGTTTACTTAAAGCTGTGTGTGTCCTGATGTCGATTGTGACTATTGTTTTACACAGACTGAACTGTGATTTTATTGAGTGCTTTATGTACTGCAGACAACTGCTTTTTTATCGTAAGTAATTATGTGTGAAAACCCTAGTGGGATACTTGAAGCAGGTAGTTGACATAAGGAATATCGTAGTAAGAAAAAAACTCCCGTTCATTTATCCACACTGGATATTGTGAACTGGTCGCCGTTAACTATTTTTGGTGACTAACGCAACCACCCACAAATACTTTTAAGTGGCTTTTTTTCAGTGCCACAGCCGGTTTAGGGTATGGCTGTCCATCTTCAGATGGCTAATGTTTCCAATTACAGATCACTTGGCGAGTGGGACATGCAATATCATGCTTACGTAGACAAGCTAATCGGCCGCCTAGAATTGGTACGAGGTAAGATGAACTTGTTGTACGTCAGAACTCTAGCGGGCGCCGTGCCAGTCCCAACTTCTGGCTAGGCGGGACGAGTCCAAGTATGAAGTCAAGCAGCGTCGTCAGAAATAGGGAAAATTCTAGTACAGGGAATTTTGACAGCTGTCACTTGCATGGCCTCTGTGCAGGAGACAATACTCCAAAACATGGTGAAGTTTCAGACAATCTTAAACATAAGTAAGCTACAACTCTTTGAGATTCGACAATACCTCACAATCAAATATCAATGCAAATCTGGATACATCTATGATCTCAGAAAAATGAGGCACACTCAGTGGCACAACAATATTTCAATATCTTTAAAACTACAAAAGTTAGTATTTCACAGAGAATAGACTTTTACACAATAGACCTCTGAATTATGAACATTTAATCGCTTCACGTGATTTCAACAAACGATATCTCAGATGATAGCATTGCACTATAGTTATCATTTCTGAAAGCTATTTAAGCCTACCTGTATTTCTTTTATTTCTTGATTTATTGCGTCTTTTACGAGTATGTCTTTTCATTATGCAAACATTTATCTGAACATCGTATTCGTCACATTTACACAGCAAATGAACACTGCATCACTACCTCACATTATGTCATACTTGTATTTTTATTTCTTGAGTAGTTTACTGTTTTGCCAGTAACTTCAATTAAATGTTGGGTGTAAGTGCTATTAAAAACAGGGGACACCATTTTTGAAAAGAGAACCAAAAGACAGTGCTGTTAAGAATGCATAAATAATTGTTTAAATAATGTTGAGCGATGATCTGTAGTCGTTTAATGTGAGTGCACTTGCACAAGAATACCGGCTTATTTATTTATAAACCAACTATTACTTATATTTATTGTAAATGATTGAATGTAACTGAATGTTTATGACATTTCTTTTACTTAAATATTGTTATGATATTTTAGTTTAGTGTAGGGAAGTGGTCACGATGAGTCAGATCATGTCTGCAGCGCGTAAGAATGATGTATTTTTGGTGGGAATGGCCTTCAGCCAATGGAAAAGCAGACAGTAGAGGAATACTGAGGGAATATGTGGAGACTGGGACTTTTTCGTGTGAAGAGCTTAAGGGAGCGATTTTGGATGCGTTTATACTTGTGCTGGAAGAAGAGAGACCAGCCTCTGGTAACGTGCATGATTCGGTTCAGAAAGTGATAGATTGTGGGCGGTGAATGGCCGTTACATACTCCAGCTTTAACTTACGAGAGGTCTGAAAGTGCTCCAGTGTAGGACTCTAATTTTTTTTCTGCTTGTATTACTGAACTGAGAATAGAGAGAGTGTGAGTTATCATTCTTTGTAGTGTTTGTGTTAATTTGTGAACCATTATGTTGAACTCAGAAATATTTTCAGCTGACGAATATTTCGTGTATAATGTTTACGAAATTGATTTAGCTTCCACAATCTTTGATTACTATTTAGTCTGGGGAGTTTGCTACCATTCTCGTAACACTCTCAATAAAACTTTACTGCATTTCATAAGGGTATTTTCTGACTGTATTTTAACTGAACATCATAGGACCACTTTCCATTTATATGTGCTGCCCTTTTCTGAATAAACATTATTCATCTGTTGGTAGGCTGATTAGGTTTTTATGTTGGTAACGCCACTTAGCGCTCTGTATGAAAATCACTGACTGTACTGTGTGCAGTCTGTGGCTGGTTTGCATTGTTGGAATATTTGCTATTGTAGTGTTGGGCAGTTGGATGTGAACAGCGCGTAGTGTTGTACAGCTGGAGGTGAGCCGCCAGCATTGGTAGATGTGGAGAGAGAGATGCCAGAGCTTTGAGCGGACGATCTGCACGTGTGTCCGTCAGAAAAAGGAAATTTGTTTAATTGGATGTCACAAAATTACATATATTTATATTATGACTTTTGAACGCTATTAAGGTAAATACATTGTTTGTTCTCTATCAAAATCTTTCATTTGCTAACTATGCCTATCAGTAGTTAGTGCCTTCATTAGTTAGAATCTTTTATTTAGTTGGCAGTATTGGCGCTCGCTGTATTGCAGTAGTTCGAGTAACGAAGATTTTTGTGAGGTAAGTGATTCGTGAAAGGTATAGGTTATTGTTAGTCAGGGCCATTCTTTTGTGGGGATTATTGAAAGTCAGATTGCGTTGCGCTGAAAATATTGTGTGTCAGTTTAGTGATGATCAGAATAAGTAAAGATAAAACTGTTTGAGTACGTTGAGTTTTACTCAGCTGTCTTTGTATCAAATAACGTAGAAGTTTTCCAGCACAGTAATTCATAATTTTTCTAAGGGGACGTTTAACATCATAATTCTCTGTCATCACCAGCACAGTAATACATAATACACTACTGGAAATGGAAAGAACACATTGACACCGGTGTGTCAGACCCACCATACTTGCTCCGGACACTGCGAGAGGGCTGTACAAGCAATGATCACACGCACGGCACAGCGGACACACCAGGAACCGCGGTGTTGGCCGTCGAATGGCGCTAGCTGCGCAGCATTTGTGCGCCGCCGCCGTCAGTGTCAGCCAGTTTGCCGTGGCATACGGAGCTCCATCGCAGTCTTTAACACTGGTAGCATGCCGCGACAGCGTGGACGTGAACCGTATGTGCAGTTGACGGACTTTGAGCGAGGGCGTATAGTGGGCATGCGGGAGGCCGGGTGGACGTACCGCCGAATTGCTCAACACGTGGGGCGTGAGGTCTCCACAGTACATCGATGTTGTCGCCAGTGGTCGGCGGAAGGTGCACGTGCCCGTCGACCTGGGACCGGACCGCAGCGACGCACGGATGCACGCCAAGACCGTAGGATCCTACGCAGTGCCGTAGGGGACCGCACCGCCACTTCCCAGCAAATTAGGGACACTGTTGCTCCTGGGGTATCGGCGAGGACCATTCGCAACCGTCTCCATGAAGCTGGGCTACGGTCCCGCACACCGTTAGGCCGTCTTCCGCTCACGCCCCAACATCGTGCAGCCCGCCTCCAGTGCTGTCGCGACAGGCGTGAGTGGAGGGACGAATGGAGACGTGTCGTCTTCAGCGATGAGAGTCGCTTCTGCCTTGGTGCCAATGATGGTCGTATGCGTGTTTGGCGCCGTGCAGGTGAGCGCCACAATCAGGACTGCATACGACCGAGGCACACAGGGCCAACACCCGGCATCATGGTGTGGGGAGCGATCTCCTACACTGGCCGTACACCACTGGTGATCGTCGAGGGGACACTGAATAGTGCACGGTACATCCAAACCGTCATCGAACCCATCGTTCTACCATTCTTAGACCGGCAAGGGAACTTGCTGTTCCAACAGGACAATGCACGTCCGCATGTATCCCGTGCCACCCAACGTGCTCTAGAAGGTGTAAGTCAACTACCCTGGCCAGCAAGATCTCCGGATCTGTCACCCATTGAGCATGTTTGGGACTGGATGAAGCGTCGTCTCACGCGGTCTGCACGTCCAGCACGAACGCTGGTCCAACTGAGGCGGCAGGTGGAAATGGCTGGGCAAGCCGTTCCACAGGACTACATCCAGCATCTCTACGATCGTCTCCATGGGAGAATAGCAGCCTGCATTGCTGCGAAAGGTGGATATACACTGTACTAGTGCCGACATTGTGCATGCTCTGTTGCCTGTGTCTATGTGCCTGTGGTTCTGTCACTGTGATCATGTGATGTATCTGACCCCAGGAATGTGTCAATAAAGTTTCCCCTTCCTGGGACAATGAATTCACGGTGTTCTTATTTCAATTTCCATGAGTGTATTTCTAAGGGACGTTTAACATCATAATTCTCTGTCATCTACATCAATTACCGATGTTAGAATAGAACCCTTGTTACTAAATTATTCATTTAACTTTTATTTTGTATTTATTGACTCACAATTCTATCCAATACATAGAGTGTTTGACTGCAGGATATCAGCTACATGTTATTATTTGCAGCAAATTGGTTGCAGGACATGAAAGCAGATGTGCGTGGCTTGACAATTTGACTACATCGAGTTATTCTTTTTAAACAGAGCCGTACATAGCCCAAGCACCTAAAGTATGAGTAACAGCAGGTACAGATACAACTGATTTGCTCAGAAGGGATGCTGTTTGGAAGAGCAACTACTCACAAGTAACTGTTGGATACCGTAGTGGGCAGTCACAGCTGTAAACATCCAAATGAATAATAAATAATAGCAACCACTATATAAAATCAGTGAAAAAAGAGTCAAGATCACGACGGTACTTTATTAAAATGGCCGGTTTCGGCCTAGGCTTAGGCCATCTTCAGACAGCACCATCAGCTGAAGTTGGCCGTGCGTAGAAAAGCCAGTTGACCTCAGTCGCTGAAACTGTGTGCAAATCTAGACTATTTTATCACTGATTTTACACAGTTTACAAGAGCACTGCTTTCCGGGAATGTTACCAAAATTTTGAGCAGCAACAGCTGGCATGAGAAGATTTATTGATCTTCTATTGGTTCACAACTTGTTTTATGACCATAATGTCACATTCACGGGTGCTAAACAATTAACCATTTTAGACATGGAAGCCACCCCTCAGTAAAACATGGATGTCCCCTATCCTCTGGTTGATCGTAGCGTAAAAACGCATCCGTCAGAACTTTGACAGTGGACTACATGCGAAATGTAACAAAAGCAGCGGTGATAGAATACATGTAAATTGTGTACTATGAGCCAGGCTGCTCCACGCACGTCCTGTCACTTCTGCTGATCTTACACCTTGCATGCAGTCCCCTGCCAAATTTCTGACGGTCACGTTTTCACGCTACGATCAGTTGAGGATAGGGGACATCTGTGTTTTACTGATGGACTGTTTCCATTTCTAGAAAGCTCAATTTCTTGGCACCTGAGCATGTGACTTCACAGCCATGAAACTAGTTGTGAACCAATAGGAGAGCAATAAATCTTCTCACGGCAGCTGTTGTGATTATTTATCAATCAAATGGTTTCCAATTACACCATTGTTTCCATGAGCAGCATGTTATCAGTTCCAGGAATGCACAAGAATATTGTTTATTGCCATTTTATACAGGGTGTAAGGTTTATAACTACAGATACTGTGATCACTGGTACTTTTAAATTTACCCACTTTAGTGTGTTAGCTGTTTTTTTTCTTTGTCTAATATTCTTTCCACAAACACATTTACTAGCTGATGTTTTCTGCATGGTCGTACCTGTGCCACGAATTGAACTACGCCTGTCAGTGCAGAGTTTCCGTTTGGCAGCCTCATGTCCACACATCAGTACCTTACCTGCGGCACAGGGTAAAATAAACATTAGTGGCTTGCTTCTGTCACGCATACTTGGAGGTACTAATCAACCTAAAAGCATACTACTTGTAATGGCTGTAACTATTAGTCTGCAAATGAAGTAAATACTAATGTAATGTTGTTCAGCACACTGTCCTCAGTCATCAATATAAGTATCTGCATTTGTACGCCTAAACCCTGTATGTTGCTTCGATAGTGAAAACTTGCCAATTTGCCTGCATTTATTTAGATATTGATGAGACAGTTGCATACATCTACATATGTTCCGGTGGATGGTGCTTTGTCTTTCCGTGGTGCACATGCTTCTCCAGGACAATGTGCAAGCTGTTGCAGTGCGAACAGCACACACCCTCAGACGTAGCCACTTTGACACGTAAAACACACTTCTTAATAGTCTTCATGTCGGTTTGAGTTTCACACAAGCGTTTCATGTTCGATGTTATTGTTTACAAAGCAAATAAAATCCGCTAAGTAAAGATATCATTCACTTCCTATTGAGCAAAGATCTAAAGTAAACAAAGAAAATATGTAGGAGGTGCAACATGTTAATAAAAGTGATGTTATTGTTTAAGGACTACAGGTAGCTCACAAATAATTACTACATACTTTCTTTGGGCTGTTCGAACAAATAAAACGTAATGTGGAACCCCAACAGTCGGAAATCGGAACAAGAGTATCCTACTGCAATGGAAAAACAACTGCACTATACATCATAACGACTACTATAATAGAAAAGGAACAGACAGCAAAATCACCAAGCTAAACAGATACTCCGAGTACCCCAATACCAAATATTCTCATTTTAACATTTTCTAAAAAGACTATAGTTACAACTTGCATAAACCGTATTTATATCTGGAATAATCTGTTTATGATGTCAGTATGAAGTTAATTAAATCTAACAGCTAATATTGAGCAACTAGGCTGACTTCCTCCCACTTTTTGTACTGCGCTCAACTAAGTTATAAACTGTAACGATCACATAAAGTTATACACTGCGCAAAAAAAAGTATCACTTCTTCGAAGACAGCTAGTTGTCGACACATGCGAAAAAAAGGCCATATTTCAAAATTTCATCTGATGTTGATGATGGGTTAATGATGTCTCATTGGCAGCAAATTTCATCACAATTCTGCCCAACATCATAGTGGACGTGTCACAAGGTGCGAAAATCGTGACACCCCTTTTACCGACATTTCACGCTTTCTTTTGGTGCTTCTGGGATGGAAGTCAGAACGACAACACCCAGTGTTGAAATGATGTGGTTTTATTACCGACGGCCGAGGAAAGTTTTCAGCAACAGGACGACGTTTTTGACAACGATCGATACTGCTGACAGCATCGAGACGATTCAACTTTACTCCAGGGACAATGTGGGGCTGCAACCTCACTGAACGTGATCTAGCCCCTTTGGAGTGTAGTTCGAGCGGAATTTTTGCTCTGGTATATAGGGTGAAACCCTCAGGCCCATTCAAAACTATTCGACGAAATGCGAATGTGATCCGAAGCAGGAAAGGGTGTTTATGCTTTTTCAATTCTCCCATTTTGTGCCCTCCTGTGGTATATCATGGATGGGTGCAACACTAATATGTGCACGAATAAAATGGCAAAGAGTGCCTCTAAGACCCCCCAGTTCAGCAACACCCTCGGTGCCACCCAAACACGTTTGTTGACCACGTTAAAAATGCACTTGTCAAAGACTTCAGTATCCATTCAGTTGAGCGATGTCTAACAGCTGCTCTACTGCCTGAGTACAGGTAACCCCTTTGTCACCCCGTTGGTGGGGTTACCTGCCCTCAGGCGCTACAGTAACCGCAGGCACCACTCACCTGATGGGTGTCGTAGCCTTCCACAGCTACATTTTGAACGTGCTCAACGAAGGTGTGTGGGTGGCTGCTTCGGGTCACGTTCCAATTTCGTCGAATGGTTTTGATTGGACCTCGTGGTTCCAACCTGTACACCAGAGCAAAAATTGCAGTTGCCCTGCACTCCAAAGGGGTTGTACCTCGTACAGTGTGTTACAGCCCCAGAGTGTCTCTACAGTAAGGTTGAATCATCTGGATGGTGTCAGCAGTATCGAATGTTGTCAAGAACATCGTCCTGTTGCTGAAACATTTCCTCGGCCACACATAAGAAAATCGCGTGATTTCAATGCTGGGTGTTGCGGTTCTGACTTCTATTCCAGATGCGTCAAAAGAAAGGATGAATTGTGGGTAAGAGAGGGTGTGACAACCTTCCCATCGTGTGACACATTCACGATGGTGTTTCGCAGAATTGTGACGAAGTTTGGTGCCAATGAGACATCACTGACCCATGTTAAACCTCACATGAAATTTTGACCTATGGCTTTTTTCGCAAGTATGTTGCTGTTTGAAGCGTCGCCGAAGATGACATCATAGGGCACAATACACTCCATACGAGCCAGATCACATTCAATGGAGCTGCAGCCCCACGATGTCCTTAGAGTAGGGTAGTATCGTCCGGTGGGTGTCAGCAGTGGAAAACAGTGTGAAGAACATTATCACAACGCAATCTGTCGCTTTCGACCGCGAAATGTGTGGGAACAACGCCCAAGAGGAGAGGTGGTTTTAGTGACGCCATTTTAGCCATCACCTGAGGGCTTTGGGGTGTCGATTCTGAGCGGCAGTGTGTCTGAATATGTTTTCCTCGGCCACCCACAAGGAAATTGCGTGATTTCAAAGCTGGGTGTCACGTTTATGACCTCCATCACAGGTGCATCAAAAGAAGTGGTTGAATGTGGATGAGACGGGTACGGAAGGCGGGCCACATTCGTGACACGTCCACGTTGGTATTTAGGAAAACTGTGGTGAAATTTGGTGCCAATATGACATCATTAATCGACCCTAAACCCCACACGAACTTTTGAGCTATGGCCATTTTCTCGCGTGTGAGGACTCCTAGGTGTTTTAAGGGTCCCCCGAGCCGAGGGTGACATAGCAGGGAGGCACACCTTTTCACCATTACAGAGGAAGGTTAGAGGCATCTTTGACCCAAATTTCAAACTCACGCAATGGGATACTATTATGTGGTTTCGAAAAAGCGATACTTTTTGTGCACATTGTATATGTATATGGCTACGTAGATGTGTAATTTATAATATACTGTCTGAGGGATTTATAATGTTTCGTTAAAATTTCGGCTCCCAGATGTTAAAAAAATGCTGAAAGCAGCTTGTCCTATAGTACTTAAATATTAAGTTCATTCGTAGAGCAAATGCCTTTTTCTGTTGTTAACATGTTCCATCTCTCACATATTTTCTTTACTTATTTTAGATCTTTGGTCAGTCGGAAGTGAATGGTATCCTTGGTTAGTGAATGTTCTGTGCTTTATAAACAAAACCATCGAATGTAAAATGCAGGTGTAAAGCTGAAACTGGCACTAAAAATGTTAGGAGTTGTGTTTTACGTGGCACATTGGCTGCTTTTGAAGACGTGTGCTGTTTGCATTGCAACATCTTACACATTGTCCTGGAAGAGGATACGGACCACAGCAAGATAAAGCTCCGTCCACCAAAACATATATAAGTGTATACAAGTGGTTCACCTTATATGTAAGTAAATGCAGGCAACACTGACATTGGAGTGTTGATGACTGGAAACATGTTGCCCGCTCGGATGAGTCTCGTTTCAAACTGTATCGAGCGGATGGACGTATACGGATATGAAGACAATCTCATGAATTCAGTAGGGGACTGTTCAAGCTGGTGGAGGCTCTGTAATGGTGTGGGGCGTGTGCAGTTGGATACGTCTAGATACGACTCTGACAAGTGACACGTAAGTAAGTATCCTGTATCCTGTATCCTGCATCCATTCACGTCCATTGTGCATTCCGACAGACTTGGGCAATTCCAGCAGGGCAATGCGGCACCCCACACGTCCAGTATTGCTACAGAGTGGCTGCAGGAACGCTCTTATGAGTTTAAACACTTCCGCTGGCCGCCAAACTCCCCAGACATGAACATTATTGAGCATATATGGGATGTCTTGCAACTTGCTGTTCAGAAGAGATCTCCGCCCAGCCCCTCGTACTCTTACGGATTTATGGACAACCCTGCAGGATTCATGGTGTCAGTTTCCTGCAGCAGTACTGCAGACATTAGTCGAGCCCATGCCACGTCGTGTAGCGGCACTTCTGCGTGCTCGCGGGAGCCCTACACGGTATTAGGCAGGTGTAGCAGTTTCCTTGGCTCTTCAGTGTATTTTGTATTACCTTACAACAAGAGAACTTTCTGAACAAATGAGATATCACATAATTTGTGATTAAGCTAGTGCAAAATCTTTTTGCATTGTCTTTTGTTTATTTAAGAGAATGAACTTTGCCATTTTCGAAATAAAAGGTCAACATATTTCAATTGCAGTCTAGGGCGTTTGAATATGACCGCCACTATATGGCGAGAAACAGGAAAAGCAGCGCCTCCAGATGAAGGGAAACATGAATACTCGCGTCACCACATAGCGAGATACATAATTCTCAGCGCCGGTTAATGTTAAAGCCCACTTGTGGTACGGGCAGTGGTGCTGCTTGACCCAGTTCCTGCTTATGGCAGCGATCAGCGTAGCTAGTGACGATCGCAGCGCTGCGACTGGAGATGCTCGGTCACCATACCCATGTTGCCACTATTGGTATAGGAGGCAGTCGCAACGTCCCTCATCCCTGAAGCCTGGTCATATGGAGAAAAATGGCGGAGCTTATATCGAGGGATGTGGAACTGTTGTGTTACTTCTTGGAGGACAAGGAACATCTGCCTATCCAGAGGCGATGATGGTTTCGGAACATCTGCGTCGCTATGGACGAAAGGCTCACACAGCTTGGAAGGAGATGCGGGACTCAGAAGAGAGAAATCTGCTGACAAGGATGTCAACTCTCGAGGCACAGGCACTGTCGAAATCTCTGGCCTGCGACGGAAGTTGTACCGCGCGTCGGTTGCTGCTGGAACGGTGGTCGGGTTGGTTTTGGTGGCACCCCAGGGTTGGACTATCTGAAATTTAGCTTGCTACCATCGTTGATGCGGAGCCAGACTAGACTACGAAGACCGTAGCCGCGGTGGTGGTGAGGGGTGCAGATGAGGTAAGCGACAGCAGGAGCAGTTACGTATGTACGGGGTTGGCGTTCCTGCAACAGTTTAGATGGATTCTTGTTCCCATGAGTTGCGATTCTGTAAGAACCGAAAATTGTGAGGAATGTTAATTTTTATAATTTCGGAGTAGAATTGTTAGTTACTTTCAATGTGTCTTTTAGATCCAGTAGGTTGCATGAAAGGCGCTGTTGTATGTTGAGTGATCTAGCTATGTATCGTGTTCTTGGAAACCGCTACTGTCTTCTGTAGTCTATATGAGACGACTCTATGTACCTCGCACTTCCTACCGAGTATGACTAGCAAGAGTTCGATTATCAAATTTAAAAACTTGAACCGTAGATAGAACCTTGTTGGTAGATTTTGGTAACGCATTTGATTCTTTAAATTGGCAAGCTTACCACTCAGAATTTTGTCCTTTACTGTAGTGAACCAATAAAAGCGCTTCGCAGTTCATCCAGTGAACACTGCTGGTAAACAGACGTTCTTAAACGCTCCTACAATGTCCACAACAATGACAACTGCACAATTCCTAGTGGTAGTTTTCAGTGGAATGTTCGTTTCCCAGTTTTCAAAGCTGCTTTTAGTGGCATCTGTCACTACTCCCCAGTTTCTCCTGACATAGACGATGAGAAATCAGTTCACAAGGGTACAGCGGTATCCTGATGTCTAATAAGCACGATGTTATGGCAAAGACAGCGTTGTTTTCATCAATGCACATTTCATCTCTGATAGAACTGTCATTTAGTAATATTGCTTCTGCCTTTGTGGGGAACTTAGTTACATTCAGCTGGTGCACTCTCCTTTCGAGTGACAAAAAATAAATAGATTGTACTAACCTGTCTAAAACACTTTATACGAGTTTTTCGAACGAGGAATACATTTTGGTCCCACCATTATGTGAATACAGTCACGCTTCTGATGACCGGATTCGCTGTAATGGTGACGTTAGTACCTCTTAAGTTTATGAACTTCTGTTTTGTGCCGTGAAACACGTGCAGCACGCTGATTTCCCGCCCGCTACAATGGGGCACGTTCAGCTGTTTATCGTCGCTAGTTGTCGAGAAGATACACTCCTGGAAATGGAAAAAAGAACACATTGACACCGGTGTGTCACACCCACCATACTTGCTCCGGACACTGCGAGAGGGCTGTACAAGCAATGATCACACGCACGGCACAGCGGACACACCAGGAACCGCGGTGTTGGCCGTCGAATGGCGCTAGCTGCGCAGCATTTGTGCACCGCCGCCGTCAGTGTCAGCCAGTTTGCCGTGGCATACGGAGCTCCATCGCAGTCTTTAACACTGGTAGCATGCCGCGACAGCGTGGACGTGAACCGTATGTGCAGTTGACGGACTTTGAGCGAGGGCGTATAGTGGGCATGCGGGAGGCCGGGTGGACGTACCGCCGAATTGCTCAACACGTGGGGCGTGAGGTCTCCACAGTACATCGATGTTGTCGCCAGTGGTCGGCGGAAGGTGCACGTGCCCGTCGACCTGGGACCGGACCGCAGCGACGCACGGATGCACGCCAAGACCGTAGGATCCTACGCAGTGCCGTAGGGGACCGCACCGCCACTTCCCAGCAAATTAGGGACACTGTTGCTCCTGGGGTATCGGCGAGGACCAATCGCAACCGTCTCCATGAAGCTGGGCTACGGTCCCGCACACCGTTAGGCCGTCTTCCGCTCACGCCCCAACATCGTGCAGCCCGCCTCCAGTGGTGTCGCGACAGGCGTGAATGGAGGAACGAATGGAGACGTGTCGTCTTCAGCGATGAGAGTCGCTTCTGCCTTGGTGCCAATGATGGTCGTATGCGTGTTTGGCGCCGTGCAGGTGAGCGCCACAATCAGGACTGCATACGACCGAGGCACACAGGGCCAACACCCGGCATCATGGTGTGGGGAGCGATCTCCTACACTGGCCATACACCACTGGTGATCGTCGAGGGGACACTGAATAGTGCACGGTACATCCAAACCGTCATCGAACCCATCGTTCTACCATTCCTAGACCGGCAAGGGAACTTGCTGTTCCAACAGGACAATGCACGTCCGCATGTATCCCGTGCCACCCAACGTGCTCTAGAAGGTGTAAGTCAACTACCCTGGCCAGCAAGATCTCCGGATCTGTCCCCCATTGAGCATGTTTGGGACTGGATGAAGCGTCGTCTCACGCGGTCTACACGTCCAGCACGAACGCTGGTCCAACTGAGGCGCCAGGTGGAAATGGCATGGCAAGCCGTTCCACAGGACTACATCCAGCATCTCTACGATCATCTCCATGGGAGAATAGCAGCCTGCATTGCTGCGAAAGGTGGATACACACTGTACTAGTGCCGACATTGTGCATGCTCTGTTGCCTGTGTCTATGTGCCTGTGGTTCTGTCAGTGTGATCATGTGATGTATCTGACCCCAGGAATGTGTCAATAAAGTTTCCCCTTCCTGGGACAATGAATTCACGGTGTTCTTATTTCAATTTCCAGGAGTGTATATTCTGAGAGCCGCCACGCTCGAGCTGCAAGGAGCCCAGGCAGAGACTTGGGCCAGTGTATGAACAGCTGCCGATGAAGAACAAGGGGCAACAGAGACCGGTCCGCGTCATCAGCAGTGGGGCAGCCTGGTAGAGTCCGGGCCTGAGCTAGCGGGCAACGGAACTTGTTATCAGCGTGCGGACGTCGGTTGCTGTTCCGGCTGGCCGCACGGTGACGCGTCTTGACTCCAGAGAGGCCGCGCTGACGACAACCGACTGGACGCTACCCGTGGTTTGTCCTCTTGAGCGGAAATACACAAGAAATCGTGCCGGTGGTGCTTGACGAAAACATCGGTTGTGTAGTCGCTAGCATTCTGCCTGTGATTCACCCTCAAGCTGTGCTAGAGTTGGAGGTCTTCCTGGAGTTGTCTTCCTGTTTACTCCTGTCCTAACGCTGGAACTGCAGCAAGGACTATCGGTGTTGACGGATGATTTCAGTAAATTAAACCATAGGGGCGGGGAGGGGTATGGTCCTATATTACTGTAAGCAGTAGTCAAATGCGTACTCTTCTTATGTCTAATCATTCGGCCTTATCTTTGATTTTGTTGGACCTGTCTACCTTGTCTGTTTTTCAGTACACTGAGGTTATGAAAGTCATGGAATACCTCCCAATATCGTACCGGACCTTCTTTTGCCTGGCGCTGTGCATCACCAAGACGTCGCATGGACTCAACAAGTTGTTAGAAGTCCCCTGAAGAAATACTGAACCACGCTAACTCTATAGCCGTCCATAATTGCGAAAGTGTTGTCATTCCAGGATTTTATGCACGGACGGACCACTCGATTATGTCCTGTTAATATTCGAACAGACTCGTGTTGGGCTATCTGAATGGTCAACTTGTGGCCCGGTAACATCGTGCATTGTCATTCGAACATAAGGTTTATTAATGGTTGCAGTCGCCAAACGTAGCAATTTCCAGTGAGTGATCGGTTCAGATGGGCCAGAGTACCCAGTCTATTCCATGTAAACACAAGCCACATCATTGTGGAGCCACCACTAGCTTGCACAGTATTTATTTATTTAACCATATGGCTAGGGCTCCCCGTCGGGCAGGCCTTGCGCCGGGTGCCGGTCTTTCAACTTGACTCCACTTCGGTGACCTGCAGTCGATGAAGATGATAGGATGATGGTGAGGACAGCACAACACCCAGACCCTGGGTGGAGAAAATTCCCCGACCCAGCTGGGAATCAAACTGGGCCCAGAGGATTGACAATCTGTCACACTAACCATTCAACTACCAGGGGCGGACTCGCTTGCACAGTAATAGAGGGACAAGGATGGTGTGCCCCCACTCTGTATTGTCGCCAAATTTATTCATGATGGTGGATACAAGATGGTGGCGATAGATGTGGCAACATCGCAATGACATAATGGCAGGAAGTTCACATTTTGGCGGGAAGATAGTTCAATTGGGCTATCTCCACTAGCCTAACCCCCTCCCCTCCCGCCCCTCCCCAAGAAAATGACGGAAAGTTCAAATTTTGGCGGAAATGGTCACTTGGGCCACCTCCATTAACCTAAGAAACTGACTACCTCCAATAACATAAGTCATCTGACCACCACTTCTTTCTTGGAATTGATGGGAAAAGGACTCAGCCTGTGCTGGGCTGCTGGACAGGATGGACGTAAGTCTTCATTTTGCAGGCAGTCTTTATTTAAACAATTTGAGTTGTCATAGGCAGCAGCTCCATCCAGTGTGTTCACCATGACACCCAGAGTCCAACTTACCTAGTACACAGTACTGCCACCAGAGGGCACTATCAACCCATGGCAGTCTGGGGAAAAATAGTGGGAAAAGGACTCAGCCTGTTCTGGGCTCCTGGATAGGAAGGACTTTTCTTTATTTATTTTGCATCAGTTTATTTAGGGATGGGTTACACACAGTTTATTTATTACACTGATGCAAAACACTCACTCTGACATGCATGAGAGTAACACTACATAAACTGCAGACCTGCAAACTGCTCATAAATCACCAAAATAATGCAGTACACTGATATATAGACATGTAAACAACTCGTAAATTGTCAAAATAATGCATGTAAAAGGCTCTGCAAACATGCTCACAACGCTTAAACAGCTGAAAAATGGAATGCACAAACACTCAGTGCACTTGAAAAAACGCCTTAGAACTATAATTAACCAAAATGTATCAGCAAACTGTTCCCTACAAAGGTTCCAACATGCGCACGCACTGACATCACCACCTCCAGCTGCGAGCCATCGCGGGAGAGATAAATGCAGGGGTGGGAGCCATTGCTCTCAGGCTGCTGCCGCCTGCAGCCAGTAGGTGAAAGTTGGGTCTATTTTTGGGTATACACTTACAAGTTCAGATGGTTCAAATGGTTCTGAGCACTATGGGACTTCTGAGGTCATCAGTCCCCTAGAACTTAGAACTACTTAAACCTAATAAACCTAAGGACATCACACACATCCATGCCCGAGGCAGGATTCGAACCTGCAACAGTAGCGGTCGCGCGGTTCCAGACTGTAGCGCCTAGAACCGCTCGGCCACAACGGCCGGCAGACAACAAGTGTCTGGTGTAGCTGTTAGATGGGTTACTGCTGCTACAATGGCAGGTTATCAATATTTAAGTGAATTTAACGTGATGTTATAATCAGCGCATGAGCATTGGGCACAGCATCTCCGTAGTAGCGACTAAATGGAGATTTTCCCATAAGGCCATTTCTTGAGTGCACCTTGAATATCAGGAATCCGGTAAAACATCAAATCTCCGACATTGCTGCGGCCGGAGAAAGATCCTGCAAGAACGGGACCAACGACGACTGAAGAGAATCGTTCGACAGAAGTGCAACCCTTCCGCAAATTGCTGCAGATTTCAATGCTGGGCCATCAACAAGTCTCGGCATGCGAGCCAATCAACGAAACATCATCGATATGGACTTTCAGTGCCAAAGACCCACTTTTGCTCACTTGATGACTGCACCACACAAAGCTTTATGCCTCGCCTGGGTCCGTCAACTCTGTCATTTGACTACTGGTGACTGAAAACATGTTGCCTGGTCGGACGAGTCTAGTTTCAAATTGTATCAAGTAGATGGATGTGTACGGATATGGAGACAATCTCATGAACCAATGGGCCCTACATGTCAGCAGGGGATTGTTCAAGCTGGTAGAGGCTCTGTAATAGTGTGGGGCGTGTGCAGTTGGAGTAATATTTGACACCTGATACGTCTAGATACGACTCTGACAGGTGAGACATAGGTAAGCATCCTGTCTGATCACCTGCATCCATTCATGTCCATTGTGCATTCCGACGGACTTGGGCAATTACATCAGGACAATGCAATACCCCACACGTCCAGAATTGTTACAGAGTGGCTGCATGAACACTCTTCTGAGGTTAAACACTTCCACTGGTCACCAAACTCCTCAGTCATGAACATTATTGAGCATATCTGTAATGCCTTGCAACGTGCTGTTCAGAAGAGATCTCCAACCACTCTTAATCTTACGGATCTATGGACAGCCTTGCAGGATTCATAGTGTCAGTTGCCTCCAGCACTACTTCAGACATTAGTCGAGTCCATGCTACGTCATGTTGCGGCACTTCTGTGTACTCCGGGGGCCTACAAGATATTAGGCAGGTGTACCGGTTTTTTGGCTCTTCAGTGTAAAAAAATGCAGCAAATCAAAGTGCATGAGCATTATAAAAGACATAACCAAATGTCATTACACTAAAACCCAACGAAAGTACATGAACTTAATATCTAACCTAAATGCCAACTTGATAAAGTTCTTGGTCTATAAAATAAATGTGCTTTACAACAGGAGAACATATTGTAAATTAACAAGCGTACGACTAATTAGCTATACAAGCTGGAATGGACAGTAATGGAATGAGGTAGGTGGGCAGAAGGTTGGGAGACAATTCAGAAATAAAATACAAGTGGGAACTGACTCGAAATACGTACAGCTAGTATTAATTCTCCCAGTTAGCTAAAGTCAACAGGTAACAGATAACATAATAACAGAGAAAAAAGGTCTGCAGTATACAATAAGGTGGCTCACGGGATAGAGATATGCACATAAAACGATGGCGGTGGTATCGCTTACGCAAGGTATGCAAAGGCAGGGCATGGGCGATGCTGTCATTTATATTCACTTGATTCATCTGAAAAGTTTTCTGATGTGGTTATGGTCGCGCGACGGGGATTGACGGAACTTGAACGCGGAATGATAGTTGGAGCTATACCCATGGGACATTCCATTTCGGAAATCGTTTGGGAATTCAATAATCTGAGATCAACAGTGTCAGTAGGGTGCCAAGAATATCACATTTCAGGAATTAACTTTCACCGTAGACAACGCAGTGGCGGACGGCTTTCAATTAACGACCGAGAGCAGCGGCGTTTGCAAAGAGTTGTCAGTGCTGACAGACAACAAATGCTGTATAAAATAACCGCACAAATAAATGTGGGGCGTCCGACGAACGTATCTGTTAGGACAGTTCGTCGAAATTTGACTTAATGGGATATGGCAGCAGACGATCAACTCGAGTACCTTTGCTAAAAGCACGACATCGCCTCTAGAGCCTCTCCAGAACTCGCGACCATATCCGTTGGACCCTAGACGAATGGAAAACTGTGGCCTAGTGAGATGACTCCCGTTTTCACTTGATAAGAGCTGATGGTAAGGTTCGAGTGTGACACAGACCCCCCAAGCCATGGGCCCAAGTTGTCAACAAGGCACTGTGAGTAGTGGGATAAGGGCGGTGTGGCCCCACTCTGCATTTTTGCCAGATTTATTCAAGATGGCGCATACGAGATAGTGGCGATATATGTGGCAACGTCGCAATGACGTCATGGCTTAACTTCAAATTTTGGCGGAGAGGTAGGTCAATTGGGTTACCTCCACTAACCTAACCCACTCCCCTTCCCCTCCCCTGCCCCAGAAAATGGCGGGAAATTCAAATTTTGGCAGAAAAAATGTCACTTGGGCTACCTCCACTAACCTAAGTCATCCAACCACCATCTCTTTCTTGGAATTGGTGGGAAAAGGACTCAGCCTGTTCTGGACTGCAGGATAGGAAGGACTGTTCTTTATTTATTTTGGAACATTTTATTTAGGGATGGATTACACACAGTTTATTTATTAAACTGATGCAAAACACTCGCTCTGACGTGCATGGGAGTTACACTACATAGCCTACAGTCCTGCAAACTACTCGTAACTCACCAAAATAATGCAGTACACTGATGCACAGACACACAAACAACTCATAAATTGTCAAAATAATGCATGTAAAAGACTCTGCAAATACGCTCACAACACTTAAACAGCCAAAAAAATGCAGTGCACAAACACTCAGTGCACGTGAGAAAACTCTTTAGAACTATTGTCAACCATGATGTATCAGCAAACTGTTCCCTACAAAGGTTCCAACGCACGCTCGCGCTGACGTCGCCGCCTCCAGCCGCGAGCCACCGCGGGAGAGACGAACGCAGGGGAGCGAGCCACTGCTCTCAGACTGCTGGCGCCTGCAGCCAGTAGGTGAAAGTCGGGTCTATTTTTGGGTATACAGTTTGAACTCTTCGAGTGTTATACTGACGTCACATGTCTGTATAAATAAGAGCCAGGTCAGCCTCTGGACACGCATGTGTTCACCTAGCCACCGTGGCTGAGGTGTACCTTCCGGTCCAGTTCCGAGAGAGATGTTTTGCATAGTGGCTCACCCTCGCAATACAGCTAAAAGATTCTCAGTGCTATAATAATGTCGCATGTCTATCTGCCTCGGGCATGGATGTGTGTGATGTCCTTAGGTTAGTTAGGTTTAAGTAGTTCTAAGTCTGGGGGACTGATGACCTCAGATGTTAAGTCCCATAGTGCTTAGAGCCATTTGAACCATTTGAACTTGTTGTCTTACGTAGGCATTGCCGACCGCAGCGCTGTATTCTCCCTGTTTACATATCTCTATATTTGATTACGGATGTCTTTACCAGCTTCTTTGGCTCTTTGGTGTATTAATAAATCTTTTTAAACTTCACAAGTATTCATTCCCTCACATTCCCTAACCATTTACCATTTCCAGCGTTTCCTGCACCATAGTTTAACACCGATAATCGCACCATTAGTAGTACTCTGAAACTATATACAACTATATACATATGCGTATATTTTCCGTACACTAAGAAAAGGTGCAAGCAAGAAATTAGATAAATAAACGGATCCTCTTTCTAGTACGAGGGTGAGTCAAATTTTATTATTTATTGTGGAGAAGTGGTACAAAGCTGTATCATTTTTCAACATAATCTCCCACACGCTCAATGCAAGTCCTCCAACGCTTACAAAGTGCATAAATTCCTTTAGAAAAAAATCTTTTGGTACTCCGCGCAACCACTCATGCACCGCGTGGCGTACCTCTTCATCAGAACGGAACTTCTTTCCTCCCTTTGCGTCTTTGAGTGGCCCAAACATATGGAAATCACTTGGTGATGAAGAATGGCGCCATTCCTTGCCCGCTCTCTTCGTTTCCGGTTGGTGGAAGTGAACCCACGTTTCTTCCCCAGTAACGATTCTTGCAAGAAAGCCGTCACCTTCTCGTTCAAAGCGCCGAAGAAGTTCTTCACAAGCATCAAAACATCGTTCTTGCAGACACGCAGACACTTTGTGAAACTGGAGCACATCATGCACAATGTGGTGTGCTGACTCATGACTAATCTGTAAACATGCTGCAATGTCATTCAGTGTCACTCGGCGGTTTTCCTTCACTATGGCTTCAACTGCTGCAATATTCTGTGGAGTCACAACTCGTTGTGCCTGACCTGAACGAGGAGTATCTTCCACTGAAGTCACACCATTTGCGAACTTCCTACTCCATTCGTAGACTTGCTGCTGTTACAAACAAGCATCACCGTACTGAACCTTCATTCGTTGATGAATTTCAATAGGTTTCGCACCTTCACTAAGAGAAAACCGAATAACATAACGCTGTTCTTCCCTGGTGCAAGTCGCAAGTGGGGCGACCATCTTTATACTGATACTGCGACGGTATGTGTGCATCTGCACTATGCTGTCACCTACAAGCCATTCTGCACGCGGTTTGTAGCACGCTTACCAACTTACAGGATAACGGCGCGAAATTTCGATTTGTTATTACAAATTTAACGTTTTCATTGGACTCACCCTCGTACATATAGTGCCACTCAGTAGATACAGGAGTACAATTTACCTGGAGCGTGCCTTCCAGGAATAGTCCTTAGGTCTCTTTACGGCATGTGATGGAAGGTCATGGTGACTAGGATCATCTTTACCACTTCATATGCCATTTGTTAAGACTCAACGGGTGACTAGATCAATTACTTTGGCGTGTCACTGATTTTCAGTTCTTAATGTCCAGCCAATAGTGTAGTTACATATCTGGTGATTTACAGCACCCAAGCGAATAATGTACGATAGCAAAACACTAATGTTGTCTAGTGGTAAACATGTAGTTCTGCAACACTGAAGAACTAATCTTCGTCAGAACGAAGTCGAAATTTCCCACAATTCTCTCAGTTCAGGGTGATTTTTCGATGTGCAAGAACAATCAAATGATGAATAGAGCGTACTGAATGTAATCGAAAAGGTATGTAGCATTTTTCACGCAAACCAATATTTATAGAGGAGACATTATCTTTCTTTATATCACAAACTCCTAAACAAAACTAACTAATTCGTTGGTGAAATAATGACTTTATGACTTTGGTCGAAAATTGCATGGAAATTTTCAGCAGTGAACCACGAAAAAGAGTGTCGTCATGTTGAAAACATCGAATTCTTTCTGGCTCCGGTAGGTGCCCCACTCGGCGCGTGGCTTCCCGCAAGTTGGGTATGCGTTTCGCTGTGTATGAGGTGAAAATTATTTAAACCTCCAAACTCTGGGAGGCTGCATGGGACACCAAAACAAATATTTTTCTCTAATGTCATACTTCCCTGTGAGGATTTCTTAAACCGTTAGAGGGAGTTTTATAAACCCTGGGTGGCTGCGAGAGTTACTTAAAACACTTTTGCTATTGTTTTTTCTATGAGGTACCATTTTACGAGGACATTAAATCTTACTTAAAAAGACAAAAAGTAACACAAACACTCTTTATTGTTTATTACCAAGGGGCAACAACAGTAATACAACATAATTATTTCAGTTGCAATAGACGTTTAAAACTGCCTCCGTTGACTTAAAAACAAAGGTTACACTGCGGGCCATATTCTGTCTAACATGGACATAGACAGCAAGAGTGTCTTAACTTCTCCTGCTGCTTCTGCTGCTACTATCGGGGCAGGAAAATCCTCTTCTGATTCAACAGAGGTTTTGCAAACGAGGTAGAGCATCTCTCCCCACACAAAAAAGTCCAGAGGGGTCAAATCAAGGTCATTTTAAAGGACGACGTCTGCCAGTCCACTTTTGTGGAAACTGTCGGTTCAGGAATCGACGCAGAGGACGACTGAAATGTGCAAGCACTCCGTAATGGGGCTGGCTTGCAACAAGCGGCACGAAGTCAAGCAACTCTGGCAATACTCTGGCTAGGAACTTGTAATAACGACAGCAATTTAATGACCTAGGTAGGAGATAGAGGCCAATGAAGCAGTCACCGACAGCAACTGCCTGCACTTTCACATAAAACTCCACTTAATGAGCGCGAGTAAATGCTACATGGTGACTGAATTCACTCCAAACATGCGAAATGTGGATGCTGAAGACTCCATCACGATCGAACATAGCTTCATCTGTAAAAAGCAAACAGAATGGAAATGTAGGATGTATTTGAAATTGTTCCACGTACCACTGTGAAAAATGTGCTCTGAGTGGATGATCATCTGGTTCCAGGCCGTGCACACACTGTGAGATGGATGTAACGATTGTTCAGGAACGATGTTTCTTACATTCGTCTGATTTGTCCCCATGTTACGCGCAATTGCACGAGTGCTGATGGAAAAATATTGTTCCAAATGCTGCATGACAATTCCTCGAATTGCAGAGATCATGCTGTGCGACTTCGCACCTGCCGAGGTAATCTGCTAAATCACGCAGACGTTGATACACAGCAGTAAACGTCGAATGATGCGAGGTACTGCAGTTGGGATATTCTTGCTGATACGCCCGTTGTGCTGCTCATCCGTTGTGGTTCGCTGTGTAGTGAACACCAACCTCACTTCAGGCGTATCGCTCCATTAATAGACAAATACTGCACTGGATCAAGACGCACAACTGAATGTAAAACAGCTATTACGACTGTAGACAAAAGTATGCCTCCTCCCGGATAACAGGAACCTTTACAACATGTAAGTAGGCTGTTTATGTTTTCTTTATGTAAGTAGGCTGTTTATGTTTTCTTATTGGCAACGTTACGTAGCGCTCTATATGAAAATCACTGGCTGTGCTGTGTGCAGTCTGTGGCTAGTTTGCATTGTTGTCTGCCATAGTATTGTTGAGCAGGTGGATGTTAACAGCGCATAGCGTTGGGCAGTTGGAGGTGAGCCGCCAGCAGTGGTGGATGTGGGGAGAGAGATGGCGGAGTTTTGATAATTTGTAATACTGGATGTCAATTATGAATATTAAGGTAAATACATTGTTTCTTCTCTATTAATATCTTTCATTTGCTAACTATCCCTATCAGTAGTTAGTGCCTTCAGTAGTTTGAATCTTTTATTTAGCTGGCAGTAGTGGCGCCCGCTGTATTGCAGTAGTTCGAGTAACGAAGATTTTTGTGAGGTAAGTGATTTCTGAAAGGTATAGTTTAATGTTACTCAGGGCCATTCTTTTGCAGGGATTTTTGATAGTCAGATTGCGTTGCGCTAAAATTATTGTGTGCCAGGTTAAGCACAGTCTTGTATAAAATGTTCAAAGGGGACGTTTCAAACAACAATCAGTTATTACAATTGAAGTGCGAATACTCCCTCTAGCGGGTTAAATAATGCTCACAAGAAATCATGACAACAGATAAAAATATTTGTTTTGGCGTCCCGTACAACATTCCAGAGTTTGTCGGTTTAAATAATTTTCACCCTGTATTTGCGCTGTCAACAGAACCGTAAAGTCTCCAGTGTCCAGTGGCCAAAGCTCATCCCTATAAACAAAATACTTCGACGCTAGTTATTGACTAAACAGCTGGCCAAACAAACAACTGGAAGAGAAATTTTTGCCTGAAAATTATGTTATTTTCTGCAGGATCCTCCAACTTATTGTCCAGCCTCACAGACAAAATTTCGCAGTGGATAACACACCTGCACCCGGCGCGCACTTGTTAGACACCTTCCCTCAAAGAGCAGGAATCTACAGAACGGAATGGGTTACAGTGACAGATGAAATAATCCGACTGAGCATGACTGGGGCGAGGTGAAAATTTCAATGCTTCAACACTGGAATCCTTCTCACGCATTGGATGACCTTCAGAACGGTCGCAGTTGCAAAGTGGGACGGGCCTGAGCGGCAAGTTCTCGATCACCTTGTGCACATAACGCCTATAAGGACATAAGCATTTAAAAAAAAAATTAAATGCACAGGGAGGAACAACACGGTATTAAATATAATCTAAAAGTAGATTTTGATTTCACACATGTACTGGGTTGTGCACCTTCGAAATACTGCCTTCCTTTTGGTTACTATTTTTTTTTAATTTCACAATTACTTTATTTGTATAGTTTCGAAAGACATACTCTTTCATTCCCTCTTCCTTTAAATCGAAGCCAACATATTGCCGTACATATGCTGGTAACTGGAAACTACTTTTTAACAGCCTATTTGGCTTCAGTGTTGGTGGACATGTAGTCTCTGTGCACAATACTTAGTGACGACGACTTGGCTTTTTCATTAGTCTTCTGACTGTGCCAACTTCTTCATCCCACATTAGCACATCCTCAATTATTTGATGAATACTTCCAATCTCTGTCTTCCCTTAGAGTTTTTACTCTCCGCAACTCCGTCTAGTGCCGTGGAAGTTATTCCCTGAAGCGATAACACATGTCTCATCAGTCTGTTCCTTCTTATTTTCAGTATTTTTCACGTGTTACTCTCCTCGCCGATTCTACGGGAAACATCCTCATTTGTTATCTTACCAGTCCACGAAGTTTGCAACATCCGTCTACGGCTCCATATCTCAAATGCTTCGATTCTCTTCTTCTCTGGTGTCTATAATTCACTTCGATACTTTGCCTTTCTTTCTCAGATTTTGACCTATGTTTGATACGAGTAGACTTATTTTAGCGAATAATTCCCTTTTTGCATGTGTTACTCTGCTTCTTATATCCTCCTTCCTTCGTTCATATGTTATTTTGCTGAAAAGGTAGCAGAATTTCTTCACTTCGTCTACTTCGTAGCCCTCCGATTTGGCGTTAACTTTATAGCTAATCTCATTTCTGCCACTCCTCATTACTTATCTCTTCCTTTGGGTTATTCCAAATCCACATTCTGTTCTCATTCAACACTTCCCGCAGTTGTTTCTCAATTTCAGTAACGATAGCAATTTCATCAACTTATCTTATACATTGATGAGCCAAAAAATTATGACCACCTGCTTAATAGCTTGTTTTTTAGTCTCTGAAACGAAATATTTAATTGATTCTATGTAGCAGGGACCCGACATTTTGTTAATAGGTTTGTGGAGATATGTGGCGTTAGATGTCTACGCACGGGTCATGTAATTCGTGTAAATAACGGGCCGCTGATTTTCGTACGCGGTGATGGGACCGATAGTGACCCACGTTGCTCCGTAGGGTTGACATCAGGCGAATTTGGCAACCGATAATCAACGTGGGTTCGATATAATGCTCCTCAGACCATTACAGCACTGTTCTGGCTCCGGAACACGGACAGTTATACTGCTGAAAGATGACAGCGCCGTCGGGGAATACATCAAGCATGAGAGTGGCTCGCAGTTGTCAGCGCGTCTTCGATTGCTATCACAGGTCCCATGCAAGCGCAGGAGAATGTCTCCCATAGCATAACACGCTCCCACCAGCCTGCGTCCGTGATAAGCTGCACGTTTCGAGCCGCCGTTCACATCGACGATGGCGTTTGTGGAGACGACATCGACCTACTGCGGCAAAAATGTGATTCACGCAAACAGCAGACACGTTTCCATTGATCGACGGTCGAATTCCGATGGTCCCGTGCCTTCTGCAATCGTAATTGGCGACGTCGTTGGCTCAACATGTGAACACGCACGGGTGGTCTGCTGCGGAGCTCCATGTTCAACAATGTACAGAGTTAACGGTGTGCTCCGAAACACTTGTGCGTGCTCCAGCATTGTGCTCTTTCAGCAGAGATGTCAGACATCACCATCTGTCCTACTTTACAGAACAAATAAGTCTCCGAACCTCACGTTGTGTGAAGAGTCGTGGACGTCCAACCATTTAGCGCCTAGTGGTAGTTTCACTGTCCTTCTGCCATTTTCCGTAGAAGCTCACGACAGTAGCACGTGAACACTCGACCAGCTTCGCCGTTTTCGAGATACACTTTCACAGGCTCTGCATAATAATACACTGCCCTTTGTCAGAGTCGTTTATCTCAATGGACTGCCCCGTGTGGACCCCATACCTTCGGTAGGGTGATTCCCCGCCCGTGTCTGCTCCGCTTACATACTTTTTTCACCATGTCACGTACCCGCAGCGCCATCAGGTTGCACCCAACGACACGTTAGGCAGTGATCATTACGTTCTGGCTTGTCAGTGTAGATGATACCTTATCTCTCTGAAGTCTAATCCCACTCACGAACCTTTCTTTTACTTGCATCGTTGTTTCCCCGCTGTAAAGATTGAACAGCAGCGGAGAAAGACTGCATCCCAGCCTTAGATTCTTTTTAATCATATTATTTCGTTCGTCTTTCATTCTCATTCGTCCCTCTTGGTTCTAGGAAATATTGCGTATTACCCGTCTATTTCTAAAGCTTATAGCTATCTTTCTGAGAATTCCGAACATCTTGTGCTATTTTACGACGTCGACCGCTTTTTATAGACTGTCAGATCCTATGAACGTATCTTGATTTTTTTAAAGTCTTTCTTGCATTATCAAGTGCAATGGCGGAACTGCCCCTCTGATGCCTCTACCTTCCGAAAGCCAAACTGATCATCATCTAACAAGACCACAATTTTCCATTCCATTGTACATTATTCTTGTCAGCTTCTTGGATGAATGAGCTATTCAGCTGATTATGCGATGGTTCTCGCACTTAAGTGCCCTTGCAATCGTTCCGAAACTCCGATACTGCGACACCAGTATCATAGATTCTGCACCAAGTCGAATAGTCGTGGCTCGCAGCTGTCGGAGTGTCTTCGATTACTATCATAGGTCCCATGCAAGCGGAGGAGAATGTCTCCCATAGCATAACACGCTCCCACCAGCCTGCGTCCGTGGCGAGTTGCACTTTTCGAGCTGCCGTTCACCTCGATGACGGCGTTTGTGGAGACGACATCGACCTAGTGCAGCAGAAGTGTGATTCTTCGAGTCTCTTCTTCTACGGTGTCTATAATTCACTTCGATACTTTGCCTTTATTTCTCAGATTATGATGTTTGATACGAGTAGACTTATTTTAGCGAATACTCTCCTCTTTGCATATATTACTCTGCTACTTATATCCTCCTTGTGTCGTGTCTCATCGGTTTCCTGGGAGCGGATCAGTAAGAGGGAGCTAGGCACTAACCTGGCTGAGGCGGAGTGGGCTCGTCCAGTTCGTAGTTCTGGAACAGAATCTGTAAAGCTAGAATAATTTTTAAACCACGGAACTCGGTGTGATCGTGAATAAGCTTCTAATGAAGAAGAGAGAGAGTTAGAGTAAACATTACTCAAGCTTACGAGGCACTGACACCTGAACCAAACTGTGGGAGGTGTAACTACTACTACTCTGTGCAACTAGACGCCGCGAGAGTCTAAGTCCCGCCCCTGAGGCAGAGTAGCGCAGTGACCACGTCGGGGGCAGAATACTAGCAGAATCCTCGACAGGCTGTTAAGCTGCCGTTAATATAGTCTCCTGTGACGTTACTATGATGCTTGGGGAATCTTCCATCGCTCTGGCTGCCCTCCGATCCCCGAGTCTGTCACGTAGCCGCTCTGAGTGAAAGTTTCCTGTTATCAGGCGCTACCTTGTGTGGAGGCTTTCCATCTGTCGAAGCACTTTAATGCGTATAACAGCGGCTCCTACTGCTATGTCACAGGACCGTAACTTCACAGACATCTTAACATACGCCTATTCGTAATTTATTCGCGACACTTGCTTCGTAGCAAGGCTCTGCATAATAATACTCTGCCCTTTGTCAGAGTAGTTTATCTCAATGGATTGCCCCGTGTGGAGCCCATACCTTCGCTAGGGTAATCGCTCGCCCGTGTCTGCTCCACTTACATACTTTTGTCACCGCGTCCCATGCAAGCGGAGTAGAATGTCTCCCATAGCATAACACGCTCCCGCCAGCCTGCGTCCGTGGCGAGCTGCACGTTTCGAGCCACCGTTCACCTCGATGACGGCGTTTGTGGGTTCTATTACTTTAGAAGTCTTTGGGTCACTAACATATCTCTTACGCCTTTTCTGATTGCAAGTCTTCCAAAGCCCTGTAAAGCTCTATTACTGAATCCCATTTGTTTTCCAAACCTGCTCCGAATTGCTCTTCTAACACACCTCGGGCAGTTGCTCCCCGTCGTAGAGGCATCAATGCACTCTTTCCACCTATCCGCCCTCTCCTCTGCGTTGAACAGAGGAGTTCCTCTAGCGTTCTTAATGCTGACACTTGTTTTTAGATTCACCGAAGATTGTTTTCTATCGCTTCGACTACTATTTGTTTTTCTGTTTTCTCGTGTAGTTCCTGAAGCCATTTCGCTTTAGCTACCAACCGACGACTATGCAGTTTATTTAACCGACGTATATTTTGTTCGGGGTTTCGGTGGGCTTTGCTCGGATGTAGTCGGGGAGGAGCGGCACCCACCGTGTCGCGGCCGATCGTATCGAGCGGCGGCGGCAGCGCCGGAGCACAGAGCGGCGCGGCACGGGGTGGAGGCGGCGCTGGCCGTGATGGAGGTAGCGCGCTCGCCCGCCGCGACGGCCGCGACTTAATCGCCAGCGGCGCGGAAAATTTGCTGCCGCCGCTGTCGCTGGCTGTGTTTCCGGGGCTTTGTCGCCGGCTTTAGCCGCCTAATGGAAACTCGCAGTAGCCGTAGCCGTAGCGCGCGCCCCGCACAGTGTATGACTTGTTTCTTTGTACGCCGCCGATCCCGCAGAACGGAGTAGTCGCACCACCCCTCGGTCGTGCGCCGGCCAGCGCGGCACAGCGCAGCGGCTGCAGGGTGGAAACGCGCCGCTCCCAGGAGAGCGAGCGAGGACGCTAACGGACGCGAGGACTCAGTGTCTACTCACTTGTCGCTATAGCCTCCGCGCTCTCTCCACACTCTGGCCAAGTACGTTTTCGCTACATCTCTGGATTCTCAGAGGATGGGCTGCACGGACGACTTTCGCTGTATTGTGTGCTATTTCCGATAACTCTTTGGCGTGGACCATGTGCAGCAGGCGACAATCCGACGCGTAACAGATCTCGCTAATCTCGATGGTGGCTATCACTATGTAAATTCACCCAATAAAACTACATCTACATCTACGTACATACTCCGTAAGGTACCGTATGATGCATAGCGGAGGATACCTTCTACCACTGCTAGACATTCTGTCTATTCCAATCGCAAGTAAAGTGAGTGAAAACGATTACCTATATGCCTCTGCGCGAACCCTGATTTCTCTTATCCCTGCCTCTGGAATCTTTATGCAGAATGTCTGCTGGTGGTAGTAGATCCAGGTGATCAAAAAATCAGTATAAATTTGAAAACTGAATAAATCACGATATAATGTAGATAGAGAGATACAAATTGACACACATGCTTGGAATGACATGGGGTTTTTAATAGAACCAAAAAAATACAAAAGTTCAAAAAATGTCCGACAGATGGCGCTTCATCTGATCAGAATAGCAATAATTAGCATAACAAAGTGAGACAAAGCAAAGATGATGTCCTTTACAGGAAATGCTCAATATGTCCACCATCATTCCTCAACAATAGCAGTAGTCGAGGAATAATGTTGTGAACAGCACTGTAACGCATGTCCGGAGTTATGGTGAGGCATTGGCGTCGGATGTTGTCTTTCAGCATCCCTACAGATGTCGGTCGATCACGATACACTTGCGACTTCAGGTAACCCCGAAGCCAATAATCACACGGACTGAGGTCTGGGGACCTGGGAGGCCAAGCAAGTCGAAAGTGGCGGCTGAGCACACGATCATCACCAAACGACGCGCGCAAGAGATCTTTCACGCGACTAGCAATATGGGGTGGAGCGCCATCCTGAATAAGCATTGTACGTTCCAGCAGGTGTTTATCAGCCAGGCTGGGGATGATGCGATTCTGTAACATATCGGCGTACCTCTCACCCGCCACTGTAGCAGTTACGAAACCAGAATCACGCATTTTCTCGAAGAAAAAAGGCCCGATAACTGTAGATGTGCTAAATCCAACCCATACCGTGACTCTCGAGATGCAATAGAGTTTCCACGACAGTTCTAGGATTTTCGGTAGCCCAAATTCTGCAGTTGTGGGCGTTGACAGACCCTCGGAGCGTGAAATGAGCTTCGTCGGTCCACAACACGTTACTCAACCAATCGTCATCTTCCGCCATCTTTTGAAACGCCCACACCGCAAATGCCCTCCGCTTCACTAAATCGCCAGGTAACAGTTCATGATGCCGATTGATTTTGTACGGATAGCATCGGAGGGTACGCATAAGTGCCAATCAAACAGTAGTGTATGGAATGGCGGTGCGACGTGCGACTGCACAAGCGCTGACTTCCCGTGCATAGACGAACCCGATACAGTCTCCATTTATTCCTGAACTGTCTCAACAGCATTACGCCTTGTGCTCGTTCGGCCACTACGGGGTCTATCGTCTAAACAACCGGTGGCTTCGAACCTCGAAATCATTCTCGACACAGCTGCATTTGTCAACGGACCTTTACCCCTTCGAATCCCCTTCCTATGGCGATAGGATCGTAACGCTGAACTAGCACATTCCCCATTATAAAAATACAGCTTCACTAAAAGCGCCTTTTCAGGTAACGTCAACATGCTGCGACTGCTGGTGCATCTGATTCTCTCTCTCATTACAGCTCCTTTTATACACGATTGTCATGCGCTGTAACTGACGTTTTGCTGTCCAGCTCCGTCTGTCGGAGATTTTGTGAACTTCGTTCTTTTTTTTTTTTGTTCTAATAAAACCTCATGTCATCCCAAGCAAGTGTGTCAATTTCTACCTCTCTATCTACATTATACCGTGGTTTATTAAGTTTTCAAATGTATATGGACTTTCAGATCACCCAGTATGTGTGTGTATGTGAGTGATACATTTCAGAGGTGACTAACGTCAATGAAACCTTTGTACAATTTCTCAATAGTGTTTCGCGAACAGAACGCCTTCTTCCCTCCAGAGATTCCCCTCTGAGTTCGCGGAGCACATCCATAGTAGGGCCTACTCGTGCTTTGATCGAATCTATCAGTAACAAATCTAGCAGCACGGGTCTCAGTTGCTTCGATGTCTTCTTTTAAATCCAACCTGATGGAAATCACAAACACTCGAGATATACTGAAGAATGGATCGCTAAAGTGTTCTTTGCACGGTCTCCTTTGTTGAGGAGCTATCTTTTCTTAAAAACCTCAGAATAAATCAAAGTCCTCCATTGGCCTTCGTTACAATCGGCCTCAAGGGCTTGTTCCGTTTCGTGTGGCTTTGCTATGTTACACCCAGGTATTTAATACACATGCATGAGTCAAGCAGTACACCACTAACACTACATTTTAAAATTAGCGGATTATTTTCCTACTCATCTGCATTTACTTAAAATTTTCTACTTCTTAGAGCAAGCTGCCATTCATCACTCCAATTTGAAATTCTGTCCAAGTCATTCTGTATCGTCTTACAGTCACTCAATGACGACAATTTCCCAAATACTACACCGTCATCAGCAGTCGCAGATAGCGGCTCACCCTATCCGTCAGATCTTTTACGTATGTAGGGAATAAGAGCAGTCCTATCACACTTCCCTGACGCGCACTTGGCAGTACGATTCTCTCTGGTGAACACTCGCTATTCTAAACCTATTGGGTTCTATTACTTTAGAAATCTGAGTCACTCACATATCTGAGAAACCTATTCCGTATGTTCGGACCTTCGTCAACAGTCTACAGTGTGGAATTTTTTTTTTTTAAATTTGTGGTAAGTTCCTATGGGAGCAAACTGCTGAGGTCATCGGTCCCTAACCTTACACACTTTAATCTAACTTAAACTAACTTAGGCTAAGAACAGCACACACACACCCATGCCCGAGGGAGGGCTCGAACCTCCGACGGGGAGAGCCGCGAGAACCCTGGCAAGGCGCCTTAGACCGCAAGGCTACCCCGCGCGGCGGCAGTGTGGCACTGTAACAGACGCTTTCCGGAAATCTAGGAATATAAAATCTGCCTGTTGCCCTTCAGTTATTGTTCGCAGGATATTATGTGAGAAAAGGCCAAACCAATTTTCGCACAGGCTAGGCTTCCATGTACGAACCTTAACAGAACAGTGATCCATTTTCTTACCAGTAGATATGTTATATCTGCAACGTCAAGTACTTGATACATGAATCTGTTCTTTGAATAATAGCCCACAGCTTATAAGCGCAGGTCGCAAATTGTGAATGTCGTGATTGAAAAAGTAATTTATTGTTAAATATACAGTTGCAAACAACGTTTTCCAAATGAATTTTATTAATTACGCAGGTTCTATGTCCTCAAGCAGTAGTTTCGTTGGATCATGTCAAGTTCTGGTTATATAACCCGATTCTAAAGCGCCTAGCGACCGTAGGCTTCGTATCACCGTACGAAGTGTGTGATGTAGCCACGGACGATAGAAGTTAATATTTAGTATCATATCAGTTTATGCGCAGTACTGTTTGTATAATTATAATGCAGTGTGTTAGCACCCAAGCAGCCATGTTAACATCAACCACAAAGCCATTCTGACTCGCGAGATGAACCATCGCAAAAAGGCTACGTTCACTTTTTATTCTCGGGCTTCAGATATGATCAAGTCCAAATCACACCATCAGAATATAAAATCCTGCACAACCTTAGAAACTTTACCTGCATAAAGCTCATCTCTCGTGAAATTTTCAGAATACAGGGTTCAAGTCCAGTTGTGACATATGCGAAAATGTCCAAGTCCATCTATACAGGGATCCGTTCAAAATCAGTCTCAGATTGAAGTTTTAGGAAACTCCGAAGTTGAAAGTCTGCTGCCGCCGACACGGAGTCTGCTCCTCCAGGAGCGAAAATGAGTTAGACCACGAGTGGCGGGACAGGCCGCCCTATATACGCTGCTTTTCTCCCCACAACTCACTCGCTTCAGCCGACCGCTGTAGAATTTTGAAAATTTTCATGTCGGTCATTTTTAGACCTTATAGCTGATTTTACATATGTTGGCTCTATTTCAACCACAAATGGTAAATCAATCAATTTATCAAAAATACATCAGATAATTCTACTTTTTAAGCTGCTTTTTACACGTTTTTCATTGGTGGTCTCGAGATTTACATATTTGACATCACTTTTGAACTTTACTAACAAATTTTCAATTAAATGATAATTTTACCTTTTACAATATACACTCCTGGAAATGGAAAAAAGAACACATTGACACCGGTGTGTCAGACCCACCATACTTGCTCCGGACACTGCGAGAGGGCTGTACAAGCAATGATCACACGCACGGCACAGCGGACACACCAGGAACCGCGGTGTTGGCCGTCGAATGGCGCTAGCTGCGCAGCATTTGTGCACCGCCGCCGTCAGTGTCAGCCAGTTTGCCGTGGCATACGGAGCTCCATCGCAGTCTTTAACACTGGTAGCATGCCGCGACAGCGTGGACGTGAACCGTATGTGCAGTTGACGGACTTTGAGCGAGGGCGTATAGTGGGCATGCGGGAGGCCGGGTGGACGTACCGCCGAATTGCTCAACACGTGGGGCGTGAGGTCTCCACAGTACATCGATGTTGTCGCCAGTGGTCGGCGGAAGGTGCACGTGCCCGTCGACCTGGGACCGGACCGCAGCGACGCACGGATGCACGCCAAGACCGTAGGATCCTACGCAGTGCCGTAGGGGACCGCACCGCCACTTCCCAGCAAATTAGGGACACTGTTGCTTCTGGGGTATCGGCGAGGACCATTCGCAACCGTCTCCATGAAGCTGGGCTACGATCCCGCACACCGTTAGGCCGTCTTCCGCTCACGCCCCAACATCGTGCAGCCCGCCTCCAGTGGTGTCGCGACAGGCGTGAGTGGAGGGACGAATGGAGACGTGTCGTCTTCAGCGATGAGAGTCGCTTCTGCCTTGGTGCCAATGATGGTCGTACGCGTGTTTGGCGCCGTGCAGGTGAGCGCCACAATCAGGACTGCATACGACCGAGGCACACAGGGCCAACACCCGGCATCATGGTGTGGGGAGCGATCTCCTACACTGGCCGTACACCACTGGTGATCGTCGAGGGGACACTGAATAGTGCACGGTACATCCAAACCGTCATCGAACCCATCGTTCTACCATTCCTAGACCGGCAAGGGAACTTGCTGTTCTAACAGGACAATGCACGTCCGCATGTATACCGTGCCACCCAACGTGCTCTAGAAGGTGTAAGTCAACTACCCTGGCCAGCAAGATCTCCGGATCTGTCCCCCATTGAGCATGTTTGGGACTGGATGAAGCGTCGTCTCACGCGGTCTGCACGTCCAGCACGAACGCTGGTCCAACTGAGGCGCCAGGTGGAAATGGCATGGCAAGCCGTTCCACAGGACTACATCCAGCATCTCTACGATCGTCTCCATGGGAGAATAGCAGCCTGCATTGCTGCGAAAGATGGATATACACTGTACTAGTGCCGACATTGTGCATGCTCTGTTGCCTGTGTCTATGTGCCTGTGGTTCTGTCAGTGTGATCATGTGATGTATCTGACCCCAGGAATGTGTCAATAAAGTTTCCCCTTCCTGGGACAATGAATTCACGGTTTCACGGTGTTCTTATTTCAATTTCCAGGAGTGTATGTAAATAAGAAGACATGTAATGCTTATGTTTACATCGTGTTATCGTCTAAATTGCGGCTTTGTCGTTGAATTTACGTGTCTTTTACTTTTAATTAGTGTTGAAGCGACTGAAGCGCTTAATAAACCGCTGAGATAGTTTCGTCAAATGTAGCTGTTGACAGCAGCTATCGTTTGACACTATACGTCTCTGTAACTCTGCAGACGTACCCGTAAATAAAGTTTTATGCGTTAGTGTAATGATATATTTAGTTTGTACTTCACAGCTTTTCAAATTTTCAGACTGTTGTAAAATGCCGATTAGTTCGTCCCTAATAAATCAATCTTACATACTGACTTTTCTCATTTTGAGGATACTGAAGGGGGTCAATTTTAATTGTAAAAAACCATTCAACGGCCAATATCGCACAAAATATTTCTTTATTTAAGACAATCGGTTTCAACAGACTATGCCGCCATCTTCAGGTCTTAAAATCTCTTGTCGTGAAACATGTTCATTTTACGCTGAACGTTCAGTGAATGAAAGATGTTCTCTGAACCGGCTGTATAAGCACCAGCCGACTGGAGCGCCGGAAAGCGCGGCTACCTGCCAACCCCGATCTCTAGGTCCCCAGGTCTTGCAATCTGCCGACTGCGCGTCTTGGTTTGAGGTTAGAAGGACTAAACATCGTAATTTCTGTACTGGTGCTACGTAAAACGTACTCGTGATTAAGGTAATGAATAATTACACGCATCGTACATAGTTTTATGTTATCTCAAGGCCATAAATAGCTCAATAGTTTATAACAATCATCGTATAGGCACGCCGCTGTTGGTGGTAAGGTAAGGTACCACGCTCGTTGCGTATCTTACCGCTGCGGGGCAAAATCTTAGGAATGCAAGCAGGGAAGCACCAGTGTGAATATGCAACTCTGTGGCACATATTTCCTGCCTGTAGTTTTCAACAGGAGAAGACCATTAACAGTTGGGAACACCTACTACTGTATCCCGCATGAAAACTAGAAATCTTGCATATGACGTTTCAGTTCGAGTGTTAACAATAGCAACAACTGGCTCTCAGGATACCCAAATATGCAAAAGGTGAATTAACACAATTTTGTTGAAGTTCTTATAATATAACGAAAAGCTGAAACGGCATTTAGAATATTCTTTTATGTTGACTGGAGTGTAAAGTCTAATACAGAATTATTTGACTGCGTCTCTTTCAAACATGCTCGTGAATAAAATAAGACAGGAGGTAAGTGAATCGAATTTTGTCCCAGTTATCTAGAAAAAGTAATTGATGTACGTAATTTCTCGCAGGTCTCCTCAACACTTCGCTATGTGGCAGCTGTTGGTAAGGTATACAATAGTTTTTTTTTTTTTTTTTAAATACACGAACACGCTCAGAGTTAACAATGGAGCTGCAGTTATGGTTGCTCATTCGAATGGCTGGCAATAAAGAGTGATAAATATGTTTCCCACTGCAATGTTCGCTCACCATTTCACTTGTAAACTGAAGTGCTATCACAAATCATGCCAATGATCTTGTTAGTGTTTTTCCATGTCAACCAAAAGAAACTGGGCTCTAGCTAAGGAAATAAAGAAACGACTGGCTCAAGTTGCCACACGGTTGGCTTCTACACATAGTTTGGTGAAAACCTTATATCGTAGTTCACTGGAGTCACTTTTCAACATTATAACTGATCCATATGAGTGGGACGAAGAAGCATCTTCTATTGCTCTTAAATCTTAAGTCAATTTCGTTCTACATAGTTTGTGCATATAGTTTCCCCTCACTGACGCCTTACTGGATTTACGAACTATACTCGGGTGCTTCGTAACTGCAGTTACAGAAGGGCCTTTGCATGCCGTCATTTTTGAGAGTTCAGTACCTCAATCGCTTAAAACCAAACCGTTGTAGGATCACTTTGGCAACAGATCCGTTTTGTCTTGCCAAGGAGTCAAATATAAATGAAACCTATCGAAAGAAGCAAAGCAATTTCTTTAATTTTTTATACACACAACGAAACCAATGAATTCGAATGGCTTAGCAAAGTAAATTCAGCTTTTGTTGTTTTCGTAGGGATGAGATTGCGGCCCTTAATTCTGTCACTGAAGTAATCTTCCGTAAATACTTTTTCCACTGAGGTAAAAAAAAACTAATAGCGCCATCTATTGGTTCTTTGATGTATTACGCCAGCACTAAGGTAAACATCAGAACTAATAAATTGAGCAGACTCCGAAAAACTTTACATTACGATATCTTTTTTCCGAGATCCGATTTTGTTGAGATAATGCTATACGTTGCTCCAAGCTGCGATCAAGCAAGCGTATGGCACTAAAATTGTGTTTTATTCAGTTGCTGTCAGACGGTCCATAAGTAAAAATTATTAATATACCGTAATTCGTCTCTTAGTTTTGGAGACTAGCGTGTTCAAACAGACAGACACGACAGTTTTACATAAAACATTTTTAATCATGCTATCTTTTTCTCCGTCATCCGATTTAGATAAAATAAAGCTCTTACGCTGCGACAGGCTGCACTCAAGTTAACTGCAAAAGCCCCATGACATTTCGTTCAGTGGTTTTGGAGATTAGTATGATCCAAAGGACAGACACGAAGGTTTCGCAGTTTTATAACTGGTGTAGATCACAAGCCAGAGCTTATGATATTGGCTAATGTATAATAAAAATTAGTAAATTCCAAGAAATGTTGAAAACCAAATGTGACAGCTGTAAAAGAAAATGGGAAAGAGTCATTCACGGCCAGCATGTGGATGAACCAGTAAATAAACGTTCTAGATATGATGCTGGGGTCAATTTGGAGACAAACGTAAGAATATACTGCAAAATTTTAGACACAGTGATGAGACAATTGTAAGGTAGATTCAGGAACTTGGGTACTGCTATTTTTGGAACTTTTAAATGTATAATTTTGATCAATATAAACATAATAACAAATTGCTATAGTCTTTTGGTTGTATTGTTCTGTTTTCCTGCTTAAGATCACAGCAGGTGGTTGTGTATATCTTCGGAGAAATACATCACAGAAGCGTTTGTGATTTATTGAATTTTATTGTTGAATGGACTTCAGACTGGGTATTGTGAAATTGTAAAACTCTTTGAACTTATTCTATTAGTGTATCGAGTGCCTCACTTCTGAGAATCTTTTCAGCCACAAAAAAGTACAGAATGACTTACAAACTCAGCTGTTTTATCAACTGAAAAGAATTTCCTGCCGCAGCTGTGGTTTGAGTTCTGGTGACCAAAGAATTCACCAAAAAGGTAATTTCGTATTCTAAAAAACACGTTTTGTTCTTTTATAAGTGCTTACCGTAACAAATAGTAGACACTGTGGGTAGCCGGGCGGACGCCCTCGCCTCGCTTGAGTATGGACACGCCGCGAAGAGCCTGGCGCACAACGAGAAGCTTGCCGAAAACTAATGAACCCTTGCAGTCATTAACATGGAACGTCAAGAACGCACTCGCGAAAGCATGTGAGTTCTTCTGTCCTGGCAGCAATCGTTTTACCTGCCTTAGAAAGCAAGAACGTGTCGACAATTCCGGAACCCCACAGCTGCTGGGAGGAGCGTACATAAAGCGCGAAGAATTCGCACAGGGAGGCGTGTGAAAGAAGTCAGCCTTCGTAAAAAGACATTTTTGGACAGTAATGACGTTCCGGTCACCAGCAAACCCTGAGACGAAGGCCAAACATGAGTCTGTCCAGGCCTCAAGAAGAGAGAGCGGTTACAAACAAGTGATGGTGGCTGCATTCACAACAACTTCGGAATGCAAAAAAAACATCAGAAGAATGCCCCACCAAGGCTGATGAAATCGTGGGGGAGACGCCTGTTCCCGAGGCACACAGCAGCCCACGCAATATTGGAAATTTCCATCTGCACGAAGAGGCACGGTCATGCAACAGTGATCAGTCATTGGGGGGCATTGCAAATTGAGTCCGCCAATGACAACGCCGCGACAGGAACAAAATTTCGAGGAGTCGTTGAGCTGAGATGTGGATGAGGGGTGAAGAGGACAGTCGGTGAGACAGTGCGGAGGGAAGAGGACACGGGGGCTCCTTCATACATCGGCAGCATCCACCCTCCGACACCGCCTTAACGCTGCTTCAGCTACGGCAACACACGGCGACCTGTCGGCGTGGTGACCGCTGCGGGCCCCCGCTGCAAAGCCGCGGCATACCGGAAGGGCAGGCGACTCGCGTCGTACCGACGCAGCGCCTGCCGCCGACAGCACTACACGACAAATCTACATCTACATCGATACTCCGCAAGCCACCTGACGGTGTGTGGCGGAGGGTACTTTAAGTGTCTCTATCGGTTCTCCCTTCTATTCCAGTCTCGTATTGTTCGTGGAAAGAGAGATTGTCGGTATGCCCCTGTGTGGGCTCCAATCTCTCTGATTTTATCCTCATGGTGTCTTCGCGAGATAAACTTAGGAGGGAGCAACATACTGCTTGACTCCTCGGTGAAGGTATGTTCTCGAAACTTCAACAAAAGCCCGTACCGAGCTACTGAGCGTCTCTCCTGTAGAGTCTTCCACTGGAGTTTATCTATCATCTCCGTAACTCTTTCGCGATTACTAAATGATCCTGTAACGAAGCGCGCTGCTCTCCGTTGGATCTTCTCTATCTCTTCTATCAACCCTATCTGGTACGGATCCCACACCGGTGAGCAGTATTCAAGCAGTGGGCGAACAAGTGTACTGTACACTACTTCCTTTGTTTTCGGACTGCATTTCCTTAGGATTCTTCCAATGAATCTCTGTCTGGCTTCTGCTTTACCGACGATTAATTTTATATGGTCATTCCATTTTAAATCACTCCTAATGCCTACTCCCAAATAATTGATGGGATTAACTGCTCCCGGTTCCTGACCTGCTATATTGTAGCTAAATGATAAAAGATCTTTCTTTCTATGTATTCGCAGCAAATGGTTACGAATAATGGAGAGAAGATTCTTTGCTGCCTCCTTCCCCTCAATAATTGAGCCGTGACCACGCCCAGTCAAATCGGCCCTGAGATTTGTAATTTTGTTTTCTTTTGTGTAAACTTTACTGGAATAAATACATTTCTTTCATGTTTTAATCGTCTACGTAATCTGTTCCATTCATTCATCAGCCTCTTAATATCATAACCGTTTGCATTTGATTTCTTTTATTTACTGACGTCAATTATTCGCTGCCAGTGTGGGGCGATCTCATGAGTAATCTTCATGTTATGTTATGTCACGGACAATTTTTCTAGATTTCTACATTTTTGGCGTCCAAAATGGGGCTATCTCGTTGGTAATTTGCCTGTTATATGGTGTTACAAACAAAATTCTCGCATTCACCACACTATACTAGATGCAATGCGCAAACTTCAAGCTCCTAGTGTCTCTGCTGACCAGTGGTTGAGGCGATTATTTTATTTAATAGGCTCTGAATTAATTGGGTTTTGCTAACAAATGCCCCGACTTCACGTTCCCAAGCGCTTCATAAATGATACTTTTCTGCTTCGGTTGAACCGTCCAACAAAAGGGGGCCTAACACACAAGATCCCCCGCAATTGTTTAAAAGTCTTCCTTCGGCCTTAAATGTGCATCTTAGTCTCCATCCACGTTATTCAAATGGCTCTGAGCACTATGGGACTCAACTGCTGTGGTCAGAAGTCCCCTAGAACTTAGAACTACTTAAACCTAACTAACCTAAGGACATCACACACATCCATGCCCGAGGCAGGATTCGAACCTGCGACCGTAGCGGTCGTGCGGTTCCGGACTGTAGCGCCTTTAACCGCTCGGCCACCCACGTTATTCCTGGCATAATAAAGATCCTTCGCCCCGAGAGTGTAATAAAGCTTAATATAATAAAGTGCTCAATCTCAGAGTAATTAACATTCCCTATAACAAATCTCACGCTTTCAGTAACAAATTAACTCGTGACGAACTCAATCAAGTTCAATACCCATCCATACATACAATAAAAATTCCGTCACAGCACTAAATTTGTTGCATATATTCTGAAAATTTCATTTACAGCCACTTGGCCTGGCAAAAACTGACTAACCTTCATAGAAATCAAATAGTAGTAAGTTGATTTCATTGTTAATAAATATGGCCTGGCCCAGTAAGCGAACAACATCAGTCTGAAAAGAATACAGTGCTACAACTGACGCACTGCAACAGAATTCGTGTCTTCTATTTTTAAACAGCAAGCTTCTGCACGTCGCTTGCAGTACGGCCGACAGCCAGGTTACCGTCACCGCTCGCGCCGCTAACCCCCAGACACTCAGCTCCCTGCCGAGTTGCGATTCTGCGTGGTGTCCCTTGACTTCCATCGAACATTTTACAAAAATGTTAATACAGCGATTATCACCCACTTGCAGCATTAATTCCATTACTCAAGAAATATTTTTACAATGCCACCCTAGAGTTATTGCCTTGCAAGAGGAAATACACGTTCCAGTCACATTAATGTGACCACAGCCTGCGTTCGACGTCAACTTGCAGTAACCACTCACAGATGGCAGGTGGCAGCACTAGAAGTGGGGGTATATAAAACGTGTGTTGGGGTGGGAGGGACGCGGAAAACAATGCAGTTTTTGTCGTAATGCAGAGACGGAGCGATTTATCTGACGCCCAAACGGGCATGATCACATGTTTTGGGCCAAGGGTTGAAGCATTTCCGCAAAACCTAAGTTTGTAAACTGTTTGTGTGCCGCCGTGATTAAAGTACATCATGCATGGCAAAATGGCACTATCGAAAACCGGCGCCATTGTAACTGTGGTGCACCACGGGCCATAGATGACAGGGATAAACGACGACTCCGGAAAAGGGAGGGGATGAGTACACGTGCAACTATTAAGCAACTGACCGCCCGGTTGAACAAGGTCCTACCAACAGTATCTCCTCAAAAACCGTTCAACGAACATTGCTGCGCTTGCGCCTGTGCAACAGACGCTTGATTCATGCACCCATGCTGACTGATTTTCATTGGCGACGAAGGCTGGAATTTGCACGATACTACTGCAAAAATAAAAAATAAAATAAAAAATAAAAAAAATGGTTCAAATGTCTCTAAGTACTATGACACTTAACATCTGAGGTCGTAAGTCCCCTACACTTAGAACTACTTAAATCTAACCAACCTAAGGACATCACAAACGACCATGCCCGAGACAGGGTTCGAATGGTTCAAATGGCTTTGAGCACTATGGGACTTAACTTCTAAGGTCATCAGCCCCCTAGAACACTGATTGATCATATAATGGACAGAAATCCCAACAAATGCTTACACATCTGATTCATCTCATAAGTATATACATGAAAATATAATAATAATAATTATTATTATTTTTAAGAATAAATAAATAAAAATGGTAATAAAAACAAAATAAATAATTTTTATTTAAAAAAAAAGAAATCTCGCTCCCTCTCTAACACACACACACACACACACACACACACACACACACATACACATACATGTTATATATGTATAGATATACATTTACAAAACTGTTGAATGCAGAAAACTGAGAATGTTGGTAACACTTAAAAAACAAATGAAACTCTGTATTAAAAAGATGGCAGTTACAGTGATGTGTAACGTAAACAGTGAACTGAAAGTGAACTGTAAGATGTCCACCTGGGTGCCAGATGAGAAAAAGCAGTTTGCTTGGATGTAATGAATTAGAAGTTACCTGTGAGTACCTTTCCATTTCATAAAAAAAACGTTAAGGAACTGTTTTTAAATCTATAATCTAGAAACCATAACCTATGTCTAAAAATGGACAAATCATGTAATATTTGAGGACACCCACTGAAGAAAGGCGAAATGCGTCTGGGTGCATAAATAAAAATTGCGATGTGCAGCATGCAAAAAAGGCTTTTCCTTTGTGAGGCTGAGTGGAGATTACGTACACCATCATCGCTTGTGAACACCTCGCCTGCCTCATTCGAAACTATGCACTCACCTGCTCCCACGTCTCGTCTAGCGCATCAGATCTCGGAGCATCAGCGTGTAACGGTCCGATTTTTTTTCACTGCCCAGACACGTTAATGTGAACACCTATTCAAAGCCTGAACAGCCACCTGCAAGAAGTACCGGAAGAGCCAATGAGGTTCTGGACGGTACCGATAGGATTCTGGTGCCATGCCAACTCCATCGAGGATCCGTGGCATGTACAGTCGTGCTCAAAAGTATACGAACGACCTGAATTGCATTTCACCTGATTCGCATGCAACCCACATAACGCAGCTGTCTAGCAGGTCCTCTAATCGCTCCTTGGTACAGTCGTTTGACTATTGAAAATGGTTCCAACAAGTCACCACTAGAAAACACTGCTCTGTATCGCAATAATTCAAGATGTAAAGTAATACTACGATACTACAAATATCAGGGAACACCTTATCACAGGTAAGACTGTCCTTAGCGCTTGTAAGCTCACACTTATTACAATAAATGACATACCTGAAATGTTACCACTCTCATTATTACGTCAGATAGGTAATGCACGTAATAAGTTCGTCGTATTCATGATTTCCTCTTCAAAGTAACATACCTTACTTATTATTTAACACAAAATGACATTAAAAGTTTAAGTTATTCACGAGCAGCTAGTTGAGAATATGTATGAACTTCAAATGACACGACGAACCGTCTCGTTCTGCATATGGATTCAAACTCAGGTCATGCAGACTAAGCAAAGATTTCGTGACTGACGGAAACTAACAGTCATTCCCGATTAGGCACACAGAGAGTGATACACCTCGATTTTAGACAGTATCAATTAGCAAATACCAACTTTAAATTACACAACGCAAACATTTTTAACGGACGCGAATTCCTACACAGTACCTATTGTCCGTGTTAACGAACTACGAGATATGTTAAATATTGCTTCTTAACAAGTAACTTACTTGAAATGCCGTGAGGTAAAGCTTTGTGTTGGACAGGGATTCGAACCCAGAACCTAATCGACTGGCTATCGAAGCACAATCAACTGTGACATATCGGATTAACTCGGCAGTAGCTAGATGTTGTAACTGAAATGACGAGACGAAACATTAATTTTTTCCTCACCAGGACTCCAACCCGGTACCTATCGCTGTTATAGTCTAGAAAAAACGAACGTTAAATATGGGTTTGTTGCACCAGCTGCGACATGTGAGCATGTTTGAACTAGAAATAATATGACGAAGAGTTCAGTGCTGACTAGGAATAGAGCTCCACACATATCATTGTTGACTGCACACAAAGAGACGTCAGCTACCGAATTTTTCTCCACCAGCAGCTCGGAATAACGTCTTGAACTTACAGTGATATCGCAAATAAATCAGTGTCTCACTGGGAGTCAAAAACGTCAAATATCATTAGTGTTGACAACGAATGAAAATATATTTAAAATCGAAATTATTATCCACCAGCAGGTAGGTGTTCTCATGCTAGAGCTTGATAATACATAATGAAATATTTAGTGCTGGGCCAGGATTCGAACCCATTCACGCGCAATATGTGGAGATATTGAGGAATCTGCAGTTTTGAACAAACAACAAATTGTAGCCGAGCTGTATTGTCATGAAGGGATCAAATTCCGCGTTAAGGGTGGTCTGAGTTGCATTCCCAGTTCAGAACCAATTTTATCGACATACAGAAGCTCAGATAAAAGATGGAATAAGTGTCTTGTGAGCCTACATAGTGTTTGTTTCGTCACTAGAAATAAATAACTAGTATAAGAAAGGTTACTGGTGATAGAGTTTCTACATGTCGCCACTCAAGACTTTATTGTGGCGCAACCTAACGTCTATTTGGTAGAGAAGAAATATCATTTTTAATGTGAATTTCAGAGCTCAATGCCATTATATCTTCTTCACTTGGTGTAGCCAGAAGAGAATGGAGTCTGTCTCTCCCTATCTAAAATCATTGACCAAAGCTGGAGACGAACCCAGACCATAGATATATGAACCTATCATCATCCCAACAGACCACCAGACCAGGTTCTCAGTAGCTCATTCTTCTATCTAACGCCATTGTGCCACACTGGCTTAGACATGTGACACACAGGCTCCCTGTATCAATTTGCAGCATGTTCAGTAAATTCATTTACTTGGTTGACCGAATCACCATGAACTAGCTGTCTCGCCTACCCAGCGCATACATTCAACTTTATTATTATCCACCAGCAGATAGGTGATCTCATGCTAGAGCTTGATAATTGTTCTTCACTTAAGACTCACATGCCATGGTGATAAGTATGAATGAAATGAACCTCTTGATTACTATAGGGCCTCTATGCTAAATTTCCACAGTAGCAATTAGGAACTCCCTGCAGACATTTGCTAACAGTGGCTCTAGCAGCTTACGTTTTCTCAGGGTAGCTTCAAATATGGGCAATTTTGACGCCTTAAATCCAATTGAATATTTTAAGTATCACTTGTGAACAGCGTTCACTTCTCCATTAATTAAGGTATAAACCTCAAAACAAGCAATTTGCCTGAGTAGCTACAGAGCAGGTTCTGATAGGTATTGACACAATCTTTTGCATCCATTTACCATAGAGAATCAAAGAAAGAAACCAAACACATTATGTTGCATTTATTCTCTGTACCTTGACAAACACATATGAATCCATGACAATAATAAATTATTTGAAGAACCTTCCGTGAAAGGAAAAAGAACAGAATTGACGCTTTAATTGTAGTGCACTGGATCAGAAACAATGAAATTAATTGTGTGCCACATTGATGTATTGCATTCTAGTGTAATAAAATACTCATCAAATAAAAACGGTTTTATGCTTCCTTTGCTATCAAGAGTGAAACACAAATCGTAAACAGATTTTATGGGTCCCCACTCAACAACATTAAAGCATTTTACATGGTCGAGAGTGCAGAGTGGAGCAGACGTTGTCGGCAGAAAGCGAGACAATGCAGTGCCTCAGCCCCCGCCGGTAGGCAATAAACGGGTCCCAGAAAATTCAGACGCATGCGGTGTTCAGGCAGATGGTCGGCAAAGAAATCTCTCGCTAAAACATTGTTGGACCAAACTATTATTACCAGTGTGACAGAAAGCGAAATCTATTAGATTCGCTTGAATTACACTCATAGCTTCAGCACCGAGAGGAAAGGGGCGATAAAAACTTTGTCGACGTGTGCTTTTAGTTACTAGACGTCGTATTAGCTAGTCTCGCGTTTTACCTCAAGACTACGGTCGTGGCCAAGAATAATGTACTAAGACTGAAGTCAAGACTTCCTCTGGGAAGTGCCGCAGTCTACAATCTTGCCAGATCGAGCATATTGGCGGACATATGATTCTGAGAGGAGCACGACTGTATTGCCCACTTTACGTGAACGACTCTGCGGTCAATTTTTTGCCCTAAGACTGTATCTACAACACATATTGCACGCTGAAGACCCAACAGAATCAAAAAAACAAAAGTAGTTTATAAGAGCAACGTTAACTATAGCGTTCGAAGTATTCATAGTATTGTATACGTGTGTGTAAACGCTTTCCAATTCCCACTGAAGGAAGACAAGGATACACAGTCTAGCTTCAATATTATAAATTCGCCTCAGTTTTCGGATGAACTCAGACTTAGGTTGATAACCATTTTGAATATTTAGCAGTACTGTACCCATTGGTGTTAAACTCGTTTTCAACCAATGATTCCCACAGCTACAGGAACACTACTTGTGATACATCATAGACAAAATACTTACGCAGTGCTATCAGACGAAAAGATCAACCTGGCACAAACTGTGGGAAGTTTGTTTTACAACCTTCGTACCTGGATAATGAGCTTTTTCCTATTTGAAATGTCTATGAACGTTGCTCCTTGAGACGATTTAAGACGAAACTAAATTCTTAAATTCTTTCAGCTACGACAATGTTTCTAGCATTTGTAGACTTAGAGAAAGCTTTTGACAATGTTGATTGGAATACTCTCTTTCAAATTCTGAAGGTGACAGGGGTAAAATACAGGAAGCGAAAGGCTATTTACAAATTGTATCGACCTGCATGGTATCCACTACTAACAAAGTCTACCTTTGCATGATCTGTCGCAGGCAGCAAGAAAACCGCTGGTGCTCTTAAAACACGACCCAACTACCACCGAGGCGTTTTTCCCCTTGGCTCTTGCCCGTCAAACCGCTACCCCAAGTTCAATTTTCGACCCAATCTATCTCTGGATGAGCGCTTATTAATGGTTAACCTTAACCAGACGTACGCAAACATCGCAGTACCCACATCCTGCGAGACCTCACTTTAGTGAAAATAACCATTGTGTAGAGATGGCAGCAGACCTTTTGTGTTGGCCATCATGCCGGTGTTGGCGTGGAGGTGCTCCACCTCTCATAAAAAAAGCAAGGTTTACCAATTGTTAATAGTATGCCTGAGCTAGCACAGAGTGCTTCATATGTTGGGCCTTGGGTTGATCCTCCAGCGAAGTACGGACAAACATATACGTTGAGTAGGCTGCTGCGGACTTTGGGAGCTTCAGCGTTGGGTGACTAATGGAGGCCCTCAGGGAGATGGCTGGAATGTCGGAAAGGAAGATCAGTGTGTGCTCTTTACGTCCACCAAGATGTGGAGAAGCCTCTGACGGCAGCTATGAACACCGTGCGTACACTCGGCTACAAATCGTAAGTCGCCACGAAATACGCCTACCGCGAAATCTTAAATTCCAGATGGAATATATAACACAAGGATAGTCTGGACGTCAATGATGGCATTGTATTTATTGCGGTAGAGGTTCTGAACGTTAAATAATGTGGGCGAAGGGGAGCAAGAAAGGTAATTGTAATATTTCAGGAGCTGTAGTGGCAGAAAACAATGAAGGAAACTTACCGCGCACGAATTTCCTGATCAGTATGTGGTGATATGGAGAGTCAGTCTTGTTAAATACACTGTTGGAAAAAAATTAGTATACCTCTAAAGGTGACGTCGATTTTGATTCGATGACGGCATATGCCACTTGGGAATACACTCATTATGATTTAAAAGTCGTACACCAACAGATAGCTACCAGAGCGCCATCTACCCTTCAATAGGAAATGCTCACATCCAGAAGGCACACAAGGTCGAGAGAGCGATGCATGCGAGAGTGGACCACAATGCGAGCGCGGCCGAAGTAGCCGCCTCAGTCGTGCAGGAGTCGGCTGATCGCTGTCCGGCGGTGCTTGATCTGCCGGCGGCCCCATCAGCCGCTCTACTAGTGGTGGATCAGGCTTTCACTCGAGAACCACCGCTGTTGACGACACAAGCAACGAACAGTGTAAATTCTAGCAGGACAAGAACAGGATACGACATAAGTCCTGGGCCCCGGCCGCGGCCCGCAATCCTGCGTCCTCCAGGACAACAATCAAGATGTGGAAACTGGCACAGCTCCTTGAGTAGGACAGTTACTCTGCAGGTCCACGATCCACCCCTCTCGTCCCCCTCTATCCATTATCGCACCGAATGTTGAAGACACGCAGCAACGAGTCGCCAACGACTAACAGATGACAAATGAAGACCGACGACGACGACGATACCAACTTGCCACAGATAGACGTGCCAAACTGACTTCCGATCACGACAATGACGCCTCGTATGGGGAAGACTCGGACGCATCCCACTACTTGGAAATCGACACCGATCCTGATGGAAACGACGATGATAAGCAACTGTATCAAACTGTGCGCCTTGGGCCCTGGGGCCGTAAACGAAAGTATTCACACCCGAAAGAAGACCATGAGAATAGACAGATGACTGTCCCAACATAATGCGTATGAGCCACTCCAGAACGAGGTTGCATAAATAGAAGTTACCACTCCAACAACTGCCCCAGGACCTTTGAAAGCTTCAAATCCTTCCGCTGAAAATACCGCCTATCACGATTCAGTACACCGGACGTTACGTGACGTTAAACGATGAAATCAAGAAGCATGTCACTGGACCCATCAGAGCGGTATATAAAGGTGACACCGTTACCACTTTAAGTCAAATTCTAACCAGTGTAGCAGCCTCCGTTTCGTCCAAGGGGCGAAAATACCTTTTTTAACATACAGGCCATCGACAGAGAAGATCTTGAAAGCAGTTATCAAATACCTACCAGATGAGATATCAGCAAAATATATCTAACTGGAACTCCAAGCATTAGGATTTCATCAAGCCTCCGTTCACCAATTCAGGTAGAGCGATGAAACCACTGACAAACTAACAAAAAAAAAAAGCCGATGTACCGTGTTACCCTTCCTGCAGGACCAACCAGTGACTCAATCTATGATGTTCGTCACTTGTTAGGAACTAAGGTGCAAATTGAAACTTACCGGCCAACAGAGGGACCACTGCAGTGCAAACGCTGCCAGCGCCAAGACACAAAAACCAGAGTGTGTGAACTGTGAAGGAGAGCACCCAGCCACTAGGAGGGGTTGGGAGAAAGTCTTACCTCCACTACGAAGGAGGACAACTCTTGCTAACCTGCCACAGCTGACACCACTGCAATGAGCTCCACAACATGTGCCGGGCAAGAAACTTCTGACTTCACGTAACTAGTACATATGTTTTCCAGTGTTTCCGAATTTGTTGCTGCTCTCCAACAAAGAAACATCCTCCAGGAAACATTCCAAAAATTTAAAAATGCACCAGACATGATGTCAAAACTCTTCACCATTGTTGAAGTACCCATGAAAATATTTGCCCACAGTAAAGACCCTCACGTCTACACAGAGGAAAAATCTTTCACTCTATATACAACACCAATGGAGTAAACAACAAGAAACCAGAACTGGAGGATTTCATCGACAAATACAAAGTGGACACCCTCTTCCTGACAGAGACACACCTGCGTTCTGTATAGTCATACAAACTTAAGAACATGATGGGGTACCAGACAGATCGACCCAGTTGCCTGGGAAAAGGTATGGCCATCTTCATCAACAAACATAACACACATTCCAATCATTCTCCCACTGAATATTTCCTTTGAGGCAACGGCGCTAAATATATCGACTTCTAATAGCGTCATCACACTGATTTCACCCTACTTAAGTCTAAACAGACAGTTCGAGAACAGGACTTTATCTCCATATTCGATCTCATACTTAAGTCTCGCCATGAGTGGCACCTTGTCTGACTGTTACATCAAACTCGACCACCGAAGCTAGCCATCCAAGGCCCAAACGGTCAAAGCTATGATCCTATGGACCAGGCAGAAGTTTTTGCAGCAACATGTGAGGCTCAAAACACCTTGCTCTTGGATGATGACGACGACTTTGTGGCTCGGACTAAACATCCAGTATATGCACTTCGAGAGGAAGTTCGATGCCTAGAACCAGACCTTACTACCCTGGCGGAAGTATCACAAATCATCGCTCAGCTTGGGAATCACTCAGCCCCAGCTCCAGATGAAATTACCAGTCAACAACTTGAACATCTATAGTAACCAAATCAATCCGAGGGAACGCCTTGGGCTGCGGATCGGAGCCGCCAGGCGGGGAAGCCGCCAGCGGTGGAGCATTCACCACCGGGTAAACACAAGGACGAGTCGGACGACAGACCAACGACAACCAACTATGACCGACACAACAAGGAAGAGATAAACAACGAAGGCTTGTAGAAACCACAACACCAAACACCAACAGTAAATCCACTCGGAACTAGAACCAGGCAAATGTCAACAACAAACAACGACCAGAACGCAGTACCACCGAGATACAGACGCAATTCACAGCGAGTACCAGACTGACTGGACTAGGTTTTTTTTTCCTTTATTGTGATTTCATTCCCCTACCCCATATGGGCAGGGGAGGGCTGTCAGCGGCACAATCCACCGCTCTTCAGCCGAGAGACATGACAACTAAAACAAGAATAAAATGATACATACATAAGGAGATAAAAAAGGGGAACATAAAACAGAGTAAGGGGAGAAAATGGAGGTAAAAAGACATGGACATGTAGACGTTGATGGGGGACAGTTAAAAAAGTCACCAGAAAGTTAAAAAAAACAGTTGGCGATTCTTGAAACACAGAGAAGACACTGAATGAGCATGCACAAGTTAAAAGTTGGCCACAGTAGTAAAAACACTCCGAAACAACACACTTAAAACCCACTTGGAGCACACACGACGAAAGGTGGGACCTGCCGAGGGAAAGGTCAGAGAGGATGGAAAAGGAGGGGAGAAATCCTAATGCTGAGGAAGCGGCGGGATGAAGAGAGGAGGGGCAACCGTGGGTTCACGAAGAGGCTGGACTAGGGCAGAGCGGGTCCCTATATACGAAACCGGAGGGAGCGGCTATTGGCCGCGGTTTGCACGTGGTGTAGCGGTGGCGCCCTCCCTGCGCGAGAGCCGCTGCGCGGAAGAGCCGCCGCGGACGCGGAGCCCTCTATGGGCTGGCCACGTCCATTTGTTCTGGCGCGTGTTCGATTTCCGCGGCGGGAGGTACTAGAACATCTTTCGACGACTGTGCTCTTAACGCGTATGTGTAATAACTGTATGCTGCAAGAATATTTCCTGACTGCATGAAAGATTGCCTAGGTGGTCCCAATACCAAAGTCAGGAAAGGACTTGACACGCCCGGAATCTACCGTCCAATAGGTTTACTTTCAACCCTCTCCCAGATCCTCGAAAGCTACTATTGAAGAGAATTCGACAAACCACCCCCGATAACGATATTATACGTCCAGACCAATTTTCCTTTCAAGCTTTACTGTCTGCAGAAGGCAATTCATCGGGTCTCAATAATGTACCCAATTACACAGTGGCAGATCATTTTGACCTCGAAACGGCGTACGATCGAATCAGGAGGGACAAATTACTACTCAAATTGGCGAACTTGCATTTACTCCCGGACTACAGGCTCAAAATAATCGTCAGGTTTTTGCGCAATAGGCAAATACTAGTGAAGACTGAGGGACAGCACTCTAGCCTTAGATCCTCGTAGATGGCATCCCTTGAGGTTTTGTGTTGTCTCCACTGATCTTTGTTATCTATGTCAATGAAATTCCGCTATTACCTCAGGTGGTGCTTGCCCAGTTCGCGGACGACACAGCCTTGCTGACCAGTAGCCAGAGGATTAACGCAGTCATCGCTCGCCTACAACGTCAACTCACGATGAAAGAAGTTGGGCCAAGGAAAATACAATTTCTATCAATGCAGACAAGACGAGAGCGATGGTGTTTACCCGTCGCCACCCATATTTGGGAGAGGCTGATTCTTTCCCATCAGGAAATCCCACGGAGCAATCACATCAAGTATCTTGGGGTCACATTCGCCAATAAGTTACTTTCCAAACTGCATACAGGTTAAGAGGATCGAAATTTCACAGCTAATCTGCCAAATATACCCCTTACTGGCAAGCTCACAGATCAGCATCAGTACAAATCTTTGCCCTTTCAAGGCAACAGTCCTCCCTGCTGTTTTATACTGGTTTTCCTCCTGGGAAACAAACAACCTTTTAATCTGAAAACCATCCAGTCTTTCAAAAGTCGATGTCTTCGACTCATTTTTGGGGCGCTCAGGCAGGCAAGAATCTGTGACCCACAAGAGGAGCTTAACCAACCAACCATCCAGCAATACATCATCTAACACTCACGCAAGCTCATGGACAAATTAGAAGCCCTATGACCCATATCTTGTCTCCTAGAATATGTTGGATCAGTAGCTCCTGGGAATTGACACTAAGTTCAGGTGCCTCAAATTCCTGCAGTGACTAGCCAACCTCATCTTTAACCTACATACTATAAGGGCCCAAGTACACAAAGTGCAGTGCCTTTATCAATACTGCAATAAAAAAAGTTAAACCTTGACCATCTACAAAGGGAGTCCAGCCACTAAGACTGTAGTACTTCGTTACCAGCACCCACAAGAAAAAAGCCAGAAGGCTCAGTGTGGTGCAAATGTATGAAGCAAAGAGGCAATTATTCAACAGAAACACATCTACATCTACATCTATACTCCGCGAGCCACCTTACGGTGTGTGGCGGAGGGTACTTATTGTACCACTATCTGATCCCCCCTTCCCTGTTCCATTCACGAATTGTGCGTGGGAAGAACGACTGCTTGTAAGTCTCCGTATTTGCTCTAATTTCTCGGATCTTTTCGTTGTGATCATTACGCGAGATATATGTGGGCGGTAGTAATATGTTGCCCATCTCTTCCCGGAATGTGCTCTCTCGTAATTTCGATAATAAACCTCTCCGTATTGCGTAACGCCTTTCTTGAAGTGTCCGCCACTGGAGCTTGTTCAGCATCTCCGTAACGCTCTCGCGCTGACTAAATGTCCCCATGACGAATCGCGCTGCTTTTCGCTGGATCATGTCTATCTCTTCTATTAATCCAACCTGGTAAGGGTCCCATACTGATGAGCAATACTCAAGAATAGGACGAACAAGCGTTTTGTAAGCTACTTCTTTCGTCGATGAGTCACATTTTCTTAGAATTCTTCCTATGAATCTCAACCTGGCGCCTGCTTTTCCCACTATTTGTTTTATGTGATCATTCCACTTCAGATCGCTCCGGATAGTAACTCCTAAGTATTTTACGGTCGTTACCGTTTCCAATGATTTACCACCTATGGCATAATCGTACTGGAATGGATTTCTGCCCCTATGTATGCGCATTATATTACATTTATCTACGTTTAGGGAAAGCTGCCAGCTGTCGCACCATGCATTAATCCTCTGCAGGTCTTCCTGGAGTACGTACGAGTCTTCTGATGTTGCTACTTTCTTGTAGACAACCGTGTCATCTGCAAATAGCCTCACGGAGCTACCGATGTTGTCAACTAAGTCATTTATGTATATTGTAAACAATAAAGGTCCTATCACGCTTCCTTGCGGTACTCCCGAAATTACCTCTACATCTGCAGATTTTGAACCGTTAAGAATGACATGTTGTGTTCTTTCTTCTAGGAAATCCTGAATCCAATCACAAACCTGGTCCGATATTCCGTAAGCTCGTATTTTTTTCACTAAACGTAAGTGCGGAACCGTATCAAATGCCTTCCTGAAGTCCAGGAATACGGCATCAATCTGCTCGCCAGTGTCTACGGCACTGTGAATTTCTTGGGCAAATAGGGCGAGCTGAGTTTCACATGATCTCTGTTTGCGGAATCCATGTTGGTTATGATGAAGGAGATTTGTATTATCTAAGAACGTCATAATACGAGAACACAAAACATGTTCCATTATTCTACAACAGATTGACGTAAGCGAAATAGGCCTATAATTATTCGCATCTGATTTATGACCCTTCTTGAAAATGGGAACGACCTGCGCTTTCTTCCAGTCGCTAGGTACTTTACGTTCTTCCAGCGATCTACGATAAATTGCTGATAGAAAGGGGGCAAGTTCTTTAGCATAATCACTGTAGAATCTTAAGGGTATCTCGTCTGGTCCGGATGCTTTTCCGCTACTAAGTGATAGCAGTTGTTTTTCAATTCCGATATCGTTTATTTCAATATTTTCCATTTTGGCGTCCGTGCGACGGCTGAAGTCAGGGACCGTGTTACGATTTTCCGCAGTGAAACAGTTTCGGAACACTGAATTCAGTATTTCTGCCTTTCTTCGGTGGTCCTCTGTGTCGGTGCCATCGTGGTCAACGAGTGACTGAATAGGGGATTTAGATCCGCTTACCGATTTTACATATGACCAAAACTTTTTAGGGTTCTTGTTTAGATTGTTTGCCAATGTTTTATGTTCGAATTCGTTGAATGCTTCTCTCATTGCTCTCTTTACGCTCTTTTTCGCTTCGTTCAGCTTTTCCTTATCAGCTATGATTCGACTACTCTTAAACCTATGATGAAGCTTTCTTTGTTTCCGTAGTACCTTTCGTACATGATTGTTATACCACGGTGGATCTTTCCCCTCGCTTTGGACCTTAGTCGGTACGAACTTATCTAAGGCGTACTGGACGATGTTTCTGAATTTTTTCCATTTTTGTTCCACATCCTCTTCCTCAGAAATGAACGTTTGATGGTGGTCACTCAGATATTCTGCGATTTGTGCCCTATCACTCTTGTTAAGCAAATATATTTTCCTTCCTTTCTTGGCATTTCTTATTACACTTGTAGTCATTGATGCAACCACTGACTTATGATCACTGATACCCTCTTCTACATTCACGGAGTCGAAAAGTTCCGGTCTATTTGTTGCTATGAGGTCTAAAACGTTAGCTTCACGAGTTGGTTCTCTAACTATCTGCTCGAAGTAATTCTCGGACAAGGCAGTCAGGATAATGTCACAAGAGTCTCTGTCCCTGGCTCCAGTTCTGATTGTGTGACTATCCCATTCTATACCTGGTAGATTGAAGTCTCCCCCTATTACAATAGTATGATCACGAAACTTCTTCACGACGTTCTGCAGGTTCTCTCTGAGGCGCTCAACTACTACGGTTGCTGATGCAGGTGGTCTATAGAAGCATCCGACTATCATATCTGACCCACCTTTGATACTTAGCTTAACCCAGATTATTTCACATTCGCATTCGCTAATAACTTCACTGGATATTATTGAATTCTTTACTGCTATAAATACTCCTCCACCATTGGCGTTTATCCTATCCTTGCGGTATATATTCCATTCTGTGTCTAGGATTTCGTTACTGTTCACTTCCGGTTTTAGCCAACTTTCCGTTCCTAATACTATATGCGCACTATTTCCTTCAATAAGAGATACTAATTCAGGAACCTTGCCCTGGATACTCCTGCAGTTTACCAATATTACGTTAACTTTTCCTGTTTTTGGTCTCTGAGGACGGACGTTCTTTATCAACGATGATAATGTCCTCTCTGGTAAGCCGTCAGGTATTTTATCGTTTCGCCCAAGGGGGGGTCCCTCTAACCTAAAAAACCCCCGTGTGCACACCACACGTACTCTGCTACCCTAGTAGCTGCTTCCGGTGTGTAGTGCACGCCTGACCTGTCTAGGGGGGCCCTACAGTTCTCCACCCAATAACGGAGGTCGATGAATTTGCAACCATTATAGTCGCAGAGTCGTCTGAACCTCTGGTTTAGACCCTCCACACGGCTCCAAACCAGAGGACCGCGATCGACTCAGGGCACTATGCTGCAGATATTAAGCTCAGCTTGCACTCCGCGTGCGATGCTGGTTGTCTTCACCAAATCAGCCAGCCGCCGGAAGGAACCAAGGATGGCCTCAGAACCCAAGCCGCAGGCGTCATTCGTTCCGACATGTGCTACTATCTGCAGCCGGTCACACCCAGTGCGTTCAATAGCTGCCGGAAGGGCCTCCTCCACATTAAGGACGAGACCCCCGGCAAGCACACCGAGTGCACACTGGCATTCTTCCCCGACCTACCCGCTATTTTCCTGAGGGGCTCCATAACCCGCCTAACGTTGGAGCTCGTGGTTCCTACAGCCTACTGATCAGGTTTGAAAGAGGTTAAATTGTGGCCTTCAGACTGGCAGGATAGTCCTTTCGGAGAATTGCCATACAACTGGACATGCTGAATCAGCTGTGCAACGACGCTGGTGTCAGTGGTCTTGTGAATACTCTCACGTCGGTAAACGAAGTTCTAGACGTGCATGCGGCACAGACGTCCGACAGGATCGTTGCATTTTAAGGGCAGCAATGACAGACCGCACAGCTACCACAGTACAGATAAGAGGGCTTGTGAGCCCAGTCCTACGACTGGTGTGTCATGGCAGTGGGTAGACAATGCATGTATGCATGACATGTAGCATCTGAATATCCAATACAAAGACGGAAGACCCACAGATCGTCTGCCAGGTACGAACAGATCCAGCGGAAACGATATTGACCTTTCAGCTGGATTTTCTACCGTCTATGCAACAACCTGTAAGTGATAGTACCATTGGCATATGTTAGCATGATACAGGGCTCACCACTCACACTGGCTGTTGTGATGCCTGCCACTCAACACCCATGCAGCATTGCACCCAATTCGCCTGGTATGCGCAGCTCTGGACATAGGGTCCTGCAGGCTGGCAGTGAGTCATCTTTAGTGATGAGTAGCCGGCCGTTGTGGCCGAGCTATTCTAGGCACTTCAGTATGGAACCGCGCGATCGCTACGGTCGCAGGTTCAAATCCTGCCTCGGGCATGGATGTGTGTGAAGTCCTTAGGTTAGTTAGGTTTAAGTAGTTCTAAGTTCTAGGGGACTGATGACCTCAGATGTTGAGTCCTATAGTGCTCAGAGCCATTTGAACCATTTAGTGATGAGTACCGCTTGTGCCTTGGAGACAACGACGACAGCGTTCGTGTCTGGAGGTGAAGTGGAGAGTGCCACCAAGAGTAGTTTCTGGTCTCCCATCACACATTCCGCCAGCCTGGTATGATGGCATGGGGAGCGATATCTTATGACGCCCATTCACTCTTAATGTTCCAAAAGTGCTCCGTGACAGCTGCATGGTATATGGAGGAGATATGGCAACTGGTGTCTCTGCCTTTCATGTTTCCCACTCCCATGCCATATTTTAACAGGACAACATCCGTCCTCATACAGCTGCCACCTCCTGAGCGCTCTTTGCAGCTGTGGATAGTGTGTCATGGTCAGCCACATTGCTTGATCTCTCCCCAACCGTGAGTCAGTTGGATGCCATTGATGGTGTTTTCAGGAATCAACCTCTACCCACCAGTCTGAAGGAACTGCACACTCAGGTGCAAGTGGCATGGGGTGGGGTATCACAGGACTACATGCATGACCTACATGCATGGCCGGCCGGGGTGGCCAAGCGGTTAAAGGCGCTTCAGTCTGGAACCGCGCGCCCGCTACGGTCGCAGGTTCGAATCCTGCCTCGGGCATGGATGTGTGTGATGTCCTTAGGTTAGTTAGATTTAAGTAGTTCTAAATTCTAGGGGACTGATGACCTTAGAAGTTAAGTCCCATAGTGCTCAGAGCCATTTTTTTAGAACGCATCTTTATCTGGACTAGAATCTTTTGCCGACCGAGATGTCATCGCCTACAAGACTTGGCACTGTGGAATCGACCCGAAGACTCAAAGTAGACCTAGTTTTGTTTATAGTAATATGCCTTTTACTTTGTATACCCATTCTTGTAGAAAAGTTTCTAATGGTGAGAACATACATGTATGGATGAAAGGACTTGGTGTACTTGCTGAGAATGTAACTGTAACTGGTGATATTACTTTGTATTATAATGATTAATAAAGTGTTTTCCTTGAGTCCTGTAACCGGGGGCGTCAGCCGAGAACCACTAGTCGTACATCTCGGACCGGGGGCTCAAGGATGCAAGAATTTGAACCATCTACCCGTGGGACAACAATGATCACAATCTTCCTTGTTCTTCTGAGTGCAGCTCTTTTTATGACGATCAGTTCTTCTGCTCTGCAATTTTAGCTGATTTTTTTTTTATAGAATGGTCGCTAATCTCAATAATTGTCATTTCTGCATTCGTTCGGTGAATGAACCATGCTACTGTCATCCTCAGTGAAATAATTTGGGAATGCACACTGCCAAAAAAAAAAGTTCACCCTTTTAGAGGTTTCCATTACACTCCAGATTTATTTTTGCAGCAGTGCATTTAGAGTACATAAAACGATTACATTCACAGATTAATAGCAAAAGCGGTTTTGAGATACTAGGAACCAACCCATGCTGATACACACATATCAGTACATGGTGTAGCCTCTAAGGGCGCCAATGCAGGCACTGATTCTGGGGTCCACTCGATCGCACAGATGGCGAATGCTGTCCTGGGGTACATTATTCCACGCCTGCTCGACCTGTTCAGGTGGTTCTGTAACAGTTTTTGGTTGATGAGTCGTACGAGTCACTTACTCTTTCATCAGATCCCACAGTTGCTCGATTGGAGACAAGTCTGCTGATCGTGCTGGTAAGGGAACTTGCTGCACACCTTGCAGAACACGTTGAGTTTAACGTGCAGTGTCAGGGCGAGCTTTATCCTGTTGGAACCACACTGCACTTCCTGTTGCAAGAATCCCAAAATAACGGATCTCACCACATTTTGCACGTACCTATCGCTGGTTAGCGTTTTCTCCAGAAACGCCAGAGATGAACGAGATTATAGCTCGTCGCACCCCAGACCTTTGGTCTGGGCGGGGCGAGCTTGATTTGGGCGAATGCACACTATGAGACAGCGCTGACGAGATTTATGATGTACGTGCAAACAACCATCACTTGTGTGGAGGCAGAATCTGCTGGGGACCATGGCGCGCCAGTCCATCTTTCAAGTGATGCAGTGATGGCACCAGTCGAGCCATGCACCTCGATGATGCGGCGTGAATGGAAGACGGGTCAGAGGTGCATGTGCCCGTAGCTACGCTGCTAATAATGAGTTCGCAACAATTCGTGTTGACACGTCTGGGCTCACAAGCTCTCTAAGCCGTGCTGTGGTAGCTGTACGATCTGTCATTGCTGCCCTTAAAATACGACGATCCTGGCGGATGTCTGTGCCGCATGCACATCCAGAACCTCGTTTACCAACGTGAGAGTATTCACGAGGCCACTGATACCAGTGTCGTTGCACACCAGTTCTACGACTTGTGTGTGATAGAACCATCCAGCCTCCTGCAGTCCCATGATGCGGCCCCTCTCTAACTTGTCTAGCTGGACAACCAGCTGTCGAACGTGTCGCCTGAGTGCAGTATACATTCAGATGATGCTCTGGGGACGCTACCAGTGTCGTACTGGCTGGCATGGCTGTTTGGGGCCCTATTATACCGATAGGTATGTACGAGATCATGCCCCACCCCCCGCCCCCACTCTCGCTCTCTGATTATACTGCCAACTGTGCAAAAGTAATCATCCGCATAACTGATGGTGTGCAACACACCGACCCAGTTTGCAGGTGCTTCTCAGTGCATCTCTTTTTATGACGATCACTCATTATGCAAGAAAAAAAAAGTTCTCTTTCTTTCAGTAGCTTATTGTATACCAAAGAATCAGTGAACCACTCCAAGAAATTGAAAAAAGGCGTAGGTCATTCTCATTTTAAACTATTCAGAAAGATATTTTTCTCTATAATACCATATCACTGATACCAATATAATGAACACACAGAACTGTGGAACACTTTCTGTGTACAGTATTATCCTTAGACAAAGATTTAGGCATCGAATCCTGTACCGCAAAGTTTGTCCAGGTGTGGACATAGACTGAAATCTTGTAGCTATGAACAGTCTTGAATTTTAACAGCCTAAAGAAAAATAAGAGTAAAGTGATATGGAATACCACATATGTATAACAGAACTAGCTTTTTATTTGCACTTCATCCACTTATGCATTTGTCAAATATACTGCACACCTCTCCGCCTCCCCCTCTCTCCCTTTCCACCACCTCCTCACCCCTCTCTATATCCACCTCACTTCCCCCATCTCTCTCTGTCCATCTTCTCCTCCCCCTCTTTGTCTATCTCCTCCTCGCCCTCTCTGTTTGTGTTCCCCCTCCCTCTCTCTGTCAAGGTCCCCTTCCCCTCTCTCTGTCCATTTCCTTCTCCCTCTCTCTCTGTCCACCTTCTCCTCTCCCCTCTTTCTGTCTGTCCCCTCTCTCTCAGTCCACCTCTTCCCTCCCCTTCTCTCTGTTCATCTCCTCCTCACTCTGTCCCATTCCTCCTCTCTGCTCTCTCTGTCCATCTGTTTCTCTCTCTCTCTCTCTCTCTCTCTCTCTCTCTATCTCTGCCATCTCTTCCTCTCCCTCTCCCTCTCCCTCTCCCTGACCATTTCCTATGTCATCCTATTTTGTCCATCACCCCACCCCAATGGAATGTGGCTCTCGCATCACAGTATTTGTTTCCAGACATGAAGTACTGTAGCTGCAGATGGAAAATCTCTATTAAATGCAGTTGACAGGATAGGCGGATGATAGTACATCGAAAGCCTAAGCGATTGAAAGGAATGGTCCTGAAGTGTGACTGGAGGAGCAAGTTGATGTGGAAGACATTTGACGATCCAGTAATGCGATCAGCGTTTGACAGAGCACTGAAACATCTGGCCTCAATAGAATCGGTGAAATATCTTCGGAGTTGCTGAAATCTGTGAGAAACATTAGAACTGGGTTACTTGAGTTGGTGTCAAAGGTCGATGAAACGTGTGATTACCATAAAATTTTCAGAGACATATTATCGTTACATAAATGTAAAAATATTGAATGATTGTTCTGAGTAACAAGTACTCTTGTGAACTGATGACGAGAATAATAAACAGAAAAATCGTAAGAGAAACTGCACACGTACTGGATGAAGGCCAGTTTTGCTCGGGGAATATAAAAAGTACCAGTGAAACAATTCAATTGAAGAAAAATAAGGATAATTTCATAAGGTTTGTGACTGTAGATCAGGCTCGTCCAAACTGTGCTCCTGGGGCGCCAGCGCCCGCGATCGCCCACGGCCAGCGCCCCGGGCGAATTCGTATGTTGTCGCAGTGGCCGGGCCGTGCCGCTTAGCTGGCCGTGCGGACCGCCCGCCGAGCCTCACCATGCCGCTGTACGCGCGCTTCGTACAGACGACAGAGCGCTGCACCAGCAGCCGTCCAAAGCGACACAAAGTCGTTAGTCAACAGACGCAAGGCTACAGTGGATCGAGATGAATGGTCAACAGCAGAAGGAGCGGCGCGTCCGCATTATTTAAACCCGAGGGGGGAATTAATTTCCTGTGTACTGCTGTCGAAAATCATGCCAAATGTTTAGTATGTCACCGGAACCTCATGTATTTAAAAAGTTTAGTGCAGACGATTCAAGCATTTCCAAAAAAAAAAAAATTATTTTGTGGGAAAAACAATTGTGCGAGAAGATTTGTGGACACTTTCGTTCACTAGACAGCATTAAAGAAGATGTGGATTTTTCAGATTATGTTCAAATCATTTGCGAATTACAAGAACAGTTTGAAAACAGATTTTTGGAGATAAGTGAGCTTCAACCGGCCTTAGACATATTTGTTCGCCCAATTTCCCTTCGGGCAGACGACGTCTCACAAGTGCTTCAACTAGAGCTGATAGACCTGCAGTGCGATATCCGCCTGAAGGACCACTTTCTTATGTGTAAGACTTTGGATAACTTTTACAGCTGTCTTCCACGAGAGAAATATCCTCTTTTGCATTAGCACGCGGCCGAAGTTCTCTCAATGTTTGGTTCCACATACATCTGTGAGCGCTTTTTCTCTCTTTTAAAGCTTGCTAAAACTAAGAACCGTTCATTACTTGGCGATAAATATTGGACTAATTCTTCGAGGTTATCAGTCTCACGGAATATTGTACCAAACATAGATAAAATCGTTTCCTCGAAAAAGAAAAAAGTGTAAAATGTTAGGTGTCTTCTTTAACAATGCTGACTGTAAGAATTAAAGAGCTTTATAACCTTAATTTTATTTTTTAATAAGTTTTCAAACTAGGTCGGCTAAAATTATTACGTACAAAACAGCAAACTAAGGATCCGATTTCTAACCTCTGAAAAGGGATACAAAAAGATGTAGCCCGAAGTATAACAAAAAATATTTACTTGTAACAGCTAACAGTAAGAATGAGACTCTATATCCTTTACATAAAATTATTTCTAAAATAGAATATTTATGACTGTAGTTCATTTAAGAAACGGATATACTTTTCAGAAGACGCCTATTGTACGTAGGACGAGTATGCATGTGCAGTACTATGGGTCAGAAAACAACTAAGATGTTCTTCGATTTTTGTTTTGCATATTGTTTTCTAAAGCTTTGCATAGTAATTCCGCCACACGATCACTAGTTGTTACCTAAACGGTAAATGGTTTGCTTGATTTACTGCTCATCGGCCTCTTTTAGAGAGGTGCGCTTCCTCTATTATTTTGTTTACGTTGGATCTGACCGCGGGACAGTCCAGTCGCTGAACTACACTGCCTTGCGCCCGCGGGGCGCGGGCGCGCCTGCCGGGCGCAATTCTTGGATGAGCCTGCTGTAGAGAAAGGAATACGTTCCTAAGGTCGACGCCTGAAGCACACATTACTGTTGGTTGGTTGGTTGGTTGGTTGAGAGGACCAAACAGCAAGGTCATCAGTCCCATCGGCTTAGGGAAGGACAGGAAAGGAAGTCGACCGTGTCCTTTTTCAAAGGAACCATCCTGGCATTTGCCTGAAGCGATTTAGGGAAATCACAGAAAACCTAAATCAGGATGGCCGGACGTGGGTTTGAACCGTTGTGCCATGGCCGGCCGCGGTGGTCTAGCGGTTCTGGCGCTGCAGTCCGGAACCGCGGGACTGCTACGGTCGCAGGTTCGAATCCTGCCTCGGGCATGGGTGTATGTGATGTCCTTAGGTTAGTTAGGTTTAAGTAGTTCTAAGTTCTAGGGGACTTATGACCTAAGATGTTGAGTCCCATAGTGCTCAGAGCCATTTGAACCATTCCAACCGTTGTCCCCCCAAATGCGAGTTCATTGTACTAACAACTGCGCCACCTCTATCTGTCACTGTAATGCATTGAGCGAAATGTGGACCATCGGAAATCCAGAGAAAAAACTGGAAACATTTGAAATGTAGTGTTATCGAACACTTTTAAAAACAGAGTAGACAAATATAATACTAAACTAAGAGGTACTGAACTAAAAGGAACAGATGAAGAAGAATCTATGAAAACTACCAGAAGAAGGGACAGACGAGAAGGACACCTGCTATAGCACCCAGGAATAGTTAACTAAGCGCTGGAAGGAGCAGGAATGGAAATAAAATTCTAAAACATTCTACAGTACGCGTCGGACTTGAATGTACCAAGAAAGGTATCTAGAGATGGGTGAACCGTGGTTTATTTACAAAGAATTTTCTTGAGAATTTATTCTACTTGCTAGCGATTCATCAAGAACATTAACACATTTAATCACAGTATGTGAGCGTGGAAGTAGTTGCCAGGGAGTAACTGATGAAATCATAAGCAAATTCCTTTTTAACAAATGGTAATTTATTCACTTCAATTGTGCCTAAAGCATTTTTTAAAAGAAACAGATTTGAAATTATAATCAAAAGCACCCTCTAAATATCAAGTTACAATTTATTCAGAGGCAGAAAGAAACAAATTTTTGACTGTATGAGCTTTCAGGCTGAGAACCTTGCCGCTCCCTTTTGATACGGCCGTAGTTACGACCGCTCACAACAACCTCTGAAAGACTACACTGGTGCAAATCTGCAACACACCAGATTACTTTAAACTAAAAGTTTTAACAACTCACACAAGCACACAAACTATGCACCCCGTAGGAGGGATGGAAATGGTACAAAACACTAAAATTAATATATTAACTTTGCCACCGAAGGTGCAACTTGATTTTAACTTCTAAGAAAAGTCTTACGGTGGAAGGGTGGCAACTTTAGATACTATAATGACCATTTAAATAAAAGCCCCTGAAATACAATCTTATATAAAATTATAAAAGGTTGGTTAAACAAATTAACATACTCTACAGTACACAGATACCGCCGCTCAAGATGATAGGTAAGATCAAAACATATTTCAGGAATTAGGCCGTTACACTCCAAGAAATAAATTCGTTAACACACCGAATCTGACAAACATGACAGAGGCAGCTACTAACGTACGGCAGATTGATAGGGAGATTACCGAACAACCCGAACCGCAGGTTGCTCTAACCCACCCCTACTCCACAAGGGAAAAACGGACCACCCAATTCGTAAATGACCACCTTCCCGCGGGTGGGCAAACGGAGAAGAATGGTGGGACGACCCCAAAACAAAGCGGCCGGTGACTTCACCAAGAAAACAAGTAGAATTTAACAAGTAAATGAAACAACATATCACCAATCACTTAACTTTTAATGAACTGCGATTTCTGGAGAAGACCTGGCGAAGCACCCCCAAATCGCTCTCCCGAACCATCCGCTGCCAGACGCTTCAACGGACGCAGGAAGGCGCGCCGATCTCCCGTCTCACGGCGTCGCAGCTCGCACCGGCCAGACCGATTTTGTGGGTTGACTCCTGTTGCTCTCGTGTCGACCGCGAAGCCACTACCCCTCGCTATACGGCGCGGCCTACTGGACTCACGTGGCGACCTCACATGCGCCGACGCTCAAGGCGGACAAGTCATCTTGTGTCTCAGTGCGCGACCGACCAACCGATCGATCCAACCGCCAATGACCATTGCGTGAGCAACTCGAGCAGACTGGCGGCCTAACGCGCAGACTCAGATGCCGGAACTAAGCCCCGACCGGGCGACCACTCGCTGAGTTCTCTTACTGGCGGAGTGGCAAGACTCTCATTTATCCGGCTTTAAAGATTGATCCGAACGAAAGACATACTAGCACTCCGGACGACAGACAGACACTAACTGCCTCACAAATTCGGACGAGAGACAGACTAGCAAGCTGGGGACGAGAGACTGGCCCATACTGACGCCGACTGACCAGACTGACCCACTGGCTAGCTCATAGCGCCCCTTAACTGCACGTGAACGGGCAACCTTTCCCCTTTCCCACCAGAAGGAGACATCAAAGCTGCGATTGCCACAGCGGCGTCACCGTCAGAAACGGAGGGCGACTGCTTCACACTATGCGCTGGGGCGCGCTCTTCAAAACAGCAATTGTTACGACGACTTAATGGGTAAGACCACTGTAATTCAGTAGCCATGTTACCAAGGTGCTACGAAGGCAAAGAGAGGTCATCACAGATTTAACAGAAGTAAAAGCTGTATCGACAAACAGAACAGAATGAAGCGAAAATGATTGTGAGGAGAGCAAACCAAGAAGCTTTCAGTGAGTTCGAAAGAAATATTTAGGGACTTGATCTGGTAAAATTAATAAGAGGATCGAAATCATAAGAAGGCGTGCTGAAAAGTAATGTCTCCGTATTTTTATGCGGAAACTCTGAAAGCTTTTCAAATAAAACAAATTTTATTCTTCACGTCTTCATATTTGTCGCCCTCTGTCGCCAGAGGGCTCCAAATAGTAGCGTGTAATATGGTGTCGTGTAACGTAACTATGTCGGCGCATTAGGAACAGCGTGCTGTAATCGAGTTTCGAATTCAGAGAGATCGTCCACACATGGGGCACATTCTCCTTCATCATGACAGTGCCAGCGCTGCAACATCGACAACAGTCCAACGCGTCAGACGTGTTTTTGTATGTACATACGAGTGTTGCCCATGCATTTTTTTTCTTCAACAATTCTGTATCGAACACAATGAGAATTACACACACGAAAGAATGGTATTTTATCTACACCCCCTACTTTTCCACGTTATCTTCATCCCGTTCTTAGGCCTTCCTCCAGCGCGGAACAAAGGCGTGTCTGCCCTGTCGGTACCAACCCTTGTCCTAGTGGAGGAGCCAGCGCTTCACTGTGTGAATCGTCCTCAAAATGTCTTCCACGAATGGCATCCTTTAATGGCCCAAACAAGTGGAAGTCCGAGGGGGCTGGGTCAGGTGTGACAGCCGTGGATCGTCTCCCGACCGCTTCAAATCGTGGAGCTCCGCCGAACCACTTTCTGATGACCTCACCCTACGTACCCAGCGACTAACCGTATTTCTGTCGACAGCAGATGCTCCATAGACTTCGCACAAGCATTTGTGAATACTCCCCACAACCTTCTTTCTCTGCAGTGAGAAATTTAATGACGGCACGTTGCTTGTAACGTACATCACCTACAGACGCCAGTTTGAAACTGTCCTGCAGCTACGCTGTCTGTCGAAAGTGACGGAAACTTGGCGCGCTCACTTAGGAGACTTCAAATAATACATACGTAACGTTTCGCTTCGTAGCATTGTTTTCGGCTGGGAAAAATATGCAGTGCATTACTTTCTGGGCAACCCTCGTATATTGCATTAATAATCAAAAACATACAATTATTTATTATTTTATTATTAATTGTTTTATTATTAGGCAATTTACTGTAGACAATAAATTTCCTTCGTTTTGACGGTGGTATGAAATGGAATATACAGCTAAGGTATTTATTAAAGGAACAATGTGGATAAGTTATGTGAACATTCATAATGCCAATAGCAAAAATGATAAATTTAAATTGTGTGTACAGCGACAAAAACTACCATAACGCGGATAGAAATATGTATCACATGTGTGATGGATCATTATGACAAATTTCGATGAGAAATACTTTAAATTGTGACATAAGTGTGACAAAAAAGTAATAATGTTGTTGTGTATTCTGTAAGGTTGGCAAGAAACAAAAAAAAATATTATCAGTGAAATGTTTGCATAAACTTTCAGTGTGAACACATGTGTGGCAAGAAAAACGTTATGTGTCACATGAGACCTTAAATGCTACACCACATACAAGACAATGATAGAAAAAATGACAAAAACAACCCTATGAAATGAAGACACATGGTTATGTGATATATATAAGACACTTCCTCATGTATTTGTGGAATGTAAGGTCAGTAGTTTGACATGGCGTGAAATGAAAGACCCAGAGCCTGACGATTCTAGAACCAGAGAAAAGCATCACACGCGAGCATAGAGCATTGCACCAACACAGAAGACTTGGAACCTCTCATTCAGTCATCGCTGTCCAAGGAAACATGTGAAACATGTTGGTCGGCGTGTGTGTGAAGACTATGGAGCGCACAAGCAAGGGCGAGTGCCACCCCGTAGGTGTAGCTCTGGGTGTGGAACAGCAGAGGGCAAAAATGAGCAGTGCCTGTAATTGTCCCGTCATGGACGCCAATAGCATCGTGAGCAGGACAAACTGGCTCTTTGGGATGGTGCCGTGTGACATCAATGTATTTCAGTATTGAGACTCTGGTTGAGAGTTGTGGTGTCTCAGCGTTCTGACTCTCTGGCGGTGACACATCGCAGGTGTTATTCCCCCCTGCAGACCTCTTCATCCATGACTCTGCTTTGGCGATGTTCGTCAATTGTCAGGTGACAGCGAGATGTATGTAGCTTAGATGTGAGTAAAATGAAGGCAAGAAGGGAGTAGCACAACTGGTCTGTTGCTGCTACCCTGGCTTACTTGAAAGTGAGCAGCTGATCTGAATTTACATGCATATCGTTAACTGCATCGTCCTCCTCACTCATGTTGCACGTTTGTTCAAAATCCCCATTATCTTTCACTAGTTTTTCATTATCATCTACACATGCTGCTGACTGTCTCATGAGACAGTAAACCATTTCGTCCCCAGATATGTCCTCATTCCTATCCTGTCTATTCTTCATAGTACTACAATCCTCGATATGGTTCTCCCTTTGCCTTAACATCACTTTATGTCTGGTTATCATTCACGCAATGCCTAAGAGGTCACTGTAAGAATGATGTCAGATATTATTCATGTAACATGTATACACTCTGCCTGAAAGTCTGAACAAATAATTATGAACCCTTCCAAAGGAATGTTTAACACTTATAATGACACCACAGGTCAGCAAAACATGAGATTCAGTACAGAAACAACAAAACAACTCAAGAGGAATGAAGACAGTTTATTAAAAATGAGGAAAATGGGTTAAAAATTTCATGCCAGTAACTAGGACTAACACAAAATTGACACTATTGCGAACAAGACACTAACGTTACCTGACTGCTTTATTACTATTTCTTCAGACAGTTAATGAGCTCCACAAGAACGTACAGCTATGGTGCATGCAAAGAAAGATCTGCTCTGCTGATAAGCACATAAGCATAAGAGCAACTTGACGAAGTTCCCTACATGCCAGAACTGAAAGTGTGAGAGATTGCAGGGCACTCTCACTTCTGATTTGGTATAGGGAATACGATCTGCGGTGATTTGACTTCATACATTATGATGAAATGGTGGGCAGCAGTTTATGGTCTTGTTTGCGTGCTCTAGGGAAAGAAATACGGTAAGCTTTACCTGCGTTCAAAGGAACAGGGTGCCGATTTAAACGACTGCAGTAAAAGCACAGCGTTGGTGGGGCGACAAAGCGCGTTTTTTTCTGGAGAACGATGAAGAGACATTTCCAGACGGCCTCATGCCGCGGTCGTATTGTGCAGAAACACATTAAGCTTGGCGCCACGGACAGGGGCAGACGCCCAGGTATACAGCCTAGCGCCGAAAAGTCGCCGACAGTGCATTGTAGGCCTTGTTAGCGAGCAAATCGCCAAAAGAAATGTAAACGTTCTGCAAATGTCCGTGGGACAGGAAAACTGGCGCCCAGACGTGCAGACTCTGTTTCAAAACATGTTTTGTCAATGCTAGTTTATGGCCAATCTTTGCAAAATTTGAAATGGACGCAACAGGGGAGATCCAAGCTGTTTATGAAGGGCTGTGCTTCCACCTTGTACTGTGTTAGCAAAAGACACAGCAAACGTGTGGGAAAGAGGCCACGAAGCTGAATTTTTCCGTTTTCTGCCAATTAACTTTAAGTCTCTGATGGTCAAATCGGTTTGCAGTGCAAAGACCATTTACCAAGCTTAGAATGCCAGGCTCCAGCTCGTGATTGGCTTGTGCGAAGTTGGGGGAAGTCAAAAAAGTGAAATGTTCTTTTGGAACTGAGCTGAGGAGGTAACAGAGAGAAAGAGAGATCGTCATTCTTGTACAAGTCTCTTGTACTGGCGCTTCACTAGTGAAGAACTGCAGGTCTCTAACTAAACGGTGAGACTTGTGTCCTTTGCTGGGGCATGACTTAGAGGCTGCGCCAGCCACCTTCTGAACCATCAGACGTACTGCTTATATCATCACGGTCACAACAAGTGACACGTGGGTGTTCTTATTTATCCTGAGTCGGCCGTCTAAACATTTGACGTATTCCGACACACACAGTTGTTGCACGGAGTCAAATTGGTTTGGCAGACCAGCAAATAGGTCCACCTGCACACTGGAATTCGTTGGGGTTCCAGAGGCTCTTAGGGAAGTACCTGCGTTCTGAATTAACTGAACGTGAGACCGCATACTTGCATTTTTCGGGAACGCACATTTAATAACAGATTTCCGCCGTCCATGACTTCAGTCGCCGAATGCATCGTAGTGTGCTGCCTTGACCAGTAGGATGGTAAAGTATTCGCTGCTGCAACGAAGGGCTATAATATCTATTTCCCAGCACCCTGTCCTTTCGAGCCACATTTTTCCTTTTTTTTTTGTATGGTACAATATAGATGCTTGGTGGTGGTGTAGTTTGATGCCATAACCTGGATTCACGTGTATGAAGTGAGATAAAGCGAGTAGTGTTTTGGTTAGTGTCGTGGGTCGATCCCCAGCAGATAACTTTGTCCACCATAGATCCCATTTTAGTAAGGCTTTTGTAGATCCCATTTTTGTTAAATAAATAATTTTTGTATGATGATTCTTTAATAAGTTTGTTGTCTTGTCTTGATTAAGATCTATAAATCAATTGTGTATTAGACTACAACTTCTCCCTGAGTTCTGATTAACAGTTCCTTCGCATTTTTATGGCAGTCTAGATCAGAAACATAAGGAGTAGCTTTTTCATTTGGTGTCCACTGCATGGATCTTATACTTCATTAACAGTAATCTTCCTTTCAAGTGTATTAACACCTACAGATACCATCATATGAAAACCCCATGGACAGCATGAAGTAAATCTGGAAGCTGACGACCAGGTCAGCTGGTCTCAGTCTCGAACAATGGACTCTGGCTGAAATCCACATCAGAATCTCGTCTGCGAAAATAAACCAAGTTGTCCATCTGGTGGTCCAGATCAGAAGACTCTAACCTGCTAGCCCACTGGTCCATATCGGAATATCAAATCTCACTTTCCACGCACAACACCCCCAAATCGGATGACTAGCCGCCAAAAATTAGAGGTGCCTCATTACATCAACTCCTCACAGTCTGATCTCCAACCAGTATGCACACATTTTTGGTGCATGGAAATCCAGTGAGCATGAAAACACACAGAAACATAGCAAAACAGGCCAGCTACGTGGGCGACAGTCGAACGGCCACCTCGCTGTGCCAGACGCACTCTTTTTTGGAAGACGAACATTCATAATGCTTGCAGATACAGAATTCAGGGAGTAGGCACCCGACCATTCAGCCAGCAAACACCAACAGACGTCCAAACCACCCCTCGCCTGCTGTAAAGCGATTCAGGAAGCTCCAGCTCGGCGTGCCCCTTGTGACAGTAAGGCAGGACGAATGGCACAGATAGCAAACTAAAGCACCGGCTTGGCATAGCAGCAGGGCAGCCGCGCCAGTCAAATGACCCCTCGATGTCAGCCAAAGTCAAACCCTCACTTCCCACTTCGCCTGCTTAGTCTAAGAATTCGTCCGGCGGTCCAGCTCAATGAAAACACCACTCTGTAAAGTGTTTCCTCTGCACAAAGTGGCAGTGAAACAGATGCCAGAAAAATACAGAGAAATGAAGGAATAATCCGTCAACTAAGTAATCAGGGGAACAAGTTGTCAAGGCTCTCAGTACACAATCGCTGTCATTTCTTAACATTAACTGATGTTCTATCAATAAATATACACCATATACGCAATGAAAATGAAAAGGTGACAAAGTAAAACGGATTGACGTCTTTCAATCTTAATCAAAAACTCATAGCTAGGGTTCATAGTCATGTAAAATTTTATAAATTACAATGTGATCACCTTTCGACTCTAACATTATTTATTCGTAAAACCCAATATTGCAGTTTCGACATGTGGTCATTATAGAATGGAAATAACTTCGTTTTAGCAGTTGTTAGAACTTAAAAATCATCTGACATGACGTGAACACCGAAGTTGGTTTCATTGTATTGTGGTTCTGAATGCGACTTTTGGTGTGTATTGCACTCTTTGAATTTCACTGTAAATATGTTGCTCGTATTTTGCTTGATTTTTGCTCACATCCGTAGCACTGGGTGGAATAAATGGTTCTATGTTTTTCTTTTTTACCTTTTTTCATTTAAAACAGAATCTGGTTTCGTCACGTGGCGTTTGTGGACTCATGTACATCTGTTCCTGCTTTTCAATCCCTATGTGAACTGCTCGATTTGACAGATAATTTGACACAATTGGTATTCAACATTATTACATCTTGTCACGGAATAAGTACGTAATTCTGTTTTGAATGGTGTTGCTTGACGGTAAGTATGTTTTACAGCCTTAGTGACAGTATGCATTGTCATTGAACCAGGGATATTGATTTCTGCTACAGAGCATTTTCGTAATATCTGTCAGTAACATGTGAACACATACGCGTGACTAATTTTGCAAAGAAGAATGTCCTACTCACTAACACTACAAAACACACTCAGTGGCAAGGAGCAACACCGTTCAAAGCAGAATTACATACTCATTTTCTGCCGTGATGTAACAGTGTTGGATACGAATTCCATCAAAAATTGCTAACATTGAGTTCTCAGTTAAAGGCGAGGAAGTAAGAAAAACAGATGCAAACAAAAATAAGTAGAATACAAATGTGTACTTACTGTGTATTTAACTCGAGCAGTTCACACATGGACTTGTTATCAGGAACAAATATACGAGGGTTGGAACTTAAATAGTGGCAACTATTTATTCACAATCGATACAAAAGAGTTACATGTTTGTACCTGTTACTATCCTTCAAAGTAGTCACCAGCGTTGTGTAGAACCCGTTGCCAGCGATGTGGAAGGCGTAGTATACCGTTAGCAGAGCCTGTTCTGTTGATGATGCGTATGGAGCGGTCTACTGCCTGTCGAATCTCTGGAACAGTTCTGAAGCGAATGCCACAAAGAGGTTCCTTCATCTTCGGAATCAAATCAAAGCCACAAGGACATAAGTCTTCCACATCGCTGGCAACGGGCTCTACACAACGCTGGCGACTACTTTGAAGGATAGTAACTGGTGCAAACATGTAACTCTTTTGTTTCGATTGTGAATAAATAGTCGCCACTATCTAAGTTCCAACCCTCGTATATTTGTTCCTGATAACAAGTCCATGTGTGAACTGCTCGAGTTAAATACACAGTAAGTACACATTTGTATTCTACTTATTTTTGTTTGCATCTGTTTTTCTTACTTCCTCGCCTTTAACTGAGAACTCAATGTTAGCAATTTTTGATGGAATTCCTATCCAACACTGTTACATCATGGCACAAAATGAGTATGTAATTCTGCTTTGAACGGTGTTGCTCCTTGCCACTGAGTGTGTTTTGTAGTGTTAGTGAGTAGGGCATTCTTCTTTGCAAAATTAGTCACGCGTATGTGTTCGCATGTTACTGACAGATATTACGAAAATGCTCTGTAGCAGAAATCAATATCCCTGGTTCAATGACAATGCATATTGTCACTAAGGCTGTAAAACATACTTACCGTCAAGCAACACCATTCAAAACAGAATTACGTACTTATTCCGTGACAAGATGTAATAATGTTGAATACCAATTGTGTCAAATCGATTTGATTCCGAAGATGAAGGAACATCTTTGTGGCATTCGCTTCAGAACTGTTCCAGAGATTCGACAGGCAGTAGACCGCTCCATCCGCACCATCAACAGAACAGGCTCTGCTAAAGGTACACTACGCCTTCCACATCACTGGCAACGGGCTCTACACAACGCTGGTGACTACTTTCAAGGACAGTAACAGGCACAAACATGTAACTCCTTTGTATCGGTTATGAATAAATAGTTGCCACTATTTCATTCCAACCCTCGTACATGAGTCTGCAGAATACCATGCGACAAAACCAGCTTATGTTTTATTCAGGGTGACAATTACTGAACTATATGAAATAAAATCGTCATAACTTCTGAACGGTTTGCGTTAGGACATTCAAACTGCACGGTTAGCTGCGGGGCATGATGGGAATTAGCATGAGCATGCATGGTTTGGTTTAGCGATGAAGCCCACTTTCATTTAGCTGGATTCGTCAATACGCAAAATTGGAGCATTTGGGGGACTGAGAATCCGTATTTCACGATCGAGAAGTCTCTTCACCCTCCACAGGTGACTGTGTGATGTGCAATGTCCAGCCGGCCAGTGTGGCCGAGCGGTTCTAGGCGCTTCAGTCTGGAACGGCGCGACCGCAACGGTCGCAGGTTCGAATCCTGCCTCGGGCATGGATGTGTGTGATGTCCTTAGGTTAGTTAGGTTTAAGTAGTTCTAAGTTCTAGGGGACTGATGACCTCAGATGTTAAGTCACATAGTGCTCAGAGCCATTTTAACCTTTGCAATGTCCACTCACGAAACAATCGGTGCGATAGTCCTTGATGGTACGGTGACTACCGAACGGTACGTGAAGGTTTTGGAAGATGCTTTAATACCCATTATCAAAAGTGACCCTGAATGGTTCATATGGCTCTGAGCACTATGGGACTTAACTACTGTGGTCATCAGTCCCCTAGAACTTAGAACTACTTAAACCTAACTAACCTAAGGACATCACACACATCCATGCCCGAGGCAGGATTCGAACCTGCGACCGTAGCGGTCACGCGGTTCCAGACTGTAGCGCCTATAACCGCACGGCCACTCCGGCCGGCAAAAGTGACCCTGATTTCGACAATGTGTAGTTTATGTAAAACGGAGCTCGACCCCAATGAAGCAGGAGAGCGTTTGATGTCCTGGAGCACATTCTGTCACTGGGGTTCCCAGAGGTCACTGGCATGGGCCTCGATTGGCCACCATATTCTCCGGATCTGAACACATGCGACTTCTTTTTGTGGGGCTACATTGAAGACAAGGTGTTCAGCAATAACCCCAAAACCATTTCTGAGATGAAAACAGCCATTCAGAACGTTATACAGCATCGATGTTCCGATACTTCTGCGAGTCATGCAGAATTTCGCTATTCGTCTGCGCCAGATCATCGTCAATGATGGCAGGCATATCGAACATGTCGTAATCTAAATCCGAATATCTGTAGTGACGTTTACATGTTGAATAAAGTGTGTGCATGTCATAATTTATAACTAATTTAAGTTTTTTTTCATATAGTTCAGTAATTGTCACCCTGTATCAACAAAAACAGATATGGAATCATTTACTTCTCCCAATATTACAGATATGAGCAAAAATCAGGCAGAACACAAGCAACATATTTACAATACAATTCAGAAAGTGCAGTAAACACAAAAAGCGTTATCAGGAGCATACTGCGACAAAACCAGCTTCTGTTTACTACAAGTGGATGACTAAATTACCCAAATCGAAAACGAGATGACTTAGGATCGATAAACTTACATATAACTGGCCTGACAGCGAACCAAGTTCGGGTTACCAGGAATCCCTACATGCATTTCACCCATCTGGTGAACACAATGAGAACCTGTCTCAGCAGACACTGGCAGCACACCAGACAACCGTTGCATAAACAGCATGTTAGTAAGCTCCAGGAAATTATAAAGAAGACTCGCGGAGGTTCGAGTCCTCCCTTGGGCATGGGTGTGTGTGTTTTTCCGTAGGATAATTTAGGTTAAGTAGTGTGTAAGCTTAGGGACTGATGACCTTAGCAGTTAACTCCCATAAGATTTCACACGCATTTGAACATATAAAGAAGAAGATACAAACACATCAAAACAGGCACTGGGATCAGAAACTCGCTGAGCTGTATACCACCTGACCAGAAGAGTAGAATCTAGCTCGATGATGATGATGATGATGATGTTTGGTTTGTGGGGCGCTCAACTGCGTGGTTATCAGCGCCCGTACAATTATCCAATCTTTGCTCAGTCCAATTTCGCCACTTTCCTGGATGATGATGAAATGATGAGGACAACACAAACACCCAGTCATCTCGAGGCAGATGAAAATTCGTGACCCCGCCGGGAATCGAACCCGGGACCCCGTGCTCGGGAAGCGAGAACGCTACCGCGAGACCACGAGCGGCGGACATCTAGCTCGAGTGACACTACACTCCCACTCTACCAGAGCCTGACAGACCCACCCACTTTACGAAGGAGAAGGCGAAACTGGTGGCTAGAACACTAGCAGCGTCATTCACATCGAATCTGGCTCCCTCAGACCCACCATTCGCTCTCGAAACAGGCGAGGAGGTTACGCGACTTTTAGCCCAACCCACCGGCAGCAAAATCAGACGTGCTAGCATACATGAAATTACTCATCTAGAAAAGTCCTTGGTCCTGATGGCATTCAAAACCATGTCCTCAAAGAGTTTACAGATAAGGCTACAGAATATCTGTCAAACATCACGAATGTCATCCTGAGACACTAACACTTCCCTGCCTCTTGGAAGGCGGCCAGGGATCCTGATGTTCCAGAAGCCAGGAAAACACCACTTCCTCCCACAAAATTGCCAGCCCAGCAGCTTGCTGAGCTCGCTCAGAAAGATTGTTGAGAAGGTGATTCGATAACGACTCACTAGGCACTGTATCAACAACACTGGACCGGAGTATTTTGGCTGCAGGAATCATCACAGCACAACACAACAACTCTTCCACATAACTGAATACGCAATAGACAGATACAACACAAGCACAGCAACCAGGGCTGTTCCTAGACATCGAAAAAGCCTTCGATCGTCTATGGCACAACGGCCTGGTTAGCAAACTCAGTAATGTAGGATTCCCCGACAGATTCGTACATCTCATACCGAGAGACTCATACATCTCATATACTTATACAACACAAGCAAAATTTTCAGCATTGACATTCAGGATAACCAATCAACGCAACATGGTATACAAGCCATAGTGGCCTACCCCAGGGCAGGATACCCCTCTTCTTTAATTTCTACATTACCAGTATTCCAGCAACACACAACACGATGGTCGTCTTTTATGCATGTGACACAGCCATCTCAGTGCAAGAGTGTAAACCATCAAACATAACTTCATGACTATAGACAGCACTCAGAACTGTCGAGTTTTGGTTGGAGAAATGACATATCAAGGTTAACATCACCAAGTGTGAAGCAGTTCTACTCACATATAGACTAAAACAACTGCATAAACATCAAACTGTAGACAAATCACACTACAGACACTCCCGATACGTTTCCATGTGAAAGCCAAATCCCTCGGTGTCTGGCTGGACCAGAAACTCACATGTGGGGACCACATACAACTCGTAGCTAGTAACGCATACATGAGGTTCAAACAGATGTTTAACAGGCAAGGCACAGTGAATAGGAGGGCGTCGAGGTCGATGTGCATGACACTTGTCAGACAAGTACGCAGTTTCAGTCTGGAGCTATGCAGCTCCAACACGTCTGTGCTGCCTGCTGATGATAGAGAACAAGGTGCTGTGAATTATAAGCAATGCCCCAAGATACTCGTGCACCATGGATTTACATAACGAATTCCGACTCGAAGCTCTCAAGGAAATATCCAAATAACTCGCTACAAGACTGTACAAAAACTCGAGACACTCGAACAATCCCTTCTTCCTGAATCTGTGGAACTAAGACGACAACCATAGGTGAAAGCACAACCGCCCAGAAACACTTTTTCTTAGGGATACTACCCACCCATGACAGGCTAAATTAAGCACACAAACATAGCAATTTCGGCGAACCCCTGATCACAGCAAAACTGACTGGCGCTCCCATCTATGCATACAGCTTACCAAATGACACAGACAGAGAAGCCAAACACACGGAACACGAACAAACCCCGCACGACCCAACATGACGAGCGGCCGATTTACGACCAATTGACCCCTCAGATGATAATTTGGAATGTCACAGGTATTCTGATGCTGCAGATAGCCCAGAAAACGTCACTGGACAATAACTAGAAGGGGTAATGCCCCTCTACTAACCTTTCCAACGTCCACACATAACTATTGCTGCTGGCACAAATCCGCCAGCAGGCCTACTGCCCGTTCGGACTGTCACAGAGGTTTCTTTCCCCATGGGTCTTGCCACGGCATTTTTTTCTCCTCTGTCCATAAAATCCGCTACTGTTAAACACCTTACGTCTACTACCTCCTAGATGGGACCGTATTAGTGGGTGATCACACCCAGACGTGCGGAAAACATTACAGACCCACATCCTGTGATTTCTGGATTAGCATACTAACCGTTTGCAGAAGTGACAGTAGAACTCTTTGTGGCGGTCACCATATGGGCGTGGAAGGGCTCTACTTCTATTACATTATTGTACTGGCGAACTCGATGGAGTGTGGGTAGCCAATCACATCGCTCATTCGTAATTTCCTATGCTTAATGATTGAGCAAGTATTCTGTTTCACTCATGCCAGCTTAAGCTGGCTGTCAGGTTCTACCCTAACCATCGCTTTGTAAATAGTGATAAACCTATCACAGAAAAAAAGCGAAATGTTTCGATAAAAATAACTGTACACATCTCTGATGAGCATAGCTCTCGGTTCCCACCTTAACACCACCTTGTAAATAGCAACATATTCCGAAAAAATAGGTAGACATTATGAATTTCATTGGTGCTCGTAGCACCCATAGATACTTTAGCTGTACTATTAGGTCCAATCCATCCACAGCCTCAGAAATTAGTTGTTTTCAGGTTGTACTCGCAGCGTAATGCCCTACATATATATGAAAAAATTATACAGTGTGTGCCTTATGAAATGAGACCACACATAGTTGAGAAAACAGCCAAATATTTGTGACAACCAAGACTATAAATTTATGAGCGATTCTCGTTGACAACCATATATTATCAACTTATTATTTGGCTACGATCAACTAGAGAGAATTACCAATTGTAGCACGTAACAGAAGGGTCGTATGTGCACGTTAGCAAATATCTTTTAATTGTTGGCAGCTAAAACGTACAGCAAATGATGGTACACCTTAGGGAAATGGCATCAAGAGACAGGAAAGGACACCAAATACACTCAGTGTAATGCCTGGGGGTCTCATTCAACAAGTTTAAGCGGGTATTCCAGTAGGCTAGCCACTGGGGGAACACGTGCAACCAGCTGTGAGTTGTGGGGCACGTTGGAACAAATGATGCATGTCGTATGGGCTCTGCGGTCATACTTGTGTCATTCCATCGATTGGCAGAGAAGGTTGAGAAGATCAGCCTGGCTCGTGGGGTTTCAACAAAGCTCACAATTTGTAGCATTGTTCCCAGAACTGATCGCGGGCCTTTGGTTCTGAGTCGAGCAGAAGGACTAGACAGGAGCCTGTGGAGGTTCTGTGACAAGCTTGCTGCGACTTCCACGACTTGCATCCCAGGGTTGAGAACTGTAGGGTCCCCTTAAATGGGTCAGCTGTGCACTTCATATCAGAAGCTGCTACTCAGATAGCTGGCTGAGTGTAGGGTGCACATACGCGTTTTTTAGATTTCAAAGTGGTGCAAAGACTAGCAACTTGCTTTTAAATGTTCAGGAACGTAAAACTGTGCACTTCACAAAACGAAAAAACGTAGTAACCTCTGACTATCAGTGAATCACTGTTGGAATCGGCCATCTCATACCTGGCTGTAACACTTTGTATGGATATGAAAAGGAATGATCACATAGGCCCAGTATGGCAGGTGATAGACTTTGGTTTATTGGCAGAATGCTGGGAAAGTGCAGTCAGTCTACGAAGGAGATTGCTTACAAATCACTCTTGTGACCGATTCTAGAATGTTGTTTAAGTGTATAGGCCCGGACCAAACTGGACTAACACGGGATATTAAACGTATAAAGAATAGGGTAGAGCAAATGATCACAGTTTTGTTTGATCCGTGGGAGAGTGTCATCGAGATACTGAAGGAACTGAACTGGAAGACAGGAATAAACTATCCCGAAAAAGTCTATTAACAAAGTTTCAAGAACTGGCCTTAAATGATAACTCTAGGAATATACACACATCAAAAAAGTTTTGCATCACCCCAGTTCCCAGAATTCCTGAAGATAGACGTTGACTGTTGATATTGTATCAAAGACACAGCGCCTTTGACCGTTCAAAGATGTCACCATAACCGCCCAAAGATGTAAATAACCATGCATGAGCAGCACCTATTAGACGAAGGGGGTCCGACAGCCTATCAGTTCCAGTCATTCCGCCAGGAAGGAGGCAAACAGCTCATGTTGTCTGTAGTTGAAGCATGCCAAGACCGTTAATACCGCGGCCCGATCGCGTCCGCATTGTTACTTTGTGTCAGGAAGGGCTCTCAACAAGGGAAGTGTTTGGACATGGAGGAGATAGAGAGAGACAGGAACTATTGGTAACATGCCTCGCTCAGGCCGCCCAAGGGCTACTACTGCAGTGGATGTCCGCTACCTACAGATTATGGCTCGGAGGAACCCTGGCAGCAACGCCACCATGTCGAATGATGCTTTTCGTACAACCACAGGACGTCGTGGTGCACAACAGGCTGCACAACAGGCTGCATGATGCTCAGCTACACCCCCGACGCCCAAGGCGTGGTCCATTTTTGAAACCTAGACACCATGCAGCGCAGTACAGATGGGCCCAATAACATGCCGAATAGACCACTCATGGTTGGCATCACGTTCTCTTCACCGATGAGTGTCGCGTATACCTTCAACCAGACAATCGTCGGAGACGTGTTTGGAGGCCTTAGACACACTGTGCAGCGAGTGCAGCAAGGTGGAGGTTCCCTATTGTTTTGGAGTGGCGTTATGTGGGGCTGATGTACGCCGCTGGTGGTCATGGGAGCCGTCATTTTGGCTGTACGTGAATGCCATCCTCCGGCTGATAGTACAACCACATCGGCAGCATATTGGCGAGGCATTCGTCTTCATGGACGACAATTCGCGCCCCCATCGTGCACATCTTGTAAATGACTTCCTTCACGATAACGACATTGCTCGACTAGAGTGGCCAGCATGTTCCCCAGACATGACGACGTGACCCACCAACCACTCTGAGGTATCTACGCCGAATCGCATTTGAGGAGTGGGACAATCTGGGCCAACAGTGTCTTGGATAGTATGCCATGACGAATATAGGCATGCATCAATGCAAGAGGACGTGCTACTGGGTATTACACGTACCGGTGTGTACAGCAATCTGGACTACCACCTGTGAGGGTCTCGCTGTATGATGGTACAACATGCAATGTGTGGTTTTCATGAGCAATAAAAAGGTCGGAAATGATGTTTATGTTGATCTCCATTCCAGTTTTCCGTGTACGTTCCTGGAACTCTCGGAACCGAGGTTATGCAAAATTTTTTTTGATGTGTGTACTACAGTCCCATACGTATCGCTCATATACGGATCGTGGCGATGAAATTACATTAATTACTGCACGCACATAGGAATTCAGACAATCATTTTTCCCGCGTTTCATACGTGACTGTCACGGGATGAAATCCTATTAACCGATTCAGTGGGACATACCCTCTGCCATGCATCTCACTGTTGTTTGCAGAGTATAGATGTAGATATATACGTAAGTCAGTCACTCAAAGCACACCGTCGCTCCGTCCGATCCGCTTTTTAGACTGTATGTTTAGCAGACCAGTGGCAGACATGAAACAATCGAATAGCGACACGAGAGTGTTATGTTTGTTTACATTTTTGTTGTGGCCCACATGGTATGCAATCGTAGTGTCGTAGCGTAAATTGTTTGAGGAAGAGTAACAGTACTAACCGTGTGTCATGGGCAAGAAAGATAAAAATAAGAAAAAGGGGAAGGGAGCTGAGAAAACCGCTGCGAAGACAGAGAAGAAGCTGTCTCAGAAACAGAAGAAAGAACTCGCTGCAATTGGTGAAGTAATGCCGCTAAAAGCTCATTTTCAGTTATGCGCCATAAAAACGTTTCTGCTTCCTGAAATAACTTTTAATATATCTTCTTGCTAGGATGATATTGAAAAAATTGTTGCCCAAATCGAAAAAGAAGAGCAGAAGAAAATGCAAACTGTGGAACTGCGTGTCGGCCCACCAAGCAGAAGAGTGAACTTTTCTTTTGTTCCCCATCCTGAAAAGGATGAGCTAATTTTATTTGGCGGAGAATATTTTAATGGACAAAAAGTAAGATTTCAGCATGCAAACTATTCCAAGTATATGTACGAAACTAGGCATTTTGTTTCAGAGATATGTCAGGCGTCATTTGGCATTCTTATGTTGTGGATTATGCCAACGCATTATTTGCAATTCCCTATAGTTCTTACAGTATTATAAAAGCTTGTTATAAATTAATGAGCGCATGAAGAACGTTACAATAAAGCCTGCCAATCTGCACTATTCCAGTTATGTGTGGCTTTATTTCATGAGGCGTACTACAGATAAATCGTTTTTTCATGTGTGACAATGTTGTCCAGTGCAACTGGAAAATAATTAAATGTTTGTTTCATGACTAAAATCGATCCATTTTCACTCCAGGTGTACCTACAAAATCATTTACAATATCTTCAGATCACTGCATTTGTTCACTAAATAAGGCAGTTAGAATACCCTATAAAAATTGCAGAAATATTCCACTTTCGAGGTTGTGTTCCTCTGCTGGCATTCCATAGATATTTTTATGATATCCTTTACTCTTATCCTCTCCAAGAAGTTTCCAAATAATTTCATTTAATTCAGCCTATTGTACAATTTTCCTATTATTCTTTCCAATTCTTGCCTTTTCTTTAATTTTGCCCTTGGTCCATTTTAGTTTATTTTGTTTTCTTATTGCTTACAACTCTTTTGGTGACTGCCTAAGTGCCTCTGTTAAAAAAATCACCCTTTATTCTGTGCATAACGTGCGTTTTTTAATGTGCTGAACTTGTTTAATTAAACTTAATGTACAAAAGTGGAACAGAAAAACAGACAGACAGATATGAGAAAAGAAGGGTGTTGAGGATATGTTCAATGGAGATGGACTTGGGCAGTAGTGAGATGAAATGATGGGAGGTGGACTACTGAGATTCTGTTTTAGATTCTTCATGGTAAAAAAAAAAGAGTTAGAGGATGGCCTTAAGGAAATTACAGGACATAGTTGCTTGTGGAAAGTTGAAAACTGTAATGTATGGAAAAATCTCGAAGAGGCCTGTATCCAACAGTGGATGATAAATGGCTGATTATTATTATTGTTATTACCTCCCAAGACTTAAAATACTTTCTCATAATCTGCACTTCCGGCTTCCTGACTGATGAGTCTGTTTCTTTTCATCTTTGTATCTGTGTATTACCTCAGAGTTTCTGATCACTTGCAGTTTCCAATTGGTATAAAATCAGCTTATCCTGAACAGTTTCTGTATTGTTACTTAAAAGTTAGTCAGTTTTATGTACAGTTTTTGTCCTTGCCAAGTCAGTTTCCTACCAAAGTATAATACTTTGTTTTGTCCTACTTTTGCTTTAAAGTACCCCATTATCATCGTGTCGGGAGTTGCTTTCATGTATTAGTTTCTGTAACTCACCATAAAGGTTTGTGTGAGCACATTGGTGCGCAGACTTTGATAATTTACATGGAACGTCTTCTGTTTATTTTTGAGACAAGTGTTGCTATTCTATCTAAGATTCCTTCACTATTTGTAATATTGTTTTTAATTCTCTTGTTTACAGCATAGTCATCATCATAATTAATTCCACCATCTGTACCTCTGTAATAAAACGTATGGAGTGCTTTGAGAACATAACAGAATTCTTTTTTTGAGAGATTTTTTTTTTATTCATCTACATCAAAGTTATCCCTTTCAAAACAATTCGTGTTAGATGTTATACACTTACTCAAGCACTTTTTCCAACTCTCAAAACCATTTTCAAGCTTGATTTTTGGGATAGCTTTTAGCTCTCTCACTGATACATCTTTAATCTCATCTATGCTTAAAGCAAGGTAATCCTTTGTTTTTGAGAACAGAAAAAAGTCACATTGGGCCATCTCTGGTGAGTATAGAGGCTGACTCATCATTACAGTATTGTTTCTGATGTAGAATTCACAAAAAAGCAACAAAGTTTGAGCAGGTGCAGTATTTTTGTGCAAAAGCCATGAATTGTTTTAAAAATCCATTCAAAAGCCAAGATTGCACAAAGTATTTTTTTGTTTTCAACAACTGGTTTCATAAGTCTTAGCTGTCATCTTCAGGTCTTTTTGTAGGAAAACATGTTCATTTTACACTGAACCTCATGCACAAGATGTTAACTGGATAAAGCGTAGCATTTGTCACCTTGTGCATGGGGTTCAGCATAAAATGAACATATTTTACTACAAAAAAGTTTAAGATCTGAAGACGACAGTTCAGACTGTTGAAAGTGGTTGTCTTGAATAAAAAAATATTTTGTATGATCTTGGCTTTTGAACGGTTTTTAACAATTAAAACTGATCGCCCATCAATACTCTCCTAATGAGAAAAATTCAATTAATTGTTTTGTTGCAAACCTGGGCTCATCCCCCCCCCCCCTCTCTCTCCCCTCCCACATTGCTTCACACGTGCAGTTGAATTTGTAAGTAGTACTTCTTATTCATTGTTCAACCTTGGGTCAGACATCATTGTGCACTATACCATTAAAATCAAATCATACAGGGAGTATAAGCTTAACATTTGACCGGAGTATGAGCTTAACATTTGACCATATTTGTCAAGTTGTTTTTTCTGGGGGATCAAGAATGCTACTGCTGGGACTGTTCAACCTTAGGCTCAATCTCATGTATGTAAACGCATGCTTCATCACCTATTATGGCATTTTAGTTGTTCGACATCATTATTGATTTAATATAATGATCGCAGATAACTTGCTTTCACTGCTGTTTTTGTCTGAAAGTCAACCACTTTGCGACGGATTTTGCTGTTACAGTTTTAATTCAAAACCTCTGAAAAAATTGATATGCCAGTATTATAATAGAGTTCTCTGATTGTTATTCAGTGGTCATTCATAATCCATTTCTTTCCCTTTTTCCACAATTTCATTTGTTGTTTATGTGTGGAGGGGTCCAGGGTGCTCACTGTCTTCATCATTTTCATGGCCTTTATCAAAATGTTTATATCACGCATAGACACTTCCTTACGCACAACACGCTCACCAAAAGCTGTATTTAACTTTTCTAAAACTTTGCTGCACTTAATTCTGTTCTTATAGAAAAATTTATTATGAATTCTCTGATCAATTTTCATACATACTAAATAGCCATTGATATCACCAAAACACATGTAACCATTTTGATAGCTGATAACACATTAAACATCCAGTCATGCTAACATTACGCAGATGCTTGTCAGATAAGTTTGCTAACATAACAACAAAGAAATCAATGAATTGGTCTAATACAGCATGCAAAATTACAATATTCCCATGACTCTTTTTAATACACCGTGTAAATCCTGATTATAATTCTATTTTCTCTTCTTTTTCTTTTTCACACTTCTCATACTTCTAGTACATCCCATTTGATCATCTTGAAAGAGCAACCTCCCTACTTCAGGAAATCTGTTTATTTACTGTTTGATATGAAAACCGGGTGATGGAGGAAAATGATTTCTTTCAATTTGTTTATTAGTGTCTAGATCCAAGCATAAGAAAGATTATTCCATATTGCACTCCTCTACCAATTCCATAACATATCTTCAGCTCCAAAAGTTCTGCTGTTTATTGTCTTTAAACATATAGTAGCAGAAACTATGGGATTTCCAAGGTTCGTTTACTTGACAGCCAAACATCTTATTGCAAAGTGTGGTCTCAGAAGTAACTGTTCCTGCCCAGTGGGCTTGAGCCATTGCTGATCTCCCTCAATCCACTACTCCTGATATTCTTTCAGCCCAGATGGAATACCAACATCCCAGAAAATATGTATGTAATAGTATGACCTCCTACAATGCTACCAATGGTACACTGCCTTGACAGTATATAAAGAGTTTGCAACCAATCTGCACCTTGACGGAGATATACTGGAAGCATTCTCCATGGAGGTCACAGTGCTTCTAAATCTCAGAGCCAGAGTTCAAAATGATCAGTTTGCTTGCTGATTACAAACCATAATTGCCAATTGTTATGTAGCATTCAGACTGTCTCTCTATACCTGCATGCTCGTATTATCTAACCGTCCCATATTACTTGCTTCGGTCTGTTGTAGACTGATGGAAAATGTTTTATGCGTTCATATTATGACCTTTTTGAAGAAAAAACGTCTCTTGTCCATGAGATCCAGAGGGCCATAGATAATGGTTCCTATGTTGTCGCCATGTACCTTGTCTTCCAGAAGGCACTTGATACAATTGTGCCTTATTGCTTAGTTTCATTTCTGGAGTGCACTGAAGGGCAAAGTGTACACAAAAAATCCTCACACGATAGAAGAACTCAGGGAATCAATTAATTCAATATCTCGGAGAGAATTACATCATGTGACTAATAATTTCTTGAGTAGATGTCATAAATGTGTGGAAAATAATGGCAGAGTGTTCCAGCATCTCCTTGCTTGACATGGGTGATTACAACATTTATTTGCTTATATTTTAAGTGTTGTCATGTCGAACTGCACCAGTCGACAGGCGACACAGCATCTGATCCCTGCGCAATGGAATGTTCGATGCACGACATCTACTGCGCCACTCAGACGGTCATCAGATAAATAGAACATCTCGCATGTGGAGATACCACAGTCTCATGTAAGACAGCATGGTCAGCACCTAATAGAATATGAAAGTGGACTCCATTTGGCTGACTGCTTGACTTTGGCAATATTCAGATTTGTGCAGCATTCAGTTATGACAGTCGTTCATTGTTCATTGCAACCCCTTCACATCTGTGTCTGCCAGCCAAGGAAAAGTAATAGACTCCCTGCAGCTTTCTTAATATTGTGCACCATTGGTTGGAGACTAGCAGCTGGCAGATTAGAGAATTGCCGTCCCATGCAGCTGCTTTTGGAGTGATGCAGTGACTTCGAAGAATGAAATGCTGATGAATGGCCTCAAATACTGTTCAGCATTGGATCGTGGTTCTGCACTACTAAATGACCATCATCAGGAGGTACAGCAGTGGTCTCGAGAGAGATCATATTCTTCCAATGGTCTGGAGAGGCACAATGGTGTAACTACAGATATCATGGTGTGGGAAACAGGGAGCCATCCGATATGATTTCAGGTCATGCCTGGTAAAGATTGAGGGAACTCTCACAACACAACAGTATGTCATGGACATCCTGTGTCCTCATACATTACCCATCATGTGACAGTACTAAGTGCCATTTTTAACAAGACATTGCTTGTTCACACACATCATATGTTTCTAAGAACTGTGTACTCCCACAGTCAGCAAGATTCCCAGAACTGCCCCCTGTAGAACATATGTGGGACTCACTCAGGAGTCAACTCCATTCCAGTGCCAGTATACAGGATATCTAGGACAAATTACAACTGTTGTGGGTCAGCTTGCCTCAGGAGAGGATACAATAGCTTTATAACACCCTTCCCAGCCAAAACAGTGCGTGCATCCAAGCTAGAGGGGGTGCAACATCGTATTGATAAGCGAGCCCATACTGCCATGTTCTATATAAATTTGACTTGATTTTGCATTCACTGCAATAACATCATTTGTCCTCTCAACCCATGAAGTTTCATTTCATTTCCTCCTCTTCTTCTGTGTGCTTCACTTTTATTTGTCAGGCCATGTATATAAGGTGCAACATATGTAGTATCATTCCTATCCACTACCCTAAGCAGTGTCTTATATACAAGAAATTAGTTGTTAAGCTAGCACTGGTTTTCGTGCTAACTTGCTTATTTAATGAGCAAATCATCATACATTATTTTCTTGTAATTTATTTTTGATGTTCAACAATTACCATTAATTGTGTGCACAGTTTTGCACATTTCTTCTCTGTCACGTCACTTTGTTCAGTTAAGTGATAGATCTATAGCTTCTCTAGCACATTCCAAATTAAACATGGTACCTGATAGTTCTGTGCCTGCTAGTGTTTTCTTCCCCTTGTTAAAATATTGCATACAATAGATATTATAGGAAAATTATAAGTCACTGACAAAAGCATCACAAAATGCAGAAACAGCACGTCATTTTGTATATTATGGGCTGAAAGAGCGATTCTGCACCTAACATATAGCGTAAGTAAACTGTCAGAAACCTTAATTTCAGGAAAGCCCATATTTTGAAACATTCTTTGTTCATTTTATATTTTCTAACTCATTCGCTCTTTGCTGCATTTCTGGTTCAGTTTTATTACTGAAGCTGACACTATCATCTTAAGTGCATTGTCATTATGAAAGTTTGTTTGATTAGATTTCAGTACATAAGGCTGTAATGTGAATGCTGTGTCTTACTTATTATATGAATATTTATCTTTATTGTAATCTTTCTGATGTACGCAATTTTTAATCTTCCAGACGGAGATGTACAATGATCTCTTCTTTTACAACATCCCACGCAACGAGTGGGTGTTAGTTAAGTCGCCAGGAGCTCCTCCACCACGCAGTGGTCACCAGGCTGTTGCTGTAGCAGCTGGGAAAGGGCAGCTGTGGATTTTTGGTGGGGAATATGCCAGCCCTTCACAGTCTCAATTCTATCATTACAGAGACCTTTGGGTTTACCATTTAACTACAAAAAAGTGGGAGAAGATAAGGTATACAGAGTTAATAGATATATTTCATGAAGGAAATGTAGCAATCAGTTGTGTGCAGTAAAATTCAGATTTTGTTTATTTCTGTAGTGAGAGGGAAAAACAAAGTAAGGAATCTAATATATCTTAGAAAATGTCCACTCAAAATATGCATGCTGTAAATGAAGGTCCACATTGTTCAACAGAGGTAATTCACTTGTTTAAAAAACAATCAGATGTTAATGACCAGAACAGGACTACAGAAGAGCTTATTTTCTTCCTCAAAAGTTGGGCCATTAAAATAGTGGGAAAGCGGTGGGGCCGGAGTCATATTAAGAAGACACTACAAAAAACTATGGAATAGATAAGTCATTTCTGTCCTAAAATTTAGAGACCCTGACAGATGAGAGGCTAGAGGAAACTACAAAATAAAATGCAGTTAAAAAATGGAAGGTGAAGAGATCACTATCACATTTTTGGTTTTTCCATGTTTCCTGATACATTCACCCTTGATAAATTGGCTTTTTAGAAAGATTGTGACTCAATTACTTTTTTGTAAACCTTGGTCAAGCAGTTCCAATTTTAGTATTTAATAAATTAATACATTCCATCTGTCTTAATACAAATTTTAGAAAAATACACACACTTGTATTCAGTTAATTTTCTAAGGGAAGGTGTAAGCAATATGCAGGGTATTGCACATGCCATGGGCTCAAGACACAAAAATATTTGTAAGGTATTACAGGTATACAACCTAAACATCTATCACCTTCAAGAATTTCACGTACAAGGACCATTCACAAAGGAAGACACTGTGGTAATTGTGGCAAGTGGGCAGCAGCATAGACAGGGACCCTAATTATTCAATTGAGGGTGACCTGGTAAAGATAGCTTCAGCAATGTGACATACTGGTGTTGGAAAACAGGCAACCAGAATGCAAATTTTAATATACACATTTCATGCAAACAGCCTCTAATTGAAACTGGAGATTTTCAGAAACTGACAGAAAAATTAGGGGCTTCCAGTTTTAACCGAGCCATTGCACAAAATTAGTTATTCTTATTGCATCATAATATCTGAGGACTTAGGGATAAGTTTAATGAGTTGCTTATTTGTGTTGAAGAATTAGATTTGTGCAAACCAATTAATATAATCTCTTCTCCAAACATCATGTGACCACTGGTATAGATATGTCGACTTTTACAGCATTTAAGTTAGCCTCTTACATCTCTAGAGAAAATATTGAGAAAGAGGAGTTGCCACATTTGGCAGAAACTGTTTTAATTTTAAGAACACTGTATTAACAAATTTTGCTTAGAGAAGCACTTAGGAACTTGGGCAAAGGAACCACAATTTCATGATAAGTCTTTATAATTGTAAATAGGCACACACCACCTTCAGGAAACTTTAGCCTCTTCGTAAAAAATCTGGAAGCTATACGATCCCAACTTACAGTAAAAAAAAAAACAAGGAAGTAGTGGTTGCTGGTGATTTTAATGGAGAGTTATTGAAAAGCTCTGTCAGTGAACAATTATTGCCATCAGTAACAATTTGAGACTGCTGTTGATAGTATTTTTGTAGACAAATCTAGGGGAAAAAGAGTCAGATCACATCTCATATGACATGTAGCATCTTATGTTAATGTTGAAACTTGTCAGGATATAAAATCTGTTAAATCTGAGCATGGGAGGGTAATAAATTAGTCAAAAATTGAGAATTTTAGATTATTACTCAAAAACATGAACTGGATAGATGTTTACAATACTTCTGACTCAAATGGAAAATACAACCATTCATTTACAAAGTTACTTTCTAATTTGAAAATTGTTTTTCTCTAAAGTTACTCAACTCAAACAGAAGTCTAAAAATAAACCATGGATTACACAAGGAATAAAGATATGTGGAAAAAAGGAAACTATTGACTATTTAGGAACAGCTCTGATGTTAATATTGTTATACATCACAAAGAATACCTCAAAATATTGAAGCAAGTAATCAAGAAATCTAAGCAGCTTTATTGTGAGAAAAAGATAATTACATCAGGCAACAGAATAAAAACTATATGGGATATAGAGATATGCTGAACACAGAGACAGATGGGACTAGGAAGGAACAAATGAGACATTGGTAACAAGGGTATGCAGTGTTGCAAACATCTTAAACAAGTACTTTGTTTCTGTTACTGACAAGTTGGTGTTATCAGGCTCAGTAAGCAATGCAATGGAATGTTTGAGACCAGTCTCTACAAATTACTTCAGTAATATGGAAATGACTGTCACTTTTTCCAAAGAAGTAGCACCCATTGTGAAATCCTTAAAATCAAGGTATTCTTGTGGTTATGATAACATATCAGCAAAGTTAATCAAAGAGTGATCATGCAAGTTGTGTTCTATCGAAGTTATTTGTGTAATAAATCTCTTTATTAGTGGAACATTTGCGAATGCCTAAAATATGCTGAAGGTAAGCCTCTTTACAAGAAGGGAGATACAGAGATTCCATCAAACTATTGACCAATTTCACTTTTGCCAGCTTTTTCAAAAATATCTGAAAAGGTGTATTCTAGCATTGGCCTAAGCGTTTGGCTGCAAATAATGTTTTTTCCGAGTCACAGTTTGGGTTTCTTAAAGGTCCCAACACAGAGAAGGCTATTTACACACACAGTGAGAATGTACTGTACTTAATTCATTGGATGACAAATTAGAGGCTACTGGGATTTTTTGTAACCTGTAAAAAGCGTTTGACTGTGTGAATCACAGCATTCTTTTGAGTCGATTAGAATATTATGATGTCACTGGCAGTGCTGCAATATGCTTCAGCTCTTACCTGCCGAACAGGTACAGTTGGTGCCCTTGTGAAATACCTGTGGAGTAAGCAATATGTCTTCAACTAATTGGGAATTAAGTACATGTGGTGTTCCTCAACGTTCCATCTTGGGTCCATTGCTTTTTCTTTTGTGCATTAATGATCTCTTGTTTGTTACATTACTAGATGCTAAGTTTATTTTCTTTGCAGACAATGCAAACATTACAGTAAATAGCAAGTCACATACATATTTAGAAATGGCTGTTAATCAAATTTTCGCTGGCATTAATAAATGGTTTAAAGCTAATTCACTGTCATTAAACTTCGAAAATACCCACTATACACAGCTCAGAATTAACTACTGCTTCTCAGTATATTTATTCCTTAATTAAATTTGTTGCAAATAATAAATCTCTTTCCAACCAATAGCTCGATACATAGTATCAGTACTGTGAATAAGAACACTCTACATAACGGCATAAATCCACTTACCTTTGTCCAAAAAGGCTCCAATATTCATGAACAACATTTTCAATAAATTACCAGCAACCATTAAAAGCTTGGCTTCATATAAAGCAAAGATTAAAGGAAAATTTCTGTTAGATTTCAGTTTTGAAAGCACTTGGTTGCAACAGTCAAGATTAGGTATTTTATGTATGATAAATTTATTAAAAGTGCATGACTATTTCATTCTGACAGTGTATTAATTCTGTAAATATTATCAGTTCCACTGTACTGTAATGAATTCTCATCTCCTGGCAAATGCTCAGGGAAGTGGATTATTATGTTCAAATGTTCTATGTTTTTTTATGTTATACTTTCTTATGACATGTTCCACACCCATCAGAATCAGCTCATTTTGGGGTCTATGGAATGAAAACTAAGTCAAATCAAATCAATTTTATCTAGCTATAGTGTAAGCAAATTGTGCAATGGTTTCTTCATTCAAATGCTAGTGTTACTGTCTCCCTCACACATGTTACAAACTTAGACCATAGATGACATCATTATATTGAAACCAGCATCTCGATCAGCTGACTGTTGGGGGGAACCACTTGCAGGTGACTGCTGCAACACTGATCAATTCCGTTTAGATGTTTTTTCAGTAAATGTTTCTTTATTAAAAGACGGAATCTTGTGCAGTATTTGGTTGCTTAAAAGGTATGTGAAAAGAAGTAATATTTAATTCTAAAGGTAAAGTTGATATACAATAAAAATAAAAATTGTGACCCGTTTTACAATATTAACTCTGTGAGCTTTCAGGCTGAAGGTAAAAAATGATATCATCACAAAGCATATGCGAAAGATATTCTATTTGAGAGTATGTATTTGTGTCTAAATAGTACTAATTGAATGATATGGACCATTATATATCTATCTTGTAAAAACACAGTGGTCCTCAATCTAAAACCAGATGACTGGCGAAGATTTGAGATGAAAGAACATTTATATCTAACTCACTATAAGAATGTTCTCTCTGATAACCATTTTATGATATATGATGCTTCTTATCTCGATATCATTCTGGTATGTGCACTGGATTAAGCAAGAGTCATAAATGATAAATTCTTATTTTGTATAAAAACCAGTCATTATGGAGAGAAATGAATGTCATTTCTGGTAAAGGTGTAATAAAAGTAAAGGTGTTATAAAACATATCAAATATATTGGTGAGTAATGATCAGAAAACTAACTGCTTCCTGCCAAACTGATATCTTGTCCTGTGCTCCTGTGGAACCAATGAACTAAATGGCCTCAGTGCTACAAAACCAGAAATTTACCAAAGAATTATACAATACAGTGTTCAAACATTTGTTATGCTTTCACCTGGCCAAATATAGAGGTGATAACCACCACTGTAATATTGGGAATTTAAGAGAAATTAGATTAACTGCACTGTAACATGTGTAATGCTAACATATAAGCTTACCATATTTTGTGTGTCCAACTCAGGATGTATTGCCATATTTTTCTTTAGCCTAACCCGTAACATATTTTAGAAATTAATTAAAAGCCTTAAAAGTTTACTGAAACATTACATTTTATTTATTGAGCTGCACTTTCATTAGACATGGTGTTTTTCAGAAATGGCTTACGTACAGTGTGGGCTGCCCAACCAGTTCTTAAACCAAGTCTATCTAAATCACTTTTAACTTTTCTAAACACATTTTCATCCCCCCTTTCTCTTCACACCACCATCATTACTGTTAGTGTTATAAGCAGTACAATAAATTAACTTTTCTTCAGGTTCATATTTCTTTACGCACTGCAAAAGACGCCGAATCAAAATTTTAGTAGTGTCACCTGACACTTCATTGAAACTTAAAAGTTATCGTTTATGACCTAAAAGTTTCAAACTTAAAAGTTTGACTTGAATTCCCTCATTCAGACTTGCAACAACCAGAGCAAGTTTTACTTCACTTCTGTTACATAATTAATGTTTCCCAAAGAGCACAAAATATTATCAAATAAAAATTGCAAAACAACATTAACAATAATTACCTTTGTTTCGGTTCGAGCTGTTGAAAATTTTGGTTCATGTAATGTTTTAACTAGTTTAGATGTGCAGCCTGATGTTTTGAAATTTGAGTTTGTACCTAACAGTGTGGTATGAAGATGTAACCTTGTGAGCAGATCACTCCAGACCACAATTCGCAGCCTTGGGTTTAAAAAAATGTCATATGTTTGGTGTAGTAGTAGCATCAATAGCACTACTACGATTAGCTGCTTTCACATGGTCTTCATATGCAACAGAAAATTCACCAGTACGTAGTGTGCAATTCTCATTGTTCCTGTCAATACACAATTTCAAAAATTTGTATTCCACTTGCAAGTTAAAATTAAACACACCCTTTCTTTTACCCATAGTCACATGATAAGACAAAACAAGTAGAGAGAAAATGATCAGGAAGTGTAAACAAGTTACTTCACACACAAAAACAGCACAAACACATTGCACCTAATGTGTTGCCGAATGACTAATAGTAAGTGAAAAGTTGTGGCAGAACTGGTAGCCACACTTTCCCATTGATGTCACTGATTGCTCCAAGGTCAGCTGAGAGATGCACGGCCATAAGAGAATGTTTAAAAATGTGATGGTAAACATATAGGTCTAAAATTAAAATAAATCATCACCAGTCAAAAAATTCTCTGTCCCCAGTTGTTTTTGCAAGCCTGGACAGCACTAAAGAACTAGGACTGTCTGGGCCAATTCCAGGCGCATGGTAAGCGTACTAATACATCAAGTCATCCAGTGCTTGATTTTAGCTATAAATGAGAAAAGCTCTAAATGTTGGTTCCACTTGAGATAATGCTTAATGACAGAAATTCAGATTATTAACCTCTGTCATGTGACTTAGATATCGGTTTCAATCTTAGACACAGCAGAGACTGAAGTGTACGCAGTTTATTTGTATCTGAGGTTTAAGGTTCAAATGCAGCTTATGTAGCTTAGAGACTACCTTATCTAACTTGTTGGTAATAGTTTTCTAAGACCTGTACTTCTGCTTACTTATCAGTTACTGTCAGTTTCTTCTTCTTCTTCTTCTTCTTCTTCTTCTTCAACACTATAGCCCTTGATGGGCCAAGGCCTCTACAACACTCTGCCTCCATGCGTCTTTGTTCTCTGCCTTTTTCTTCCAAGTATCATTTTCTGCTCAATAGAGTCGTAACAGCTGGACACAAGACTATTTTTTGCGTACAGCAGTCTCTGGTTCCAAAATAATGAATCCGTTATATGTTGTGCAAACACAGCAGTGTCAGGGATATATTGGGCATTTATTGGAATACACTTTTAATAAAACATGATTTGTGTAACATTGTTATGCATCCCCTTAAGCTTGCAGACATTTCATACACATAACTTAGTAAGTGACTGATTAAAAAAAGAATGTTCTTTCACAAAAGATTGTACGCTGTGTTTGATTTATGACAAACTTTTTTGTCGGTGTCATTGAGACAAATTGTAGAATTAATATTCAGTTTTTCAGTAGCTGCTTCCAGCTGGTATATAATCCTTTAATAAAAATATTGACAGCTTAATTTCAGTTTCCATTGTACTTGATCAAGAAATTCTTCATTGCATCAGCATTTAAGCTACACCAAAATGTGTTATTTATAAAATATTCCACTTCATAAGTAACACTAATGAGCCACTCTATGAACCATTAATTCAAAGCTGGCTTGACTCTTAATTCAGTTCATGGTGAAATCAATATAATTTATGTTACTTTACATTATTTTAATCATTTTTAATCTCTCTCCACTTTAAATACCAACCTTCGTATCTTAACATAATCACTGTATACATTTTGGGTCATTTATTCAGGTATACCAAGCTGAATATAAAAAAACTAATTCAACTGAATGTCAGTAAACTGATTATAATGTTGCTTCAAACTGATGGAGGAAGGTTAAGAATTGTAGAAGTTAATGCATCAGTGTTAAGGCCGTTAAAAACACAGAATTAGCTCACTTTGACAAGATTGGGGATGGAAGTTGAATGTTACTTGTTTAAGGAACTGTTTTGATATTACCAGGGATTGCACAGAAATGGCCTCTCATATGTAAGCATGCACATTGGTAATTATAGATGTTTCTCCCCCCCCCCCCCTTCCTCATTTTTATTGTGTACAAGCTTTTACCCACAATGTCTTTCACATGGATCTTGAACACACGTTAATTTTGAAAACTCCTTAAGCTTATTATCAGTGAGAAAAAGAGACATAAAAGACTGAAGGCAAAGCTGTCAAAAATATGCAAGAGTAAAGAACTGATGTGTTTGTAAGCACACATACAGACATTTGAAGTATGAATTAAACTGTTAACATTATTGTTTTATGATAAAATGTTCCAAAATACAACTTTTTACAGATTCTATCAATTCTGTCCTGGTTTATTTAGTTTAGCTTTATAAAACTTCTGCTGTCCTGATTTTTTTCCTTCCAATGTAATGAAATGTTCCTTAAACAAAACTGAGTTGATCCACATAAAAAAGAGAAAAGAATATTGCCAATTTCACTCATTTTTAGGGACAACTCATGCTTGACCAAAAATCTGAATATTTGTTTTAACAAAAAAGCACCTTAAGTTTTCTAAGACAATTTCCCTTTATCTCCTGTGGGTCGCAGTTTCTCCATACTGACCCAGTTAAAGAAAATACTGTTTACATATAGATAAGTTGGCTTCTAGGTGGCATAACAAGATAAAATGTGCACCAGATTTTAAGTTAGACCTCCAACAACACAACTGTGAAAAAAAAATGGTTCAAATGGCTCTGAGCACTATGGGACTCAACATCTTAGGTCATAAGTCCCCTAGAACTTAGAACTACTTAAACCTAACTAACCTAAGGACATCACACACACCCATGCCCGAAGCAGGATTCGAACCTGCGACCGTAGCAGTCCCGCGGTTCCAGACTGCAGCGCCAGAACCGCTAGACCACCGCAGCCGGCCACAACTGTGAAAACTGCATCCAATTTTGTGGAGTAGTTTTTTCATTATACACATACAAACATACGGACAGACAAACAAAAATTCTAAAAATAATTGTTTTGGCTTCTGTTATAAAGTCCCCCATATTAAGTTTTCTTAAATATCTCCTATGTACAGGCACTGACCAGTTAAAATTTTATGATATGTATAGATGTTGTTATAAAGCTTCACTATAGTTTATACTGTGGGCAGAGTCTGTTAATATACGCTTCATCACTTGTCTTGAAAACAAACAAATGGGGAAAAAACTGCTGCATGAAGTTAAGCTAAAAATGTATTGAATAACAATTTTGTGAACATTATCACTTGTTATGCACATATTTTCCCCTATATCCTGTCATTCCATAACTAGTTTCCACGTGTCAGCAAGAAATTTCATTTGAGTTACGCTTTTCCTTGGAACTATTTCTTTTTTTTTATTTGCACTCACGTATAAAACAGGCCTCTGCTCTACCTAATCCTCCAGTAATAAATGTTGGTTATTCCTCATTTTGACAATGACCATCTCTATCCATTTACAATTGTTGATCAGACTCAGTATCCAAATTATCATCTTCCCATTTCAAGGGACAAATTCTTATTTTCTTTCGATCCAGATTTAGATTTTCCATGGTTTTCCTATGTAATTTAGCGCCATTTCCAGAGTGGTTTCTTTGAAATCCAGGCTTCTGTTCCATCTCTAATGATCTTGTCACTGTGATGGAATATTAAACATTGATCTTCCATCACTTATACTATGAGTAGTGCTTAGACTTGTACAATAACTATTTCAACATTGTTTTCATGTGTACAGATACCTCACAATAAATATTTGGTGCTTTTAGTGCTCCTGGAGGACCAAGTGCTAGAAGTGGACATAGAATGGTAAATGTGAAGAAAAAACTCATAGTGTTTGGTGGTTTCAGAGACAATGTAAGAGATTACCAATATTTTAATGATCTTTATGCTTTTAATATGGAGGATTACACATGGAAAAAATTAGAACCATCAGGTAATAATGTACAGCTTCTAATAGTATAACCAATGTCACTGATGATAATATGTAAAGTACTAACCAACCTATTCAATACATTGTTTAAACTCATTATTTCTTCATACAGGTACTGCTCCTGTTCCACGATCAGGATGTCAGATGCTTGCACTCTCAGACAACAGAATATTGATCTTTGGAGGTTATCATAAAGAAAAGCTCAAGAAAGATGTTGATAAAGGAGTGATCCATACGGACATGTTCTTGTTGTCCATGGACAGTAAGTAACAGCTTTATTTAGAAGAGGAAACATACTTGCATTGTGTCAGCAGCGCAGCACCTACTTTAGGTTAGGAAGAACAGAAACTGAGCAGCATAATTGTAGCATACTGAATCCATTCAAACAGCTGTTTGTTACTTTATTAAAATGATAGTATGAAGGTCAAACTGTATTTTTACTGTTAACAAAACAGTGCTTGCCTTCAGTGAATTCCTTCACTCATTGCCAAAAATCTTTATATTCCATTTTTCGGGTGGAATATTTGCCCTCAAAAATTTTTTCACAGTCATCTGGGTAATGTATCCACACACATTTTTCTTCTTTTTTGTAGCTTCAGAGCTGCTGCTAATTGAAAATTGCTACTTTATGGGCAAACTGGACTGCTTCTTTATGTTGTCGTTATGCTTTTCATTCTGCACATGTCAAAATACTGTTTTTACATTACCAAGAAATTCTGCTGTCACAATATTTACAAAAAGTCATTGATTTATCAGAAGCATAAAATGCTTCAGTTCCAAATTCTCATGCTCTATGGTCAGCAGTCACAGCCAGTAGCGGATACAGAAAAACCTCAAGGAGGGGACACTAAAGATATCTTGAGCTACCTTTACTTTTACTGTAATAATAAAGTCACATGCAAAGTTTAAGAAAGTTTTATTTAAACTGATTATACACATATACAAGACAATGCCATCTTATGATATAAAAATGTTACAGTTGTGATTCTCTTCATTAAACGATGAATTCGTTGTGCCTATTCTTCCTGACAGCGGCCCCTCAAGGGGGGGGGGACGCTCGCCCCCCGTATGTATCCGCCACTGGTCACAGCAGGCTTCGGCATTTTCATAATGTGAATTACTTAAGCACATGTGTTCATCACTAAGTTTAAGATACACTGAACAGAGACAGAATTTGTTCTCACACATGACATTTTGTTAAAAAATAGCTGATTTCACAAGTTATTTGAAGACTGTTTTCCACCAAAAGTAACTCAGGTTAGACCAAAGGCTACAAAAGAAACCATGGTTTCTCAAGAAATGAAAGAACCTTGAAGACAAAAGGAAACTGTGTATGTCAGGCAGAGACAGTGTTCATACTATAACTCATTACTACATATTTTGGAGGTAGTAATACAGACTTCAAATCAAATGCATTATGAGAAAAAGATAGTCACATCAATTAACACCACAGGATACAGCGGAGAAGGAGATTGTTAGAACCAGAGATGAGGAGAAGCAAATGCCTTTAAGAGCAAGTGATACATTCCTAACAGATGTGTGCAGTGTCACAAAACTATTTAACAAGCATTTCATGACTTACTGAAAAGATAGTCATCACATAGGGTTCAGTAGATACTGCCCTGAAATCTGACAGGCCATTACAAATAGTAACTTTACTGCTATGAGTATGACTCTCATTACACCAGAAAAAGTAATGTCCATAATATCATTAAAAAAACTAGTGGTAATGATGAATTTAGTAACACACAAAGTTATTTGTGTAACCAGTCATTTATCACTGAAAAATTTCTCGACTGGTTGAAATAAGCTAAAGTTAAGCTTCTGTATAAGAAAGGAGAAATAGACGTACCGTGCAACTTTTATCCACCTTGAAAAAGGTAGTATACAGGTGCCCTCGTAACCACACTACTGCAAATAATACATTTAAAGTCACCGTTTGGATATCTAAAGGGTTCCTATATTGAGAAGGCTGTTTACAGGTTGCTGGCATAGCGTGATCTGTTAAAGATGGTTTGACTGTTAAATCACAATGTCCTTTTAAATAAATTACAATACTATAGTGTAGCAAAAGATGCCATCACATGGTTCAGATCTTATCTCTCTGATAGGAAACATATGGTTACAATAGGAAAGAGTCTTGTATTGAGCTCTCAGCTGTCATCCAGCTGGGGAGTAATTGATGTGGTGTCACACAATACTCCTTTTTAGGGCTCTTACTTTTTCTTTGTGTGTGTTAGTGACCTTTCATCAGTAACATTACAAGATGCCTTCTTTTATATACACAAACTTTCCAATAAACAGCAAATCATATTTTAGAAAGGGTGGCTAATGAATTGTAGACAATACTTTGTCACTATCCTTTGAAAAGACACACTGTATGCAGTTCAGAGCTGGAAAGAAGTGTCCTGTCCCTCCTGCCGTCCCAAATGTGTGTCTAAAATATGAAACTGACAGTGGCAAATTCTTGGGATTGTAACTTGTAATAAATACAATTTTCGGGGAGCATACTACAGAACTGCTAAAGTGTGTAACTAAATTCAAATGTCAGGCATTGGCGATTAAAAATTTTAAAAAAGCTTTCATATTTCACTTACTTTCATTCTGTAATGTCGTATAGAATTATTTTTGGGGCACCTCATCAAGCCAAGCTAAGCTAAAGTTTTCTGAATCCAAAAATGTGTAATGCAAAATTATTGATAGTATGAACTCAAGAGTGTCTTACAGAGGTCTGTTCAAGTTACTGGCAATATTAACTACTGCTTCCCAGTATGTTTATTCCATGGAGAAGCTTGTTATAAATAATTTAAAACCTTGAATGGAATAATGACAATATTGTGAAATGCATGGATTGCTACTCACTGTATAGTGAAGATATTGAGTCTCAGGCAGGTGGAACAAAACGACTGCTAAACAAGCAAGCTTTCCGTCAAAAGGCATATTCCACACACACACACACACACACACACACACACACACACACACGTACATGGCCAAAAGCTTACTTGTTTAGCAGTCTTTTTGTTGTGCCTGTCTTTTCATAAACTGTCATTATAAATAATATATCTCTTTTGAAAAGGACAGCTAAGTTCATGAAATCAATAATAGAAATAAGAGTTATCTATATAAAAATTTAGTTGCATACCTCAGTCCAGAAAGGTTATTTGAATATACTCATTTCAGTGATTTGCCAAGAGCAATAATAAATTTTAGCTGCCAATGAGGTGAAGTTTAAGAGGAGCTTAAAGGATTTGTAAGTGGCCAACTCCTACATCATTAACAGATTTCTTAATAGACCATTTGGTTAAATGCATTAAATATACTGCTTATATTAAGAAATGTGAATAGTAAGAACAGTTGAATGAATCAAGATATTGGACATTTTATTTAAACATTGTGTAAATATTACAGAGGAAGCAATTTTCAGTATGGTAATGTAATTGGTGTAAAAAAGTAGTGCAAAATTGCTTTCTTTTTGATGATGTGTGGCTGAGATAGCATAAGAATTATTAGTGTATATACATTTACATGTTTGCAACAAGTTTTTTATTACAGAATGTTGAATCAAAACACCTATCAGCTGTCTAAATTTTCAAATCATTATTTTATTGAACAACCAGTTTTGGCATTATATTACACCATCTTGAGGCCCCTGACTGACTTGTAGGAAGATTCTCACCTCTAGGCTAGTCAAAATAGGAGGCAGCATTCAGTGACTGGTATCTGTAGATTTTTGAGGCAGCAATCACTTCATTCACCACCTGCTGACTCCATCTGTGTGGAGACTGACATGCCATTACCTCTTAAATGAAACTTTGTTTCAGTTTTCCATTCACTCGCATCCATGAGGACTATTTCACTTAGGATCTGTGGAAATATATTAGCATAGCTCTCTTATTTTAAAAAAAAATACACATGAAGATAAAAAATGATGCTCTACAAATGACTTATACGAATGGGATGGAAATCAGGAGATGTGGTGTACGTGTGCAGATAAACAAATTATTACAATTTCGGAAAAATTGGATGATTTATTCAAAAGAAAGAGCTTCACAAATTGAGCAAGTCATTAATGCACTGGTCCACCTCTGGCCCTAATGCAAGCAGTTATTCAGCTTGGTACTTATTGAGAGAATTGTTGGATGCCCTACTGAGAGATAATTATAATGCCAAATTCTGTCCAGATGCCACATAGATCTTCAAAATCTGGAGCTTTGTAAAGGGCCCTGCCTTACTACTCCAAGTATTATCAGTTGGGGAGAGATCCAGTGACCTTCCTGGCCAAGGTGGGGTTTGGCAAGCACAGGGACAAGCACTGGATACTCTCGCCATGTGTGGGTGGGCATTATCTTACTGAAATGGAAGCCCAGGATGGCTAGCTATGAAGGGCAGCAAATGGTGTGTAAAATGTTGTCGAATTAACACTGTACGTTAAGGGTTTTGGATGACAACCGAAGGGATCCAGATAGGAAAAAAAGTGGCAACCCAGACCATCACTCCTGGTTGTCAAGCCATGTTGTGGGTGATAGTCGGGTTGATATCCCACGGCTGTCCAGGGCATCTCCAGCTTCATCTTCAGCCTTCGTTGATTGAATAGAATTGTCTTCAGTGGTGAGTCCCACTTCAAATTTAGCCCCGATGACCAGCTAAATGGACACGACGACCAGGAGTGACAGTCTGGGGTGCCATTTCTTTTCATAGCAGGACTCCTTTGGTTGTCATACATGACACCCTTACAGCACAGCACCACATCGACAATATTCTACACCTCATTTTGTTGCCCTTCAAAGCCAGCCATCCTGGGCTTACATTTCAGTAAGATAATGCCTGTGTGCACACATTAATAGTTGCTATTGCTTGTCTTCGTGCTTGCCAAACCCTACCTTGGCCAGCAAGGTCACTGGGTCTCTCCACAATCGCACAAATTCGGAGCTTTAATGGCAGGGCCTTCAACCAGCTCAGGATTTTCAAGATCTAATACACCAATTGAACAGAATTTGGCACAGTAACCCTCAGGAGGACAGCCAACAACTCTGCCAATCAATGCCTAGATGAATAACTGCTTGCACTAGGACTTGAAGTGGACCAACCTGTTGACTTGCTCAGTTTGTGAAGCTCTTTGTCTTGAATAAAACATCCAATTTTTCTGAAATGACAATCATTTGTCTGCACATGTACATCTCACATCTACTGATTTGTGTCCCATTCGAATATTTCCTTCGGGGTGCCTCATTCAATGTATTTCATGTATACTTGTTTTATGCCATGTTCAACACCCTTGTCCATTTCCTTACTGTGCAAGGTAGCAACTTGTCTGGAAAACTGAGAATTCTCAGAGAAACAAATTTTTCCAGAAAAATTCAGAGACTCTGTGGGGAGTTGAAAAGTGCAGAATCATATTGTTACAAATCACTCTTAACATCATGCTTCAGAAACAATCATTTGCAGAGTCACATAAGGAAAAATGAAGAAGGGAAATAAATTGCTGTAATGTTTGTTTCTCAGTCAGATTTACCTTCGGGGCATTCACCGAACTGGAGGGATATTTTTTTATTGTCTATGGGTTCTTGGGCTCCATGTTTGTATTCTGAGTGTGACATAGTGTAAGGCCCATGTCAGTCTTTAGCATGCAGATGTAAATTCTTAATTTGAATTTGCACAAAAGCAAAGACAGGTTTCTGATTTCCGTATCCATATTTTGAACATACATTTCGTAGATAATCATTGAATATTCAGGCTTTGGTTCTTTTTTTAGTTACTTCAGTGCAAAGTAATACTTTGCTGACTTTCTCATAGTGTCATTCTTTAAGCCAATAATGACCATAGTGCATTCAGTTTGAAACTTGATGCCTCATTATTATGAAAGTCTATTGACATTATATTGCAGTGACAGTAGTTAGAAGCATTTTCCTGTTAGGAATTCTCGTATACTTGAGTTTATAGCCCGGTAACATGGAATGGTGACAAACTACAGTAACAATGGAATTTCCAGGGCTATGAAATCTTACGGCTTGGAGAACTGTTGAAAAAACTGCAAATAAACAATTGATTCATTTTCACTATTTTGATGTTGTTGGGCCCTCTATTTCTTATTTTTATTTTTAGTGTGCAACGTTAATCCAATGTGTCTTGGGAGCTAAGCTCTGTGAATTTAGTCAGCAAGTAATTGCATGACATAGAAATGTATCACTGCCATTGTAATATTTCACGAATATGTTATAACACTAGTCAGGGGAACTAATTCTGGTTATGATTATTTAAGACTGCTATCTAAGTGTGGGTTTTTTTTTTTTTTTTTTTTTTTTTTTTTTTTTTTTTTTTTTTTTTTTTTTTTTTTTTTTGCTGTTGATGTACATGTACCATGTAATTATATGCACATTACACAAGCCAGCAATAATATGGGATCAATTGGTAACAATATTTCAAATCGCTGCACTCTTGTCATTAAAATATCACACCAGCAATCCTCATCTGACACTTCCTTCCTGTACATAACAAAATTTTAAAACTAAATCCACTCAGCCTAACAAGAAAAATGTATCTGGATAATCTTTTTGTAGAAGTTGTCACAGACATTTGAATGAAACTAATTTTGCTGTAAGAACCTGAAATATTTCATGATGTTGTTTACCAGCAACTAAATTTTTATGAATCATTATCTTGCGTTTCATTAATAAACACTTACTTAGATATTAAAGTTTCTCTTTCCACACATTCGTTTCCTTTTCAACTAAACCAGGTTATAGTGGGCAAATTTAATTTTGTTTTTCAATATTTTATCATATACAGGCTCATAATGGTGATAATGTTATACAATTTTTCTTTTGTTTTAGATCAAACTATCAGAATGAACTAAAATGTAACTGTCATCTCACAGCCCATATTCCTGAAGAATTCAATAATGAAATGTCCACGTTTGCTGTCTCTTATTAAAAATTCAGCTTTTCTACACTAAACAAAAAATATGTTTATGACTTCTGTTACTTACAACCACAGAGTGTCATTCTGAGCGACCTAACAATTGTATACCCACTTAAACCTATTGCCTCATAGATGCCGTACAGGGGAATTATTAGCATAAATGATTTCTAATCAGAGGTGCCACTTTTAAACCACCAAACAAACTTTAACCATTCTACTTCAGGTGCAGTCTGTCTACTCTAATATCATCCCAAAACTGAAGTACAAACTATTCAGTTCAAATGTTACCCACTGAAACTCAGGATGGACAGAGCATTTTAGTTTGCCATATATTACTGCAAAAGTGTTACAGAAGTGTGAGTCTTGCTTGGTCCAGGTCTTCTCCAGACATCAGATAATAAATAACCGCTAATTTTTAATTTGGTCAAATTGAAAAATGCTTTGACCCCATTACAACAATACATTTTATTGTAACATCATACAAATGAAGTGTTACTTTTGGTCAAGCCAATTCATGATGTATACAGGGTGTATCATAATTAATAGCATAAATGCGTACAGTTGAAAGTACACAATACTAGAAGCAAAAAAGTCTCCGTAAACATAAGGTCAAAAATGCATACCTTAAGAGCTACGTGCAATTTTTCATCTTTGAAACTGTGAAGCAAACCTCTTCTGCTGCAAGCGTTTTTGCTTTCCACATTGTGGACCAAAACAAGAAAACATGTCCAGTAAACATTTGCTGTAAAATGCATACCTTAAAAGTTGTGAGCAAGTGTTCATTAGAAGAGTTGTATTTCCAAGTAGCGAAGTTGAGCACGCGCTCATAGCTCGTAAGGTATGCATTTTAGAGCACATATTTACTGGACATTTTTTTCTTGTTTTGGTCCACATTACCAGTTCCCAAAATATGGAAAGCAAAGAGCTTTCAGTAAAAGTGATTTGTTTCACAGTATTGAAGATGGAAAAATTACTCGTAACTCTTAAGGTACGCATTTTCGCCCCAGTGTTTGCCAAGACTTTTTTGCTTCTAGTATCGTGTACTTCCAACTGTATGTGTTTATGCCATTAATTATGATACACCTTGTATAATATTCTGGTCCAGCTTCATTTCTCACAGGAGCTGGTTTCTTTACTTACCAACATACACTGCTACGTCTGTAGCCGACCAAGTTTTGGTTCTCGTCACTACCACAAGAAGTCTCTCCATACACCAACAAAACAAATTATAATATCTGTATTAAACACCTGTAATTCTTTAAACAACATACATTCTTTGTGTGTATATACCTTACTGTGTACCACTCCTGGTACAGATAGCTTACAGTAGCAGATTTCCTTCTAAAGAGAGAAAAAAAAAAAAAAAAAAAAAGATTAAATAAATGGGAGTATTTTGGCACTAGAAGGTATTTACTTTTGAAAAGTGCATGTGGTCTTTTATTTTCCTGTCTTGTGGAGAGATTTGGGGGGGGGGGGGGGGGGGAATCGACTGATGGCATGGCTATTTGTTTTGTTTTCTTCTACTATAAAATGAGCAGAGTTTCTCACAAATAGATGTATTGTCAGAGCCTTCACTTTTGCTTCATTTGAAATTGTAAAAAATGAAAAACCAAATTTGTATCATAGTTAGAGCTGATTAGATACTACAATGAAACACACATTTTTTGTAACATTTTCAAATAAACTGGAATGTTGGTGCCTTTTCATGCAGTGTTGTTGAGCATGATTTTTTCTAAAATATTTTCTGTTGTTGCTGTAGTCATATATTAACACAGCCAATAAAATCTTTCCAGTTTCTTCCCATGTTAATACCTTATTAATAGTTACTGTTGTGTTAACCAATTGCAACAACACGTTGAGGCTGTTTGCATTTATGATTGACCACACTTGATATCCAGGTGACAAGCTTTTTTTTATTATATTCTCTGATAGTACTAATACTACTACGAGGCATGTTTTTTATGTAAGTACTGTTTTGAAATAAAAAAAAAGGCGTGCTAAGATATCTCAATAAATTTATTTTTACATGAAAGCCTGTTCCTTAATCTACTTTGCTACATAACTTCCGTCAATATTGAGGCACTTGTCATAACGTTGTACCAGTTTTGAATACCCTCCTCATAGAAGTCTGCCACCTGACTTGTTAACCACTGCATCATCACTGTTTTGACTTTGTCATCGTCTTGAAGACGCTGACCGCCCAGGTGTTTCTTCAAGTGGAGGAACAGATGGTAGTCACTGGGCGCAAGATCGGGGCTGTACGGAGGATGATCAAGAGTTTCCCATCAAAAAGATGTGATGAGATCTTTGGTCTGATTCGCCACATGCGGATGGGCATTGTCTTGCAGCAAAATGATGCCCTTGCTCAACTTCCATGGACTGTTGCTTTGATTCTGGTGTGACGTAGGCCACCCATGTTTCATCACCCATAACAATTTGGCTTAAGAAATCATCACCGTCATTGTGGTATCGCTCAAGAAAAGTCAATGCACTGTCCAAACGTTTGGATTTGTGCATATCCGTCAACATTTTCGGTACCCAACGTGCACACAATTTTCCGTAATTCAAGTGCTTGGTCACAATGCCATACAAAACACTACGAGAAACATTAGGAAAATCATCCCACAAGTAGGAAATTGTAAAGCATCTGTTTTCTCTCACCTTATTGTCCACTTCCTGCACCAAACTTTCATTAACGACCGAAGGACACCCACTCCATTGTTCATCATGCACATTTGTGCAGCTGTCTTTAAATGCTCTCGCCCACTTTCTTACCATTCCATCACTCATAATGTTTTCTCCATAAACTGCACAGATCTCGTGATGAATATCGATTGCTTTTAACCCTTTAGCACTAAGAAATCTCATAACAGCCCGTACTTCACAGTTGGCGGGACTCACAATTATCAGAGGCATCTTAAACACTCGGTACACAATCTAAACAAGGAAGAATCAGACTGTAATGGTGTCAGTGCGTAGATTAAGGTACAGGCTTTCATGTAAAAATAAAATTATTGAGATATCTTAGCGCGTCTTTTTTTAATTTCAAAACGGTACTTACTTAAAAAATATGCCTCGTATTACTACTCAAGCTGAAAAAGAAAGGGAATTTTACATTAAAAATCACTCATCGAGCATTAATAATGAGAAAATTCAAAAATTCTTGTAAGTTGTTTTACATTCATAAGCGATGGCCATCGGTTCTTGTTGCTGAGATCTCTGTATACATCTCATAACTAGTAGCATTGTGACAGTTTACCTCTGTATGATGCAGTTGTATTTTTCCATGTTATTGTTGGCATATTTTAATTTTTATTTCTCTGTAAAACTGATATAAGCATGAAATAAAATGCCAGATGGGTTAATTCAAGCTGTTCTTGATATTCACATTTCTTAATGTGAGCAGTACAATACCACACTGGATGACATGCAGTTGTAACCTCTACAGAAAGTGTGTGTGAATGTTTGTTTATTTTCTGTGAAGACAGTGTGTGCTTGTAAGTTTGTTATTACAAGACTATGTACAAACTTTAAAATAAGACCAAGCATGTTTTTCTAGAACATGACCAAAGTGGCACAAAGTGGAAGTGGCAGCCAATCAAACAATCAGGATCAGTGCCTATGAGATGTGGTGTCTCTGTTGCAATGACCACAGGAAATAAGGCTTATACATTTGGTGGTGTGTGTGATACTGAAGAAACAGAGGAAGAATTGGCTGGCACATTCTACAATGATCTGCATGCAATTGATCTTGAGAAAATGTCATGGAGGAAAGGTAATCTTACATGAAGTCATCCACTTCCAGCAGAAATTTAAATCTAGCCAATAGTACTTCAGATAACTTTAAGATTCTATCAGGCTGGTGCAATTTTAATATTTTTTTAATTATTATTTATTCTGGTGTGTTGTGAAATGTTAAGTGATTGTCAGTTAGATAACTAGTAACACCAACAGTTGGTATATAATTATTTAGACTAAAGTAGTTTCATAGGAGATAAACTAGCACATACATCCCGTTTTTTAGCATGTTAACCAAGAGGAACACCTGTGGCATGTTAGAGCTGGGCATCTGATCTGTACTCCAACACTGACAGCTGCATGTCATTTGTAGTACTTTTGCATAAAACCATTCATATACTTCTCATGGACCATAAGCAACACAGACACTGATACTCTTCCTCAAAAATGGTATTTGGGCTACATAGTGAATTATGTCATGTCTGTTCTGATTCGCAAATTATTCATACGACACACACATTATTGATAACCCTTATGACGTGGAACCCGTGGGATACATTCTTAACATGACTTAGCAGTCCCTCTTAGATGTATTTCTCCTGGTTTTCTGTATCTTACAGAACACACTATCTTACAGAACACTCTCTTAATGGTGATTATCAACTTCCTGGTTTACCTGGAAATCACTATACCCATAATTGCATTAAGGATTCCCACACATTGACTGTGGATGCTGTTTCTAGACAAAAAATTCACTTTCGCAACATACTTTTCATCCACATATTGATAAAGACAAGGAATCTTCATTATAATGTTTTGAAATGCACACCAGAACTTTTAAAACAAAACTGTTCACCTGTCCATGTTCCTAAACAAATTACATAAACATCAGCATTATAGTATACTGTGAATCTGGATCCGTGCCATCTGCTGACAGATGAGAACTTTCATCAGTTCTAGACACAAACCCATTATGACTTATTTCATTTCCAGGCGGAAGTTTTGGGTATATCAGTGCGGCATGCCTAGACTGTTTCCCTAGAAGGAACACTAGCCACAAAATCAGATAATTTGGGTTATTTAAAATATTCATGTACATCCATACTCAGCAAATAATGGAATAGTGTATTGAAAACAGTTGATTAGTGTTACTTTAATCCAACCCCTCTCCGTTTCTCGTCTGGTCCATTCACAACTGCTGCACAGGGAAAATGACTGCCAGGAGTGTTGGTATGTGCCCTCATCTCACTGAGGGCTACCAAGCCAGGTGGTGTAGTGGATAAGACACTGAATCCATATTCCAAAAGAGGAGAGTCAGATCCCTGTATGGCTATCCACATTTAGGTCTCTTGAGGCAGATAATTTTGTGATTCCTATGAAAAGATGACGGCCAGTTTTCTTCCCGTTTCCACCAGTCATTATCCAAAAGAGCTAGCTTTCTGTAGGTAATAACATTGTTGTCAGTGTGATACTAAACTGCAGCTTTTGTTCCTTTCCCATCCTCACTAATGTTATCACCATGATAGTGTTCATCCGAATGTATCTATGATAAAGTGCACAAGTCTTGTTGAAATTGTTTACAGATTTAACTTCATAAGGCTTCCAGGTAGTAAAGTAATCCTTAAAGATAAATTGCACGATTCTTTTGTGCAAGCTACTTTTATCATGTAGAAGTTACCTACCCCATATATTGTCCTAGTCAAGGACACTAACTTCAGTAGAAGATTTTTAGATTTCTGTCCACTTTGCATGGCACCTGCAGTTTGCTCAAGTGAATGAATCATAGTTTACTGCTGTGCACTTTGTTATCAAGCATGTCGCTCCACTGGTATAAGAGGCATATGTTGCTGGTGACAGAGCCTGAAAAATCTCTATGAAATTCTGATGATCTTTCATTTTATGTCAGGTGGAGACTGGCTGTCAGTTCAGAGCAGCATGTCTCCTGAAGTACACTGATCACAACACTATATTCACCATTGGCTTTTGCAGTTTAATTACATCTTCAGAAGAATTTTTCAACTCATGACCAAATGTAAGACACCCTTTACTCAAAATTCTAGAATACACCTAGAATGTCACCTGTTTGCCACATTCAGTCAAGATAAAACCTTGTTTGGCATTCTTCAGTCCATTTTTGTTAGTAGTTATTAATCTAAATAATAGGCCAAGAAACAAAAACAAGTTGTACCCATCCAACTGCTACAGATTATTGCAGATCTCTTGTTAGTTGGTCAAATTAGATGTAAAGTTGTGAAACAATCTGCCTGGTACATTTCCATCCTTTTTAAAGTGTTGTAAGTATCAGTAAACAATCGGTGGAAATATATTATTACATCTGCATCCATTGTGAAGTGCATGGCAGAGAGTAGGTCTCATTGTACCAGTTATTAGGATCTCTTCCCATTCCATTCATGTGTGGAACTTGGGAAGAATGACTGAATGTCTCTGTGTGTCCTCACAATACATGTGTGAGCAATATGTAGGGGGTTGTAGTATATTCGTAGAGTCATTATTTAAAGCTGGTCCTTGAAACTTTGTTACTAGATTTTCTGGAGATGTTATTGGTTGGTATTCATGAGACATATTGAGTGTCACCGTTATTGATGATAATGTAGGCCAAAGCAGTGAATTAAAATTTGTACCAGCGCAATGAGTTGAACTCAGGTCTCATGCTCATTAGGCAGATGTGCTGTCCATTAGGCCACTCATTGGTATCTATGGTACCAGTGTGGTGCAACAGATAATGCATCTGCTTCATAAGCGGGAGACGTGGGTTCAAATCCCAGCACTGCTACAAATTTTAAATGATTGCTGTGGCCTACTTCATTATCGTTTCTCGCAATAGTTTGTCTGTCTTCAAAAGGCTGCCAGTTTCTTCAACATCTCTGTAACACTCTCCTGTGGGTCGAACACACCTGTGACCATTCAAGTTGCCCTTTCTGTATACAGTGTGTTAACTGTAAGACAGCAGAGTTGTGAAGGGAGTGCGGGGAGAGGAGGAAGCAAGCATTGGCTGGCGAGGGGAGGGGAGTGGAGCCGTTGGGGGGGAGGGGGGGACAAGGCACACCTACCAGTTGCAGTGCTGGCACTACAAATTGCGCATCATGCTTACATGAAAGCAACGGAAGGCTTGGAAGTAAAACACGCTTTAAATGTTGTTCGTAAACGAAACTGAAATCGTCATATATATGTTTGTCGACTATGCGCTCACAAACCATTCATCCGATTACAATGAAACTTTGGTGAGTTGTCCCCCGAACGCCCAAAAGGAGTAATGGACAATGTTTCAACAGTTAGGGCACTGTAGCGTGCGTAGCGCAATTGATTAGGTACAGGCTTGTTATACAGTGGACCCAGGTTTGACTCCCACTGCTCGCAATTTTTATTTCATTCCCCGCAATGTTAAACTATTAATTATAAAATTTAAATATACTTAAACAGGTCATATAGTATAACGTAACTGTCAATCTCTATATATAAAAATGTATGTCTGCCCTTTGTGCGTTCCCAAACCATTCATCCAATTGCGATGAAAATTTTGTTGATTTGTTCTCTGTACGCCCACGAAGCTTCCTAGCCGAAAAAAAAGAAATAAGACACATTCTTGAGGAGATATGACATCATAAACAATGAGATGCCACCGTGGGAAAATACCCAGATTTATGCATCCACTATTTGAGAATGTGAGCACTTAGCGACTAGCAACAAACGTTATGTACAATTTCAAACCTTTACGAAAATTTTTCTCGCTGACACCGCCCACAAAATAATGAAAGAAAAAAAAAGGTTGTCGCTTACTACATTTTCTCAGTACATACTGTAAATCTGCCACAGTAGGCATGACGTTTTAATGTATTATTTCGTTACTATTAACTCTAATCGCAACATATTTCGCATACATTATCCACATATATCAGTAAATGCACTGGCAAATTTATATCTCTTTATGACATATAATTCAGGAGATATGACGTGGTAAACATAGAGATGCGTGAAAAAGTGCCGCGTGAGGCATGACGTTTTGTTCTATTATTTCTTCACTACTAACACTATTTGCTACACATTTCGCAAACGTGTTAAGAAAAGTATATAAAACCATGGGCGTATTCCTAAAAAATGTTGTACCAAAATTTTAAATCAATCGGTCAACAACTTTCCGAGGTTTCTTCTGTTGCGAAGCACGGGCGTACAGCTACACATTCAGCTACGTAATGTTGGCAGCAGTCGAAACTGCATGCCTACCGAAGCCTCCCGACATTTAACGACTTCTACCGATTCAGGACTAGAGAGAGGTCTGCCATCTAAAAGTTTACACACAGTACATTCAATATCCCCGTTTGTCCTATTTGGTACAGATCCTACATATATGAGCAATATTATACAATGGGTCACACAAGTGATTTGTAAGCAATCTCCTTGTTGACTGATTTGCTTCCCCAGTATTCTACCCATAACTGAGCCTGTGTGATCAATCCAAAATTTAGCAAACAGGTACATGTATGAGTTTGCCTGTCCCAGCTGTGACTCAGTGATATTATACTCATAGGATACTATGTTTTTTTCAGTTTGTGAAGTGCACAATACAGTTCTGAACAGTTACAGCAAGTTGCCAATCTTTGCACCACTTTGAAATCTTATCAAAGTCTGAATGAATATTTATGCAGGTACTCTTTCAGACAGTACTTTATTATAGGTAACTGCATCATCTGCAAAAAGTCTGCAGTTACTATTAATATCACCCGCAAGTTCATTAATATACAACATGAAAAGCAAGGATACCAACACACTTCACTGGGGCACACCCAAAGTTTCTTCTACCGATGATGATGATTTTCCATCCAAGATAACTTGCTGCATACACTATACCAAAAAGGCCCAATCCAGTCACAAATTTCACTTGATTTGCCATAAAATTGAATTTTTGACGTAAGTGTAGGTGTGGTACTGAGTCAAATGCTTATCAGAAATCAAGAAATACTGCATCTATCCGAGTGCCTTGATCCAAAGCTTTCAGTATGTCATATGGGAAAAGTGTGAGTTGGGTTTCACATGATCAATGTTTTCAGAATCCATGGTGGTTGGCATGGAGGAGGTTATTCTTTTCACGATACCTCATTATGTTTGAGCTTAGAATATGTTCTAAGATTCTACAACAAATCGGTGTTAAGAATATTGGACAGTAGTACGGTGGGATCACTTCTGTTACCCTTCTTTTAAATAGATGTGACCTGTGCTTTCTTCCAACTGTTGGGCACAGTTCTTTGTTCAAGGGGTCTATGATAGATTATAGTTAGAAGAGGGGCTAACTCAGCCACAGATTCAGTATAGAATCTGACAGGGATTCCATCAGGCTCTGTAGCTTTGTTCAGTTTTAGTGATGTCAACTGTTTCTCAACACCACCAACATTAATACTTACCTCACTCATGTTTTCAGTAGTACAAAGATTTTGGGGCAAGTCTCCTGGCTTTTCATTTGTAAAGGAATATTTGAAAATGTATTTAAGCATTTCAGCTTTTGCTTTGTTACTCTGTTTCAGTTCCTGTCTCTTTTGCTAGGAACTGGACACTAACTTCAGTAACACTAACAGCATTTCCATATTACCAGAATTTCTTTCGGTTTTATGAAAGATCATTTTACAATATTCTGCTACAGTAATCATTGAAAGCTTTACGCATTGCTCTCATGACAGCCAAACATGATCCATTCTGCATCTCATCTATCTATAGTCCTATCTTTTGGTTAACACATATTATGCAGTAGTCTCTGTTTCTTTAGAAGTTTATTTACAGTAACTGTATACCATGGAGGGTCCTTCCCATTATGAACTGTTCTACAGGGTACATATGTATCCAGTGCATGGTCAACTGTTCTTTTAAACATGAGCCCATGCTCCTGGCCTGTGCTGAGAGTCTGAAGTTCCATATTGAGACATGACACTACTGAAATTTTATCTATTTTGCTGAACATATATATCTTTCTGCTTGTATTAGTTGTCCTTTGTTCTTCGGTAATCATTGTTGTCACAACCGCGCTATGGTCAATGATTCCAGTTTTGATGTGGACATCCTCAAAGAGGTCAGGTCTATTTGTTGCCATTAGATCCAATATATTTCCTTCGTAGTGGGGTTCTGAACTACCTGTCCTAGATAGTTTTCAGAGAAGGGTTTTAGTAATGTTTCACAGGATGTCTTATCATGCCCACCATTAACAAAACTATAATTTTCCAAATTGATTGTTGGATGATTTAAGTCTCCACAGATGAGTACAGTATGATTGAGGAACTTAACGTACGAGCAAACTGAGGTTTTCTGGAAAGGTTTCAGTTACATCAGAAGATTAGTCCTGATAGTATCCAATTATCATTTTATGTCCATCCCTGATACTGAGTCCTGCCCAAACAATCTTACATCCAGCTTCAGTTTCTATCTTGGTGGATTTGAATTTCTTGTCTGCTGCAACAAATACACTACCTCCATTTCCCATTAGCCTATACTTTCGATATGCATTTAATTTTTCCCTAAAAGTCTCACTGCTATCAATTTCAGGTTGCAGCCAGATTTCTGTACGTAGCATTATGTGAGCTTCACTACTTTTCAGGAGCACTTCAAACTCTGGCACTTAGTTGTGAATGCTTCAGCACGTTACCCCTTGGAATTTTAATAAAAAAAGAAAAAAACTATGTATGCACCCACACAAAGTCAGCTACCTGGGTAGCAGTGTCTGATGGGTAGCACACATCTGACCAATTTATGGGACCCTACGAATACTTTTGAATAGTGCCTATCACCAGTTGCACAAATCAGAATTCCACGAAAGCAGTTGTGTTCCCTGTTGTACTATTTCACGTAGTGAAAGAAACCAAGATCTACATTTAAGTTGCCCATCTCTAATTTAAAGAAATATTTATATTTTCAACTATTTTGTATTTCAGTTACTTTATGTAAGAAAGATATGACAACATCAAAAAGAAGAAGAAAAAAGGAAAAAGATGTTGCTGGTGGTGATGAAGTAGAAAGTGAAGGAGAGAGTGCAGAAGAAATGGATGTTTCCCCAACAGAGACAGAAGTAAACGAGGTAGCCCCTCCATTAATGTTCTGTGTAGTAATTCAAAGAAAAATCTGTACTTGTAAGTAATAATAATAATAATAATAATAATAATAATAATAATAATTTTTCAGGAATGCACTACTGTTGCTGATGATGGCGTTTTCAAAGTCACTATTGGGAAACCTGTGCCCTCTGTTCACAGTACAACAGAAGAAACGATTGTTAATGAAACTAACACTTTTTTTCCTTCGCCTAGAATTAATTGTGGCCTTGCCATTAAGCGAAGTGTGCTCTACTTGTACGGTGGCATGGTGGAAGATGGAGATAAGGAGTTTACATTGTCAGATTTTTACACCTTAGGTATGGATAATATTTGCATGTTTTAACTTTTTTGCTAGCATTCATTTAAAAAATTTGTTGTAAAATTATGTCAGCTTTTCAGTGTTGTTATCTCAGTGCACTCTGAGCTATGGGAACATCAGGGTGGATATTTTCATGAAGCTCCTGATAGTGCAAGAGCCACAATGCATGATGGATTCAAAACTCAAAAGGATGAAATCTACTAAACGATCCAGAAAACCTACAGGGGTTCTGCTTTGTTGGAATCTCTGGTTTCAAGGTGAAGAAGACATTCGAGCTGGGCTTGGAAGAAAAGGCAGTAAATACTGCTCTGGACAACAGTCGACCAGGAAACACATGTCTCATATATATTTTGAACACTGGAATGAATATGTGGATCACAACAGAGACTCCCAGTATTTTAAAAATGACTGTGCCCAACATAATTATTGTCAATTTGAACATGTGGGAAGTATGCCCAGCCCCTCCCCAAACTGTTGACTGTCAGTCACAAGAACAACCAAGTGGTGATTGCAAATGAACTTATGGAAGGTGTGCAAAGTGGACCTCTTTCTTGAAAATTGCTATAAAACATGAGTATTTGAGAACACACCCAAGACAAAATTTCAATCAGCTGATATAATTACCCTCATCTATAGAAGGCAAGAATTAGCAATCAAAAATTGAAAACTGTGCTAATTGTCTTTTTCAAACCTAGTGTGTGGTTCATTATAAGACTCTGTGCAAAGGGCACTCACTCAATTTTGCCTAGTACAGATGTGGGTTGCTGGAAAGATTAAGAAAAATTATTATTATTTGAGATAGCTCTTTTCTCATTTCAAAATGGAGATTACCATAACCTTGCAGGTAAACCACATGTCTTTCTGCGTGTCAGGGAGTTTCCGGCCAATTGCAGCTTGGTGATGCTACGCTAGCCTCCCTAATCTTGACCTGGTATATATACCAAAAGGGATTTACTTTGAAGTATTTGAGATGTTTGTAACAATATGTCACAAATCTGTGTGTGTAATTGCTTTACTTTCCAGTACTTTCATATATGTCACTGGAGATTATTTTCACTTCTGGCGTTGTCTCCGCATTAAAAATAAAATACTGGGTTATGTTAACTAGTAAATGGTTTATTCCAATCATATTGCATGAGTATGTATTTGTTTAGGTGCAGAACAGTCCAAATGCTTTCTGGGTGTGAAGAAACGCTACAAAAATTTGGGCTCCGTTATTTACAACCTTCCGGATCTTCTGAACAAACAATGGAAGCTTGGTTTGCTGTGATTAATGCTTGTAGAATTCACGTTTCTGCTGAGCAGTTGCTTTGAAAAAGATTTTCATACACAAGCAGAAAATATATTCCGTAATGCATATATCATGTGACACTTCTTAAATACTGGAATAACCTGCACCTTTTTTCCAATCACATGGATACTCTGTTGTTCTAGCACCCTACAGTAGATTATTGCTAGAATGGGACCAATTCTTCCCCATATTCAGTATAGAATGGAATAGATACAGCATCAGTTTCAGTTGCCTTACCTCTGACAGATGTCTACAGGTGTTTGTCATCTCCATCCTCAATTAATTCTGTGTTGCATAAAAAATATACTTTTCTGTCAGCTGTTTTATATATTCTGTTATTCTTATGCAGCTGCATGCATAGCAAAGCATTCAGTGTGGAAGATGCAAATTCAGTTCTCGCTGCTGTCAGGATTTTTCCTTGCTGCAAGGACTGGAATAGGCTCATGAACTACATGAGAGCTAGTGGCTCCAATGTCTGGAAGCTTACTGCAGCTGGCAGAATGGTGTGCTGACCCCATCCGCTCCATACATCCATACAGCATCTGAATGAGACAATTGCCAAATGACAAAATGGCAGCTGATCAGAATTGCATGGTCCTTGGGACTTATTGACGATTTTTAATTGACTTTCTACTGAAATTGATGTCTGAATTGTAAGATTCCATCTAGACAGGTGTTCAGAGTAATCAAGAATTCACAAGAAAGCAGAAAAGTTTCCTGTATCCATCTTGTACTAGGATCACTGCCAGTTTCATTACTAATAGTCACCTTCATCCCGTAAAAGTTACCTATGTTGAAAAGCACAGAAACAAATAACAGCAAGCAGTATTCACTCAAACTTTTGAGCACTAGCTCTTTTAATAGCAATAGTACACACACACACACACACACACACACACACACACACACACACACACACAAGCGCGCAGACACATCCAAATAGACACTGCTGAGTGTGCTCTTGGGTGTCTGTGTGGTGGTGTGTGTGAATGTGTGTACTATTGCTAGAAAAAGAGCTAGTGCTTGAAAGCTAGTTAGAATGCTGTTTTTTTTTTTTTAATTATGTTTTCCTGTGTTCCATGCATTGATCCACTATGGACAAGTGGTTGCCTTTCCCTAATATTACATATTGCTCCAACAGGGAGTATCCTGTATTTTTACACTGTGTTGAAGAGAGTAGTACTAATTGTGAATTCATTGTGTTTGAATTCATTGACTGAAGAAGTATTACAGAATGCTCCCGAGTTATGAGTGTGCATGCTTTCAACTTGGTTTTTTTGAGAGAATTTTAGCTTGTGGAGATTATCCTTTATGGTTCTCTGAAGATGGAATCATCTTATTCTGACTGAGTAATGTGACATTGGGAAACACTGAACTTCCACACTAGAAGACCATAGTTCAAATTTTCATCTGGCCATCCAGATTTAAATTTTCCATGTGTTCCGTAAATTGCTTAAGGGAAGTGCTGGGATTATTCCTCTGTAAAGGACATAGCTGATTTCCTTCTGGAAGTGTGCTTGTCCTCCATCTATCATGGTTTTAAACAAATATTACAGAAACCAGGGAAAACATTAAAAATGGTCTACACAGATAGCAAAAATGAAAAGACAAGTAAAAGATCATTACATAGAAATTTCTTGCCTGTAGCAAGAGCAAAATCTTGGGCATAGGGTTCATCTGCTTTTCATCATCTTGTACATGAGCAGTGCATATGCAAAGGCATTACCATTGTGGAACACAGTGTATCTGTTATCAGATATTTGTATCGCAGGAAACAGTTACTTACGTAAACTGTTCACTAAACTTTGTATTGAGGGCATGGCAGGAGGACCAACGAAACAATGGCGTCCAAAAATGGGTACATATAATACCCCCCAATACCAGCTTATTTTCAGAAAAGGCCGAGTAATGTAATATAAATGGCTGCTTCTTCTGTTCATGTCTTTTGTGAAACTGTGATTGAAGGTACCATTGTACCAGGGCCACGGACTTTCAGGTTAGTGTATTTGTGAATTCTGTGAAAGTAATTCAGACAAAAAAAGTGTAGTTTCTATCTTTGTCAGTTAAATGTGCTACTGAAGTGTGACAGCCATCCAGGAGTCAGAGAATCTACCATATTTACTCGAATATAAGCCGCACTTGAATCTAAGCCGCACCTGAAAAATGAGACTCGAAGTCGAGGAAAAAAAATTTACCCGAATCTAAGCCGCTCCTGAAATTTGAGACTCGAAATTCAAGGTGAGAGAAAAGTTTTAGACCGCCTCTCCAAATCGAAACAAAGTTGGTCCATTGTAACGTGACACACAATTGAGGTCGAATGGATGAAGATACAGCTACAGTAGTTTGGTTCGAGTCATAAGCTTAACAGTTGAGCTTTACCAAGTAGCCATTGCTATGTGTCAGGCACTCCGTCCGTATTTATACGGGTACCCTTCCTTTTTCACATGCTTCGTCTGGTTTGAATTGATTGCTTATTTTGCTTTGATCTGATAAGTGCCGTTCTCTTTGTTATAAGTGTTTACGTCACTCTAAGCTGAAAATGCGTTATTGTACTGTGTCATGCATTGTTTGTCGCATTCTGATAACGAGTGTTTACGGCCTGTCGCCGCTCGTGGATTGGCTTGCTTAGTGCGCACTACCGCCGCTTACAATTAAAAAAAAAAAGAGGAATTATCTCATTAGCGAAACAATGGCAAGAGACTGCTATTTGTTGTTACTTACACTGCTGCTTTCTCTGATAATGATCAACAAGAACCAAATAATAGCTGCATATGATAGATGTTCTGAACGAGAGTTTAGCGAAAATTTTTCTCAATTTGAAAATCTTTGCAGACGCCTCTTTAGTAGATTACATTCTGCACAGAAATTAGAGTCACCTTAGATTTAAAAATTTAGTCAGTTGCCGTGCTTCATTTCTGACTGTATCACTATTCAGCATAAGAATAATACGAATATAAACATGACATGATATGTATATTAATCCGCGTTTGCTGTTGTCTTGGTCTAATTTCGTAGTTTATTAGGCAGGCAGGATTAAATGAGATAGCAACAAACACGAAAGAATACATGGCATAATGTTTACATTCTTCTACCTTTTCTTTTAGTTTATTTACTGAGGCAGAGGTTTTGGCACCAGTATTTATCTTTGTGCCTGCAAAGCATACCTGTGTTGCACTACATATATGTGATGGCAGAAGTTAGTTGTGGCGACACCTACCAACATTTTTCAGAACTTCCGCTTACTTTGCACTCAATTCTAAGCTGCAGGCAGTTTTTTGGATTACAAAAACCGGAAAAAAAATGCAGCTTAGATTCGAGTAAATACGGTAAGGCCATAATTTAGTGAAAATACCCTACATTTAATGGCATGCCTACACGTAGGGTAACCTTACCTGCCATTTCACTGTTATATTCTTTTCTAATCTTCTCTTTTGTGCTTGTTTGTCCGATGATTACACAGCCATTGCAGTTAATTTACTAGATAAGTAACAGTATGAATGGTCCATGTAATGATTAGTTGATTGGGAAGTAGTTACAGATGATAGTACCATGATGATGATCAGTAGTTATGATAAATGGAATGTTCTCTAACCTGTAAAATGTAAAAACTGATCCATCAATCAGTTTCAGAATATCATTTACATCATTTCATTGAATTAACTAGGATCTTGATACATTTTCTTTCTAATTTTTCAGACCTCCATAAGCTGGATGAATGGAAAACCCTCATAGCAAGTGACTTAGCCACACAAGAATGGATTGCTTCAGACAGTGAATCGGATGGAAGTGATGATGATGAGGAGGAGGAGGAGGATGATGAAGATGAAGATGAGGATGATGAAAAGGAAGATGAAGAAGAGGGTACTGCCAGCAAAAAAACTGAAAACAATGACGAAAATAATTTGAAAATGGAAACAGACTGATTGTGACTGACCAAGTTTTGTTGTTATTTAAAAACTTTTTTTTTTCAAATACGTTATTACATATTTTCGAAAAGATATGTGAGAGGTCACTTTTCTTCCTTTACACATATGCACATCCAACCGAATGTGATGTTCCCATGTATGCAGATAATCCGTTAAAAAAATAAGGATAAATACAATAAGTTTTATCGGAGTACGTGAAATGTTCATTGGTGGCAATAATCAGTTCCTTGAAATTTTTTCCCCACTACTTCAGGAATAAGGAAAAGTTGCTTAGAACTAAATCTACAGATCTGCACTTTTGATGTTGTGACTGGCACTGTTTAGGGGTACGGATTCCCTGATGAAAGGGCATGTAACATGCCAATCTTGATCACCAATCAATCCAACACTGACCCATAATTGGCTCCAGTTGTGCTTCTGTCCATCCCCAAGTAATCTATTAGTATTTTAACTTATCACCAAATAGTAGAGCCACTGAGACATTGGCAGGCTCAGAAACAAAATTAAAAACATAAAACATCAAAACATAAAAAATATGACACCACACAGATCGATTGTCAAATCGAAACCAGCTGTATTTTGACCGCCATCTTGTCCACTGCACTACACATTTGTTTTTGTGACCATGTTTCCAAGTTACTGGTACTTTTGTGTAAATTTGTGAACAGTGATCAAGAGAGCCACAGAAATGGAAACACCTCAGCTCGTCACAATGAGACTGCCACCACATGAACAAAGTGAGTGACTGTTACAAAACATTTTCATGCAAACACCAGTCCAACTTACAAAGTGACATCGCCTCTTACTAAGTATTCTCTTCTTCCACAGGATAACCACAGCATTTATGAACAGACTGTTTAACATCTGCATGATCCTATTGTTAAATTGTTTTTGTAATGCCATGTAGCCTGATGATGAACCCCTCGAAACATGCCACAAAATAAATAAGTAATACATTGGTTAAAAATTTTGTGACTGGTAGTGGTTGTTAATAACCATTACATGCTGACACCTTTTGATATGCTGAAAAAATTAGAAGGAGCACTTGTCTTCACATTTATGAGATTATTGTGTAGTCTTCTGATCAGTGATGTCAGATGATGTGGGACACCAAACACTGTGAGCACATGTTGCAGTTTTTCCCAGACAACACAGTCAAAGGCTTTCCTATAGTCAAGGAAGCAGATCGAAACAGGAACACACAACTCTCTGAACTTCTCTATTTGAGAGTTCCTTTTCCTTCAACATATTTTTTTCCTTGGCCAGTTTTGGTTGAGGAAATGCAGAATTTGTAGTGGGGCAGTGTGGAATAAGCCCACGTCACGTCAGCACCTATAGTTTCATGAAGTTCCAATAGGTGGTGACACTATATGTAGGCTTCAAAATGAAATCTGTAATGGTGATTTGTTCCAAGCAGATAGCTGTCATTGAATTTCTTTTGTCAGAAAACAGTAACATCACAGATATTCATAGGTGCTTTCAGAATGTCTACAGAGAACTGGCAGAGAACAAAAGCACGGTGAGTTGTTGGGTAAGACATCTGTTATCATCACAGTAAGCTCACACAAACTTGTCCCGTCTCCCACTTGACCACCAGCTGCACACAGCTGTGACTCCTGCAATATTGGAAAATGCGAACACTTTCATTCGAAGTAATCGACAGATCACAATCGGACACCTCACTGCACAACTAGATGTCTGTGCTGATGGTGCTAATACACTCATCCACCATTTGGGATACTCAAAGATGTGTGCCCACTGGGTTCCTCGACCATAAAGAGCAATGTTGCACCATCTGTGTGGAATTGCCTGCACGTTACAGGGATGATGGTGACAATTTTTCGTCAAACATCATCACAAGCGATGAAACATGGGTTCATTTCTTCGACCCAGAAACAAAATGACAACCCGTGAAGTGGCACCACACCACATCTCCTCCGAAGAAAAAGTTCAAACCATACCCTCGTGTAAAGTCATGGTCACAGTCTTCTGGGACTCTGAAGGTGCTGTTTGGTGTCAACCCTCATGGTGCAAAAATCAACTCTGAAGTGTATTGTGCTATCCTCAGGAAACTGAAGAAACGACTTCACCATATTCATCACCAAAAAAATGCAAATGAACTTTTAACTACTTCCTGACAACGCAACACCTCAAACAAGTCTGCACACCCAAGAGCTCATAAGACACCATTGGACTATTTGCCCTCATCCATCGTACAGCGTGGATCACGCACCTTCCGATTCCATCTGTTTTGTCCAATGAATGATGCACTCCATGGGAAGCAGTATTTGGATGATAGGAAGGTTACTGATGCAGCAAGACATTGGATCTGACGTCAACTAGTAGAGTGGTAGTGTGTGGGCTTACAGGCCTTCCCAGTAGGTAATGTAAAGTTGTCGCATTGAACAGTGATTATGTTGAAAAATGGGGTTATGTAGCCAAAAGAGTGGGAAATAATATGGTGCATTGGAATCTTGAATAAAACCAACCTGCGCCGGCCGCGGTGGTCTCGCGGTTCTAGGCGCGCAGTCCGGAGCCGCGCAACTGCTACGGTCGCAGGTTCGAATCCTGCCTCGGGCATGGATGTGTGTGATGTCCTTAGGTTAGTTAGGTTTAAGTAGTTCTAAGTTCTAGGGGACTGATGACCACAGCTGTTAAGTTCCATAGTGCTCAGAGCCATTTGAACCATTTTTAAAACCAACCTGCTTTCAGAAAAGAAATCTGTTTCGTCACTTATTGAGTGCCCCTTGTATAAAAGTAATAGAAAATATTATTACAACTTCTAGTATAAGTTTTACATCATTTTGTTTTGAAATAGTTTGGTATCGATATTATTTAATCAATAAAAAATGAATGCAAAAGCTCAAATTTACATCACTCATACTTGGAAAAAGTTGTCATTACCCAATGGCATCGATAGTTATATAAGATACTGGACTTTATTATATCATGGGAGCCAACTGCCCCTCAGTGTTGTATCCTGAAGCATACAGTTACAGTGCTCTAAAGTCACAGAGATTTTCTAATTTGACGATGAATGACTAGCTGTGAGGGGTACTAAGTTGCGACATGTGAAGCCTTAAACCAGATCTTGCACTTCTTCCATTGTGCTACAAGTAAGGTACAAAGTTGGCTCATTCCAATGTGTTAATCACACTCCACCTGCTTGCGGGACTTCAAAATATACTGTTCTCAGTAAAAAAAAAAAAAAATTAACTGATTGCCATTTTAAGTAATTATGGGACGTGTGTAACATGCATTTTAAAGTTTTGTGAGTTGGCACAACTCCTCCTCAAAATAGCAGGAAGGAGATTTTAATGTGTAAGTGGTAGGTTCATCATGAACACTACATGATCAACCAGCCATTTACAAGGCATAACAAAAATATATCAGCAGGCATTGAGAGGTTATTGGGGTGCCTTGAGGAACAACTTGAGGATGCAAACCCGTGTCCAGAAATGTCTAATTATTCCAAAGAGCAACAAAGTTGGAGTCAAGAACACCTGTCACTAGGCCGCCCTGAGTTGTTACACAGACCAAACTCCTTGCAATCATATTTTAATGAAAATTGGTCCGAATCAAAATAATTCATTTATGTTTGATTCTGGTAGCCAGTTTCAGCCTAGAAGATCATCTTCAGACCACAAGTTCCAGATAATGTGAGGAATCAGTTAACAGAGCTGCTGAGTAATATCTGCAGTTGCTACAGGTACCAGTAGATAGTACTCAGCAAGTCTGTGAACTGTCTCCTCACACCATGTACTGTGATTTCAACTGGTTTTTATAAAAACTGCAGTTCTACAATGATGTCAAAAACTATTTCCTTGCAGTTGTAGCTTACCCATTTTTACCTGTACAGATTTGCCCTTGGTAGGTTCACCTCCGTCAAAGCCAGCTGAAAGTTGGTGATAGGAATAATCTACTGTCAATAATGTAGTTCACACCAAAACCAAAGTACAAACACTTTACTTGCACTATGATGTTGAATGAACTACTGTTTGTGGTCCCTTTAAGTCTCATCTATTTAAATTTAAATGAGTAACTACTTGGTCGATTTCCCATATTGCTCAAATGGAATAATCTATCCATAATATAATAAATCACAAATTTTACATATGGCAAATAAATAATTGACGCAGTAGTTCAATAAAACTTGTAAAGCACTGCCTTTCAGATCTAATAGTCATATCAGTATGAAAACTAAGTGCTCAGTAATTATCATTTGGAAAACACACTGTTCATGATCTAGCTCCAGCATCACTGTTGGTGATAATCATTACTGAAGTTTAACACAGTTCACGTGAGAATAATTATACATTAACAGTCCAGTACATTTAAAACAGTCACTAGATTTCTGAATAAACGCCCAGACATGAAATTTAGATAAAATGTGGTACATTTTCCAACTTGTAATCTCCATGAAATTGACTGCAGTATATTATCCCATACTGGTAGACATAGACCTTGCTCATTTCACAACTTACCACTGACTAAACTGAAATAGCTTCCAAGTTTTCTATTGTTTTGTACCAGATTTTCACAAACTACAGTTAAAAATTTACATTCTGAGTAACTTAATAATGGATGGAGATTTGTTTGAACATTAACTTTCCGACACATTAGTAATTTCTACTGAGTTACACCACCTATGTGCCTAAATATGATAAAGTGCTCGAAGTTTTATCAGTATCTTTTCACATCTGTTATATATTCATTTTAGCCCATTTCTCCTGTTTGGAATATTCTGAATTGTAGGATTTTTATGAATGTTGACTAACTATTTCAGTAATTTTTTTTTTTTTTTTTTTTTTGTGTATTAGATCTCATCATGTGAATGTTGAGATAACCACCGTCTATCACGGGCAGCCATTTAGTGTGTGGTCTAAACGTTCTCAGTTTATGATCCATCAGTGCAATGTTGCAAGCTGTTACACATTAAGAACAATGTGAGGTGGTTTGATGCTGCTACTAACTCCAGTAAAAAGATCAACTCCTATAGTATAATGAATAACCCATACCCCATCATGTCATAATCTCAGTCCCCATGTCAGAAAAGTTTCCATGTTTACAGGAGATGACGGTCAGGTCCTGAAAAGATGTCTGCAAAGATATATAATAGAGTTAAATACTCAGTCCAGAGGATAATGCACTTTACCCTCCAATGTAGTGAATTTTTGGATAGCACAATGAAAGACTAAGATAAGTACAGTTTAGATAAAGTGGGTAGTGATAAAAATTAGTAACAGGGGCAGTCAAATGACTGGGAGCCAAAACAATCAATTTCTGTTCTGTAGAACACAGTCAGCCGCTGACAGATCCACAACCACACTCACTCCTGCACTTCCTGCTCTGACTGAAATCATTGGTCTACCAGGATAAGGTCATCAATTCACGTCATCACATCAGTAGTAATAGTTTGATGCACAGGTGCAGATTGTCTTGGAGTTATGTGAACCCTTCCTGGCATCTCCTCTGCCACTTGTGCACATGTCAGGGACATGCAGTGTTCACCATACACAGTGGACATGTGACAGTGAATGCCCTGTACACCAGCACCCTCAGCCACCAGAAAACAAACCACACCTCTCTTCTCTTTTCCTTGTCTCCATGTCAACAACTGGACAAACACACTAGATTAGTGCGCCAAAAACCACTGTCACAACCCAACTACTGTGTGCATCTACAATGTGGCATTATGGTGTTCCCCTACCACAGTGGTGACAGTATCAAAATGCAACAACAGTGGGGCCACCTACTGTGCGGTCTGTGAATTATGGTGAGTGTTCGGTTTTTATTTGATTTCCACTAATATATTTAGATGTCGTGAGAGTTAAATGACAACCAGTGAAAAGTTCACCTAATAGAATAACTTAAATGTATAACACAGATTGATGACAGATATTGCCTGTTCTACAGTAAGAGTACCAAATTTTAGGACCACATTATTACAACCTATCTGTGGAGGGAAACTCTGGTGAATATTCATACCACCCATCTTTGTGAAAGAGGTAGTCCATATCGGATGACACTACTTAATGATCACTATAGTAAGGAGAATAAATTATGCCAGTGTTGCAAGAAGTTTTCAATAACTTCAAACACAATTACATAATTGCTTTTAGGAACAAATTCCATATTCCTAGATTTCCAGAAAGTGTCTGACATGGTGTCCCACTCCAGACTACATCTACATGGATACTCTGCAAAGCACATTTAACTGCCTGGCAGAGAGGATTCATTGAACCACCTTCACAATAGTCTATTATTCCAATCTCGTATAGCGCACAGAAAGAATGAACACCTATATCTTTCCATATAAGCTCTGATTTCCCTTATTTTACCGTGGTGATAGTTTCTCCTTATGTAGGTTGGTGTCAACAAAATATTTTTGCATTTGGAGGAGAAAGTTGTGATTGGAATTTCGTGAGAAGATTCCGTCGCAACAAAAAACGCCTTTCTTTTAATGATGTCCAGCTCAGATCCGGAATCATTTCAGTGACACTCTCTTCCATAGTTCACGATAATACAAAACATGCTGCCCTTCTTTGAACTTTTTCAATGTACTCTGTCAGTCCTACCTGCTAAGGATCCCACACCACGCAGCAGGATTCTAAACAAGGACAGACAAGCGTAGCGTAGGTAGTCTCCTTAGTAGATCCGTTACATTTTCTAACAAGGGAACCTCCCCATCGCACCCCCCTCAGATTTAGTTATAAGTTGGCACAGTGGATAGGCCTTGAAAAACTGAACACAAATCAATCGAGAAAACAGGAAGAAGTTGTGTGAAGCTATGAAAAAATAAGCAAAATATACAAACTGAGTAGTCCATGTGCAAGACAGGCAACATCAAGTGTAATCTGAGCTCAGGAGCGCCGTGGTCCCGTGGTTAGTGTGAGCAGCTACGGAACGAAAGGTCCTTGGTTCAAGTCTTACCTCGGGTGAAAAGTTTACTTTCTTTATTTTCGCAAAGTTATGATCTGTCCGTTCATTCATTGACGTCTCTGTTCACTGTAATAAGTTTAGTGTCTGTGTTTTGCGACCGCACCGCACCGCAAAATTGCGATTAGTAGACGAAAGGATGTGCCTCTCCAATGGGAACCGAAAACATTTGATCACAAGGTCATAGGTCAACCAATTCCTCCACAGGAAAATACGTCTGATATATTCTATACGACACTGGTGACGGCATGTGCATCACATGACAGGAATATGTGGCGACCCACCTAACTTGTACACTTGGCGAATGGGTAAAAAGATTCTTCTACCTTGCCCGATTTAGGTTTTCTTGTGGATGTGGTAATCACTCCCACAAAAGTGATGAAAACAGAAGATTTTGTCACATAAACTGAAAATAAAAAATTAAAGTTTTCACTCGAGGGAAGACTTGAACCAAGGACCTCTCGGTCCGCAGCTGCTCACGCTAACCACGGGACCACGGCGCTGCTGCTCTCAAACTGTCCTAGTTGTTGCCTGTCTTGCGCATGGACTACTCAGTTTGTATAATTTGCTTATTTTTTCATAGTTCCACACAACTTCTTCCTGTTCTCTCGATTGATATGTGTTCAGTTTTTCAAGGCCTATCCACTGTGCCAACTTATAACTAAATCTGAGGGGGGTTTGATGGGGAGGTTCCCTTGTAAGTGTCCTGCCAATAAAACATAGTCTTTTGTTAGCCTTCCCCACAACATTTTCTGTGTGTTCCTTCCAATTTAGGTTGTTCATAATTGTAATTCTTAAGTATTTAGTTGAATTTACAGCCTTTATATTTGACTGATTTATGGTGTAACTGAAGTTTAACGGATTCCTTTTAGCACTCATGTGGATGACCCCTCACTGTTGACAAAAGATCTGAGCATATGGGTTAGATTCTGTGATATGTGAGTGGCTCGAAGACTACTTAAATAACAGAACTGAGTATGTTGTCTTCAATGGTAGAGTGCCCAGGGAAGTGTGATACGGCTGCTCTTATTTTCTGTATTCATTAATGAATTGGTGGACAGAGTGAGCAGCAATTTACAGCTGGTTACTGATGAATCTTTATTAACTCAAGTGGGAATCCCTGGAGGGAGGTTCTCTTCATGTGGCACTATTGAGGAAATTTAAAGAACCTGCATTTCAGAATGACTATTGCTGCCAACATACATTTTGTGGAAGGATCATAGAGATGAGAGAAATTAGTGTTCGTACGGAGGCTTATAGACACACATTTTTCCCTCACTCTATTTGTAATTGGAACAGGAAAGGAAATGACTAGTAATAATGCATGATACTGTCTGTCACATATTGTACGGTGGCTTGCAAAGATGTAGGAACTTACTCTTCACATTGTCTAAAAGCAGCATTTGAAAAATGAAGACGAGAAATCATATTTTAGGCATTGCAAAGGAACATTTGGCGGAATGTAGAGAAAATTCATTTCCCTAATTTCACATACCCAGAACTTATAAGAGAGGTTACATATCCAGACTAAAAGCTTCTCAGTACAAATAACTTGTACACAGTAATAGAAATATGCATACTAAGTACCTATCAACAGAACTACTACAAAAAACAAACTTCTTTCATTAGAGGCTTGTTTGTCACTGTGTTCATACTGAGGAGAAGAATTAGGGCCTACTGACATATCACTCAAGATACATACCATAAATCAAACGTTCCAGCTAACTGCTTATTAAGCAATACGAACAGTCTTGTGTGTGGGGCTAGCAGAGAAGAAAATCCTTATTCAGTTAACGTAGAAAAATTTACATAAGCTGAAGTATCATTCTGAATGGTTGTCTAGTAGTAACCTTTTTCAACTCTGGAGTACCTTTCCCGGGTTGGTAATATGAATATCCAGCACATACTGTATGGTAGCACATTACCATATGTATAGTCATACTAAAGAAGTAAATTCAGTCTTCGAATACACAAATTTGGAACAGTGCAGTCACAGTGTCATCTCTAAGACTTGTGTCTTCCCATTTGTTGCACATACCCAGAAGCTGTATACTCCAGAGTGAAAGGTAAGGCTGTCTATATAATACAGCAAACAGATTTTTTTAGATTAAGAGAAAAAAAATCACCATCACAGTTTCTGTGATAATTAAGAATAACAAGGACATACATCATCCAAGGCCACAAGTACTCACAGTAAATAAGTCTAGTAAAATTTACAATTCAGAATAACTGCTTGATAGAAAATTGCTTCCTTGGGCTGTAAGAATATGCAACACAGCCATCTATGATGAAAGTAGCAGTAAAGAGTCACAGAATTACTGCAGTGCATTACTGTGTTTACTATCTGGAATGACACAATTTTGGTGCCTGCTGTGGGAGCTACTTGACAGCTGACACCATCACCAGAGCACTGCTCACTGTCTGTATTACAAGCACCTTGCAGCAACCAGCAATGACAGTGTTAAGGCAGCATTGTGTTTTTGTTAAATACTGTCAATAGCAGCCAAACAAATGGTCACCAAGATGTTGTTTGTACATGGCCATGTATCTACCAGTACATTGAGCCAGAGTCCACGATAACCAGATGACTGCCAAGTATTGTGCGTTCAAGCAGTTGGCTGGATCTTCCACCTGTCCAGAAAACGCTGGGCAGCAGCAGTCCATCACCAACTGCCACATGACTGGCGAGACACAAGGTTCAGAGCTTCGCCTGGCTAGTGCTATGGCAGCAGCCTGTCGTGTTAACCAAGCTACAGGACCCTTACCACTAGCTGCCTGAAAGTCAGTATCAGCAGCATCTGGCATAGCATTACTTCAACCAGTGCCACTTTTCAGAATAAGCGCAGCAGCACAAACTCATTTTGTGTGAGCCAGAGGTTGATGCCTGATCACATCAGTGCTGTGTGGATGCCTACCCATCTTTAGCAGATCTACGTGAGATCCTGTGGATAATATAGAATTCAGCCCACCTGTTGGCTCTTGCTGATTGGTTTACATTCTCCATGGCTGCCATTTTAAAACACAACACCTAGGTAGGAAGCAGTGAGGCCATTATGGTAGCAGAAATGCTCCCCACACTTCCAGTAACGCTCATATTAATACTGCCCCGCACATGTGGTGACAGAAGTGGAATGACTCAAGTGGTGACACGGCCTGTAGTCTTCTGACATGTTTTACATTTTGTGTCAGAATAGTGCAGCTTGCACATGGAAATACCACCCGATCTCAGCATTACTAAGAATAAAGAAGAGCGATTGCAGTGGCTGTGTAATGGCTGTCTTCATTAGAAGGGCGCATGCGTGCCAATTGGAAGGAAGGAAGATCAGAGTGCAGTGTCCATTTGACAACAAGGTCATTAGAGATAGAGCAAAAGTTCACATTAGGGAAGGAAATCTGACCTTTTCTTTCAAAGGAACCATCCTGTCATTTGCCTTGAGCAATTCAGATGTGTCAGCTTGAAATTTTGTATGGGCTCATGGATTCCTTCAGCATTTAACTATTTTCCACATGCTCTTTTTCCTTTTTCTGCCAGTATTCGTAGACTGTAAGCAAAATGGCACCAGGCTCTCAGGATGAGAAGCTGATTACCCAGGGTATGACCGAGCACTTATTTGATCAGGTTCCTCAAATGTGAGCAGAAAATATTGAGTTGCATAACAAGTTAGAAAGATTGTGGGAAGAGAGAGGGAAACAATCTTCTCGTAATGTTCCCTTATCCATCCTAGGTTCTAGCACCACAACATTAGTTACTCTTTTTTCAGGTAAGTCATGGAAAGTGTTTTGATGTTTCTGGACAACCTAGAAAGGGCAAAGTTAGGAGTATGGAATGGTGAGCTTAATTGAGGTTGGGGTAGCAAGCGTATTTGTTGCGTGCCATGAAAAAAACTGCAAGATGCCCGTTCCTTCACAATTTGTGGGAAGGATTGTTGAAGTGCTATCAGAAGAGAAATAGATATATGCTCTAACAACCCTGTTCAATAACCATGATGATGATAAAATGAACATATTTAGGTTTCAACATTTCTGTCATCATCAACTAAGACAGAAACGTACACTGGACGGATGACAGGCATTCCCTAAGGTGATTGATTCAGTAATCAGCAGTCAATAATTACAATCATTTTGATTTCTCTTAGGTTTCATTGGCTCAACTCATTGTCCCGTAAAATTAGGAGTATGATTCCTTCACAGACCCTGGTCTTGACATGAATACAAAAAGAGCATTAACCTGTTAACACTGGATGATCATATTATATTCCTGAATTCAACTTGGACATTAATATGGTTCTCCTCAAGTAGGTAAAAATGCAACTAGATTAAAATGCTGACTTTCAAATTAAACACTGTTTTTAAGATTCACTGGTTTTATATCTTCTGCTGTCACTGATATAAACATTAACATTCTGGAAATACTCAGATTTTACCATAAACATTTCACATTACTAACTCTGGAAGCAAGTCACAGACTTCACTTCCTGTCTGTCCTCCTTCAACTCTTCACAAAGACTCCTCGAAAAAATTACAATACAGTAAACAAAGATAGCACACTTTTACAGTATAAAGAGTTTGTGAAGTAACATTACAGCAATTCTGAGAAAACATTTATAAAGAAAATAATATTAAGAACATAAACATATTTTATGAGGAAAAACAAATGCCCTTAAGCATGATTTTTGGTAACGAAATTTTGTGATTTCAGTAATGTTAAATATATAATCATCTTCTGGTTACTGATAAAGGAATAGGGTAATTAAAATTTTCAAAAGTGACAAAAATTAAAGAAAGAGATTTTCAAAACTTAAAAAGATAAATTAAGTTCAAACATTAGTCACCAGATACTACAATAATCCAGAAACTCCAACAACCAAAATAAGATATGCAATTTTCAAAGAAACGTCATCAAAATATGAATGGCATCAAGCGGTTAATTAAGCAGGGACTACTATTGACTAGGTGAGACAACGGTAAAAATTCGTTTCAAGGTTCTGTCAGGAGCAGCTACATAACATATCTCAAGAACAAGGAGAATTCATAGAAAATTCTGCATACACGAGTAGGAAACTGAATATAAATACCCATGAACTTCTCGGGCGATGACAGCACTAATAAAGATCTTCTACAAAAAGCAGAACAAAGGACACTAGATGCTTTCCTGTGAGGTTTGCCTGCTGAAGTTTCTTGTAAGGTACAACCAGTTTCCAAAATCTTTGAACGAAGCTATGGGAGCTTAAGGGACCCTTACAGAAATAGAACCAGTGATCAGATCTAAAGCAATAAGGGTAGTATTTAGCACTGAAAACATGTTATCAGTGTTGTCATCTGTGCCACATTTGGCTAAGTGTAGACAGATTTAGCATTCGAAAAGGGGAATGTCATCAGTAGTTTATGCATGGGAAGGCAGATGGATACAAAGTGGATTTTGTGCCCTGCTGTTAAACAGAAACAGGAGTTTTGCAATCCCTGTGTGGCATTCCTCATAGGCAGACAAACACAGAAGATAACTGTATTCGTGAAAAGCAAGAGAGGGTGTGTGGCATACCACTTTTGTTGTGATTATTGTTGGATTGAGGTTGACTTGGAGGAGGAGACCAAACTGCGAGGTCTTTGGTCTCATCGGATTAGGGAGGGATGGGGAAGGAAGTCAGCTATGCCCATTCAAAGGAACCATCCCAGCATTTCCCTGAAGCGGTTTAGGGAAATCACAGAAAACCTAAATCAGGATGGCTGAACACGGGATTGAACTGTCATCCTCCCGAATACGAGTCCAGTGTGCTAACCACTGCGCCACCTCACTCTGTTGATTATTGTTATTTAAATCAGTGCATAGGTACAAGTGCATACCTATGCTGAATGTTATGGAAACTTGGGATAACCTCAAGCAACGCTGATATTTTACAACTCTGGATTTGTGAAGTGGGTACCACCAGTTAGAAGTAGCACCGGAGGATGAGCCCAAGACCATGTTCACAGTTTTGTCTGGTCATTAACAATACCACTGACAGCCATTTGAACTGAAGAATAAGCCAGCAACTTGCCAGCTCATGTTAGACAGAGTGCTACGAAGTTAGAAACCAGTGCAGTACATGGCGTACTTGGATGATATTACGATGTTTTCCAACGGCATCCAGTACCATTTAGTGTGGTTACAAGATGTTTTTAGTCAACTAAGACCTGCATAGATGTCACAGAGTTTGGAGAAATACAACTTTGTCATTAAGGAAGTTAGCTATTTAGACCATGTTATTGGCTAGGATGGTCTGCGCCACTGTAAGCCATACAGGGATTTACTACTGCTAATACAGAAAAGCAGCTGCAGTCCTCCTTAATCTCGGCTAAATATTACTGAAAATTTGTGTCAAAATTTGCTAGACCCCTCACACAGCTTGTAAAGAAAGCTACTAAGTTTCATTGGACACCAGCTTGTGAAGAAGTCTTCATATAGATGAAGAACTTGTTGATCACTGGTCCCATCCTAGCTTTTCTGGATTATCAGAAGCAGTTGGCAACAACCATATCTTATCTAACACTTCTGTCACTAAATGTAACTGGGTTCTCCCTTTTGATGCTAGTCAATTGCCAGGATGAGCATTACTGCAAAGGGCATTTGATTCTAAAGCATTCTGTCAGGGTGAAAATACTAAATTAATTAATTTTTCTCTCTTAACAACGTGTAGGCAGGGTGGGCTCTTCCTGGGCTCGGGTATGAGGTAGAATGAAACAGCATTTTTACACAAGATAACTTTTATTGAAGATTGGTACAACTGTTTCCTTACTCGATGTTCTGGCTCGGAGAATGGCAGCTGTGTCGTTTGCAAAGCCTTCTGATGCGGCAACGGTGGCGTCTGATTACGCGTGGCAGTGTGTATCTCGTATCGCAGTCTCGCCCAGCTGACTGGAGACGCGCAGCGCGAGGTGGCCCGTTTAATTATTGTGAGCGAAGTCATGCATCGGATGGTGATACCTTGGATGTGGCGTTCCAGTGTTTCTCTTCTCTAAGCGGCCGCGTGTGTTGTGCGTCGGCCAGTGGAGCGGCGCGGCAGGAGAAGGCCAGTGTCCCAGACTCGAACAACGGACTCCCGCTTGGCAGTTTTCGGCTGTCAGATCTTCATCCCAGCTAACAGGTGACTGCTGATGTGAGGCCATCTCCTTCCCGTCCTCACGAGTCAGACGGGTACATAAAAATCAGACTTCAAATACCTTTCAACTTCTGTCTTCTGGCACCGAGGCTGCTGCTTGGTATTCCATTACAACGGCGGACTTGGTGCGTCTGTGCATGATGTAGTCTCTTCTTGTATGACGGTCTTCAGCACCGAAACTGACTGAAAACTACTGCTACTCTCTTCTCTTTTCTTCCTTCGTCTGTCGGGCCCAATGCGTCTCGCGTATTTATTCACTTCAGTTTACTGGAGGTGAACGACTTCACGGTCATTGCCTCTTCTGTCACATTGAAAAGCTTCTCGAAGAATCTTCTTAACGTCGGTCATTGGCTCTTGGAATGTAGGCAAGGGCCTTTGATCACATGTGATGACTGAGAAACACGTGAGCCGGTCGGGCGATGCCCTGATGGCTGAATCGACAGCGTCCGCTTATGTGGAACTTGCTGACTTCACGGTCATTGTCTCTTCTGCTCTGCTGTTCTGCCCGCTGTTTGCCAGTGTGTAACTCTCTGAACTAAACCAAGTTTTTCATTTATATTCTAATTTCTACTTCACTTTGATTTCACTAATTTATTTACGTAAGTACCACTCAACATTCCTCCATCCTTCGGAGAAATTTGCCCTCGAATTTACCACTCAACACTTAGAATTCGCCTAAGACAAGAAGCAGATGGGACAGAGCACCTGATAACCTATGCTTCTACGTATGCTTCTAAGCAATTGCAAAAGGCCAGGACTAACACCGGAAATTATCAATAGTGAAAATTAATCAACAACAGGTGAGGTAGCATTAACTCTATCCCTCTGTTTTTTAACACAGCCAAATACAAGCAAAAACCTCCATCTGTATTTACAAGGTTACTTGGTAGTTTAATTTCAACTGTTTCCATAATAACATTGTCCCAATATCTGGAAGCATGTGGCAGAATGTCCTTGTTGCTATATTCCATAGGATGACTGGTGCCAAGACAATGTTCTACAATAGCATATTTGCTTGGGTGTTGTAAGCATGTGTGACACTTATGCTCAGTATGTTGGTCCTCTATGGTCCTGATTGTGAGACCAACACATGACATGCCACAACTGCAGAGAATATGATAACACCTGCCTTATGCAAAACAAAAATTATTTTAGATGGAGGCCAGAAAACACATTTCGCAACATAGGCCATGGACCTTGGTGCCAACTCAATATTATCACCACTCTTCCGGTGCACAGTTGGTCGATCGTACCTTTCACTATATCCATTCTAATGAAAGGTGACCTCAAGATGGATTATTTCAGTTGAACAACTCTCAGTGTGTGAACCAAGATACGAAATAATCCTTCATGCTGAGCTGGATAGTGACAACTATCTGCGTGCAGATACAAGTCAGTGTTAGTAGCCTTCCTATAAACAGTATGTCCCACTGTACAATCAGCCTTCCTCCAAACCAACACATCAAGGAAGGGAAGAAGGCAGCTGACCTTTTCTACCAGACTGAATTCAGGTGTTTAAAAGATTGTTCAAATACTCACTGCCATGAGGCCAAGCAACAGAAGTATAATCTACATCTCTGAAAAAACGTACAGATTTCGAAGCCACCAACTCCAGCGTACATTCCTTGAAGTCTTCCTTACACAAATTTACAATAATAGGTGACAGTGGGCTTTCCACCATAGCTCCATCTGTCTGCTCTTGTCATGGAATAAAAAGTAAATGGAAGTCAACATTTGTTGAAATAAGTTCATTAATTCATCAACAAACTGAACCTTAATTGGCCGTAACAAATCAGACAGGAACATGAGTGAAGAGAGACCACATTAAAACTTTCTCAGTGTCATTCAAACATAATGTAACAAGGAGACAAGGTACTGGTGGAAGTAAAGCTATGAGGACGGGACATGAGTCTTGCTTGGCTAGCTCAGTTGATAGAACACCTGCCCGCGAAAGGCAAAGGTCCCGCATTCGAGTCTCAGCCCGGCACACAGTTTTAATCTGCCAGGAAGTTTCATATCAGCACACAATCCACTGCAGAATGAAAATTTCATTCTGGATAATCCATTTAATCAACTTAATAAATCCACCAAGCTCTTAAGGTGATGCTCACACCATAGGACTCAACAGAGTAACAAGTTATTTTGCTACACAATATATCGGAGCATTGTTACTGACAATTGGACAAAGAGGAACCTCTCCTCTGTGTATCTTCGGAAGACCATATAACCCAGGAGGAACAGCACAATGAGTATTAAGACTTTACAGTCTCCTGCAACAAGGAAGCTGTTAGTCTTTCAACACTTTTTGTGACGTCTGCACCACTCCTGTGATATGCTAAATCAGATAGTGAACACTGTATCTTTTGACCGTAATCCTGCTTGTCCAGAACAACTACAGCATTGCCCTTGTCTGGGGTTATAATACCAAAATCTGGAACAACTCTAAGTGAATGTAAAGCAGGCCTCTCTGCTGCTGTTATTTTTCTGTTGGGTGGGTGTGCACCAGTCAACACATGACATGCCCCCCTCATAGCCTCAAGTTAAAAAACAAACTAATAAAATTAATTACTGGTGAATGCTTGGGCATCAGTGCAAAATATAAACCTTTCGCCAGCATAGATAAAGCTATATCAACAAAAACCTTCTCTGCGAGATATAAACAGATCGTCTACAGTCCAAGCCATGGAAACATACAAAATTCGTCAAAGGCTGGGCAGATACAGAATGAAATTCCCAGTCAAACTGCAACCTTGAAGCACCCATCCAACAAATCCCAAGAAAAAGCTGATATCTTTTTAAGTTATCATTATAGTCGTCCAACCATGCACTGGGAGAATAATGATAATACCGAGTTGGCACCAAGGTCTAAGACCTTCCTACCTTACACAAGGAGCATATCCAACAAGACTGGTCATATTTTGTGGGAATATTATGTGAAATGTGTTTTCTGACCTCCATCTAAGATTAGGGTCCTTTTAAGTTACATTGAGAATGATCTTAGTTTGCATAAAGCGAGTGTCTATCACATTCCTTGCAGTTGCGGCACATCACATATTGGTCAGATTATCAGAACCATGGAGGACTGGTGTACTGAGCATACGCATCACACATATTACAACTGCTGAGCAAATTAGTTATTGCAGAAGATCATCTTGGCACCAGTCTTCCTTTGGAATATAACAACGCAGAGATTCTGGCATACACTTCCAGCTGTTGGAACAGTGTTAGTAAGGAAGCAGTTGGTTTAAATTACCAAGTAACCTTGTATATAAAAATTGATGTTTTTGATTAAATTTTGCATAGAATCCTGCTCTCTCCCTTGTCAAAAAAACGAGATAAAGCATTCCAGAATTGCTCTACCGAGGTTTTAAATTCCCTTGTACAGTACTTACTTGCAGCAGTTTTGCCTTGAAAATGACAGTTTGGTCACTTATCGAAACATCGGCAATGTCGACAATGGCACCCAGCTGCATTCCCATAAGTTATCTGAACATCAGTGACCACTTCTTGCATTATTTGTCTTGTGAAACCAGAGGTTATGAATAAGTGCATTTCATCCACAATCACCTGAAGAGAAGTGTGGGGGTATAGACCGTAAGCAAGATGCTAAGTCATTATGTGAACAGCCATTACACTTATTGGGATGCCTCGCTGCCATATATTGTAGCAGCATGTAACTCCATGATACAGGAGAGCACAGTGATTTCATCCTATGGGGTCATCTTTAGGCAGGAAATGCCTTCACATTTTTTGTTAATCAACAACCTTCTCGGGAATACATCAACCAACTGTGGATTGAAAAAGGCGTTAAAAGTTATGTGATGCCACATTCAGAAGGCAAACACTAAAGCTTCAGAACATCAGAAAGGAGCACTACAAAGAAAAGCCACATTACCAAAATTCCCTGTTCGTCAATGGGTAATGAAAATTACTCCACATACTCTTAGAGAGACAATGAAGAAGTTTTTCATGTGATACCCAGGTCCCCACCAGTAGTAGAGATGAGATAGTGAATATGAAACTGCAGCTTCAAAGTCAAACCACCATGGCACATGTGCAGTGCATTCAATCTTTCAGATGCACCCCAGAAGCTCTCCCAGCCACACAAAAAGAGCAGGGGAAGGTTACAGAGAGAAGATGAATAAGGCATCAAAGTGAGCAAATACCCCTTGAAGCTACACACAGCCCCTCCATATGCAACGAAATCGCACGATAGTCTACTACGGACATTGGAAGAAACTGACAGTAAATTTCAGTCATAATGGAGCAAACAACATTGAACGTCACCTGCTCCATGCTTTACCTACCTGATCTTCCCTTTTAAATCTGACGCACTAAAAACCTTATCTATCTAAACTCCATCAAAGATCTTACTTTTCTCCCTTCTCAGAGCAATTAATTGTTTCTCAGAACAAGTGAATCAGCATGGACAATTATTTCAACAATGCACCAATATTGCAAGGACAGCCAGCACCAGGCTACCATGTTGGGAACCTCTTCATTGGCTACCTTCTTAGTACTACTAGTTGTAGGTGCAGTAGCATTCAAATCCCATTTCATTGTCCTTTTGCCTATAGGCCCAGAGAAACATCAACACCAGTGAAGAATCAGCATGAGGGAATGGAGCAGTGGTTAAACTATATATCAATGTAAGTCTTTTTGAAGGTATTTATCTGAAAGGTATGTATACGAATGATGCACAGTTCAGACAAGAAGAGAGTAAAAGCTTTTGAAATGTAGTGCAACAGAAGAATACTGAAGATTATGTGCGTATATCATATAACTAATGAGGATGCCCTGAATTGAATTGAGGAGAAAAGAAATTTAAGGCATAACTTGACTAAAAGAAGGGACAGGTTGACAGAACACATTCTGAGGCATGAAGGAATAGCCAATTTCGCAATGGAGGGAAGTGTGGGAGGTAAAAATTGTACAGGAAGACCTAAGCATGAATACAGTAAGTAGGTTCAAATTGATGTAGGCCTCAGTAGTCATTCAGAGATGAAGTGGCTTGAACAGGACAGACTAGCATGGAAAGATGCTTCAGACCAGTCTTTGGACTGAAGAGCACAACTAGTTCTTCATCTTCAAGTAAATAGTTGAAATGGGTGCGAGACTGTAGACAATAGTAACAACTGCAGTTCAAGTGCATAAATGTAGCAGCTAACCTAGACTCTGTTCCCAGCACATGTACATTGCACAAGCTAGGATGCTGAATTTAGTGACCAACTTTTCTGAAGGAAAAGGACTGTTACAACCTGGTGCAATACACTTTCAGTGGCTACAGCAGGAGTTTCTTCATAAGTCAAGACACAACTGGAGAACCAGCAATCACCTGTATCACAATGCACCATGCAACAACCCGCTCCATCGTGTTTCATCAGTCGCTAAGTGACGCTTATGCCAGCAACATTCCAACAAACGCTCACCAAAGTTCTATTAATACCCACCATTCCAGCTACCAGGGCACTGAATAAGCAGCCATGGAAACTGGATGGCCACCACACATCCCATCAAGCTAGTGGCCAGATCTTCCATCCATGCGCAGCTCCCACTGGACAGCTGTTCATTGCTAACTGCCACTTTCATGTCAAAGCCCTTGTTACAGAGCTCCTCCCCACCAAATACTAAAATTGCAGCATGCAACATAAGCAGCACTGTGAGGTCCAAACTGCCAACTGCCTCTGAGTCAGCAGTGGCAGTGTCTGGCATAACACTGCTTCAGCCACTGCCTAGCCTACTGCCATTGCCAAGAACAACCATCGCAGCACAGTTTCACTTCCTATAAGCCAGAGGTCAACATGTGATCATACCTGAAGGACATGGACACCTACCTGTCTCAAGCAAATTTATCTAAAATCCTGTTGTTAATAACACAGCTGACTGGTTTCTCTCCACCACTGCTGTCATTTGAACCTGGGACACCTGACAGGGAGAAGCTAAGCCATCCTGATAGCAGAAGAATGTCTCCCCCTACTTCCAACAGCAATCATACTGAACCCATCCTCTACAACTGATCCATATGCAGCAGTACATTATGAAACTGTAAGTTAAAAAATATTTATCTGTGTACACAAAATTAATTTCTATATTGTTATTAGCTTTTAATTTTGGAAGAATCATCCATGTAAATCAACTAACAGTCGTAAGATGCTATGGACATAATTATGTGAACACCACGCTATAGACTCATTATTTTCAAGGCTTGTTTTGCATTCATCTGTAACACATCTGAATTATATTTTGTTTTCCTTGTTGCAAAACATCTTTCGGAGTGTTCTAGGCCAGCAGTCTGATCATATTTGTAGTGTGCTGATTTATTGTAATAACAACAGCTGTGACCACAAATTGCTTGATGAAACAAATATTTGTGACACTACTGGAAAAAAAGACTGCATCAACATTTGACCCAAACTCAAAAATAATGCATGTAGTTTTAGGTGTTTGGAAGCACTTGTCAATGTAGAAAAACAAAATATATGCACTTATCAATGTAGAAAAATAAAATAATCATGAACCCTGCCAAATGTAAAAATTATCTGGGATTTCAAGTAAAAAATTACATTCACAATTGTGACAATCCAGACCATTCAGACAGGTGGGAGTGATATTCTGTGGTGGCACAAAATAGAAAGATTACATATGCCTCATCCAGATTTAAAAAGTGAAACCTTCACTTTACTGAGCAGTATATTCAGCAATGGCTATGGGATTCTTTATCTGACTAGATTAATTACACACCAAGAGCAGCTTGGGTATAATGTCACAAGAGATATTACTTGTAAACTGTTACAGAATGAGGAATATTTTGTAGATTTCTATTAGTCACTCATTAAGAATTCATTAAGAAAAAAAACTGATTACTTCACAAAACACAAAGGCATACAAGCAATCATGCTTTCCATTCTGCATCTGCAAGTGGAAGGGAAAGCACACTTAATTGTTTTTATATAATCAGAAGGATTCTCCACTGTGTTTTCATAATACAGGTGTGGAGTATCAGTGACTCTACCTCTTTCAGAGGTAGCTGTTAACTTCCTGTTTAAAGTAGTTCTATAATCAACATTAAGTAGGTACATGCAAATATGGGAAAATTGCAGATTCATACCTTATCGTACATCAGGAGTCATCACAAAATAAGTATCCTCTTTATTAACAAAAAATAAACTATTAAGAATGAACTCATAAACTGCTATTATGGTTCCACATCAACTGCAGATATTTCAGAACAAATGAAAATTTGTGCCAGACCGCGACTCGAACCTGGATTTCCTGCTTGTCATGAGTTATTGCCTCAACCACATCAACTATCTGAACACACATCCAGGAGCAGTCCAAAACTCCATTTGTCCTAGTGAAAACATCCCCTTGTGATCACACTATATTATTGAAATGCCTGCACAGGATGAGACAATGTTTTCTCTCGTTTTTGCCTTGCTGTAGCATGAAATACTGTAGGGCAGTGTGAGACACTGCATTAACGATCAACAGCCATGTCAATTAAGAATAAACTCACAAGTTGTGATTAAGGTTCAGGATCAGCTTTAGAATATGTGGGAATCACCTGTCCTAATACCTTTTGGGTATGGCCAGAATCCACTCTACCCTAAAGTATTTAAATTTGGGCAAAGTGAAGAAGGCCTGGCTGAATTAATTTGTACTTAGCTTTTTGCTGTTACTGAAGTTTTGGGCAATGTCTCCCAGGCTGGTGCTACAGCTGCTTCTTGAGCAAGTTTATAAAAATAGATTCTGGTAAGAGGTTTGACGTGCCTTTAAATAATAAGTCTTGGCCATGATGTCATTTTCCACCAGATGGTTTACTTCCAAATTCTAATTACACTTTCACTACTGGTTACAATATTCACATGTATTAGTATTGTACACATGTATTAAGCCAACAGTTTTTAAAATGACCCTCAAAACCATCCCTGACAACCGAGTACGTCATATGCCACGAGACGTGAAGGACCTCATAAAATCTCCAGGTTCAGGCTTAGAGTTGTTATTCTGAATTTTGTTTTGTAAGGTTTTCACATGAGTTAATACTATTACAAAAACTGGGAAAAATGTGAAACTTGCAGGTTGAGAATGATGCTTGCAGTAACTATTGGTAATTACTTACAAGAATATGATGTTTGCAAATTTGGTTGTAAATCTACACTGAAGATAATTTTCAATAAGCTCTAAAATTCATCTTCTATGTCCTATCTATAAAACTTATAGTGTGTCTACAAATGTTATCTGTAGGAATATTGTGTGAACAGATTGTAAAGATGAACTAGAAAGTTTTACTGAATCTACTGATGCCATCTCCATTATGTTACAACACCCCTTTAGAATTCTGTTCATATTCCACTATGGACGAAATTCTAATAATTTTGTCCAGTAATGACTTTAAAATTTTACGTTTTGATTACAACCAAGCTTGCGTTCTGTATTCCCTGTGATAACTGTCTTAAAATTTGGTTTGATGAAATACATCAATATAAGGACATGTTAACAAAAATTAAATAAATTTTATAAAATTTTCTTGACATCTTACAACAAAATTAAGTACTTCCTGCAGGTGCAGTGAGTTAAGAAAATATACTACCATTTTGGAATTTTCATTTGGGTTAATACAACCCCCATTTAGCAGAATCATACACTGAATGAACTGTACAATATGTAAGTGCTATAAAGGAACTGACATAAATAAAAGAACATTGGGTTGAAATGTAAAGATGCATTCTGAACTTCAAAAGCAATTCTTTCAAAAGATTATCTTACATCCCACAAATTTTTTGATTAAAGAGTCTCTTGGTTCATAAGAAAAAATTATGCAAATTCAAATGAATATATGTAAATAAAAATGAATAGTATTTTGGCAAAAGTGTGCTAAGTAGGTAATTATGTAGATTAAATTTCATCCAAGATGTCAAAATTGGATCAACTTAAGAATCAAATATGTTTGAAAGATTTTAGTGCATAAGATTATCTTATGGTACAATGATTGAAAAATCTTATCTAAAAATCATGGTTCAACTTAGATTTTATAGTTTTGATTTCAGTCAGTGTGCAAGTATGGCTATAGTACAAAAGGAATGTCTTGATTGTACAGTAAGTGCTTTTATATTGTGCTTTTGAGGACAAATGTTAGATTATGTGCTGTTTTATCAGAAACAATTATGTAAAAAATATCTAAATTTATATATCAAAATTTAAAGATTTTTCCCAAAACTATGAGTTGAAATGATCACAGATTAAGTAGGCATGTGCACACAAATATAAAATGTCATTAAATTTTATCACTAAAGTTACTGTGAACATGTTTACTGTTTATGCAAGTCCCATCTAGCAAATCTAGCTTATCTTATGTTTCTAAGCCAATCAAAGTAATTATTTCTTATGAATATAATAGAGGGAAACGTTCCACGTGGGAAAAATATATTTAAAAAGAAAGATGATGAGACTTACCAAACAAAAGCGCTGGCAGGTCGATAGACACACAAACAAACACAAACATACACACAAAATCTAGCTTTCGCAACCAATGGTTGCCTCGTCAGGAAAGAGGGAAGGAGAGGGAAAGACAAAAGGATTTGGGTTTTAAGGGAGAGGGATTGGAATGACTCCTTACCCTCTCCCTTAAAACCCAAATCCTTTTGTCTTTCCCTCTCCTTCCCTCTTTCCTGACGAGGCAACCATTGGTTGCGAAAGCTAGATTTTGTGTGTATGTTTGTGTTTGTTTGTGTGTCTATCGACCTGCCAGCGCTTTTGTTTGGTAAGTCTCATCATCTTTCTTTTTAAATATAATTATTTCTTATCAAATACATAGTTCTTTCAATAGAAACTCCTCATCACCCCCCCCCCCCCTCTCAGATTTCGTGGTAAGATGGCCCAGTGGACAGCCCATCAAAAACTGAACACAGATCAAGCATGAAAACAGGAAGAAGGTGAACTGGATTGTGAAAAAAAAGCAAAATTGAAACAGCGAACGGTCCAAGAATATAGAACAGCCAGGAAGTGAAATGGTGGCACAGTTACTGTGTTGGACTGCCATGTGGGCAAGCCGTGTTCAAACCTTCATCACCTTTTTTTGTCATGGTGTAATGTCCATTTGCAATAGCGAGGTGTAAGGTAGGAACTTATAATGACAGTTGATTCTGTACAAATACTGTATTAGCAGAAGAAAGTTAGTGGCTTTTGAATGGGAACCTCAAATGTTTGATGACAAGGTGATAAGTCAACCAAATCCTGCACCAGAAAACATATCTGGTGTGTCATACATGCTTTAGTGACAGTGATTGTGTCATATGATAGGAATATCTTACCAAAATGCATAATTTGTATGACTGGTAAGTGGGTAAGATATGCCTCCTTGCCTGAAACAGGTGTTTGCATGAATGTGAATGTGATCACTCCCAAGGAAAAGATGAAAACGTAATAGTTTGTCATATAAGCTGCAACAAATGAATGCAACAGTCACACAGTTCCTCTGTGTTCTGTCAAAACATACATTTTTAACATTTTTGAAGTTTTGTTCTGTTTGGGAAGTCTTGACTCTTAAATTCCTTTGTTGTGAGGTAGATCACACCAGTTCATTTGTTGTTTTCATTTCTGTGAGACGTTTATGTGGTATCTTACATGCTCTCATAATTCATCGCATTTATTTGTGATGGTAATGTATTCTAGCTACATGACACATATTCTATAACCAATGTACAGTATAACAACTGCCAAGACTACAGAAAGAGAACGAACATTTCAATGACCAGACAGTTCATAAAGGTGCGGGGGGAAAAAAAATGGCACCAGGTAGTTTTGAACACTGTTCATCCACATGGCAGTCCAACATCATGACTACTTACTCATGATGCCATTGCAGTTTCAGGCTACTGTTGGATAAGAAATAATTACTTTGATTGGTTTAGAAACATAAAATAAGCTAGATTTGCTAGATGAGTCTTGCATGATTTGCAGCAAGATTAATGTTAACATGTTTAGTTAACAATATTCAAAATTTTGCAAACTGATTTAACGACAATTTTAGTAGACCATACATACAAATGCTTTAAACATAAAGAATTTAGGAATAAAATTTCAGTACAATGCTGAGGATCCTTTGTAATGGAAGTAAACATTGCACAGCTGGAGTCTTTGTGTATGCTAAGCACATGGTAATCACAGATCAACTACCTCATGAGGAAATATGTTTTGAAGTGCCAACCTTTTTTTCTGTTAAGTGTCCTTCTATTCCAGCCATGAGTTTCTCAACAAGTGCAGTAGACCATTTTAATGAAAATTTATTATACTTTAATTTTCGACAATACTTGGTTGTAACAGCCAAGTAACTACCTACTGTGTGAATGATGAATGTATGGAAAGCAGATGTAAGTCTTAAGTCTGTAAATAGTGGAAGATTAATTTTAAATCTTGTACATAACCTGACTGTTCTTAATTGAGGATCACTGAAATGAATAATTTACTTTAATTTTTGACGATACTTGGTTGTAATAGCCAAGAAACTAGCAAATGTCTGAATGATGGGTTTAATGAAAGCAGATGTAAGTATTAAACCTGTAAATATTAGGAGTTTAAATTTAATTCATGTACATAATTTTACTGTTTATTGACTGAGGATCATTAAAATTAATGAAACTCAAGTTTTTATAATTACATTTTTGTAATGTGTTTATCTGACATGTTCCACACCCAGGAGGATTCCCTCTTTTATGGGTCTATAGAATAAATAATTAATCTAATTTAATCTCTAATCAACAATTAAATTTCAAGCCTTTTGAATGTAGGGCTTCACTGCTACGATGTTCCTCAATCCAGGCAATTTTCTTGATCTTTGGTAGATCAAATTATATGCATCAGGACGAGAGTTTTCTACAGCTACAAATGGTCCAATACATATGTGTGGGGTTTAGGCCTATGGTCAACAGGTTCATTTAACAAGTCATGTTCTATATTATCATGATTATACATGTTAGTGACTTTAACAATTAATTTCACACTTACTTCAGAATTGTGAGTACTAAGTTTATCCCCATCATTTTCAAACAGAGATTCCAAGTTAAATGTGTTTTGTTCTTGGTCACCTAAATTTCCTTTAAAATATTTATAACATGCACTCTTATGGTCATTCCACCATTTAGAACTCTGTAGATTAGATACTTCTGTCAGTTGTTCCCATATTTTGTGAAGTTCTACTGTAATCTTCTCCTTCATAACACTTGATTCCAAACAGTGTGGGTTTTGTTTAGCACAATCATGAACTTCACCTCCATTACTACTTGAATCTTGAGCATGACTGGGCACTTCCAACACCATAGACTTTATGTAACTCATATCTTCCCTATCACCCCTTGTACACCAAAAAACTCAGCAGGATCCGAGGCCTCATCTTCCTCTTCTCTCAACATCCCTTCTCTTTTAAAACTCATAAAATACTTAAAATCATCATATTCATCATTTTCAACTTCAACTCTTGACTTCTCAACGTCATCACTTAACATATTATCCCTTGGACAAACATAAGTTACTTATTTTCTATTGCACCCTCATCCTTCTGCTCATAGAAGCCTACAAAATTCACTTTCCTTACCATCACTTTGTTCTAAGTTACCCTCAAGATCTTGATTGAATAACTTGTACAAATCTTCTTCTAAACAAAACTCATCACTTAATGTTTCATCATTACTTAGGTTTTCTAAATGTTCTTTCCAGTAACCACTCCAAAATTCTTCATCTACTACCTCTTTTTTCTTTTTAAATTGAAACATATTAACTACTCTGTTTTTTACATTATCACAACTCTTATCTAAGTGCACATCAGTAACATTGGCCCTGCATAATCTTTTCTATTGTCTCTCGTACTGCAGACCGACGACCGAGAGGTCCTCAGTTTAACAGTTCGTGTTTTTCACATGTGGTCTAAAAGTTTGCTGCATTTGATTGTACTTGGACCACCGTCTACTTCTACTTTCAAACCTCCTGTTTCTGTAATCATGAAAGTTTTGGTTACCCAATTCATGCCCCCTTTCTGAATAATAAATCATGGCATTATTGTTATTAGGTCCACCTCAACCATGAAAGTTGTTATGTAGTTATTACTACTGCTATTACAGTTACTGTTTCCCCAATAAGGTCTCCTGTAATTATTAGTTTGCCTCTCTGTTCTTTTGAATGCCCTGTAAAACTTGTCTACATATTTTAGGAATTGATCCACAGATTCATCAGGTCCATAAAACCCCCACTGTATTGTTTCAGACAGTCTTCTTTTTAGTACATTGATCTGCATTAAATCACCGAATGGTTGACGCAAATGTACGGGTACTAACAAAATTTCTTTATTCTCTGTACCTAGAACCATTCAGAAACTCTCTCTTAATTCTGGCCTGCTCTGCTTCACATCAAAACTGTTTCAAAAAACACTTAAATCTTAGTAAATGTTAAACTATAGCAATTAAGTTGGTTTGCCCAACATAAAGCTTCACCTCCTAAGAATATTTTTACTAATTTAATTTTGAGTCATCACTCATTCCAAGTATAAAGCTGTCTTTACAATGCAGCATGAAATCTACCAGGTGAAAATATTTATTACAGGACAGCTTTTCACAGGCGTATTTGACCATGCAGAATACCCCGCACTAAGAATGTTTTGGAACAGGCTCCTCCTTGTAATTGCTGCACTTGTTTCTGTCTATTTACAATATTTCCATGCAAATTTGATACTTTGGTATCAGTTTCTTTCCCAACTGTTTCCACTTGTTCTGACACATCTTTAAAAACCTTTCAATTTTATTATTAAATGTACCATTGTGTCCCATGTTATTCTGCCTAATCACTTCAAGTTAATCCTTACATTTGGTTTCTACAACACCAACTTTCATCTTCTCATTTACACACACACACACACAGAGAAAAGACTGTTGTGATTGGGAAGCTTTCGGAGCCAGTGGCTCCTTCTTCAGGCAGAAGGGTTGAAGGGGAAGGATGAAGGAAAAGGACTGGAGAGGTCTAGGAAAAGGGGTATATTTTGGGAAAGTCACCCAGAAATGCAGGTCAGGGGAGACTTACCAAACAGAATGAGAAGGAAAGACTGATTGTTGGGGACTGCCTTTCTTCTCATCCTGTACAGTAAGTCCCCCCTGATCTGTGGTTCTGGGTGACTTTCCTAAAATCTTCCTCTTTTCCTAGACCTCTCCAGTCCTTTTCCTTTACACTTAGTCCTTCCCCTTCAAACCTTCTGCCTGAAGAAGGAGACACTGGCTCCAAAAGCTTCCCAATCACAACAGTCTTTTATGTGTGTGTTCTGCCACCACTTGGTGAGTAGATTTTTTATATATCCAATTAAATAATTTTATCAATAATTGTTTGTTTAGATTCGGATGTTCAATTGAGGCTCTATTATTATCTTGTGAAATTTTAGTAAGTTCACTTATAATGAGAACATTTGTTTGGGTAATGCCACTAATGTTGCAACACAATTTCATTCAAATCCTTTGCAAATTTGCCTGTCCATTGTTTTCAATTTGGCCTAGCTCTCCCAGACTATGATCTGCCTCATCTACATTCTGGCCAAGTGACACTGTTTCTATATTTGCTTACAAAAACTATACCACCTCTTCATATGGTTCTTGTTTCTTTCGTCAACCAGACTCGACATTTAAAAAAAATTGTTACTCACTCTTTGCAAAATACCAATACCAAAGCATATTTTAAATTATAATAGTTTCCGCTATCACAACACAAACTCGAGAAATAAAAGTTGTAAATCTGCTTAACTTAAGTGTCACTTTACAACAGCTGATTTTGGAGTCTGGCATCCGTCTCATTTTTCAGTCAATCCATCTTTAATTTGTGGTTCACATGGCAAGTATGGTGGCATCAACCATCTTAAAATTTTTGTTGTACCCTATGGTTCTATGCCATGAAAATAAAAACTCTAAATACATTTTTCTGCCATAGAAATAGAACCCATTAATATTTGCACATTAGAAACCTCATCATGGTACCACATCTAATGTCACTTCATCCACCTGTCCTAATACCTTTTGGGTAAGACCAGATTCCAGTACTTGTCTTCTATCCTAAGGTATTTAAATTTGGACAAAGTGAAAAGGCATAGCTGAATTAATTTGTACTTAGTTTTTTGGTGTTGTTGAAGTTTTGTTTGATGTCTTCCAGGCTGCAATTGCTTCTTATGCATGTTTATAAAAATACTTTCTGGTAAGAGGTTTGATATGTGTCTTTAAATAAAAAGTCTTGGCCATGATGTCATTTTCCACCAGATGGTTTACTTCCAAATTCTGATTACACTTTCACTGGTGGACACAATGTTCACATGTATTAGTGATGACAACAGGTTTTAGAGTGATCCTCAAGACACATCAATTTCCTACCATCCCTGACAACCCAGTGCATCATCTGCCTCGAGACAACAAACACCTCTTAAAACCTCCAGGTTTAGGCTGGAGTTGTTATTCCAGATTTCGTTTGCAGGCTTTTGACACAGGTTAATACTATTACAAAAACTAGAAAAATGTGAAACTTACAGTTTGAGAATAATGTTTACAGTAACTATTGGTAATTATTAATGAGAATATGATGTTTATATTGTGTCAGCACTGGTATACTTAATTTGACTTTGGCGTGTTCCCTACTCTGATTGTCAAACAGGTGTTTTGCAGTTTTGTGTTTTTCTACAAATAGGTTGCATCTGTTTTCTGTTCCATATCAGGATTTACAAATATTAAAAGTAATTTTGGCATGAACAGTTTTGTGAATCAATGATGTTTTTTTATTCAAAATTACAATGTAATTTTCATTTTTCAAATTTAGCTATTTTCTGTTTGGAATAGAACTGACAAAAATTGGGAAGCATTTTAGTGTTTCTGTCTTCTAAGTTTTTGGATGAGACATAAATCTCCAAAAGATGATTTAATTAATAATTTAATAATACTGCACAATTTGGAATTTTCATCTTTTGGTTCATTATCGAAATTAACATTGTTATTCCTATGATGTTAGTGCTCAGAGGTTCGTTTACGTGTAATATGCATTTTGTCTGTTCCAAAAATTTATGTTTTCTTGGTAACTGTGTGGTTACAAATTTGGTTGCAAGTCTACACTGAAGATAATTTTCGTTAAGCTGTAAAATCCATCTTATATTTCTTGTCTGTACAACTTGTACAAATGTTATCTGTCAAAATATTGTGTGAACAATTTAAACAGATTGTAAAGATGAACTGGAAAGTTTTACTGAATCTACCGAGACCATCTCCACAATATTACAGAGTAAAAAAAAAGGGTAAATGGAGATTCGGCAACTCCTGAAGGTGTGCTCAGATAGCTGAAGTAGTTCCGAAATATTCTACAGTGTAGCAGAACCATAATCGCAATTTGTGAGTTCATTCTTAATTGAATACAGTTGTTGATTGTCAACACAGTGTCTCACAGTACACTACAGTATTACATGCCATAGCAAGGAAATTACGAGAAAAAACAGTATCTCACCCTGTGCGGGAATCACAGTAAGATAGTCTAAGCACGAGGGAGTAAAGAAACCATGACAAGTGGCAATCTGTGTCATTGCTGGAGGCTTACCCAGATAGCCAAAGTGGTTTGGCTACCCGGGCAAACCTCCAGCAATGACACAGATCGCCACTCGTCGTGGACCACTCACGACAAGCAGGAAATCCATGTTTGAGTGCCAGTCCGGCACAAATTCTAATTTTTTCTGAAATATTCTGTGTGTGATGTGGCACCATACTCACAATTTTCTAGTTCATTCTTAACTGAATATGGCTGTTGATCATCAACACAGTGTCTCACACTGCACTGCAGTATAAAATGTAAACAACTTCTTAGACAGATTAAAAAGTACTGAACACATTTAGCACAATATGTGATTCATGCACACAGATTTCTGCATGTAAAGATGATTTTCACTATTAGATAAATCAAAGTGAATTACTACCAATAAATTCAGAACAAAAATAATTCAGAGGTGTCAACTAAACATGCTAAAATAACAGTAAACGATTGTACGGGCCTGTCTACAATAGTCTCAGAGAAATTTGCAGTGCTACATTCTGAGAGTCCACGGAAAAAAAAGAAAAGGTGAATAAAATACATGGGGACTAACTTTTATTTTATTTGTAACACACATTGTGAGAAGCACAAAGAAGTATTGCCGTACCTCTGTATTTATGCTGGTTAAACAACAAAAGGAAAAGGATCAAATTTAATTTACATAGCAAGTAAACTAAACAGCTCATGAACTTTAAAGAACATCTTCCCACATGTGTATGATCTATCTCTCATAGCCATGGATGTGGAAATCTGGTGCTTACTGTGGAATTTGAACCATGATACAGCTCTGCATTTCCATACAGTGCATTTCCAGGCAGTGTTGTTCAAGATGAAAGTAATGAAGAGTAAATAAATCTCTCTTTGTAACTCACTTTAATGTATATAACAATTTCCTTCTCACATACAAATACATATAAAAATAGAAAAATATGTCCTCAAAATAAATATATTTAATGACTAGCATCCCAGATATGCAGAAACAATTGAAATGTAGTCTTTACATTCACAGCAAGTAATTTATTGTCATACAAACCACTATGAGCTCTTGAAAATGAAGTCTTTCGCAATGCCACTGTTGTATAAAACATTCTCAGACTTCTTAAAAATCTTAAGCTTTGGACAGTTATCTGCATCACCTTTGTCAGGGGCAATTGACTGTCAAATTTGCAGCTGTGGCAGCCTTATATAGTCCACAGAAAGCTTCTGACTGGTTGGTAATTACGTAATGCTGTTGCAGATGGTGTCAACGTCTGCACTTGTGGTCCCACGCTCTCATAGTAGTGTAAACATTGCGATGACTATTTCTACCGCTTCTCTGCATCAACAGCTCGCTCCCATGCACCGCTTAAGATTGTATCCACTATCACAGTTGAAGTTCCTATCATACATTCTTATTTCTACAGCCTCTTTAATTACAGAATCCCAGTATGTAGGAGCCCGCGTCAAAACTTTTGTCAAACAGTATTTTATGTTTTTTTGGGAAGCTGTGCTCAGCAAATGCAGATTTCTCCAGTTCTTGATTTTTAATATACCATTGACGTTCTCCATAGCGGTCAGAAGTGGTCCGGATGGACTGATCGATGTAATTGCTACTGCACTCACAAGGTATATTATAAATCCCAGGGATCTGTGGCCGAGACTGTGCTTAACAGGGTGTAGCATCTTCTTTACCATCTTAGGAGGTCATCTTCCCAGTACTCAGCCTTCCTGCTGGATACAGAATGGAAGGAATAGTCAGTACCTCATCATGTGAATGTTCAACATTTTCACATTTCCTTTTCCTGGAGAATGTTGACTTCATATCATACAAATCAGAGTTGTTCTTTTCGAACACATTCTTCAGATGATTGATTTCAGAATACAAGTGGTCCTTGTCAAAAACAGTTTCTGCTCTGTGTACCAATGTATGTAAAACTGCTCTGTTCTGGACTGGATGATGAAAACTCTGGGCACTAAGATATAAATCAGTGTGCTTTGGCTTGCGTACACTGAGTGGCCATGACGTCCATCTGATTTTCGTTGTAGCAACACATCTAAAAATGTCAGCCTTCCTTCTATCTCTGTCTAAACAATGAACAGGATGTTTGGGTGCATACTGTTCATAGGTTCAAGGAAGTGCTGCAGAGCTTCTATGCCTTGTGGCCAGACCACAAACATGTCGTCAACATAATGATAGCATGAAGATGGTCGAAAGGGAGCAAAATTTAATGCACACTCCTCAAAATGATCCATAAAAAAGTTGGCCACTGCTGGAGACAATGGAAACTCCATAGCCATTCTGTCTGTCATTTCATAAAATGTACTGCCTTACAAGACACAGGGGTTGTTATAACACATCAGAACAACTTCCTTGCACAAGGAAAACGCTTTGCCAAAAGTTTCACTGTGTCCTCCACAGGAACTTTTGTAAATAGTAAGACCACATCCAGGCTGACTAAAAAATGAAAATGGGATTTATGACATTCCTTGCAAGTGCAGTAGCAACTACATCGGTCAGTGCATCTGCACCATTTCCAACCGTCATGCTGAGCATCAGTGGCATATTACTAATCGAGTACTGGAGAACTCCGCAGTTGCTGAACACAGCTTCACAAGCAAATAAAAATACTGTTAAATGAAACAAAAGTTTTGTTCCAGGCTCCTACATACTGGGATTCTGCAGTTGAAGAGGCTGTAGAAATAAGAATGTCTGACATGAACTTCAAATGTGACAGCAGATATAATCTTAGTGGTGCATGGAAATGAGCTCTCTGTGCAGAGAACAGGCAGAGATATCTGTCACAATGTTTATGCTACTAGAGGAACGGTGGTGCCACCAGCATAGATGTTGACACCATCTGCAACAGCATTATGTAATCACCAACCAATCAAAAGCCATCTATGGACTATATAAGGCCACCATAGGCACTATAACCTCTTCCTTGTTTAACATATTTTTAACAATGAACAAAAGCACCATAGCTGGAAATCTGGAGATAAAAGATAAAGTTCGACTACTTTTCAGTATTTTCCTGTGTTTCACACACTGTCTTGTGCTTTGTTCGTTTATGTTTGTCTAACGTACTTTTCACAGTGAATGCCATATCACATTGCTGACACTTGTACGGTTTCTGCCCTGTGTGTGTCCGCATGTGAACTTTCATGTTATGACTAATAGATTTTCCACATACAGAGCAAGTGACATACTTCTTGCCATTTTCTACATGAGACTTCTCGTGAGTGTGTAAGTTACGAGCTGAGGCAAAACATTTATCACAATGGCTACATTTAAATGGGCGATCTCCCATATGTTCATTTATATGGGCTGTCAACATGGATTTACGCAAAAACCCTTTACTACACATTGAGCAGTTGTATGGTTTATCTTTTGAATGTTTTTTTGCATGCTGGTTTAGATTTCCAATACTGCTATAAAATTTTCCACAGACTGTGCACTTGTGAGGCTTTTCACCAGAGTGTGTTCGCAGATGTACTTTGTAATCAAATTCTTTCATGAAGCCTCGTTTACACACATCACAATTAAAGCGAAAAAGGCCTTCGTGTATGCGCATATGTGATTGTAAGTGAGATTTTGTAGCAAACTTCTTGTCACATTTTTCACATGAATGTTGTAAGTCCCCATTGCAAACACTGCTATGAGCTCGAAGATTGGACACAGATGAAAAACTATGACCACAGTGTTCACAAATAAAAGGGCGTTCACCCGTGTGTGTGCGCAAATGCACTCTCAGAGAATTTCTATGTAGAAAACCACGGCCACAATGTGAACAACTGAGTCTGAATCTGCCCTGATGTCGCCTCAAATGGTCATCAAGACTGTGCCGCTGGATGAAACCACGCCCACAAATTTCACATTGAAATCGGAATTCACCTCTATGCACCAACAAATGATTTTCTAAACGTCGTCGCATTGAAAATCCACGACCACAACGGTCACAGTAAAAACTGTACTGTTTTGTATGCATTTGTTTATGCCTGCTCAGATACTCTTTGCTACAAAATGATTTATCACATAGAGCACACCAAAACTTTTTGCTTTCAGTTTCATTTTGTTGACTGCCATTTTCATTTGAAATCTCACACTGTGCAGTACATGAAGATTGATTACTTTCACTTTCAATTGTTTTCACTTTTGAAGACAGACTATTTTCACTTGAAACCTCATGGACCTTAATTACAGTTTCCTCTTCTACTATCAAACTGGGTGCTTTGATGCATTTTGTCTCAGGAACTTTGTTAGTAATATCAGAAATAACATCAACTGCTGATTTATCACTTTCATTATTTACATCCTCGGAGAGCTCAGAACTCTTAACTTCCATATTACCACCTTTCCCACTGTTCACCCACTCATCATTTGCATTTAAAGGCAAAATTTCTGGCCTATTTGCAAACAACTGTTTCAGGTCTTGTTTAACAGCATCTAGTTTCACTTCAAGGCAGTCTATTGTGTCAATAAGGTTTAAACATCGTCTGCAAATTGACACGTCGCATGTTGATATGTGATTCAGTACACCATATGATACAATTTGCTCCAGCTTCTTTGCAACAGGGGTGTTGCTGACAGAAACAAGTGGAGAACTGCTGCTCATTTGCACAAGGCACACACTGGACATGCTTGAACTTGCTGTTACACTACACACGAAACACCTTTCTGATGTATTTCTATCCAGGCCAACAATCTGTAACAAATGAGAAGAAAATGGAGTATCATAACACCAGGAGATTCACAATAATGTTCAACTATCTTACACATGCATCCCTGAGCTAATTTAGGCAGTTATACATTCATTATGACCAACTCATTCAAATGGTCAATTCCTTTTGAGAATATTTCTATATCAGGTTTCCTAAATTGTCCATAAAGATTATTTTTGCACATGTCCTACTTATTAGATAATATGACAGGAAGGAAATTATCAGTTATCAACTGACATTGTTGTCTCAACACAGCTAACAAGACTTTAAGCTGATGTATTACAAGCTGGTTTTTCCCCAGGATATTCAACTGACATTTCCCCATCACGAGTGGCTGGCACTGTCAAAGGTGTACCCTCTACTGCCACTAGTGTACTCGAGTGTGATCCTTTGACAATGCCAACCACTCATGCCGACAAAACATTGGAAAATTGTTAAACAAACATCAGCCACAGATCCCAGCAGTCAATACGCAACAAGTGTCCACGAAAGCCTCAAAAATTTTGTAAGACTGGGTTGTACAGTGAAATTCTATGAGAAAAACAAAATAAATAAAAATAGAGATTAAAATCTTGTCAACAACACCATTAGAGACAGTGCACATGTTCAGATGGAGAAAGAGGAAAGTATGTTTTGTTATTTTCAAAGAAACTGTCAGGGTATTTACTTTAAGCGATTAAGAAAAAATCTGGATTGGCACTCCACTATGTGAGAAATAACCTGAACAACAACTAGCCACTTAATAATTAGCAGTTTTCTTCTTTCTTTAACATTGTGACTGCCTGAAGCCTGCAGCAGACACAGTGGGGGTTCACAACAGACACCGTGTGCACGCCAGCAGTCACATGCTCCACCTCATGCACTGGTGCTGCTGCTCGCAGTGTGGTTTCAGTTGCCTGATACTGCAGCCATGTGTGATTTGCACGTGTGTGTGTGTGTGTGTGTGTGTGTGTGTGGACATATACTGTACTAAACAGAGAGAAGCACGCAGCCACTGGCAAGCAAACGGCGTCAGGCATGACACCTCTGCTGTGTCTGCTGAAGGCCTCAAAGCAGTCAAAGTACTAAATTTTATGAGTTTTGGTCAGCTACCTCCGTCTTCAAGGTGTTTTGTATCTAGTTTATTATTTATATAATTTTGAACACATGATGTTGGGCGTATTTTCTACAGATTTCTGCTTAAGGTCTGCTCTTAGTTATTCTTGTATGTTGTAGAAATTTGAAACATATAGTGTATTCATATATAACAGTATGTCATAAGAAAAATGTTGAACTTTGCAAACTAATTACACAAGATTCAAACAAAACTGTCAACCCTTAAACATTCCTTTTTTTTAAATACCTTATGCCAATTGCTCATATGCACATATAAAAACAATATAATCATATTATTACATGATTATTATGAAATATCACTATTGACTTATGCTAGAAAATATTATGTATAAGGCAAGAAACATTATTATGGTACAAAAAATTACAAACATACAAAAAATAACTACATATGCCTTAAGCAATGTATTAAACAATGGAAAATCTAGAATCGAATAATGACAATATTATGAAAAGGATAGATCGCTATTCACCATGTAGTGGAGGTGTCGAGTCACAGATGGGTACAACAAAAAGACCACTAAGCAAGTAAGCTTTCAGCTAAAAGGCCTTCTTCAGAATTAGGCAACGTATATGTACACACACACACACACACACACACACACACACACAAATTTATATAAATGCATCTGCATGAATGTATGCGTCTGCATATTGTCTAATTTGGAAGAAGACCTTTTGGCCGGAAGTTTACTTGTTTAACAGTTTTTTTCTTGTGCCTATCAGCAACTCAGCATTTTTCAGTAACATATTATAATAAATATGTGTCTTTTGTAATGTAGATACCACCAATGACAGGCAATGCTCTAAACTAGTCCATAAAATAAACTAATACCAATAATTAGTCATGAATATGACATATTTACAATTTCTGTTATCTTGCAGAAATTTACCAAACTTAACAGCCCACTTTCATACACAACTGACATATCTAGCTAATATTTTATGCAGGCTGAGATAAACAACAAAATGAACAATTGATGGTTTACATCACATGAAGGTATTACAGTTGTTTTGTAAGTTAATCCTGCTGATTTCTTCAGGTCAATATGACCCAGAAAGAAGTTGGTGCTTCCACAGGATTTTTATATTTAAATGTTAGTACTTGAAATAACATTCGGTACAGCCTAAGATTCAAATGAAGAAAAACAAGTATTCTCTCCCTTGTTACAGCTCAATTTGTTACAGTTGTATGCCTTGGGTCTACCCCATCTGGTCAAATCTGTCCAGACAGTCCTATGTAATGCAGAATGGACCACCACATTTTACAAAAGGTTGGTTCTGTCATTATACAAGGAGGCTGAGAGTATGACATCCTGAAAGATATGGATCAAGGCAGCCAAGTAGATGCAGTAATCCTTGATTTCCACAACGCATTTTATTCAGTATCATACTAACGTTTTTTTTCCTTAAAAAGTACAGTCATACAGAGTATCAAACAAAATTTGTGACTGGATGGAGGATTTCTTGCTAGAAAGAACACAGCATGTTGCCACAGACAGAGACCCTTGCTGTTCATATTGTACATTAACGACCTATCGGATGAAATTAATAGTAACCTTAGACTTTTCACAGATGACACACAGTTATCTCAAATACTGTATTCTCTGAAGAAAAAAAAAGCTGCACAAATATTCAGTTAGTTCTTGATAACATTCCGAAGACGTGCAAAGACTGATAATTTGTTTAAATGTTCAGAAATCTAACATTGTGCACTTCATAAAATGAAGAAAAGTAGTATCACACAACTACAATACTAATGAGTCACAAACAGAATAATTAACACACTGACTGCCACAAGGCCACGGACGACCATATCAGAGCCTCAGGTGTGATACCGTGGCCTAGCCTGGTGTGGCAGTGAAACATCCCTCACTATGCATCCAGCAGTCAATGTTTTAATTCATAAAATCACTTAGGTACAACAGTTGGTAGGGTTATGAAATAGAATAATCTCACAGGCTCAGTCATAGATAAAGCAGGTGGCAGACATCGGGTCATTATTTAAATTCACTCAAACTATAAAGAAATTTGTTACAAAAGACTTGTATGACCCATCTTAGACCATTGCTCAAATATGTGGGACCAGTAGCAAATAGGACTAACAGGAGAGACTGAACATACACAAAGAAAGGCAGCACCAATGGTCATAGGTTTGTCTGATCCAAGAGAGAACATCAATGAGATGCTAAAAGAGCTGAACTGGCAGGCACTCAAAGATAGCCATGAAGCGTTCCACAAATGCCTACTCACAAAGTTTTTTAAGAACCAGCATTTCACAAGAAATGTAGAAACATTATACAGTCTCCTATGTATATCTCTTGCAGAAACTGTGAAGATAAGATTAGACTTATTACAGTATGCACGAGCAATTTAAACAGTAATTCTTTCCGTGCCTCACATGCCAATGGAAGGGAAAAGATGACTGACTGACAATTCTACAATACAACAGGTGTTTAAATACAGGTGTTAAAACTATTAAAACATTAAACTGAATGAAAAGTCTGCTGAAGCTGTATTTACTTAAGTCGATCAGAGACCCACACAACCAGTTTCACAACTTTCAAGTTACATCTTCTTGTGTTTCTACAAAAAAAAATTATAAATTAATGCTTTGATAATGGGTAAATGAAATTATCTGAGGCATCTTAAAGTACTGAGTGAATAGACTTAAATAAGGAAGACAATATTATGGATCTAGTTAGGTATACTATGTGTGGATCATATTCACCCAACGAAGAATGGGTCTATATGTATTTAGTAAATAAGATTTGGTATTTAATACCAAAAGAAGATTACTTACAGATGCTATGTCATATGGTATAGGGAGTTGTTACGGAATGCCGCAGAGTAACAGTTGGCGACAGTTTGTAACAACCTCCTGCACCATATGACACAGCATTTGTAAGTAATCTTCTTTTGGTATAAAATAACGAATCTTATTTATGGAATATGTATTGGCCTATTCTTTGTTAGGCAAATGTAATTCACATGTATCTAGCTAGATCCGTAATACTTTCTTCCTTATTTAACTCTATTCACTCAGTACTTTAAGATATCTCAGATAACTTCATTTCCCCATTATCAGAGCATTAATTTATAACATTTTTTGTACAGCTATACACCAGAAGATGCAACTTCAAAGTTGTGAAACCGTTTGTGTGGGTCTCTGGTAAACTTAAATAAATACAGCTTCAGAGGACTATTGGCCTTTTGATTCAATTTTATATTTTAATAGTTTTAACACCTGTATTTAAACACCTGTTATACTGTATGAATCGTCAATCACACATGTATAGCTATTTTAGCTGTGGCTGCCCCAGTTTTAAAATTATCTGAAAGTGAGGGAACCCTAGCATGCCTTGCCATGAGAAGTACCCTGTGCCATGCATTTCACAATGGATTACGAAGTATAGATATACTGCCAGTAGTGCTGTGGGGAATGACAGGTGATGAGTTTATCTTAAAAACTCATACCTGTTGCATAATTTCATTGAGGCTCATTTACCTGTAAACAAGTGAGTGTGAATAGGAGGTGAACAGCAGCCACATGAGTTTCTTAACTTGATATTAAAATTTTTCAAGGAAGGGAAAAATTGATCTAATTTGAGTCAACTGCCTCGTTTCAAGAAAAATTAGTTATAATGACTTGGCTTTGTGAAAGGCCAAAATTAACACCTCGTATCAGGCAACATGTAGTGTCTCATAGAGATAAATTACTGCATTCCCAGAGGGGCAAATGCAGTGTATAGCTAAATTACCAGACTGAAGCAAGAAGATGGAAATAACTGCCAAAGAAAATTTTTAAACTGATTCATTTCCTGGGTTTTCACTCTAAAAAATAAGTTTTTAAGTTGGTTATCCAAATCTTCTACTGCTAAATGTCATACTATCAAAAGTATGTAACAGCACCCTACTGAAGGATGTGGTTCTGCAACAGAACTTAATTGATATGTAGTGACTGGGTGTGATGTAAGAAGCTTCTTAGGTCATAATGCTTGTTCACACTCAAAAATTGTTCTATGAATTTCCTCAAAACTCATTCTATGGATTTTGCTAATGAACAACAGTGCTTTGTTTTATTTTAAACACGCACTATTCCTAAGAAAGTCCATTATTGCATAACAACTATTTAAGAGCAATAACTGCCACTGATCCATTTATGTAACAGAAAAAGCCCTTGGTATCTGTTATTTCTCACACTGTCCATCATATGTCACACTCTGAACCGATGAGCTCTTCAAAGAAAGGAAATAAAAGTTGAAATAATGTTCTCAGAAATTTGTGTATATGTAGAAAAGATCAGCAAAAACTGCATCACACCTCCCTGACTTTAATATCCCATGAAACAAACTTTTCAACTGACATGTATTTTGTTCATGTAAGGCTAACTTAATGCAACACTTAAAATTTATTGGGCCTTGAATACCACCAGTTATTTTAGAATCACACTTGATACTAGTAACAACACCACACTCAACAGCCCAAGTTTCTTTTAAAGGAAGGTTTTTAAGCCATGCTAGATGCACATTAACTTACATAGTGACATTAAAATAGTGACAAAACTCATGTGATCACCCTATGCCTATATCTCAAGATCATTTCAAACTTATCACAGAACCACCAGTACATAAAATAAGCACAGAGGAATTGATACACACCAAAGATGATCAAGAATGCCCAAGCTATACAAAAATGTTATTAGAAGCATTCCTGAGACAACACAAGGCAAAACACGGTAGTAAGTTAAGAGAAACAAAAGCGAAACTGACTAGAAAAAAGTCCGCAGAATTAGGTGAACATATTATGATGTAGTGTGAAATCACATTGATATATATATAAATACATGTCTTTTAAAATGATTTGTGCATATTATCTATAAAACTGAATGCACAGAGAAAAATGAAATCTGCACAAATAAAAGGTAATGTCCAGACTGACTGACTCATCATAGCCTAGCCCAGCCCAAACCACTATGGACAGAAACTTGAAATTTTGAAAAGGTGTTGATGTTATACTGTAAGCATCACTTACTAAGGCATTTTTCGAAATTGCACCCTAAACAAGGTGAAATAAGGGATGAAAGGTTTTTTGAAAATTTGTTGCTATTAACACAATTTTGGAACTAGACCTATGAAAATTGGTATTTGTTTTCTCGGTCAGAAATAAAAAAAAGTATGGTATTTGACTTCTCAGTTACAAACAAAAATTATATGTATTTCAGTGGTTTCGGAAATTCAACTCCTAATGGGATGAAATAGGGCCAGACTGATTCTTTGACTTATCGTCACTCAGCCCAAACTGCCAAGGATAGAAACCTGAAATTTGGAGGGGCACTTGTGGCCGAAGACTTCTGACATAAGAAGTGACCCTCATTCTGTCAACTGCTTTGGCAAAGAGGGCAGAGAAGCGGGCAGAGGTTCAGGGCACTCTCTAGTCCTTGAGGTAGGAAACTGTCCCTATAGGTGGAAGAATCAGCAATGATGAACAGCAATGGAAACCACTGGATTAAAGACACACAATGTGTATCCACAGAACATATGGCCTGTAATTGAAAAAGTGCCATAATGATCGTTCCATTGGCAAAAGATTCCGGAATAGTCCCCCATTCAAATCTTCAGGAGGGGACTGCCAAGGGGGAGGTGACCTTGAGAAAAAGACTGAATAACCAATGAAAGGATAATGTTCTATGAGTCAGGCCATGGATGTCAGAAGTTTGAACAAGGCAGGGAAGCTATAAAGTCTGAAAAGGGAAATTGAAAGGCTCAGTCTACATATAGTAGGCGTCATTGAAGTGAAATGGAAAGAAGACAAGGATTTGTGGTCAGATGAGTACAGGGTAATATCAACAGCAGCAGAAAATTATATAACAGGAATAGGATTCGTCCTGAATAGAAAAGTGGGGCAGACAGTGTGTCACTGTGAACAGTTCAGTGATAGGGTTGTTCTTATCAGAATCGACAGCAAATCAACACTGACATGACAGTTCAGGTAAACATGCCGACTTCGCAAGCTGAAGATGAAGAAATAGAGAAAGTATATGAAGACACTAAAAGGGTAATACTGTATGTAAAGGGAGATGAAAATCTAATAGTCTCGGGGGACTAAAATTCAGTTGTAGGAGGAGGAGTAGTAGAAGAAAAGGTTACAGGAGAATATGGGCTTGGGACAAGGAATGAGAGAGAAGAAATACTAACTGTGATCTGTAATAAATTTTAGCTAGTAATAGCAAATACTCTGTTCAAGAATCACAAGAGGAGGAGGTATACTTGGCAAAGACCGTGTGATATGGGTAGATTTCAATTAGATTGCACCATAGTCGGACAGAGATTCTGAACTCAGATGCTGGATTGTAAGGCATACCCAAGAGCAGATATAGACTCAGATCACAACTTAGTAATGTTGAAGAGTAGGTTGAAGTTTAAGAGATTAGGCAGGACAAATCAATATGCAAAGTAGTGGGATACAGAAGTACTAAGAAATAATGAAATACGCTTGCAGTTCCCTAAGCCTATAGATACAGCAATAAGGAATAACTCAGTAGACAGTACAGTTGAAGAGGAATGGACATCTCTAAAAATGGCAATCACAGATGTTGGAAAGAAAAACATAGGTACAAAGAAGGTAACTGCGAAGAAGCCATGGGTACAGAAGAAATACTTCAGTTGACCAAGGAAAGAAGGAAGTACAAAAATGTTCAGGGAAATTTAGGAATAAAGAAATACAAGTCACTGAGGAATGAAATAAATAGGAAGTGCAGGGGAAGCTAACATAAAATGGCTGCAGTAAATGGTGAAGAAATTGAAAAAGAAATGATTGTCAGAGGGACTGACTCAGCATATAGGAAAGTCAAAATAAGCTTTAGTGAAACTAAAAGCAAGGGTGGTAACATTAAGAGTGCAACAGGAATGCCACTGTTAAACACAGAGGAGCGAGTACACTGAAGGACTCAATGAGGGTGAAGATTTGTCTGATGTGACGAGAAGAAACAAGAATTGATTTAGAAGAGATAGGGGATCCAGTATTAAAATCAGAATCTAAGAGAGCTTTAGAGGACTTAAGATCAAATAAGGCAGAGGGGATAGACAACATTCCATCAGAATTTCTAAAATCATTTGGGGAAGTGGCAACAAAATGACTATTCGCTTTGGTGTATAGAATGTATGAGTCTGACGACATACCATCTGACTTTCACACAAATAGCAACCACAGAATTCCGAAGACTGCAAGAGCTGACAGGTGTGAGAATTAACACACAATCAGCTTAACAGCTCATGCATCAACACTGCTGACAAGAATGATATACATAAGAATGGAAAAGAAACTTAAGGACCTTTTTTTGTGGGGTTTTAGGGCGCAAATCATCTAAGGTCATAAGCGCCCCATAGAATACTGGGACTGCAAGGGGAAAAAACCGTTTCAAGGTCCAATACAGAAAGGAAGAAAAAAACAAATCTAAAACGTCAAGACATTACGGAAGAATATCTAAAAGACAGCGACAAGACACCGGAGTCACCAGGTAGAAATCAAATCTCTTATGTCATATTACTGCTTTTTAAAAAAAACTTAAAACGTGAGCCACAGCTCGCATATCAGGACAGGAAAAGCGGGCGGCAGCCTGACCCTGAGACATAAGTGGCTAAAATAGGGGCAGAGGATCAGGAAACGTCTGACTGTTAATGGCTGGCTACAGAAAGGACAGCTGGGTGCAGGGTCGACAGTCAACAAGTGGCGGTGACTAAAGTGGCACTGCCCTATTCGCAACCAAGCTAACATTACTCCCTCATGACGAGACGGCTGGAAGGAAGTCGACCAGGCTGTTGGGAGAGGTTTGACTTCTCTGAGTTTGTTCCCATGAAGGGAGCACCAATGGTCATGCCAAAGTGACGTGATACGCCAATAGAGAAAAATACGAATATCTTGCGAGGGAACAGAGTAAGAGGTGGGCCAACTGAGATGGACTGCGGCCTTGGCTGCAGCATCAGCAGCGTCATTCCCAGGCATACCAACATACCCAGGAACCCACATGAACATCACTTGGGCCCGCCATCCGGGAACAAATGGAGGCAGTCCTGGATCCGTCGAACGATGGGGTGGATTGGATCTAGATCACCCAGACTCTGAAGAGGACTAAGGGAGTCAGAGCATATCACACAGCGAGTGAACTGGTGCCTCCGGATGTACTGAACAGCCTGATAGAGGGCAAAAAGCTCTGCGGTAAAAACTGTGCACTGGTCAAGAAGCCGGTATTGAAACTTATCATCTCCGACAACAAAAGCATAGCCAACACCGTGAGCGGACTTGGAACCATCAAAAATTAAGGATCCATTAGATGATGACCAGTTTGGCTTTAGGAAAGGTAAAGGTACCTGAGAAGCAATTCTGACACCACAGTTGATAATGGAAGCAAGACTAAAGAAAAATCAAGACGCACTCATAGGATTTGTCGATCTGGAAAAAGTGTTCGACAATGTAAAACAGCGCAAGATGTTCGAAATTCTGAGGAAAATAGGAATAAGCTAAAGGGGAGGCAGGTAATATACAGCATGTACAAGAGCCAAGAGGGAATAATAAGAGTGGATGACCAAGAACAAAGTGCTCAGATTAAAAAGGGTGTAAGACAGGAATGCAGTACTTTGCTCCTACTGTTCAATCTGTACACTGGAGAAGAAATGATGGAAATAAAAGAAAGGTTCAGAAGTGGAATTAAAATTCAAGGTGAAAGGATATCAATGACAAGTTTTGCTGATTAAATTGCTACCGTGAGTGAAAGTGAAGAAGAATTACATGATCTGCTGAATGGAATGAACAGTCTAGAGTACGGAATATGGATTGAGAGTAAATCGAAGAAAGGCAGAAGTGATGAAAAGTAACAGAAACGAGAACGTGGAGAAACATAACATCAGGATTGATCGTCACGAGGCGGATGTAGCTGAGGAACTCTACTACCTAGGCAGCAAAATAACCAATGGTGGAAGTTTATGTTTGGAGAACAGCACTGTGTGGTAGTGAAACAAGGACTGTGGGAAAACTGGAACAGAAGAGAATTGAAGCATTTGAGATGTGATGCTACAGACAAATGTTGAAAATTAGGTGGACTGATAAGGTAAGGAATGAGGATGTTCTGCACAGAATCAGAGAGGAAAGGAATATGTGGAAAACACTGACAGGGTGAAGGGACAGGATGATAGGATATCTGTTAAGACATCAGGGAATGATTTTCATGGTACTAGAGGGAGCTGTAGAGGGCAAAAACTGTAGTGAAAGACAGAGATTGGAATACACCTAGCAGATAATTGAGGGCATAGGTTGCAAGTGCTACTATTGGATGAAGGTCCACAATAATGAACTTATAAAACAAAACAATATGATTTAGGTTAGACTGCTGCTTGCCAATAGAGGAGGCACTGAGCAGACAGCAGTCACATTTAAAAGAGTAGACTGCTGGATAACATCCGCTTTCAGACAAAGTCCCTCAGCAGATGAAGAAATAAATGCACACAAATTCATAAATGCCCAAGTCACACACTTATGGCCACTGTCATCTCCAAGTGCTTGTCTGCCACTCAACACCTCCTCTATGTAGTAAGAAGAAATTTATCCTAATTCACATTGTTATTCCAGTCCAGATTTTCCCTTGTTTGAACTTATAAAACTATTTTTGTAACAGATTTCCTTGCTGGTAAAGATTTTAAGCTAACTCAAAGTCACAAATACTAGCAGAATGTTAATGAGGATGCTTTAATGGTTGCGAGTGCCGTTTGGTGATGACCATGATATCATACAAAATTGAACAGAGTAACAATCACTATTTGTGAACGCAGGTCAGATAGCCACAAACACACCAAAATTTCTACTGAACACTGTCACAAGTGATGAGACAAAATTCATTTATTTGAGCAGAATACCGTGAAACAATCTATTGAATGGCGTAACTCATATTCACTATACCAATGGCAGCCAGAAAGCTGTGCCCCTTATTTTCTCTCTCTTGAAATAATGAAGCAATATGCTGAATTCGAAACCAGTAGTGAGAAATAGCATTGTTTCTGTTGTTCATGAAGGCCAGGAGAAAATTCTTGGGAATTTCTAGATCAATACAGCACAGTAAACTTGTAGGACAATATCACCAGTTTTGAGAAGCTCTGAAGGACCTGCTACACATTAATTATACACAACAAGCAGTAGCACAATCACCAAATTTTCATTTCTTCAGGGCACTGAAGGTTGTATCACCTTCAGAATGATAAGATAGTGAAAGATGTCATTTGCCAGTGGCTGATGAGAAATAAGGAGACTTTTTATTGTGAACTTACTTTTATTTCTGACACAATCATAACAGATTTTAGCCTTTGTTGGCAATCTTCAGATACTACAATAAGAAAAAGAGAAAAGTCTTTATTAACATATCCTACAACCTGTACAAAAAATGTGAGTTTTACTTGTAAGTTAACTAAAGTAACACTGAAATACACTTGGTTCATGCATATTACTGGCCTATTACTGTTGAACAAAATGTTCATTACATATGTGACCAGAGCAAACTCAATAACAAAAAAACATGGAATTGTATAGGTACACTCAAGTGTGCTTTGCTTTCATTGCTTTTTGCATTTGATGTCAACATCTGCTGTATGACAAACCTTCAAATGTAAAATTCATAAAATATTATCAAAGTTACAATAGAAGGAAACCAGGCACCATCTGGCTATGACATATTTCTGACAGCTGATGGTAGTGTACTTCGCATTGCTTGGTGTTTACACCACTGGCTTTAAGCACAGAGGAGATGACACAGCCCTGACTGCACAGGACACCATTCCATTCTAGACTGCTGCCACTTCTTTTCTGGCTAGAGATAGTTAGTGGAGTGGATGCTCAGGAAAGATGACAATGGCCGGATAGCACAGTGCAGGGTCCATCAGAAAGATCTTACTTTGCTTTAATATACTTTTACCACTTTAACATCTCAATATTCATTTATAATGTACAACCATTACAACTCTTATGACTTTCACATATTTTATGGTTTTCACTTTTATATGTTTTCCGTGTAGGGGATGCATGCACTATGTGCAAATAGTAGGAAAAGCATAGCACATCTGGTTTATATATATATATAAAAATCAGCTAATTTTTAAGTTTAGTTTGATAATATATGTGATGAATGTTTCGTTGACCAAGTGCTGCCCACTATTAATATGTATGTACCACACATACTTCGGTTTTACTCTACTTAATTCAACAGTAGGACTTGCACAAATTTTTACAAGTTTTATTGTGGAAGGATGTACGGAATACTTCACTGGAAATACAAACTGATAGGTATAACCTTGAACCTATCAGCACATTATCATATTTTAAATTTATCCTAGTTTTCATTTACATGTTTTTGATTTTTCAATCAAGCTGTCATTTTCTATGCACATTTAGAAACTCAGCTGCAAACCCAAAAACTTGTACATAATCAATTTTGCCCAAAAATCAAAAAGATCCCAACTAAACTTTAATTAAAGTAATTAAGACAAAAAATAGGGGTTGTTATTTTCTGACTGTCCCAAATAATGTAAAAATATCTATTGCTGTAAATAAAAAATGAAAATTAGGATAGATGAAGCAATGGGTGGCAGACAGGCACATTTAAAATTAGACTATTGAATAATATTAATCTGTCAGCAAAGTTCTTATCAGACGTAGACTGTGTGAGCAGTGAACTTGGCTAGTGGGGGTATTGGGGTTGCAGAAGAGGCATGAGGTGGGGAATGGGGATCATGAGGTAGCAGTGGGAGTGTGCAGGGACATGGAAGGGCCAGAATTGTGGGCTGCTCGGTCCAGCATTGGGAATTTGTGTTGGGAGAGAGGAGAGAAGCAGAGAAGATGAAGGGACTATACACAAAGGGTGGGGGCTACAGTGAGTGCGTGTGAAGCTGAAGTGGGGGCAGATGGAGGACAAGGACTAGTGAAGGTTGAGGCTAGTGGGGTTACTGGAACAAAGAATATATTATAACGAAAGTTCCCACTTGCGCAATTCGAAAAAGCTGCTATTGGTAGGAAAAATCCAGATGATATGGGTTGAGAAACAGAAGCTGAATGAAAGCGCATCATGTCATGCCGCATACTCAGCAAATGGGTGGTACAGCTGCATCTTGGACACAGTTTAGCCATGGTCATTCATGCAGATAGACAGCTTGTTAGTAATCACATCCACATAAGATGCTACACAGTGCAGATAAGTACCACACTGCTGCTTTCAGAAATACCTTTGATGGGGTATGAAATGCCTGGGACAGGGCTGGAGTATGCGGCAGTGAACGGATGTATGGGACAGATTTTGTGTGTAGGTCTTTTACAAAGATATGAACCATGGTGGCAAACGGCTAGGGCAGGGGTGGAATAGAGACAGAAAAGGATATTGTGTAGACTGGATGGACAGCAGGATTTCATTGTGGGAAGAAAGGGGAGAATATTTCTCATTTCCCAGCATGACAAAAGGTAGTTTAAACCCTGGCGGAGAATGTGATTCAGGTGCTCCAGTCCTTGGTGGTACTTAACCATGAAGGGGCACTTCATTGCAGCTGGTCAGTCGGTATATGGGTTGGGGGCAGAGGTTAAGTGACTGTGTAGACAAGGTATGAGAGATCTGTTTCTGGACATGGTTTGGTCAGTGAAAGCCACAGGGGACCCTCAATCATTTGGTTGGACAGGGACAAAATTATAAAAATATGTGGAAACATAATACTACTGCTGGCCATATACTGTACAACTAACGGAAAAATGACTTTATAAGGAAGCAGGATGTCTTCACGTACAATCAAATAAAGAAAATAGTCTTATGTTTTGTATGTTGTCTGACTACAATATCATACTCACTTCATTAACAGTAACTTCGCCCTCAGGAACTTCTTCCTCACCACCAGTCTCTTCAACAATTATGTCACTTTCTCCACCAGCTGAAGATGATCCCTGGTTGCTGTTTTCTTTATCGTCATCATCTACTTCTTCACTTTGGGTTGCAGTTGCATTTAGACACACATCCAACGGACAACTGTGAAAGCAGGTTGTATTATGCCTCTGTGCAATGTGATGAGAACCAAATGCATTTAACGCCTCTTGCAGTTGACAGCAACTGCTACTGCCCAAAGTGCTGTTGGCAGGACATTCTCCTCCAATTTTTGTCTCTGATGATAAACAAGCATTTACTGCGTCACACTGAATGGGAGGTTCTGTACTGTATCTCTGATTTTGATACGATTGTTGTACCAATGAAATCTGATCATGTGATGTAGAAAATGTCTTGCTAATATCTTCGAAAGTGTTATTACCATGAGAATGATCTTTGATTGGTATTAAAGAAGAGCTAGTTTTGTTCTGACTGACTTCATTATTAAAATGAATTGAAAATGGCACATTTGAGTACAGTACATCTTCCAAAGGAGTGCTGAAGATGGATGGTTGTTCTTCCAAATTTGATTTCTGTAGCAGGTTCTCTGAAGCATTTACACTATGTTGATGCACTTTTTGTAAGTTGTAGTACTTTCCAGTCTGCTCTTTAATTACCTCAGAATTTAGTCTACTAGCTTCTGATGTACATGGAGAGTGCTTATTTGATGAGGTCTGATTCACAGAATTAAAATAATTGCCAGCTAAATGACTGCTGACAGATCCTTTCAAATCTGAATGTTCATGTGAGGTAGCACTGACTTGGGGCAATGAGCACGAGGGAAACTGTTCAGTGCATTTTAAGCTGTTATGTTCATTATGAGTTTGCTGGCCTAAAGGAGTTCCCAAACCTGGGCTACAAAACCATGAATGTGTGTCAACACTTGTAATATTTTTTGAAGAGCAGCTTAGTAAGTCTTTTGTCAGCATTTTGAATGGATCAGCAGGAAGAGGTGAGCAAAGCCCAGTGTTTTCAAGGACACGAGTTGCACAACATGTATGAGATACACCTTGTGAGTGGCAACTAATACTCTTTTCACTGTATATGTTTTTATTTGTTGCTTCAGTCTGTGAACCACCAGATGAAGAAACTCTACTTTCAAATACCCACGGTGGAGGATCAACAATTCCGTAACTGTTGAATCCAAAAGCACTTTGATTCGAAAAGTTTGTTTGTGGAGCAAACATGCCATTATACAAATTCTGGCTTTGGTTTGATATAACAGAATTAAAAACTGGAGAAGGCTGTGTCCCACCACGGTAGTAATAATGGCCACTAGAATTTGGAATATGAGAACCTGATGGATGTGAAGCACTGGTTGACACTGTCATTGTTGGTTCACAACTGTCATATGTAGAACACAGTGAAAACTGATCTTGAGGTTGCAATGTTCTTGAGTTCTGAACACTCGTCCTCACATGTTGCAAATTTTCTCTGGAATTTCGCATTTCTTCAAAATATACGAAGAGTTGAAAATTAAAATATTTGATTCAGTACTTCCCGGATGCCTCTCTCTCAAACTACAGCATAAATCCACACATCTGAAAAAGGAAAATAAAATCTTGAAATTGGCACAATCACACAAAAATTGCTGAGCTGTGGAAATAAAGTTAATAAATACAATCTTTTTCATCATTTTATCATTACTGGAAAGAAATGAACACACTTCGTACACCATGATCACAGTGAAGACATTTTCATCATTCCGAGCTGACTGGTTTTAACAGTCATAGGCTGCCATAATCTGATCTTAAGCAACTTGCTATAAAATTGTCATGTTACACTACATGAAATCAACATGGCAATTTTATAACGAGTTCTATAATATCAGTTGATGGTAGCATAAGACTGTTGAAACCAGTCATCTTGGAACAATAAAACTGTCTACACTGCAATCGCAGTGTATGAAGTGTGTTCATTTGCAACCATACCGATTGCCCACAGAACATCAAGTGTACTTTATATTACTGGAAATAACAGTTTTCATTACTCATATTGTAGCAAGAAAAATCAGTACCCAAACAAAACTTACACCTCCAGCCCATCCTCCAAAAAATTACCAGCACAAGTTCTGTGCTCTAGTTATCATATTGAAGATTTAGCTGTACTAATTTTGTCAATAGTAGGAAACAATGTATTAAATTATACCTGACTGGTCACATGTGTTGGGGTAAATTCATTACAATGAATGTTTGGAAACAAGAAATATGAATTTGCACAGCTGTTATGATTAATTTGTAACCAGTTACAATTTATTCTTGGGAAATTGCCTGAAAAAAAAAAAAAAAAAAAAAAAATATATATATATATATATATATATATATATATATATATATATATATATATATATATATTTTTTTTTTTTTTTTTTTTTTTTTCCAGGCAATTTCCCAAGAATATATATATACAAGCAGACGTTTGTAAAGGCAAAGAGGGTCGAAACTCTTTGCCTTTACAAATGTCTGCTTGTGTCTGTGTATGTGCGGTTGGATATAGGTGTGTGTGCGAGTGTATACCTGTCCTTTTTTCCGCTCCCAGGATTGGAATGACTCCTTACCCTCTCCCTTAAAACCCACATCCTTTCGTCTTTCCCTCTCCTTCCCTCTTTCCTGATGAAGCAACCGTTGGTTGCGAAAGCTTGAATTTTGTGTGTATGTTTGTGTTTGTTTGTGTGTCTGTCGACCTGCCAGCACTTTCGTTTGGTAAGTCACATCATCTTTGTTAAGTCATCCGCTCATCAGTGCAATATTGAGAAAAGTGCTTTTGTTAACACTACGTCCATTCTTCAGTTTAAACTTTTGTAAATTCTTTCTCATTACACTGAGGTGAAAACAGTCATGGGATATCTCCTAATATCATGTCGGACCTCCTTTCGCCCGGCTTAGTGCAGCAACATGATACGGCATGGACTCAACAAAACGTTGGAAGTCAGCTGCAGAAATATTGAGCCATGGTGCCTCTACGGCTGTCCATAATTGCAAAAGTATTGCCACTGCAGGACTTTGTGCACAAACTGACCTCTCAATTATGTCCCATAAGTGTTCAGTGGGATTCACGTCAGGCAATCTGGGTGGCCAAATCATTCACCCGAATTGTCCAGAATGTTCTCCAAACCAATCATGAACTACTGTAGCCCGGTGACATGGAGCAATGTCATCCATAAAATTTCCATCATTGTTTGGGAACATGAACATGAATAGCCAAAAATTGTCTCCAAGTAGCTGAACATAACCATTTCCACTCAATGATCGGTTCAGCTGGCCTAGAGGACCCAGTCCACTCCAGGTAAACACAGCCCACACCATTACGGAGCAACCACCAGCTTGTACAGTGCCTCATTGATAAGCTGGGTTCATGGCATTGTGGTGTCTGCACCACACTTTAACACTACCACCAGGTCTTACCAACTGAAATCGGGACTCACCTGACCAGGCCATGGTCTTCCTGATGCCTAGGGTCCAACCAATAAGGCCACAAGCCCAGGAGAGATGTTGCAGGCGACGTCATGCTGTTAGCAAAGGCGCTCGCACCAGTCGTCTGTTACCATATCCCAATAATGCCAAATTTCACCACCCTGTCCTAACAGACACATTCGTTTTACATCCTTCATTTATTTCTGCAGTTATTTCACATGGTGTTGCTTGTCTGTAAGCAGTGACAACCCTACGCAAATGCCGCTTCTCTCGGTCATTAGCTGAAGGCCATTGGCCACTGTGTTATCCATGGTGAGAGGTAATGCCTGAAATCTGGTATTCTCGGCACACTCTTGACACTGTGGATCTCGGAATACTGATTTCTCTAATGATTTCCAAAATGGAATGTCCTGTATGCCTTGTTCCAACTATCAATCCACATTCAAAGTCTGTTAACTCCCATCACACTACCACAATAACGTTGGATCGTTTTGACATGAATCACCTTGGTATAAATGACAGCTCTGCCAAAGCACTGCCCTTTTATATCTTATGTACACAATACTAGCCTCATTTGTACACATGTATTCCTATCCGATGACTTTTGTCACTTCAGCTTAATGCCTCTTAACATCCATACTGCCATGGGTGATAAATGTGGATGCTGCCACAGATTGGTTAGTGAGGGGTGTTCTGTGAGAACTGTAAATTCTGGTTCCATAAGGGTGAATGTATTGGAGTAGACAAGAAACTGTCTAAGAAGGCTCTACAATGGACATCTAGGATTCACAGCAGAGAGAGAAAAATAGAAGCAGAATCTGAGGCAGTGAAATTTGAATTATGGCAGTTAAACGGAGACAAAGGCACTGGAATGTGTGAAAAAGTAACAGGTAAAAGGCAAAGAGGATTTACTTTGCAGAGCTTGTTCAGTGTCAGATTGAATAATAAACATGACCAGTTATCTGAGACAGGAGATGAAAAGCTCATTCAACAGCAGATGAAAATAGTAAGCAGCTGAAGAAGATTTCAGCTAGAATGGAAATAAATAACACACGGAAAGAGAGAGGTGTAGGCAAAAAGAGCAGGAAATATTAGGATCAGAGTTCCAGATCACAAGTATTGTGTAGCTAAGTGTGAGTCTTGATCAGGTGATAGAGGACATTAAGGCATTAACTACGGATCTGAACGAGGATGACCAAGCAGCACTGGTATTGGGGGAGCAAGTAAACAGCCTGGCCAGGAATGTGAGGTATAGCATCAGGAGTAATTTGCATGCAGTAGGAGCAGTAACTCTGCACACAAATGTTGGTACTGTTGAGGTTCTTCAGCAGCATGATTAGTCTTGGCTTAAAAAAGCTTATGAGTCTAGCGAACAAAAACAAACTTATTGACTATCACATCAGATTTGTGACTGGCTTCAGGACTTTCTTGTAAGCAGAGCTCAACACGTAGCTCTTAACTGAATAATTTAGTTGGTGCAAGAGTGTTATGGAGATGCTCAACAATGGAGATGTTCAGCAAACCCCAGTGGTAAACACTATAAGTGACGAGTCGTGTATCACGAAGAGATTTACTATGGAAATTCTGAGAGCGTACATTCTGGGAAAAGTTGAGCAACATATTACTTCCTCTCACACGTCTCATCAAATGATCATGAGAAAATCAGAGAAATTAGAGATCATGCAGAGGTTCGCCAACAATTATTCTTCCCACATACCATTCACAAATGGAATAGGGAAGGGGGATGAAGAGAGTGGTACCAGAAATACACTATGCCATACACTGTTAAATGGCCTGCAGAGTACAGACAAAGACATAGTGGAACTGGGAGGGTTGCTCCAGGCTTCGAAGAGTGCTCACATTTCACTGCCACAATAGATGGTATAGAGAGGTGGAAATACACAAAGCAGGGCCTACAACTTAATAGGAAGGGGAGAAACATGTTAGCTGAGGGAACATGGTGAGCCACAAATGTAAATGACAGAATTCCTTCAATTCCTGGTGTGAGAGGGGCTCTTTTAAGGTTAAATTCTTCATCCAGTCATGCAATACTGAAAGAGATTAACATAACCTAATAAACATTCACTCATCCATCCATCCATTCCCAAATCCCATCGTAAAGGAGAGTTTGCATGGATGTGGAACAAACCGAGTTATAAATTATCAGTCAGAATTAACAATTGGTGGCTGCTTCTGCAAACTAAACTAGCAACAAATTATGACCAGTACCAATCTACCCAGGGTAATAATTTTGAGAATTACTTCTACATCACTTTATGTATATGTATTACAAGGAAAACAGCTATCTGTACTTTGAAAAAATCCACTGATCCTTCTCTTATACTCCTCAAATAATGTTTTTATCTAATACTTCTAGCACTGTATTTATGTAACTTTAAACACATCACTTGTCTGTACACCAGCAAGATCAAGATATAGTTAACATAAATACTAGAGTTCCAGGGTATTTATGCCCTTGAGTCCAAATATTCTCATAAATAGTAGGGGGCTGTTAATGAGGTACTTTTTTACTTTGTTTCTGAATATTCAGAAATTTTCAATTTCCTGCCTGATGTCTACTGGCAACATGCTGCAGACTTTTGCATCACAGTGTAAAACTCTATACTGAATCCTAGAGAGTGATGCACAGCCTGTATGAAAATTATTTTTACTTCTAATGTTGTGGTCGTGAATTGAAGGGTTCATCTTAAATTCACTCTTCTTATTAACCATAAATGCCATTACAAAGTATACGTACTGGTACATAAGTGTAAGAATCACTAAGGTCCTGAAAAGGCTTCTTCAACATGTTCGATTATTAATTTTACAAAACATTCTTATTCCATGCTTCTGTAGGATACAAACTTTTTTTCACCTTATTTGCACTGCCTCAGAATACAAAGGTACAGGGAAACACTGAGTGAAAATACACTAGCAATACTGCCTGCAGGTCAACACAGTCAGAGAACTGAAGTTTTTGGTTAATTTATCTACATGAGGGTGACACATCAGTTTATTATCTAGCTGGGTACCTAGGGACTTCACTTGTGGAGCCTCATTCATTGTCTGCCCATTGTCCTCTACTTCTGGTACCTGTAAGCAAAATTTACTTGCTTGAAATCACTTCTTGAGTTTATAAAAGATCAAAGGTTAGGCGGTATGGTGTGACCCAGTTGTAAGGCTGTTCCATTATTCTCCTGCCTGTATCTGTTATGTATATGCTTGGGCCCTTTATCAATCTTGTACTTGCACCATCAGAAAAAGTCCACCAATGTAAGTGGAACATAATTTATGTAAACCAATAACAGGAACAGGTCACCACTGAACTTTGTGGCTCACAACATTTAATGTTTTTCCACTCTGAATTTAATCTTACTTTCTGTGCAAGGGGAAGATCTTTGAATGTCATACCATTTCAGTGTTCCTAGTAGAATTTTGTGCTTGCAAAAATGCCAACAGGGTAGCTTTTGTTGTTTAGTTCTACTAGAATTGAGTTTTGGAAACCATATTTTGCTTACTCAGTAGAGAAGCCCTAACAAAAGCAAAAGTAACCTGTAGTTAAAAGATTATTTTCATTAAGACAGTTCAGCCAAGCTTCTCAAAGAATTCTGAGAACCCAGGAAGTAAGGAGTTGAGTCTATAATTAGAAGTCAGATGCTTATCTCCTCTTTTATATAGTGTGTTGCTTCTGCAAACTTCATTCACCAGGAAATACATCTAAACTCAGTGACTGGTTGGCACTGTTGAGTCAGCACAAGATTTTAGTACTTTGGCTGAGATACAACATTTTTTTTTTTTTTTTTTTTTTTTTAGCTAATGATTTCTTGTGGTGCTTCTAAGAGGTGATTTAACAAAATTAATGTCTGGTGGTGGAGTGGGCAATGACAGTCCAAACAAATCTAATGGAGCCACCAGAAGTAGGAAAATTAATTTACTAGCTACTGATTTGTGTTCCATATTATCTGTCTCTCTGCCATCAAGGAGTTTGCTTTACTGAGTTTATTCCTTTCATCCCTAATAATGCACCAAATTTCTTTGCCTTGCTCTTGTAGTTTTGAAATTTTTGTGCTAGGATGCAAAAATCTATTTGATGTAGTTTGCCTGTCAGAGAACCATCTGGAAAAAATGAATAGAAATTTAAATTCTGAAGATTATAAATTAGTAGCTTTCTAAAGCAGAAGCAATATGGAGAAAGGAGGAGTTGTCATCAAAACTATAGACACAAGTAGTTTTTGTGCACAACACCACATGGAAGTTTGTGCATGTGAAAACATACTGGCTAATAGCACAAGTGTTACACTCTCCAGATTCCCACAGGGACATTTTCAGAATTTCTCAGAAATAATAATTTGTGATGATTTCAATATTAATTTTTTAAAGCAGTATGAGCAAAATAGGATATGGTAGTTTTTCTTAACACTTGCAGTTAATCTCAGTTGTAAACTATCCCATCAGAAAAGACAAAACTTTTGTATGTGAGGCCATAGTCAATGAAGTGCATGTCAACCAAGTTTCAAATGAGTTATCAGGCCATGATGCCCAACTAGCCATAACAGACAACATGATGCATGCAAATTGGGTGTTAACTAGGAAAACCACTAGAATAGCCAAAAAGCTCACAACAGACACCTTTAGAACAAATCTGCAAATCATGAGATGGATTGAGATGTATGATACCAAGGATGTGAATTGTAAATTTAATGCTTTTCTAAGAAAATTTATCTCCATCTTTAACAGCAGTTTCCCTACAAAAATTATCAAATATGACATCAGTGGTGTATTACAGAAATAGTGGATAACAGGTGGCATTAAAGTACCATCTAGCAGAAAGAGAGGACTGTCTAACACAGTCATAAAATGCACAAATGTGTAATTGCTTCCTTATTATATGAGGTATTATTGAGAAAAGCTTGCATGTCACATCAGAGCTTAGGAGAGTCTACCAAGGAACAAGATCATCTAGAAATTAAAGATAATAAAGAGATCTACATCTACACACATATGCCATAAGCCACCATACAGCGTCTGGCAGTGAGTATCTTGTACCACTGCTAGTCGGCTTTCATGTTCCACTTGCAAATTGAGGGAAAAATGACAGTCTATATGCTTCCATACAAGCCATGATTTCTCTTACCTTGTATACACGGACCTACAAAATGTACAATGGTGGCAGTAGAACCACAGTCAACTGCAAATGCTCATTTTCTGAATTTTCCAACAATGTTTCATAACAAGAATGTCATCTTCCATCCAGGCATTACCATATGAGTTCACGAAGAATCTCCATAATACTTACAGGTTGATCAAAACTGCAGGCAACAAATCAAGTAACGTGCCTCTAAATAGCTTCAATATCTTCCTTTAATCCTAACCAGTGGTGATCCCAAACATTGAAGCAGTACTTGAGAATGGATCACCCTAGTGTTCTATAGGCAATTTCCTTTACAGACAGGTGACACTTTACTAAAATTCTCCCAATAAGCCTTTTACTTTCCCTGCAACCAACCTTATATGCTCACTCCATTCCATTTTCGTTGTGTCATTAACACCTCGATGTTTAATCATTGTGACAGTGTGAAGCAGGGACCAATGACGTATTTGGACATTATAGGGTTTTTATTCCTACTCATATACTTTAATTTACATTTTTCTACAATTTAAACCAAGCTGCCATTCATCAAGCCAATTAGAAATTCTGTCTGTTATCCTGTATACTTCTACAGCCACACAGTGACAACAATTTTCCATACACTACAGCACCATCAGGGAACAGTTGCAGTATGCTATTCACCCTATCTGTCAGATCATATATGTGTATAGAGAACAAGTGAGTGTATCACATTTCCCTGTGACAGTCCTGATGATGTCCTGGGCTCTGATGAATACTCACCATCCCAGACAAAATACTGAGTTCTATTACATACCAAGTTTTGCATTCCATAGGCTTGGGCCTTCATTAAAAAGTCTGCAGTGGAGCACTGTGTCAAACACTTTCTGGAAATCTAGGAATATGGAATTTGCATGTTAGCCTTCATCCACAGTTTACAAGATACCATGTAAGAAAAGAGGACAAGCCAAGTTTTGTACAAGCAGTGCTTTCTAAATCCATACTGATTTGTGTAAAGAAGTTTTATTATAACTTACAAGATTCTTAGAAATTTTGCAGCAAACCAATGTTAATTATACTGGTTTGTAATTTCATGGGTCCAATCTTTTCCCTTCTTATATACAGGAATCGTCTCTGCATCTTTCTAGCTGTTTGAGACTTTGTGCAGCACAAGAAATTCATGACAAATGCAAGCTTAGTAAGAGGCCAATGCCAAAGAGTACTGCTTGTAAAATCGAATTGGGATTCCATCCTGACTTGGTGACTTATTGGTTTTCTAGTTTTTCTATTGCTTCTCAACTCCAGAGATGCCTATTCCTACATTCCCCATACTGTCTTTGTAGTGGTCAGATGATGGTATGTCTGTATGATCCTACTGCATGAATGACTCTTTAAATGTGAAATTTAAAACTTCAGCTTTCCTTTTGTTATATTCTACTGCCACACTGAACTGATCGATGAGTGAGTGGATAGGAGCCACCAACAGGCTCAATAATTTTGTGTAGTAATAGAATTTTCTTGTGTTTTCACCAAGTACACTCACTAACATATGATGGTGAAAGGTACTGTGTGCTTTAAGCATCAATCTTTTTACAGATGCACGAATTTCTACTAACTTTTTCCTGTAAATATTTCTGCATACTGTTTTGAACTGAGATTGCAATAATTTCTGCTTCCTAAGCATTTTTTCCGAATTTTGTTATTACATGATGATGAGCCTTTTCCATATTTAATTCACTTACTTAGCACACTGTTTTTCAGGACGTGATATAACAATAAGTTTGATCTTTGTCCATGATTCTTGTATCTTCATGATATTTGGAGTAAATGATGGCCATTCATTGTCTAAGTCTGATGCTGACAATGGCTTATCTGTTATTTCCAAAATAAAAACTCTCCTAACCTTCTTGAGGGATTTAGGAAATTCAGTAACCATCATCACTGTGATGACATCATGATCACTAATTCCTGTCTCTATACTGACACTGCTGATAAGATCAGGCCTGTTTGTAGCTACAAAGTCTAAAACATATCCATCAAGTGTGGGTTGTCGAACTAACTGCTCACAAGACAGTTTATGGAAAATGTATTTAGAAGCAGTGCACAAGACTGCTGTTCATACCATCTTCAAGAAACCAAAGACACCCCAGTCTATACTTAGAAGGTTAAAGTTGCCCTCAACTAATACTACACAATTGGTGTACTTCAACACTACTGAGCATAGGCTTTCTTTAAACAATTCTAAAACTATAACGACCCAAGTGGGTGGACAGTAAAAAAAAAAAATCCAACAATTGCACTGAATTCACGTAGGCTGCTTACTTGCACCCTTCACAGCCAGTCTCAGTTTCAACCTCAATAGACACAACATACCTCAATAGACACACCATTTTGTCGGCTGCAATGAACACTCCCCCTCCTCTGACTTCTGACATATTTTTGATATACATTCTATGCCTCATTAAATATAGTCAGAGCTTTGAGTTTCATCCAGCTTTCTATTCTGCATACAAGCAAACGCAACAGCTTCCCACGAGCACAGTAAATTTAGGAGCTTGGATATGAGGGATTCAGCAATTTGGTGTTAAAATTTTGGCATTCGAAGCACCTTTATTTTGTACAAAATCTAATGTCACTCTGCTTATCGAGAGGTGAGCATTCATCAGATGATCTCAAAATTTTGCTTAGCTTAAAAAAACCACACGAGCACTTCACAAGTACTGCACTATCCAAGTAGTCGCTTCCTTCGTGTAGTACATCCCTGACCTATAAGAGGGAGTCCTACAATCCTTCAACCCAGAACACAGGTCCAGAAATCAACAGCCAAGACTGTTAAACAACTAATGGAGACTCTGGCTGAAACCCTCCATTCAACTCCAAACCAAAGGCCCCCTGTCATTTCCAGGTACAATACTGCAAACTGTAAGCTCTGCTTGCATCCTGCTAGCAAGGCCACTGCTCTTCACCATTTCTGCCAGTCACCTGTAGAACTGGAGGATGGCCTTAGAACCCAAGCAACAGACATCAGTGGTGCTAACATAAGCCACAAGTTGTAGATGACTACACCCTGCATACTCGACAGCTGTAGGCAAGTCCTCCCCCAAATCTCGGATGAGGCCCCCTGGCAGACATAGCAAGTGCACCTGTAAACATGTTGCAATCTGTCATTCACTCTGTGTGAGTGCTGCTAAATGTACAGTACATCGGTACACCTACCCCACAAAGGGTTGTTGAAATATGCCTAAGCAGCAGAGTCTGTGGCTGCTACAAGTGACACATGAGGAGTTCTATTTAATGCACCAATTTCTCAGCTGCTGCTACAACCCAAGAAAGCAGCCTGCAGATGACTGACCACAGCCAACAGTGCCTTCATCTGTTTGCAAACAGCAGCCATAACCTACTGTGTCTGGACATGGCATGCACACTCCCTATTCATCTTACTGCTGAAATTCGAATGAAGACAGTATGTACAAAAAAAGATGAAAATGAACCCCTCTATCTTGTAGGCAAAAGATTTTCATGGCCCAACTCATTAAAAATACAAACAGAGGCTATTAGAGAGCAATGAGCATGCCACCACAAGTTTGCTGCACGCTGGCATACAAGCGAAAGACCTATTCTTCTGGCAGTTAATGAACAGAGACTTGAACCTGACAAGGAAATACGAGTCTGGTTGGTTATGTCACTACATTAAAACTATGTGACTGTGGTGCTAAACTACACTATAAAAACTACAAGCTACAAAGAATAGAAAAAAATCCCTGCTGTCTTTCACACATTGATTTGCAAAACCAAATTTCTTAAGATCACAACCACAAACTACTAGAAAGCATTTTTTTGGCCAATTCAAGAGAACCCTAACTCTTCCAGGAAAATTATGTGAATAATTAACTCTCTTAAAAGTAAAAATTCTCGTGGGATTGATAAACTGCAAGCAAAATATGGAAAGCATGTCTTTCCAAATATTTACTGTACTTAGCCATTTAATTCACTGTTTAGTCAAGACTCTTCCCAAATTAAATATATCATTATTAATAACCTCTTTAAAAAAGATATGGTAGTAGGACAGATATTAATAACTATCCAACCCTTTCACTAATAGCTATGTTCTCAAAAGTTTTGGTAAAGATAATGTATTTCAGAATGACTGAGCATACCTTCAAATATAAGGTCTGGATTCCAGAAAGGTTATTCCACTGAACATGTCACCTACCATTTCACCGACTGTGCATTAAAATACCTGCATGACAAGATTTGAATTACAGGGATTTTTGTTTAGCTAAGGAATTTACAGTGCAAATTACAACTTCTTTTCTTTTAGAAATTTATAGTTTATAGCTTGCAAGATACCAAGATTAAGAGGTTCAATTCGTATTTAAATGAGAGGAATCAGAGGGTCATGTTAGAAGATCATGATGAATTTTCTTCTGAGTGGGTATAAATTATTACTAGTGTTACAAAGGGTTCAATTCTGAGATTGGATTGGATTGTTTGGAGGAAGAGACCAAACAGCAAGGTCATTGGTCTCAATTCTGAGACCATTACTGTTCTTGCTGTATGTAAATGACCATCCCACACTGATAAAGTAGAAATAGTGCTCTTTGTTGCTGATGTTTACACAGCTACAGTATCAAAAGGAGCCATAAATAACATATTCAAAAATATTATTGGTTGATTCTTTGTAAAAGTCTATCACTTAACTTAGAAAAAAAAACAAAGACTGTTCAGTTTTGTAACAGGTGAGATGTATCATCAGCAAGGACAACAAAGTACGTTGCAAATGAAGTATGTAAAATCAATTCTTCAAAATTCGTGGTGTGCGTACTGATCAGAATTTAGTTGGTAATCACATATTGCAGATTTTCTCAAGTACTTGAGTTCAGCAACATTTGCTCTACATGAAGTTCTTGATTATAGTGATGAAAGCAGCAGAAAATTAGTTAACTTTGCATATTTTCATCCACTGATATCATATGAAATACTTTTCTACAGCATTTCCACATCAAGAAACACTGTGTTCATTGCACAGAAACGTGCTGTATGGTTAACCTGTGGGGCACATCCGCAAAAATTATGTACGCAACTTTTCAAAAAATTAGGCATACTAATAACAGCCTCACTATACAATTACTCATTCATAAAGTTGTTGCAAAGAATTAGGCACAACTTGAAAAATAATGCTACAACACTCATAACAACAGAAACAAAAATAGGCTTGACTATCCACAATGCAAACTTACTCTAGCACAGAGAGGAGCAAAGTATGAGAGGGTAAAAAAACACTCCACAAAACAGTTAAAGGGTCACTTTTTCAAAACCCTGAAACTGTCTCCCATTGTGATGCAGTAGTTTGTAATTTGGTTCAAAGGTGGCTACAACCATCCACTGTATTGATGGAATCGTGTGCCATCATGCGATGTCACCCTTGGGTTCGACAATGCTTCAAACAGCAAGGTGAGTTGTAAAACTGGTTCATTATTTTTCGTTGGGACCAAATTTTACCACAATTCTAACAAATGCCATCAAGGATGTGTCACATGATGAGAAGCTCATCATATCCCCCTTACTCCTATTTCAACCCTTCATTTGATGTCGCTGTAGTGGGCATCAGAACCATGATGGCCATTGTTGAAATCATGTGGTTTTCGTATGTGTAACCGTGGAGAACAATTCAGACATACCACTGCTCAGAACTGATATGTAAAGACCACGGAGGTAGCGTAATTGCGGCAGTGAGACTGTCCCTTCCCTTTGGGCATTGATTGCCACCTATTTTGTGGTCCAAAACGAGTTTACAGTAGTATGACTTCCTTGAAAACCTATGACTTCCTGCATGATTCAACCCTTCTCTAAGGTCATCATGGGCCAGAAACCCCACTGAACAGGACTTTACTTTTTTGGAATGTAGTGAGACCACAATTTGTGCTCTGATGTAGGGTACCACCACTAGGGGCAGTTCAAAACAATTCTATGAAATGTGAATATGATCTGAAGCAGCAAAGGGTGCTTATGCTTTTCAAGCCTTTCATTTTGTGCTGTCCTGTGGGTGTGATCATGAGGGGGGAAGGGGTGACATTGAGACATGCATGGATGAAGCAGCAAACAATCCCTCTAAGACTGCCCAGTTTGATATCACACTCATAGGCATCTGCGCACTCTCTTAAGCACATTAAAAATGTATCTATACAGAGACAAACCCATGTCAGAGTTTTAGGTGCCTGCAAGCAGGCTATGCTGCTACTCTAGCCTTTGCTAGTAGGCAAGTAGAATCAGAGGGGTGTAAAGGGGTTGTCTACCTGCAGATGCCTAGGATTCTGTCACAGGTTTCTCTCTGTGTCTCTGTACATTTTTAAAATGCTCAACAAAAGTGTGCAATGGACACCTAGGTTGTTGCTGACTGGGAGGATCTTAGAGGGGTCCTTTACTGATTTATTCAATGTGTGTCAGTGCCCCCTCCTCACACACAAACACACACACATGATCATGGCATGGAGGATGCAGAACAGGAGGGCGGGAAAAGCATAAGCATCCTTCGTTGCTTCAGATCACACTCAGATCTCATTTAATGGTTTTAAACTGCCCCTAGTGGTTCCACCCTGTATACCAGAGCAACAATATTGTGGTTACATTACACTCCAAAAGAGTGCCATCATTTTCAATGGGGTTGCTGGCCCACAATGTCCTTAGAGACAGGATGAATCATGCAGGGAGTGCCAGCAGCATCACAGGTTGGCAAGAATGCCACCTTGTCACTCACTGTGCCACAAACTGTCGTTTCTGACCACAAAATGGGTGGAATCAACGCCCAGAAGAAAGGAGCAGTCTCGCTGATCCCTTTAAGCCCTGGCCTGAGGCCTTTTTTTCACCTCAATTCTGAGCAGCAGTGCATTGAATTGTTCTTCTTGGTTACCCACAAGAAAACTGCACAATTTCAACAGTGGCCATCACGGTTTTGTCACCCATCACTGTATCGTCAAAAGAAGGGGTGAAATGTGGGTAAGAGACGTGCGATGAACTTCCCATTGTGTGACACATCCTTGGTGGCATTTGTCAGAATGGTGGTACAGTTTGGTGCTCATTTGTCATCGTTAACCCACCTTACAACTCACTTGAACTTCTGAGTTCTGGGCTTTCTTTCGCATGAGTTGTGTCAATACAAAGGACTGTCATAGCCACATTTGAACCAAATTACAAACTTCTGCATTACAATGGGAGACAATTTCAATATTTAGAAAAAGTGATCATGAACTGTATTGTGCAGTTTATTGAACCACTCTCCTTGTATATTAATGAAGGTCTCCCAGAAATTTCCTTTTATAAAGAAATGGAAATTATTTCTGCATGACAATTTCTGTTATTCAATTAATGAATTTTTGCACAGACAGTATGTACGTGGTTTGGTTACATTTATGATATTTTGTTTTAGATTAATGTTTTAAAAAACAGTTACAGTATAGCTCCTTTTCAATGAATCTCTGGGGTCCCAAATACTTCTTTCCTTAAGCAGGGGTTTTCCTTAAATGGGGGCTTTGTCTATGATTGTGGAATTAGTGATCCAGAATTGCTATTCAAGTATTTTTAGACAGACACTGTCATCCCAGCTGGTACACGTTTGTTAGAATTAATTCATTTATGCTCAAAGAGGCAAAGTAGATCCTGACAGTATCAATTCCTTGCACAGCAGCTGCAAAACTTGGCGCACAGTCATCTTCCCCCTTTTCTTCTTCTTTGTTGTCACTATCACCTCCTACCTCATGAGTTCCTTCACAAGCATTTCATACATCTCACATTCATCTTGGGTGTGGGAGTCAGTGTCATCATCACAAGAAACAAAGCCCTGAAATTTCACATTTTCAGGAACAACAAAAACATGTCAAAAAGATGTGTGGTGTTTTAAATGAAATTATTTTGTTTCTTAAGGGAAATAAAAAAAGGAATTTTGATGGGGGTCTGGATTAGATAGTAGGGAAAGGAAGAGAAGGAACAACAGGAGAACATGCACTGCACAAAAGGTTGAAAGAGAAGGCCACCAATTAAGATTTTGCACAGAGCACAGTTCAATAAGTATAAACACTTTCTCCAAGAATCATGAATGATCATTTACTGCCCATCCAAAAAGTTCCAAGTTTGATTTTGTTTTTGGTATATTTTATGTCAGCACAGTAACTATGGTACGAGCTAGAATTAACAACCATAGAAAATACATGAGTATTCAATCATTCAGTTGTGAGCAGGCTATGTTACGTAACACGTGCACCCATTGTGTGTCAGTGTTATTGTGTCACAAATCACAATGCAGCAACATCTTTAAATCAAGTATTCAAGATATTCTCCAGAATGTTTTCAAATACAGAAGAGTCTGTGCAAAGTTTTTCCTGGACAACTTGACTACCGAACAAAAACGAGGACACATGGATACTTGCCACGACTTGATTGACATGGCAATGCTTTTCTGGAAGAAAACATGATAGATGAGACTTCTTGTTATCAATATGACCCTACCACAGAACGACAAACAATAGAAATTCACATCAAGGGTCAATGTTTTGATGACTTAACTGACTGTCAAACCAGTGTGATGAACAACTTAAACATCATCCCAAAGGAGGACTTTTCTGGAATTTTCACAGTGTTGCATGAACGTTCTGTGCACTTCACTCAAATGGGTGGGGGCGAGGTGGAGACTATATAAAACAGCTGAAGCATTAAAACCACCATCTTAACTTTTCTCTATTTTTTATTGATCCAGTCTCAAAACAGGTTTGGGCTGATGGGGTATTGGGGTATGTGGAAGAGACCTGAAGACACAAAAAGGTTTCAGACGGATTATGTAATGGATAAAAAAAAAAAAGAGGGATTTCGAAACTCGATTTACATCTGTGAAACACATCCAGAAGCAGATGTGGACTCTGATTATAATTTATTTATCAGAATTTTCAGAAGGAATAGTCAAGGCAATAAAGGACCATGCAAAATGATAAAGGTAAGACACATGAGACATTGAATTACATTGACAAACAGAAAATACATAAAATTTTGCAAGTGAATCACATGAAATGGAATACAAATGTCAAAAAAATGAAGATTGCAAGAAACAGCAAAGCAGGAATGACTAGCACACAAATGCAAAGCTGCAGAAGGGTGTCAGTATGGAAAAGATAGATGCTGAGTACAGAAAAATTGGTTAATTAAAGCTTCCAATACCACAAGTCTCCTTTGAACCATGACAGCAACAAAATGGTGGACAAAACAATGTGTATAACATATGACCCACACAAGAACTACAAAATCTTCCATGACACCACATTTGCTAACTTCACCAGCTCACAACCAAACTGTAACCTACCAAACTGTTAGCCTAGATCTCTCACTACATTGCAAATCAGTCTGTCACCACAAAATTCATTGCAAACAATAATATAGACACAATTAAGTCCATTAATATAAACTTTGGCCCTTCGATCATACATATTCAATATATTCGTGTGTGGTAAAAGTCAATGCTTTATATTACATATACAACAATGGGAAATCCAAGGTAGAATAATGACAATATCATGAAAAGAATAGATTGCTACACACCATATAGCAGAGAGGACGAGTTGCAGGTAGGCATAACAAAAAGACTTTCAATGTCAAACAAGTTAGCTTTCAGCCAAAAGGCAACTGACACACACTTGACCAATGCCACAGCAGCCTGCAACAGTGGCCATGTGTGCGTGAATTGTGTGTGTGTGTGTGTGTGTGTGTGTGTGTGTGTGTGTGTGTGTGTGTGTGTGTGTGCGTGCGTGCGTGTGTGCACGCGCGCGTGCGTGCATGCGTGTGTGTTTTGTCTAATTTGGGAGAAGGCCTCTTGTCAAAAGCTAACTTGTTTGACAGTCTTTTTGTTGTGCCTGTCTACAACATCTCAGAGAGGACGAGTTGCAGGTAGGCACAACAAAAAGACTTTCAATGTCAAACAAGTTAGCTTTCAGCCAAAAGGCAACTGACACACACTTGACCAATGCCACAGCAGCCTGCAACAGTGGCCATGTGTGTGTGTGTGTGTGTGTGTGTGTGTGTGTGTGTGTGTGTGTGTGCGCGCGTGTGTGCACGCGCGCGTGCGTGCATGCGTGTGTGTTTTGTCTAATTTGGGAGAAGGCCTCTTGTCAAAAGCTAACTTGTTTGACAGTCTTTTTGTTGTGCCTATCTACAACATCTCTGCTACATGGTGAATAGCATTCTATACTTTTCATAATATTGTCACTATATTCCATATATGCTAACGTAACAAGGTATCACATAAAATAAAAGAAATGTAAATAAAGTCCTGTTCAGCTTAAATTTCTACAATGGTTACTAGCTGCCTCAAAAGATATCAAGGTTTGCTGACTAACTACAACTACACCTACATCTAGACCTATTATTATTACTCTATACTATATTGTCCCCACAGTATGTGCATGCCTCAGCAATCCTGAGTCTATGTGGGTGCTCATTGCAATTTTTTAATAGATTATTTGCATTACACTTTAGTCATGCCTAACACTTCTTACTATGGAATTAACACTTGTTACTCTTCTACTTTACTCTTGAGATCTATTAACATTTCTCCAATGTGGTACTCAGAGAATTCACTTATCTTAAAGACTGACGACGAGGAGTAGCTTTTTTGATATGTAATGGGCTATTAGATTAATTGTAGATCATAAATTTTGACTTTTATGATTGTTTGCAAATTACACACAAATATTGTCAGTGTTCTGATGAGCATCAAGTTTTGGTTTGTGGGGCACTCAACTGCATGGTTATCAGCTCCTGTACAAAGTCAAAATATTTTCACTGCCCAGTCTCGCCATGATCCCCAATGATGATGAAATGATGAGGACAACACTTAGTCCCAGATGGAGAAAAATCCCTGAACAGGCCAGGAATCGAACCCAGGACCCTGTGATACAGAGACAATGTCAGTGTTATGTCTCTCTCTGTTTGCACTTGTATGATGTCATACACCACGACTTCATCTGGTAGCAGAAGATTCAACAGCGAGAGAGAGAGAGAGAGAGAGAGAGAGAGAGAGAGAGAGAGAGTGAGAGAGGGGGGGGGGGAGAGAGAGAGAGAGAGAGAGAGAGTAGCTTATGGAGAAAAGACACACAGCTGTATAAATATACAGAGATCAGATGAAAAGCCACTACTAAGACAATAAGGAAAAGCTTAATGGTGGCAGGAATATTTAGAAGGTCTATGCAAAGGAAACAAATCTAAGACAATATTACTGACAGGGAATTGGAAGCAGATGTAAAAGTACGCTTACGATTTCAACGGCTTTTCTGTTGCACGCTGCTGGTGATAATGGTTTGCGCAACGAATCATGGGAAGTTGACATGATGAATCATGAGGTAGACGTAGCTAGTCAATAATATTTTCATTCATAATTTCTTATTTTCATAAATAAAGTTAGCTGATATTTTGTTCTATTCAGTTAGAATTTAAGAACACTGTCAAAATTTACATCAAAATTGGAAACAAGAAACAAAAAGAAGCTATTACAATGACAAAATGTATATCTTGGGCTATGTTATACATCAATACATTATGGCAACTGCATTCTTGTGCTGAGATTCATTGGCTTCACCAACTCAAAGCAAACAAACACATTATAACCAATCTATGCTTCTGGCTACACTGTAGGTAAGTCTATGCACACAGTTAGTTTCTTTCCATTCACATTCATTGGCTTTGCCAACTCATAACCAAAGAGTCACATTTCAAACTAACCTAAGTCTCGGACTATGCTACAGGTCAATCTGTCAGCACAATTAGTTTTTGTCAATCACCAAGGAAATATGAAAATCAGTAAGGGACCTTAAAATTCACACTAACACTCTACACCTCGAAAACAAACGTAATGAATTTATATCTTCTACAAAAGGAAACCATTAGATTCAACAATTCTCATTGGCTACTGTATACTGTATCCCCACTGGCTATGACAAATGTCAACGAATTGCCAACCTCACCACACAAAGCATAGGCTGCCGACACCATAAGTGCACTTTAGCCAGAAGTAGATGACAATGCAATGGGTGTTAGGATCCTATGAGAAACAAATGACTGAGCACTGAAGGATCTAACTCTATACAAGATACCCGAGTAGATGGTATTATCCTCAGAATTATTCATATCCTTAGGAGAACATACCCTGATAAAACTATTCTGCCTAGCGTGTAAGATATATAAGTCTGACAAAAGACCTTCAGACTTCAAGAAAGATGTAATAATTTCAATTCAATAAGAAGTAGTCACTGATAGGTGTGAATATTACTGAACAGTAAGTTTAATAAGTCATAGTTGCAAAAGACTGACACAAAGTACTCAGACCTTCAGAAGAATGGAGATTAGTAGAATCCAACGTCAAGGATGAACAATTTGGGTTCTGGAGAAATGAAACAATACAAAAGGCAACTCTAAAACTATGACATCCCACAGAAAATATGATGAAGATAAGCTTATCTACATTTAAAGCATTAGTAAATTTAGAGAAAGATTTCAACAGTCAGGAATAGAATAAACCCTATGCCAGTCTGGGGCCTCAGGGATAAAATACAGGGAGCAAATGGTTATCTATAACTGGTACAGAAATCAGACTGAAGGGCATGGACAGTAAGCAGTCACAGACTATAAATCACAAAAGCTTTCATGAGTTACCTCTCTACTGAAAAAATTATGCACCTCTCTTTCTGGGAAACTGCTGACTAACACCTACAACAGCTTCTCCCATTGCCATACAAGCTATGGCATTCTTCTATGGGGTAATACTCCAGCAGCCAGAAAAAAATTTATTAGGCAGAAGCATCTCTGGGATTACCAAAAATAACAGATCATGTAGGCCTTATTTCAAAGAATTAAAGATAATGACAGTCCCATTTCTTTTTATATTTAGCTACCTATTGTACATAACAGAACACCTTACCAGTTACAACCTCAGGCGGTTCATTCATAATCATATTTGTCAAGCGTTAAAGATAGATATACCTACAACCTGACTTACAAAAACACATCACGCATATGTAGGAATAAAGCTTTTCAACACATTAGCTAAGGAGGCACATGCTGCCTCTCTTAATATTTTGAAAAATAAGACCTAAAAGTTGCTGAAATAGAAAGCTCTTTATACTCTTAAAGAATCTGAAAACTATTCGAAAGTAGAACTGATGTACTAAATAACTCATAATACTGTTTGTTTGTACCTTCTTTCTATGCTTTTTTGTTTCCAGTACCTTTTCTTACGTATACAATGAATAAGTAATTAAATAATGTTCAGCTCATATTTTAGTACTAACCACATTGGAAGGAATTAGGTAAATTTGCCAATGACAATGTAATTCTCACAGACATGGAAGAGAGCCTGGGAGATCAGTTAATGGGAAGGATAGTGTCTTGAAAAGAGATTATAAGATGATTATCATTAAAAGTAAAACAAGAGCGATGTAGGAGGAGGAGATTAGTGTTGAACATCATGTCAAGGTCATCACAGATGGAGCATAAGCTCAGATTAGAGAAGGCTGGAGAAGGAAGTCAGCCCTGGTCTTTCAAAGCAATCATCCCAGTATTTGCCTTAAATGGTTTACAAAATTTATGGAATACCTAAATCAGGATGGCCGGACATGGGTTTGAACTGTCGTCCTCCCAAATGCAAGTCCAGTATGCTAATCACTGTGCTACCTCGCTTGGTAAAAGGCAATCCTGAAGGATTGAAAGCAGTAGCTGAAGTTTACTATTTGGGTAACAAAACAGCTGACAATGGCAGAAGTAGGGAGAGTATAGAAGGTATACTCATCATGGCATGAAAAGTTTTCCTGGAAAAGAGAAACATGTTAATATCTAATATAAATTTAAATGTTGTGAAATCATTTTTGAAGGTATTTTGCCTGGTATGTAGTGGAAGTGAAACATGGTAAATATGAAGCACATAAAAGAAAAGAAGAGATTTTGAAACATGGTGCAATAGGAGAATGCTGATGATTAGATGATCAGATAACTAACCAAGATGTAGTGAATCAAACTGTAGAGAAAGTATATTTATGACACAATTTGACTAAAGGAATATATCAGTTGATAAGAGGCATCCAGTGGCATCAAGGAATAGTTAATTTGATATTGCAGAAAACTATGGGTAATAAAAATTGCTGATGCAGTTCAGACTTAATACAATAAGTAGCTACAATTCGGATAATTTTGTTCGTAGGCTTTCCCTGGCACTGTGTGAAGAAATAACAAGTTTTACAAATGTTACAGAAATCACTTTAGGGTCATTCCATGTCAAGTCACCCAGGCCTTGACACCAACCATGTCAGATTTTGATGAAACTTGGTACAATTACTTCTTTTATCATCCTGAAAGCACTTGTAAAATTTTTTTGGTCTATCTCTTATAGTTTTTTTTAAATAAATTTTTAAAGTTTTTAGATTTAATAAAAAAGCTAACGGGTGTTATTTTTACAAAAACTGCATTATCTAGAGTCTCAGACCTGATAGAAAGCTCAAATTTGTTTTAAAATACTCTTAATTGTATAGGCTATTAGATAAAAGAAAAATTATGTTGGCTTTTTAACCTGTTTCATAGTTATCTAATTTTTAAAATAATATTAATTATATTTTAAAAATAAAAAGTACCAAGTGACTTAGACACCAAAAAACGTTTTTGTCTTCTTGGAGTAACAATGTACGCTTGGATTTTGTTTTGTTACTCCCGTGTTTTGAAGTAAAAAATTATTACAGTGTTAAATAGTGCTTGGATAGTATTTTATCAAGTTTATTTGAACTTTCAGTAAGTACTGTTACTTAGTTTACAGACATTCTTTTCTAATATCCTATAAAAGTAACCAGAACAGTAATCAGACCAAAAGTGAAATCAGTATGTCAGATATTCAAACCTGTAGTGTAGGGTTATTTAAAAAATCTGACTGTTTCCAAACAACCTACACACCTTCAAAAAAGTTACAACCGGTATCTGAATTGAGTGAGAAAGAAAAAGATTTGATCCACTTACGATCTGGAATTAATCTGTGTGAATTTAAGAATATATGTTCACACCACAGCTACTACTTTTTAAATGTTTTTGAAAAGTATCAAACAACATGTGTAGACCCACTAAAAAAAACACAAAAAGCCCATCAAAAAATCGTTGAGAAGTGTAGGCTTGGATCTTTTTAAACAATTACTGACAAAAAATATTAGCATAAAACCTGGACAAAAGCTTTGCTCAACATGCCTTAACTTTTGTGAGGAAGAATTAAGAGTTGAAGTCAATGAAAGTGAAACAGATGATGAAGTCATAGTTGAATTAGAATCATTGGAATCCAGAAATGAATCCCTCGTACAAACAAACATTGCTCTTGATAATTTAGGTTTAACACCAATAAAGCTTCATGGCTTGTCAGAACAAAGTAAAGGGTCTTATTTTAAAAGGAGGTTAGCAGTATTGAAAAGGCTGCAAAAAAGGCGGTTTCAAAAGCATTAAAATATGATGCACCAAGTTCTGATGATGACGAAGAAGATACAAGTGTGGTTGAGAAAGCAAAGGATTTTGATGTAATGATTTCTCTTATGAAAGAGATTTCATCTGTTGGGAGGTCTAGAAAAATCCAGATTCTGACCTTGGCTCCAGATTCTTGGAGTCGAAATAAAGTGATGAAAGAATTTAATGTAAGTGAGTACATGGTGCGACAAGCTGGAAAGCTAAAATCTGAAAAGGGTATTTTGTAAACTCCTGGTCCAAAAAAAGGTAAAACTCTCTCTGAAAATACAGTAAGACTTGTAACAGATTTTTATGAAAAGGATGAAAGTTCCAGAGTGCTACCTGGAACAAAAGACAAAGTAAGTGTTCAAAAAAATGTGTACATGCAAAAAAAGACTCATTTTGTGTAACTTGAGAGAACTCTATTATTCTTTCAAATGGGAGAATCCCGAGGTAGAAGTAGGATTTTCAAAATTTAGTTTCTTGAGACCTAAATGGTGTATCCTTGCTGGTGCTGCAGGCACACACACTGTATGTGTATGCAGTATCCACCAGAATGTTAAAACTATTACTGGATGCTGTGAAAATTGAAGAATCTTATAAAGACCTAATTAAGATGCTTGTGTGCAACACAGAAAACCAAAACTGCAGGCTACATCACTGCGACAGCTGTCCTGCAAATACTGCACTAACTGAGTACTTAACTGAAAAACTAAGTGAAGATTATGATTTAGAAGAAGAAATTGTAATCAGTCAGTGGGTTAACACAGACAGGGCAGAAATGATCAAACAGTCTATCAGTGTTGAAGACTACATTTCTTTATTAGTTAGGTCATTGGAAAAGCTCACCCCGCACTCGTTTATAGCAAAATCCCAATCAGCAGCCTTTAAAAGATTGAAAGAAGACCCACCACCCAAAACACAAATTATTGTGATGGATTTCAGTGAAAATTATTCCTTTGTTATACAAAATGAGATCCAAAGTTACCACTGGAATAGAGATGGTTGTACTCTATACCCAGTTGGAGTTTTTCTAAGAAATGAGGAAAACAATGTTTTTATTTCCAATCACTGTTTTATTAGTGATGACCAAGAACATGACACTGGTTTTGTTAACTTTGTACAAAAAGAAATTACAAAGTGGCTGTCATTACATCATACTGACATTGACTCAGTTCACTACTTTACAGATGGTTGATCTGGGCAGTACAAAAATAGAAACGGTTTCAAAAATTTGACTGAACACTTGAGAGACTTTAATTTGAAGGCCCAACACACTTTTTTTTGCAACAAGTCATGGGAAGTCAATTTGTGATGGCCTAGGAGGAACTATTAAAAGAATTTTAAGGAAAGCCAGTCTACAGCTTTCAGACGAAGAACAAATAATGACAGCAATCGATGTGTATAAGTTTTGTGAAAAAAATATTGAAAACATTCATTTTCACTTTACTGACAAAAAAGAAGCTGATTTGCTACAGTTAAAACTAGAAAAACGTTTTTCAGCAACCCGAACCATTCCTGGAACAAGAAGTTTTCTTAACTTCAAACCACTTCCAACAAACAACCTTGAAATTAGCAGGACTACAGATAGTGTAAAACCCTCCTTAGTCTTATCTTTCCATTCTTCTTCTGATTGGGTTCGTGTTGAACCATCCATAAATAGCTATGTGGCTGCAAATTATGATGGTAACTGGTACTTTGGACTGGTAAAAACAATATTCAATGATGAAGAAGATGCAGAAATTCTATTTCTACATCCTTCAGGACCAGCTGCATCATTTTACTGGCCTGAAAGAGAAGATTCTTGCATAGTGCCTTTGGAGCACATAGTCTGTGTAGTAGACGCACCTCAATCAAGCGGCAGTGGAAGAATGTATTACTTTAAAAAAGACTGTATCAAAAGAACTGAAAGATCTTGGATGAAGTGGAAAAACAGTTTAAATCAGCATTAATGTTTATTAAAAAGACAAAATTACTCAAAAAATTCAATGTTTCAAGCAATCAGTTGGGTTAAGGACACTATCTTTGTACATAATTCTACTGTAATCTACTACAATTAATAAACATGTTAAAAAGCAATCATTATTTTTGTTTCATCAAGTAGCCTATATGTTTAAGAGTAAATTAAAACAAATTTGAGCATTCTATCAGGTCTGAGACTCTAGACATTGCAATTCTTATAAAACAAAACATCCGTAAAAAAAAAAAAGAAAAAAATACATTTTTTTTCATAGAAAATATTAATATATTTTAATAGTATCATTTTTATCTTATCATTTTTATCTGCTGCAAAAATTCATGATGTTATCTAAAAGAGTTTTTAAGATAAGCATTTTTAAAGTTTTGAATACAAATTAAATTTACCATTTCCGAAGGTTCAGAAAACGCAAAACATAAAAACTTTAAAAATTTATTTAAAAAAACTATAAGAGATACAGCAAAAAAATTTGCAAGTGTTGTCAGGATGGTATTAGAACCTTTTGGGCCAAATTTCATGAAAATCTAAGGAGGTGGGTGTAAAATTTATTTTTTATTGGGTGATTTGATATGGAATGACCCTTTAGTCATCCCTTCAAAGTGACCTAGTCAGTACAAACAGCATTGAACCTGCTTGCATGGAACAAATCTGAATTATTGAAGAATAAATTTGTAAACAGTATAGCATCATTTCAACAGCCCCACACAAGAGAACATGACTATAAATTATAACACATACTGCTCCCCTGCTGTACATAGTAAGACGATCATTTCCAGGATCACGTACATACTTTGGTTTCTTTTCATCTACTGGATAAATAGTAATAGTAGTAGTAATAGTAGTAATAATAATAATAATAATAATAATAATATATCTATACCATAGCAAACGATGGAGCAAATGTATACGATACCAGACAACAAATGGTATTGTTATTAGTTGCGTGAGTTGAACATACCATCAACCGAATTCAATACAGTGGCATTTCCAAACTGCTGAACAGTGGAGTAAAAAATACAAACACACCCCATATAAATTCAGCATTATTTCCCTTAATGTCGTCGACCTAAAAGTACGGATTGTAGTGTATCTTATGATATTTACTCGCTTCGCCAGATAACTTAAATCGTTAAAGATTTTCTACGTGCTTCGATTAATAATTAAAATCACTGTTTGTTAGTTTAAATAGTGTTTCCTCCCCTCTGTTTACAAAACACAAGTGTATACCAACATCTACAGATTGAAATTCGTTGTCGTCCGCCCTTTGGTATAGCCCAGTGATATCGGTATTACAACAACAAAATATTATAACATCCAAGCAAATGCCAACCACACTTTAATGGGAAATATTTGTTCATGTATTTTGGCTGCACTACGGATGTTATGAATACACGAATAGTGTTATTCTGGCGGTAAAAGCGTTCGACTACGGAATGTGTGTTCAGGTTTTGTTTTCTCCAACCCTTAAGGCCCGTCCACACACAACGATCTGTCTGCGCAAATGTCTGCGCACATCACATCTGCGCAGACAGATCGTTGCGTGTGGACAGAAGATTTGCACCAACCTGAGATGTGTGCAGACCTGCAAGTTAGAGTTGGAGGTTTGAGCGAAACCTCTCAAATCTGTGGGTTCAAACCACATCTGCGCAGACAAATTGGAGCGTGTGGACAGGAGATCGCCGCAAATCTGGCGCGAAACAGCTGTTTGCTCAGTCTAGTGTTTGTATTTGTGCGCACAGGGCATTAAAATGGCTGATACTCGTCAGTGCTCTCGAGAGTTTGTTAGTGAATTCATTGAAATATATAGAAATCACCATGTTTGTCGAAGACCCCTCCAGTACACCTCTTGCAATATGCTGATGACACCGCATTCCTCGCCCTCGCTCCCACCCTCCAACGGTCCCAACGCCTTCTCCAGACTCACCTTGACCTTTTTGCTGCATGGTGTAACCAGTGGCTCCTGAAACTCAACCCTTCCAAGACCCAGGCCATCATCGTAGGTCGTACCACTCGCTCCTTCCGGCTCCTGGATTTCTCCCTTACTGTCTGCGCCCGTCCTGTCCGCCTCACCCCCACCCTCACCTATCTTGGCCTCACCATTGACCGTCACCTCACCTGGATCCCTCATCTCCGCTCCATCCAATCCAAAGCCCACAACCGCCTCCGACTCCTCAAACTCCTCTCTGGCCGGACATGGGGGTTGCACCCCTCTACCGTCCTCCACACCTACAAATCCTTAATCCGTCCCATCCTCTGTTATGCCAGTCCCGCCTAGATATCTGCCCCCCCCCCAAATTCTATAAGTCCCTCCAGATCCTTGAGCGTCATGCCCTCCGCCTCGCCTTCCGTATACGCCTCCCGTCCCCCACGCGGATCCTCTATGATCTCATTCCTTTCCCCCATCTGCTCCTATTCCTCGAACATATCCGCATCCTCTACACCTCCCGCCGTCTTGAACCCCCTCACCCCCTGGTTGCTCCTCTCCTCTCTGATCCCCGCCCCCTGCCACGTCTTCACCGTTGTGTCCCCCCCACTCTGCATCTCTACACCCTACATCTCCTTGTCCAAGGCGGCTTCCATCAACTCCCCCTCCCGGATGATGCCCTCTCTCCCTCCATTTATCCTTCCTATCAACTCTGATCCTCACCCCCCATCCTTTCCTCCGTCCTTTCCCTGGGCTCCCTCTTCCTCCCCCCCTTCCAACCTGTGTTTTCTCCCCACCTACCCTGTCCCTATCTCCTTTCTCCCCCCCCCCCCCGCGTCCTTTTAGACTCCCCTCCTCTGCCTTCCCCACTCCCAGGCACGTCTGCTCAGCACCCCCCCTCTTATGTATCCTCATCTTCAATTGGCTCCTTTCCCCCCTCCCCCTTCCCTTTTCCTCTCCTTCCCCCCCTTTTTCCCGTCATCTGACCAAGTTTCCCCCCACCTGCTCGCAGGTGTGGTATGTCATATTTGTGCCATTTTTTTTTTTTTTTTTAGTGCAGTGTTTAAGTGAGTGTTCAGTGTTGTGCGTCTTTCCACAATGATGCGAACAGAAATCATGCTGTCGCTGGGTGTGCATTTTATCTCTCTTGCAAACAGAAACCAGACTGTCGCTGTGTTTTTAATTGTCTGTCTCTTATTTTTTCTGCTTCCTGTGTATTTTATTAGCATCATCCACCCTGTGTTTTTATGTTTTAAGCTCCAGTATTTTCTGCCCTTTTACCTTTAAGTCACCGATTTTATCGCCAACTGTTATTATTTTTATTATCTTCCTCTTTTTAAAACAAATTCTGTAGGCCGAAGAGCGGCGTAAAAAGCTGCTGCCAGCCCGCCCCCTTTAGGGGGAATCGAAACTCAATAAAGGAAAAAAAAAATTGTCGAAGATTAAAAGTAAAGAATATAGTGACCGAGACAAAAAGACAGCACCATACAATGCTCTAATTGAAAAATTGCGGGCAGTTGACGCCTCGGAAAACAGAATTAAAAAAAAAAAATTCGTTGCGAACTGTTTACCGAAAAGAGTTATCCAAAGTTCAGAAAGCTAGAAGATCTGATGTAGGAGTAGATCAAGTATACCAGCCAACGTTATGGTGTTTGGCTTTCTTAAGGTTCGCCCTGCAAATCTCGCAGTAAATTTACGTGAGAAAACTGCTTTCGCTTTAGCAGCCACTGTCTACACCATTTTGACCGCTTTCTCTGTTTCCCGCGGATGGTCTGAACGTTTTTTGTAACACAAGTTGCGAACATGGACCACAGTAGAACTTCCTCCATTTCTATATTTCAAATTCAAAATAACTGAATTAAATTTTTGACGTTTACGGGGAGCGTAGTCGCTTGCCACTGATATTTCTTTTCTACACCGACAGATGGCGGGCGAGTAGTAGATTGGGGTTTGTGTCGTGTGAACACACCACATTTGCAGCGATCTTTTGCATGTACAGACATCTGCGCCGATGTCTGCGCAGACTGATCGTTGTGTGTGGAGAGGGCTTTACTTATTTCTTGTTCAGCCCAGTTCATCATTTTCAGTACATTGTTTGGGCATATGACTTCACTCTCACTTTCTTAATCACGAATATCATTTAAAATATGGGAATAACTGACATAAATTTCTAGTAGGAATAGTTGTTGCAGCATTCTACCACAAAATATATTGCTATAGCACAACCCACTCAGCCCTCATTGTACATTTTTCCAACAAAAACTAATACGGCAAAGTTGAGCTACTTTGCCCCAAGGAGGGAAATTATTCAAACCTGCCCAGCACCTACGCTAATAAACATTTTGGAATAGTTTGGATTCTGTCCAACAGTTTGGATTCTGTCCTACCTCATATGCTTGAATTATTCTGTCACTCGCTATTTTGAATCTTTACTAATGTATTTTTGAGGTAATTTTCGTCAAAAAAGTGGTATTTTGATACCAGAAAACTATTCAAATTTACGGCAAATGACATTCTTTTATCTGTAGAAGTTAGTTGTTGTCTAAATCACAACCACAAAATTGTAATCAACACGTTATTTATCACTGTGCAACCAAAACCATACATGGAGGGTATTTACTGAGAAAAGCGAGAGAACCTGCACCACTGATGAAATGGATCAAAGTAACTCCTGTGTATTTTCATTAGTTTGTTTTAGACTTCATTCAGCGAGGTGCGAATCTAATTAAGTTAAAAATCAGTACTAGTAAGAGATTAATGTTGTCATAGTATGAAACAAGTCTAAATGGGAGCTAGAATCTCGCCAAAATGCAGTTTATAGCACTGAAAAATGCCAGAAATCCTTAATAAGCGGAACTCTTGCTTAAAAGTCACAAAATGCTTCAAAACCAGTGCCAGGTCCTAGTAAACAATTGAAGAGAAAATATCCAGACAATGCTTAATTATTTTATTGATGAAGATCTATTAGAACAACAAATTCTTGACGAAAGTTCAGATGGCGATTGACAGTCGTACAGAAGAAATCAAATGGAAGTGTTAGCAGCATGTACCGAAGGTAAAGAGAGTCTATCAAAATCACATACGATACCGAAACCAATTAGCGAATAGACAGGCATGTTTGTGGCTAGAAAGTGTGAAAATGAACATTATATTGGCGTTATTGAAAGCTTTATCGAAAATGATGCACCTGCAAATACCATAGAAACTATCTCTTGATAACTGGAAATGGCCTGTATATAGAGATGTACTTTTTCACAAATCAGATGGTGTAGTTAAAGGTATAAACCCTTCAAAATAGTTAAGTGAAAGTGGCATTTTTGGTTAATAATGATGAATTTGTGCAAAACATTTTCCTGGAATAGACACTGACATTTTGACATGCCAATAAATCTAATGTAACATTGATCTTTTCTTTTATCACAAACAAACAAACACCATCCAAACAGGCCTTGAAGGTCCAACAGGACTAACTGGCCCCCTGTGTCATCCTTGGCCCTTACCCATAACTGGATTCGGTATGGAGGGATACGTGGTCAGCAAACCACACTCCTGGCCACTGTCATCTTCGTGACCAGCGCCGCTACTTCTAAATCAAGTAACTTCTTAATTGGCCTCACAAAGGGCTGAATGCAAGCCGCTTGCCAACAGCACTCAGCAGACCTAGACAGTGACCCATCCAAGACCTAGCCAAGCCCTACAGCACTTAACTACATTGATTTGACAGGAGCTGATGTTACTGCTGCAGCAAGGCTGTTGGCTCTTTCACAAAAAAAAAAAAAAACACTAAATGTTATTCATGTTGGTCTTCTTTGACTTATTAAATATAAAAAATTGCAGTATCCTGATTTTTATTGATTTTTCCCTTTAATACCAAGTACATATATGTCAGTTTACCATGGTCCTATAAGGTAGCACAACATATTCTTCCCTTCTAGGGGCTACTTTGCTACAATTTTAAAACATTATAAAATATAAAAAATAAATCTTTTGTGTCTTTGAATGTTACTAGATATGTTTACATCCTTTTAGAATAGATCAATCTCATGAACCATACACCTTGCTGTTGGTGGGGAGGCTTGCGTGCCTCAGCATTACAGATAGCCATACCGTAGGTTCAACGACAACGGAGAGGTGTCTGTTCAGAGGCCAGACAAACGTGTGGTTCCTGAAGAGGGGCAGCAGCATTTTCAGTAGTTGCAGGGGCAACTGTCTGGAAGTTTGACTGATCTAGCCTTGTAACACTAACCAAAACGACCTTGCTGTGCTGGTACTGCGAATGGCTGAAAGCAAGGGGGAACTACAGCCGTAATTTTTCCTGAGGGCATGCAGCTTCACTGTATGGTTAAATGATGATGGCGTCCTCTTGGGTAAAATATTCCAGAGGTAAAATAATCCCTCATTCGAATCTCCGTGCGGGGACTACTCAAACGACGTCGTTATCAGGAGAAAGAAAACTGGCGTTCTACGGATTGGAGCATGGAATGTCAGGTCCCTTAATCGGACAGGTAGGTTAGAAAATTTAAAAAGGGAAATGGATAGGTTAAAGTTAGATATACTGGGAATTAGCGAAGTTTGGTGGCAAGAGGAACAAGACTTTTGGTCAGATAAATACAGGGTTATAAATACAAAATCAAATAGGGGTAATGCAGGAGTAGGTTTAATAATGAATAAAAAATAGGAATGCAGGTAAGCTACTACAAACAGCATAGTGAACGCATTATTGTGGCCAAGATAGACACGAAGTCCACGCCTACTACAGTAATACAAGTTTATATGCCAACTAGCTCTGCAGATGACAAAGAAATTGAAAAAATGTATGATGAGATAAAAGAAATTATTCAGATAGTGAAGGGAGACGAAAATTTAACAGTCATGGGTGACTGGAATTCGATAGTAGGAAAAGGATGAGAAGGAAACGTAGTAGATGAATATGGATTGGGATGAAGAAATGAAAGAGGAAGCCACGTGGTAGAATTTTGCACAGAGCATAACTTAATCATAGCTAACACTTGGTTCAAGAATCATAAAAGAAGATTGTATACGTGGAAGAAGCGTGGACATACTGACAGGTTTCAGATAGGTTATATAATGGTAAGACAGAGATTTAGGGACCAGGTTATAAATTGTAACACATTTCCAGGGGCAGATGTGGACTCTGAACACAATCTATTTGTTATGAACTGTAGATTAAAATTGAAGAAGCTGCAAAAAGGTGGGAATTTAAGGACATGGGACCTGGATAAACTGACTAAACCAGAGGTTGTACAGACTTTCAGGGAGAGCATAAGGGAACAATTGAAAAGAATGGGGGAAAGATATACAGTAGAAGAAGAAGAATACAGTAGAAGAAGAAGAATAACCACTTTGAGGGATGAAGTAGTGAAAGCAGCAGTGGATCAAGTTGGTAAAAAGACGAGGGCTAGTAGGAATCCTTGGGTGAGAGAAGAAATATTGAATTTAATTGATTAAAGAAGAAAATTTAAAAATCAGTAAATGGAGCAGGCAAAAAGGAATACAAAGTCTCAAAAATGAGATTGACAGGAAGTGCAAAATGGCTAAGCAGGGATGGCTAGAGGACAAATGTAAGGATGTAGAGGCTTATCTCACAAGGGGTAAGATAGATACTGCCTACAGGAAAATTAAAGAGACCTTTGGAGAAAAGAAAACCACTTTCAGGAATAGCAAGAGTTCAGATGGAAACCCAGTTCTAAGCAAAGAAAGGAAAGCAGAAAGGTGGAAGGAGTGTATAGAATGTCTATACAAGGGCGATGTACTTCAGGGCAATATTATGGAAATGGAAGAGGATGTATATGAAAATGAAATGTGAGATATGATACTGTGTGAAGAGTTTGACAGATCACTGAAAGACCTAAGTCGAAACAAGGTCCCGGGAGTAGACAACTTTCCATTAGAACTAGTGACGGCCTTGGGAGAGCCAGTCCTGACAAAACTCTACCATCTGGTGAGCAAAATGTATGAGACAGGCGAAATACCCTCAGACTTCAAGAAGAATATAATTAATCCAATCCCAAAGAAAGCAGGTGTTGACAGATGTGAAAATTACCGAACTATCAGTTTAATAACTCACAGCTGCAAAATACTAACGCGATTTCTTTACAGACGAATGGAAAACTGGCAGAAGCCGACCTTGGGGAAGATAAGTTTGGATTCCGTAGAAATATTGGAACATGTGAGGCAATACTGACCCTACGACTTATTTTGGAAGCTAGATTAAGGAAAGGCAAACCTGCGTTTATAGCATTTGTAGACTTAGAGAAAGCTTATGACAATGTTGATTGGAATATTCTCTTTCAAATTCTGACAGTGGCAGGGGTAAAATACAGGGAGCGAAAGGCTATTTACAATTTGTACAGAAACCAGATGGCAGTTATAAGAGTCGAGGGGCACGAAAGGGAAGCAGTGGTTGGGAAGGGAGTGAGACAGGGTTGTAGCCTCTCCCCATTGTTATTCAATCTGTATATTGAGCAAGCAGTAAAGGAAACAGAACAAAAATTCGTAGTAGGTATTAAAATCCGTGGAGAACAAATAAAAACTTTGAGGTTCACCGATGACATTGTAATTCTGTCAGAGACAGCAAAGGACTTGGAAGAGCAATTAAACGGAATGGACAGTGCCTTGAAAGGAGGGTATAAGATGAACATCAACAAAAGCAAAACGTGGATAATGGAATGTAGTCGAATTAAATCGGGTGATGATGAGGGAAATAGATCAGGAAATGAGACACTTAAAGTAGTAAACGAGTTTTGCTATTTGGGGAGCAAAATAACTGGTGATGGTCGAAGTAGAGAGGATATAAAATGTAGACTGGCTATGGCAAGGAAAGCGTTTCTGAAGAAGAGAAATTTGTTAACATCGAGTATAGATTTAAGTGTCAGGAAGTCATTTTTGAAAGTATTTGTATGGAGTGTAGTCATGTATGGAAGTGAAACCTGGACGATAAATAGTTTGGACAAGAAGAGAATAGAAGCTTTCGAAATGTGGTGCTACAGAAGAATGCTGAAGATTAGATGAGGAGGTATTGAATAGATTTGGGGAGAAGAGGAGTTTGTGGCACAACTTGACTAAAAGAAGGGATCGGTTCGTAGGACATGTTCTGAGGCATCAAGGGATCACCAATTTAGTGTTGGAGGGCAGCATGGGGGGTAAAAATCGTAGAGGGAGACCAAGAGATGAATACGCTAAGCAGATTCAGATGAATGTAGGCTACAGTACGTACTGGGAGATGAAGCAGCTTGTACAGGATAGAGTAGCATGGAGAGCTGCATCAAAGCAGTCTCTGGACTGAAGACCACAACAACAACAATCTCATTTTTATAAGTCATGTAACTAAACTACTATGCATTATGTGGTTTTATTTCAAAAACTGTTCAAAAGTGGAGCAAAGTAACTCCACTTTTTGGTGACTTGTATTCTTCATTAAAAATCATTTACACCAGGAAATACATAAATATATTTCACACACATCTTTCTCAAATTACAAGACGTACTACACCAGATTTAAAAACAATTAAGCACCAGCATTTGTACATAAGCACACATTCGTTTATTATTTTCGTTTGTCTTCAACATTTTTTCCACTAACAGATTTAAATTCGTTGGTTTCCATGTTAGAAATTCTTTGTTGAAACGTCTTCACTAAGTGTGATGAAATATGAAAATTATTCACGTTACACTAATTTTGTTCACAGTCTATGTACAGCATTTAGCAGTTATGGAAGGATGTGAAGTAGCTTCATCGAATGTAAGTGAAGATTATAGTTGTTTTTTATCTCAGGGTATGCATTTCTTTTTCATCTTCTTTGAATGTCTGTAATTTTTGCTCAGTGTCAGTGTCCCACATTGTCATATTGAATATCACTGAGTACTTTTGCTTCCTTTATAACGTTTTTCCTGTAAGAATGAGGTCTCCCTCAGTTTGGATTCGAAACTGCAGGTTTAAGAGCTCTTGCTATCCCTTGGTAGTCAATGAAACTATGATCAATTTTTCACTTCAATTTTAGTTTATTGCCATGAATTTTGGCCTCTTATCTGGAAACTCTAAACAGGTTGTACATATTCATTAATCACACACACAGTCACTATGATATACATAAATACATACATACATACATACATAATATATGTGTGTGTGTGTGTGTGTGTGTGTGTGTGTGTGTGTTAACGGCAACAATTGTTATATTAATGTAGAAATAAAACCGAAAATTAAAAATAAGAATCAATTTTAAAAAATAAAAGAAAAGAAAATAACTCAAGTTCCAAGTCAATAACTTCCAGGTTATATTTCTCGACATCTTACTGATAGCCTCGGAATAACTGGAGGTTTGCAGAATAACCACAACTATAAGGTCTTCTAAACCTATTGTTGCCACACTATTCTTCATTGCTCAGACCGTTATGTGCATGCCTCAGCAGTCCTGAGTCCACACATAGCTCTCTAATTGTCCGTAGTATTCTTTCTCTCTGTCTCTCCTTTTTTTAAAAACAAAAAAGTTTCTTCTCTGTGTACGTATGTATCTAGGGAATAAAAGCTTTTCTTAATACATTTGTATGAGCACACCATTATCTAAAATGTTATTTTGGTATTCAGAGCGCCGATTTGATCTTATAGACTGAACGTTAAGCAGTTACCTTTTAGGTGCTCTGTATTACCTGTAGTCCATGAGTTATATTCACTTACAATTATTTGCAGATCACAGTCAAATTGACTGTTGTCGCTCTGTATCTGAAGAGGGGGCTACCTGAAAATGAAATGATCCATTCCACATTCATAGAATGGTGTGTTGCTACATTCTGCAAGATTCAATTGATCTTTTAATAGGTGCACCACCCTGACTAGGGAGAACATTGTGCAGTTTAAACCTGTTCCTGATGCTTGGGAATACATTGTAAATCCAGCTTACAGTGCTTCTTGTGTTCCAGTCAAGCTGCCATTCACTTACCTTCCAGGCTCATAATTGTCTGTTATCAGTAATATGAATTTCCATAGTCTTGTACACATGTTCGCGCTGTCCATGCCCCAACCAATACTGCACTACCCTGTAATGCACCACAATATCTATAAGACATATCCCAAGAGTCACCAGTAATCCTTCGACAGGGACTGTGCAAAAATACCCATGAGCCTGAGAAGTATGTATCACTAAATTTGTCACAGTATTGTTTTGTAGCTGCCTAGTTGAAGACGATACACCAAGACGCTGGTGGAAAAGCCCACAATGTCATTGAAGATAGCTTCGTGATAGGTCTGCGCCACATAGATTGGTAATTTATAGTCAGTAGTGCCAGGAAAGGCAATGTCATGCCTAATTTTTGCTGCTTTCTGAGTAGCAGATTTTACATGTTATAGAAAGTTTCTAATCTCTCCAAGAAAAATGCCCAAATATGTAAGTTGCTTTATGAACAGCTATAATCAATTTGTTGCTCTTTCACCAGTGCTCCATCTGAGCAAGCACACCATTCGTCTTTTCCTCAAGTCTTGCCTTGGAGTCTCCAGACACAGCTACTAGGAGTCATCTGTGTATACAACAACGCCTTCAATAGTATCTGCCCCATCTAACAAATGTAATAGGGTTCATTACTAAGAGCCCAGGTCAATGGACCACTTATGGAAACCTGAGGACATCCCTTGGCAGCCTTTTTAACTTGCTCTGCACCACAAGCCACTGAACGCTATGTTCACTATAATAATATACAAAGCTCTTACACAGCCATTTGGGGACACCAAGGTCTTGGAGGTATGCAGACATCGTAGACAACCAAATATTTTAAAATGCACCTGCAATGTCAACCATGAGCAAGATGGCATACTTTGCTGTCAAATTTTCTACAATCTGAGGAGCTCTGTTAACTGAATCATTCGTCTTTTCCTCAAGTCTAGCCTTGGAGTCTGCAGAGACAAGTACTAGAATGTCATCTATGTATACAACAACTCCTTCAATAGCATCTGCCCTTTTTTGAATCCATACAGACACTGGTTTAGAGTCAAAAACTCCCTGTACACCTGCAACCAGACACAGAGAAGATGCACCTAAACTTTAGCTAAGACGTTTAGTTAGCAAATTAGTATAAATTTTTAGTTATGGTGGCTCTTTATCCTTTCACTTTTTAATCATTAGTGATCTAGCTATATAAACAGGATCCTGCCTATTAGCAACACCTTGTTTAGTAAAGCTGTCAAACATGGCACTATCAGTCTACCTACATTACATTACATCTTCATCTACATCTATATGGATACTCAGAAAATCACATTTAAGTACCTGCCAGAGGGTTCATCGAACCACTTTCACAATTCTCTATTATTCCAATCTCGTATTTTGCGCGTAAAGAATGAACACCTATATCTTTCCGTACGAACTCTGATTTCCCTTATATTATCGTGGTGATCGTTCCTCCCTATGTAGGTTGGTGTCAACGAAAGATTTTCGCATTTGGAGGAGAAAGTTCGTGATTGGAATTCCTTGAGAAGATTCTGTCGCAACGAAAAATGTCTTTCTTTTAATGATGTCCAGCCGAAATCCTATATCATTTCTGTGACACTCTCGCCCATATTTCGCGATAATACAAAACGTGCTGCCCTTCTTTGAACTTTTTCGATGTACCCAGTCAGTCCTATCTGGTAAGGATTCCACACCGTGCAGCAGTATTCTAAAAGAGGTTGGACAAGTGTAGCGTAGGCAGTCTCCTTAGTAGGTCTGTTATATTTTCTAAGTGTCCTACCAATAAAACACAGACTTTGGTTAGCCTTCCCCACAACATTATCTATGTGTTCCGACCAATTTAAGTTGTTTGTAATTATAATACCTAAGTATTTAGTTGAATTTACGGTTTTTAGATTAGACTGATTTCTACACACTTGTTCCATAGATCGTGAATATGACATTTCATAATGACGTGTAATGTGTCCACTTAATGTAATTTTTTTTCTACTACGTATCTAAAAATTCACCTTTTCCTTTTGTTTTGCAATTACTACTTCATATCTAAAAATTCGTTTATTGAGTAGGAGTTATCATTAAGACTTTTAATGCTATTAGGTAGATGATCAAAGACTTTTGTGACAGCATAATTCACCCCTTTCTGCACCAGAATCAGATTTAACCCAGAATAGTTAGGATTATCCTTTCTTCTTGTAGTAGCTATGCTCTTTGCTATTATTACTGAATTGGGATGGATTATTAATAACACATTTCATAAGTAAATGCATGTATTGTGAAGGTACCGTGAATATCCTGTGTTCCTGAAGTAAATATCTACATGATGATTTTGGGTGGGCTCCAAGTGTTATTCTGGTTGCGCACTTCTGTGCCATGAATACTTTTTCTCTTAATGATGAATTACCCGAATATATGACACCATATGAAAGCAGTGAATGAAAACAGGCATAGTAGGCTAATTTACTGATACGTTTATCACCAAAATTTGCAATAACCCTAATGGTATGAGGGCAACAGCCTAGCTGCTGTGGATACACCAGTTCCCATAAGATCACCGAAGTTAAGCGCTCTTGGGCGTGACTGACACTTGGATGGGTGACCATTTGGGCCACCATACGCTGTTGCCATTTTTCAGAGTGCACTCAGCCTCGAGATGCCAATTGAGGAGCTACTCGACCGAACAGTTGTGGTTCCGGTCACAGAAAACCATCACAACGACCGGTAGAGCGGTGTGCTGACCACACGCCCCTCCTATCTCCATTCTCAGCTGAGGATAACACGGCGGTCGGATGGTGCTGATGGGCCACTTGTGGCCTGAAGACAGAGTGCTAATGGCATGAGTAGCAGAACCTAAACGTTTCAGCAGATCACCAATGTTTTTCTTCCAATTCGATTTCTCATCAATGCATATTCCCAGAAATTTTGAATTTTCTGCCTTAGTAACAGACATCTATTCAGAGTCTATATTTATCAAAGGTGTTACGCTGTTTATTGTGCAGAACTGTATACAGGGTGAGTCACTAACTATTGCCACCAAAATAATTCTGAAAATATTATAGTAGCTAAAAATTTTGTGGGACAAATGTTGCATGGGACAACAGGGGCCATAATATGACGTTGGCTTTTTGTTCTCGGTTGGGTCCCATCAGAAATATGAAGGTCAACTTTGTTTTTACAAATGGGATGCTATAGTTTTGAACTTATTTTTGTAGAGGCTATTGAGACAAATCCAATGACGTGTAACAGTAAGGTCTTTGAAGGCCAACGAAGGACAAAAATGTGGCATTAACGTCCGTTTACAGAAGTGATGACCATTGGTATCAATGAAGTGTTGCAATATTCTTATCGTGGATTGATTGGTATTCCTTATCACTTATAAAAGCACATGCTCTGACAATTCTCTCTTGTATATCGTGAAAATAGTAAATATTCGCCAAGCACTGCATATCCATCTAACTTGGCATTGACATGTAAAGACCATTCGACAGCTTTGCAATACAACACTAATATGAACGATAAGACTAGTATCGTCGAATCAAGTGAATATGATTGATGTTTTCCTTTGAAGAACAAGGTGATATGCTTCTCATTTACAGAGAATTCCAACGATATTCAGTGAGAGCTAGAGGCTTATACACTGAAAGATATCCTCAATGTACTCACCCTACACGTCCCACATATAAATATGTGTATGATGAATTGAGAACAACTGGATCTTAAAGGGTATACGGAATGAGTTTTTCGATGAAAAAATCGATTTTTGGGTAAATGCATTTTCGAAAAATTTAGACTCTCCCGTTTAATACCATGTATAAAATATTTGAATGACGTGAATAGAACTATTTTAAATAATTTTTTAAAATGATTTCGACACACGATGTTCCGCACCTTATATATGAGACACGAAATATACCTGATATAGACAGCCATGCCAGAGATATAAAGGAGCACAAGAAAGTTAGCTTTTCTATTGGCTACACTGCTAGACAGTTGACAATAGATTCTGCACCATTTGTATTGTTTCCTTTGTGAGTACATCCATGTCATTGTTGTGAAAGTCAAGTCGTATGTGGAGAAGTCATTGAGTTTTCTTTCCTTCAACATGCCAATACCTAGTCTGAAGGTATTTAGAAAGCGTGTACATTGGCGCAAGAAAGTAAAGTGTACTAAAAATTCGTCTGATTCATCTTCATCAGTATCTGATGTTCCAGTAGCGACTAACCTCATCACTGGTAGTGATACATTGAGTGATGCTGCTGCCACTACACCAGAAAGTGCTTCAAGACGAAAACTAACTGGAATTGAAGAAGAATACAAGAAACTAAAGGCTGGGACTACAAAATATGAGGTAATTAATGTCTCTTTATTATCAGACGTTTTGGAGAACAATGTGTGCTGCAAACAATGTGGAAAATGTGGTGTTTCATTGAAAACAAACTTACTGTAGGACTTGCTTGTGAATTAGAGTTGATGTGCAGTTATTGCAAACACAGTGTTACTTTCTTCAATTCCTTACATGTTACTGCAGATACAGGTATACTATATGATAAAACATTAGACTGGTTTATGGATTATGGTGTATAGGGAAGGACAAGGCTGCAGGTGCCATGTTGTGTGGTGTGATGAACCTCCCTCCTCCACCTTCAAAATTTAACAAACACATAATTGCAATAGGCTCTGCTGTAGAAGATGTGGCACAGGAAAACATGAAAGATGCTGTTGAGGAAGCAGTTGTTGAAAATAATAATAGCAGAGACTTGTCCATAGCTTTTGATGGAAGCTGGCAGAAGAGAGGCCACACATCTCTGAATGATGTAGTAACAGCTACAAGTGTGGACACTGGTAAGGTAGTTGATGTGGCAATACTTTCCAAGCATTGCAGATGCAAGGAGAAAATGAAAACTAAACATGAAGAGGAGTGCATGGCAAATTACTATGGGTCAAGTGGTGGTATGGAAGTTGCTGGTGTAAGAAGTATTTATCAACGCTCAGTAAAATGGTACAACGTTAGATACATAAATTATCTTGGAAATGGTGACTCAAAGGCTTTCAAAGAAATTGAGGAACTGAGACCCTATGGTAACGATGTGAAAATTTCCAAACTGGAGTGTGTTGGCCATCTTTGGAAAAGGATGGGATCAAGACTTCGACGGCTCAAGGCTAGCATGAAAGGCAAGAAATTGAGCGATGGAAAAACTTTAGATGGGAAAAATAGACTGACAGATGCTACAATAGATCATATTCAGAAGTACTATGGTCTAGCAATAATACAGCAGATGCAGAATTAATGAGAAGAGCAGTCTGGGCTCTGTTTTTTCATACAGCTTCAAACAATGAGAATCCCCAACATGGGCTATGTCCAAAAGGAGACAATAGTTGGTGCAAGTACAACAGAGGCAAGGTAACTAAGAAACAATACAATCACCCTCATCACCTGATATCAGATCAGATCAGATCAGATCAGATCAGATCAGATATTAGTCTACTAAAGAAATGTCTTCATGGCCGGACTCAAAATCCAAATGAGTGTGTGAACCATGTGATATGGAATAGACTACCTAAAACTGTGTTTGTGGGTATAAACACACTTCACTTTGGCGTTTATTATGCTGTTTCATCATTCAATCAGGGCAATATAACAAAGTGCAAAGTTCTGCAGAAGTTGGGGCTCTGTGTAGGACTACAAACTGCCGCAGCTATGCTTTGTTTGGACAAGGAACGGCTCAGGTCTTCAGATAATGCCATAAAAGTATATTCAAAGATGGCTAGACAGCATAGCAGAGCCATGAAGAGGAAGCTGTTGGACGATTCTGATGATACAAGCTATGGAGCAGGCCTGTACTGAAGTAAAAACTTTGAAGCTAATTTCCTGTAACTTTAGTTTTTTTGTGTATAAAGTACATTTTCTCAGGGACTATTTATAGTAGAAAGAAGAAATTTTCTATAGTTGTTCCTTAAGACCTTCTAATATATCTGAATTAAAAGATATGTGGAATTATTTTGTATTAATGGATGTAAATTTTAAAATTCTTGTTTAAATGTATAACTTTTTTTAACATTTACAAAAAATTAAATATCTGAAAAACTATACATTATTTTTTCAAAATTAATAATTCAACATAAAAGCAGAACATATCTCTGTGTTCTGTGAAAAAATCAAGAGTATCATCCAAATAACAAATGAGAAAATGTTCCTAACTTTTAGCTCAATTTAACATTGTAAGCATAGGGCGTTCCTTATACTCTTAATACATCAGAAACGTATCCGGAAAAGGAAAGTTACTAACAAGGAAACAGAAATTGTTACTCTTGCGGCTGTGGTTCAAGATCCTTGTGTTAGTTCACGTCAAATCTGGGAATCTGGAATGAGCCAGAGTAGTGTTCTTCCTGTTCTGCATTGCCTCAAATATCATCCGTAGCATATCAGTCTCCACCAAGAATTAACTGGTACAGATTGTATATGTCGCATTGAATTCTGCCGATGGGCTCAGCTTCAGATTCAAAGGGATGACACGTTTATTATTTTGATTTTGTTTACTGACACAGGCTAAATTCATGAGCCATTGAAATGTTAATTTGCATAACGTGTATTATTGGGCATATTGGCTGCAGCAAGTTGCACACCAAAAACCATGATCTATGACAGTATGGTGTGGGATTCTGGCGGACGGAATTATAGGCCCCTATTTCATCGAAGGAAATCTTAATGCAGGAAATACACCATCTTCCTGCTAGAAACGTTAGATCTGTTATTGGAAGAAATACATTTAGGAACAAGGAAGAGAATGTGGTATCAACGCGATGGGTATCCGGCACATTTTTTGCTGATGGCTAGAAATGAATTGCAGAGATAATTCCCAAATCTTTGAATTGGATGCGGAGGAGATGTGTCGTGGCTGGCTTGTTCCCCAGACGTGATGCCTCTGGATTTTTTCTTGTCGGGATTCATAAAAGACATTGTTTATAAATAAGTTCCAACTACACCTGAAGATATTCGAGAGAGCCTTGTCAGAGCATGAGTGTGTGCCGATGTGATAAGGAATACCATTCAATTCATGATAAGAAGATTGCAACACTGCATTGATACCAGTGGTCATCACTTTGAACACCTTCTGTAAATGGACATTCATGCCACCTTTGTGACCTTCATTGACCTTCAAAGACCTTACTGTTACACATCATTGGATTCATCTCGATAGCCGCTATCAGAAAATAAGTATCAGACTATAGCATGTCTTTTAAAAAGTAGAATGATGTTCATATCTCTGAAGCGACCCCACCTAGCAACAAAAAACCAACGTCATATTATGTCCTCTGTTGTCCCTTGCAACTTTTGTCCCACAAACTTTTCAGCTCTTATCATACTTTCAGAGTGACTCGTGGTGGCAGTAGTTAGTGACCCATCCTGTATACTGTGTCCACTCAAAAGTTAGTGAGAGTCCATTTGTAGGGAACCACTTAATAACTTTCTGAAAAACATCATTTACAATTTTCTCAGCCAATTATTGGTTGTTGGGTGTGATTACTATACTTGTATCACCAGCAAAAAGTGATAGCTTTGAATCTTCAGGAATATAGTCTGGAAAGCCATTAATATATATTAATAACACTAAGGGATCCAAGACTGAACACAGTCGGAAATCATTCTTGATACTTCCCCAGTTAAAGGACTGCTGATTACTTCAGGCTATCTGTACTGTTAATTTCAACCTTCTGCATTCTTCCAGTTAAATATGAGTTAAACCGTTTGTGCACTGTCTCACTACCATCACAACACTTAAGCTTATCTAGAAGAATTTCGTTATTTGCTCAGTCAAAAGCCTTTGACAGAGCACAAACAATGCTGATGGGTGGTGATGGGTTATACGGTGCACTTCATATTTGATCAGTGAAAGCACATAAAGCATTTTCCGTTGAAAACCTTTCTGAAAACCAAACTGACATTAGTACTTTATTTTACAAATATCTTAAGCTACTGCTGAATCATTGCTTTTTCTAGAATTTTGGCTAAGGCACTCGGAGTGAGATTGGGCAGTAGTTGTTAGCATCAGACTTATCCCCTTTTTTATGCAATGGTTTAACAATAACATATTTCATTCTATACAGAATAATGCCCTGTTTCAGTGAGCTATGACACATGTGGCTGAGAATCCCACTTATCTGTTGGGAGCAAGCTTTTAGTATTCTGTTGGAAATGCCATCAATTTACTGCGAGCTTTTAGTTTAGAATAAATTTATTATTTTCCTAACTGTTGTAGGAAAAGTGGAGTGAATTTCAGTTTTATCAAATTGCATAGGTATTGCCTCTTCCATCTACAGCCTTGCATTTTCTAATGAATAGGTGGATCCTACTTTCTCTACAACACTGAAAAAATGATTATTAAAAACATGTTCTACTTCTGACTTTTTGTTAACAAACTGATAGAAATACAGTCTTTCAGCGCTCTCCGTTGCTCTGTTTTCCTTTTAACAAGATTCCAAATTGTTTTAATTTTATTATCATAGGCTCTAATTGCAGACAAAATGCACACATTTCTGGACTTCTGAATAACTTTTCTTAATACACTGAAGTAGTTTTTATGATGTTTGACTGTTTCTAGATCATTACTCCTGGCTATAAGTTACGTTTTCCTTTTCTGTTTATAAGATATTTTTATCCCTTTAGTAAACCTTATGCTTTTAGATGGTTTTTAAAATTATTTTCATTGTTTTCTTGTGGAAACTGTTTTAAAATATACTCACAAAGGTATCATGGAATACATTAAATTTTAAATTAGTATCAGTTTGCCTGTAAACCTCATCCAGACGACCTCAACGTAGACGCCATCCAGACCAGGCGCCTTTCCAGTTTCGAGCTTTTAAATTGCGACAGAAACTTCTTCTTGGGAGAAACGTATCACCAACATCTGATTTTTATATTCTTTCTCTAGTACACTTCTAAATTGCACATCTATTTCACTATCTGTGTCAGCGTTATCATCAGGAGGCAGGGCGATTTGCAGATATTCACCTGACATGCTCCATGATTGAGACATCCTCTCAATGAATTGTCGACATTGCAGTAGATTCCTTAACCTTTTGGGTCAGTAGCTTATACACTCTTCCCTACATGCAAATTGCAGCTGCCTTCATTGCAATGTTTTGCAGCGCATCTTCGATCGTATATTTTTAGGTGGTCTTAAGTCAACTGATACACGTATGTGAGAAATCGATAAAAACTGTTTAAATCTTAAAATAACTACTTATTGGCATATTTCTTCACTTTTTTATGTAATATGATGGAAATTTGATTCTTTGACGAAAGACTAGATTTCTAATGCAATATTAAAGTAAAGTAATTGATTATTAAAAGTTGGAAAAGATGCCTTTAAAAAATACGAAAATATTCTGAAACCAAATACTCTTTTTCATTCATGTTATCGTTACCTTTAAAGCAAACAATATAAAACGTACAGTTCTGCATTTTACAATAGATATGCACAATTCTGCAACAAAAATCTATATCTTGCAGGTCATTTACTCGTGGTCTTGGTCGTTGTTCGTTACAGACCACTTCAGAATTTCTTTATAAAAAGGCATGTGTTCGTCAGGCAGATAACTTTACAGTTTTTCCAAGTCTTTCATTTTACTGGACTTAACGGAAACCTTTCTTGATGGGTAAGCTAGTTTTTTTTGTGCAGTCAGTGGACCACAGCGGAGTCCCTGAAGAAAAGTGTGACAAGTAGGTCCATTGATCATTGTAAAAGCTCTAACAAAACCCATCTGATATTCTATGTAAAAGCGCTGATAGAGTAAGTTACCTTACCTTGTCTCCTCCAATCTTTTGAGTTTCTTCAGAAATCCTGGTCTTTCTGTAATACAGTCGCCACCATGACTTGAAGTCTAATATCTCAGAAGCACCAGTTTTTTTAACATGGAATTTACCTTCCTTAGAACTTGGAAGAATCACCTATGTAACATCAGACACAGTAAACAATCTGTCCTGTTTCCTTATTTTGCTTTTTGTAATGCCAAAATCAGTATCACAGGACAGAAATCTGTGCCCCCTCACTGGAAAGTATCGTTGAATCTCCCAGAATCGGTTAGGTGCAACAGAAATCTACTGAGGATGTGATTCTTATTTTGAGATGAGCAGTTGTCTGAAAAGAGATGAAGTTCGGTGTATTTTTGTGGTACATCCTTTATATAATCATTTATAAATGAGCTCACTTTATGTGGACTTTTCTTGCCGTCACCTTCATTGTAGACATATACTGCGCTTTTGTCAGTCTTCATATTGTGTATGTAAAATACATTAACAGTTAGTTGCCTTTCACAAAATGCCTCTTGAACAGGCAGTTTTGATTAGAAGATGTTCTTCATAACATCAAAAGAGAAAGAAAGAATGTGGTCCTCTAATATCCCTGCTTCAGATTCCTCATGTTGAAGAACAGAGTAAAATTTTCTGTTCCTCTGCTGATGAAGAAGCAACTCGATAACAGCTCTTCTCTTCACTGTATCATTTAGTCAAGGACACTTCAGTTGAACAGTTAGCTCCTCACATGTGCAACAAGTGTCTATTTGTGACCTTACAAATTTATATTAGTAATTAAATTTCTCCAGTAAAAATAATAACTTACTTTTCCTTGAAGGTGTTTCTGAAGGAATGATTTCCACACATTCAAGTTGAAGTCGGCATTTATATAATATCATGTTGATCCACTTACATAATGGCATTCTTTCCACAGAACCAATGATATATAATTTTGCACTAAATCATACACTGCTGTTGGCAGGCCATGGGAAATATGCCTTTCTCTCTTGTCTTCAGGTATTCTGCCAGAAATTTTCGGTACTCGTAGTCTTCTTCTTCTTCTCTTCAAGCTGACGTTTAAAACTCCTGTAAAAGTATCGAAAAGTGCTCTCTCTCTCTTGTAGTTCCATTTAGTATGTGATACTTGAAGCATGGTCCATGGACCTTGCCGTTGGTGGGGAGACTTGCGTGCCTCAGCGATAGAGATAGTCGTACCATAGGTACAACCACAATGGAGGGGTATCTGTTGAGAGGCCAGACAAACGTGTGGTTCCTGAAGAGGGGCAGCAGCCTTTTCAGTAGTTGCAGGGGCAACAGTCTGGATGATTGACTGATCTGGCCTTGTAACAATAACCAAAACGGCCTTTCTGTGCTGGTACTGCGAACGGCTGAAAGCAAGGGGAAACTACAGCCGTAATTTTTTCCGAGGGCATGCAGCTTTACTGCTTGATTAAATGATGATGGCGTCCTCTTGGGTAAAATATTCCGGAGGTAAAATAGTCCCCCATTCGGATCTCCAGGCAGGGACTACTCAAGAGAATGTCGTTATCAGGAGAAAGAAAACTGGCGTTCTACGGATCGGAGCATGGAATGTCAGATCCCTTAATCGGGCAGGTAGGTTAGAAAATTTAAAAAGGGAAATGGATAGGTTAAGGTTAGATATAGTGGGAATTAGTGAAGTTCGGTGGCAGGAGGAACAAGACTTCTGGTCAGGTGACTACAGGGTTATAAACACAAAATCAAATAGGGGTAATGCAGGAGTAGGTTTAATAATGAATAGGAAAATAGGAATGCAGGTAAGCTAGTACAAACAGCACAGCGAACGCATTGTTGTGGCCAAGATAGATACGAAGCCCACGCCTACTACAGTAGTACAAGTTTACATGCCAACTAGCTCTGCAGATGACGAAGAAATTGAAGAAATGTATGATGAAATAAAAGAAATTATTCAGATAGTGAAGGGAGACGAAAATTCAATAGTCGTGGGTGACTGGAATTCGAGTGTAGGAAAAAGGAGAGAAGGAAACGTAGTAGGTGAATATGGATTGGGGCTAAGAAATGAAGGAGGAAGCCGCCTGGTAGAATTTTGCACAGAGCATAACTTAATCATAGCTAACACTTGGTTTAAGAATCATGAAAGAAGGCTGTATACATGGAAGAACCCTGGAGATACTAAAAGGTTTATATAATGGTAAGACAGAGATTTAGGAACCAGGTTTTAAATTGTAAGACATTTCCAGCGGCAGATGTGGACTCTGACCACCATCTATTGGTTATGACCTGTAGATTAAAACTGAAGAAACTGCAAAAAGGTGGGAATTTAAGGAGATGGGACCTGGATAAACTGAAAGAACCAGAGGTTGTACAGAGTTTCAGGGAGAGCATAAGGGAACAATTGACAGGTATGGGGGAAAGAAATACAGTAGAAGAAGAATGGGTAGCTTTGAGGGATGAAGTAGTGAAGGCAGCAGAGGATCAAGTAGGTAAAAAGACGAGGGCTAGTAGAAATCCTTGGGTAACAGAACAAATATTGAATTTAATTGATGAAAGGAGAAAATATAAAAATGCAGTAAATGAAGCAGGAAAATAGGAATACAAACGTCTCAAAAATGAGATTGACAGGAAGTGCAAAATGGCTAAGCAGGGATGGCTAGAGGACAAATGTAAGGATGTAGAGGCTTATCTCACTAGGGGTAAGATAGATACTGCCTACAGGAAAATTAAAGAGACCTTTGGAGATAAGAGAACCACTTGTATGAACATCAAGAGCTCAGATGGAAACCCAGTTCTAAGCAAAGAAGGGAAAGCAGAAAGGTGGAAGGAGTACATAAAGGGTCTATACAAGGGCGATGTACTTGAGGACAATATTATGGAAATGGGAGAGGATGTAGATGAAGATGAAATGGGAGATATGATACTGCGTGAAGAGTTTGACAGAGCACTGAAAGACCTGAGTCGAAACAAGGCCTCAGGAGTAGACAACTTTCCATTAGAACTACTGACAGGCTTGGGAGAGCCAGTCCTGACAAAACTCTACCATCTGGTGAGCAAGATGTATACCCTCAGACTTCAAGAAAAATATAATAATTCCAATCCCAAAGAAAGCAGGTGTTGACAGATGTGAAAATTACCGAACAATCAGTTCAATAAGCCACAGCTGCAAAATACTGACACGAAATCTTTACAGACGAATGGAAAACTGGCAGAAGCCGACCTTGGGGAAGATAAGTTTGGATTCCGTAGAAATATTGGAACATGTGAGGCAATACTGCCCCTACGACTTATTTTAGAAGCTAGATTAAGGAAAGGCAAACCTGCGTTTATAGCATTTGTAGACTTAGAGAAAGCTTATGACAATGTTGACTGGAATATTCTCTTTCAAATTCTGAAAGTGGCAGGGGTAAAATACAGGGAGCGAAAGGTTATTTACAATTTGTACAGAAACCAGATGGCAGTTATAAGAGTCGAGGGACATGAAAGGGAAGCAGTGGTTGGGAAGGGAGTAAGACAGGGTTGTAGCCTCTCCCCGATGTTATTCAATCAGTATATTGAGCAAGCAGTAAAGGAAACAAAAGAAAAATTCGGAGTAGGTATTAAAATCCATGGAGAAGAAATAAAAACTTTGAGGTTCGCCGATGACATTGTAATTCTGTCAGAGACAGCAAAGGACTTGGAAGAGCAGTTGAATGGAATGGACAGTGTCTTGAAAGGAGGATATAAGATGAACATCAACAAAAGCAAAACGAGGATAATGGAATGTAGTCGAAATAAGTCGGGTGATGCTGGGGGAATGAGACACTTAAAGTAGTAAAGGAGTTTTGCTATTTGGGGAGCAAAATAACTGATGATGGTCGAAGTAGAGAGGATATAAAATGTAGACAGGCAATGGCAAGGAAAGCGTTTCTGAAGAAGAGAAATTTGTTAACATCGAGTATAGATTTAAGTGTCAGGAAGTCATTTCTGAAAGTATTTGTATGGAGTATAGCCATGTATGGAAGTGAAACACGGACGATAAATAGTTTGGACAAGAAGAGAATAGAAGCTTTCGAAATGTGGTGCTACAGAAGAATGCTGAAGATTAGATGGGTAGATCACATAACTAATGAGGAAGTATGGAGTAGGATTGGGGAGAAGAGAAGTTTGTGGCATAACTTGACCAGAAGAAGGGATCGGTTGGTAGGACATGTTCTGAGGCATCAAGGGATCACCAATTTAGTATTGGAGGGCAGCGTGGAGGGTAAAAATCGTAGAGGGAGACCAAGAGATGAAGACACTAAGCAGATTCAGAAGGATGTAGGTTGCAGTAGGTACTGGGAGATGAAGAAGCTTGCACAGGATAGAGTAGCATGGAGAGCTGCATCAAAGCAGTCTCTGGACTGAAGACCACAACAACAACAACTTGAAGCTGGCAGACTCCGTCGATGGAGTGTTGCACCTTGGGCGACACCACACATGTCTGGAATTGCTGCAGGAACACTCTTCTGAGTTTAATCACTTCCACTGGCCACCAACCCCTCCCCCCCCCTCCCCTCCAGGCACGAACGTTATTGAGTACATCTGGGATGCCTTGCAATGTGCCGTTCAGAAGAGATTTCCAGCCCCTCGTACTCTTACGGAGTTATGGACAGCCCTGAAGGATTCATAGGGTCAGCTCCCTCCAGCATTACTTCAGACATTAGTCGAGTCCATGCCACATCGTCTTGCAGCACTTATGCTTGCTCGCGGACCCCTAAACGATATTAGCCGGGTGTACCAGTTTCTTCTGCTCTTCAGTGTAGGAAAAATGCTTCTGAGACTTGCTAACCGAAAACAGTTTAATTTACGGGATGAACCTGCACGCGACCAAAGTGGAACACAGAAGGATGAACTACTGTTCCAGCTAATGACACAGTTCATATTCCAAACTGAGAGCTGACGCTCAACAAAATTAGTAGGAGTGCGAGCACTAGTTCCGATGTGATCCGCTCCACGCCAAACAGCAACCTCCTGGCCTAAGACCCATCACTCAGACGACGCTGTAGCACTTCCTATGCTTGCAGTTCACAACTAACATGCGCCTGGCTCTCACTACTCGTCTCACTCCGCCCTCTAACGCCTCCAGTTCTCCAGTCGCCACAGGCTCGCCCGGCGCGCGCTTGAAACTCTTATCCACGCCTGTTACCTCTGACCACAGAATAATTTATCTTTGCGTAAAGGCGCACTAACGCCAGAAATCGATAGGATCGCATGTATGCACCGCAGAAGTACAAACCGAAAATTATACTATCGTATGAGTTTGCTAAAGTAACGTCTCTGTTAGTGACTACACCTGCTCATCCCTCGAATGTACTCCGCTGGCCTTCTGGATTTAAAACAATGAGGTCCAAATCCTGTATTGTGTCCTCTAGTATCTCACCTATTATGCTACGGAGAGAATTTTTCGTTCACATGTGTTGCCACAAGGATACACGCACCTCGTTGATGTAGAGCTACTGCCCTGAGGTTATCTTCATAAGGTACGATGGGATGAGAATACTGCATGTAGATGCTTCCTTTAATCCGCTCTATCTTCATGTTATTCTCTTTTAATGTGACTATGTACTTGTAAACAGCTGTGCCGCGTTAGTCACAGCGAATTTCTACTTGTAATTGCAATGGCAGATATTGTCTCATCTTGGTCAGTAACTGTTAACATATCTGCAGATACATGCGGGGACCTATTGATTCTACAGTATGGTTCTTGCAAACAGATTATATCAACACTCAGCTCATCAACTAGTTTTCGTATTTTAGTCATACCCAGTTGACTGCACACAGCATTTGTCTTTAGTATCTTTGTACTTCTTTGTGTTTCGAGTGTAAACAAAGCACTTCAAGAGACAGAAGGGATGGGTCAAAGAAAATGCGTCCATACGCTTTTACAAAATCCACGTATAAATGTTCAATGTTGAATGGTTAATTTCTTCTCGTGAACGCCTGCCAAAGGAGATCACGCAATAGTTTAAACTCTTTTGGCAAATTATTTACGCTCAAAAGAATCCTGTCTAATGTCCCAGGTTTAGGACACATAATGGATTTCCCTTTGGATGCCCATATCTGATAATGCATCTAAGAGGTACCTGCAGTACATTGGGATCCTCCAAATGACTTAACTTAGCATTAACTTCTAAGTTATTGTAAGTTTTGTCTGTGTGTAATTTGCATAATTTTAGTGGAGCCCAAAATGCTAGAAATATTTTTGGTATTTGATGAGAAACCCTGATTTTCGTTGCACTTCACTGTTTTGCGATTCTTATAGTCATGAGTATTACCACAGTCAGAACACTGTACTTCACAGAGAAATAAGGGGCGATCTGCACATGACGTCGAAGCTGCATGGGTGTCTGCTGCTACTGCAGTTGCGGTGTCGATGCCATCATGACCATCACCATCTCTATCATATCCTTTGTCAGGAGCTTCATGTAGATATGGTATTGCATTGGGCAGCTGACAAGTCGGGAAGCCTTCCGTTGCAGATGCTGCACGAGAAACATCTCTTTCTGTAAGCAGTTCCCACAGCTTGGATTGATGCAGGTGTTCCCCACATAGTCTCTCCTTGAACAAAGTTCATGAACTTCATAAGGTGTGGTTTTGCACATGATTACGAAACGCTTTGTTGTGCTGTGGACAGGTCATTGTGACTTACAGTGTATGTGTTTAATCTTTACGAGTGCTCAGCTTCACTTGCACGAAATTGCTCAAGTTCGTTTATCATGCAACATATGTTTGTCTACATTCTTACCCATTTAAGATACTGTTTTCTAAGTTCCTCTACAACTGCTGTCTCTGATATCTTCTGTGCTATCATATCACCCATGCAATTCATTAAGTCAAGAGGTGCTTCTCAATAAACTCTGTACTGACTGGTGCTGGAATTTCGTCATAATGTGTCTCCCTGGGAGTATAATCCCAAGTTTCTGTTCTCAGGTTACTTCTACATCAATACTCTGCAATCCACCCTACGGCGCATGGCAGAGAGTACCCTGCACCACAAATAATAATCTCCTTTCCTGTTCCACTCGCAAACAGAACGAGGGAAAGCAGGACATCACTAATGCTGTATCCGAACATTATGGGTTCATTTTTCAAACTCATTCGCATCAATTTCCTGCGTTTCTACATTTAGAGCTAGCTGCCATTCATGACACCGATTAGAAATTTTATGTAAGTCATCTTGTATCCTCCTACAGTCATTCAACTTCGTCACCTTACAATAAATCACAGCGTCATCAGCAAATAACGCTGGACTGCTACCTACCCTGTCCATCGAAACATTTGCATATAAACAGAATAACAGTGGTCTTATCACACTTCCATAGGGCACTCCTGACGGCTCCCTTCTCTCTGTGGCACAACGCCAATTCCTAGCTATTTTCGACAGGGACTTGTGATCCTGTTTCCAGTCCAATCTGTCTTCTGTTACTTGCTTCACACGGATACAATATGGAGTTGACTACTTTTCGTTTGCTTGTATTTTAGATGCATTACTAGCCTGTTCTAGCTATTTCACGTTCTAACAGCAGACCATTCTCACTACACATGCATGCATATCCGAAGGAACATTGCATCGTCATTTGAACAAGATAGGACTGCAATATCGTATTTATTCACCGACACCAGGTAAACGACTTTCAGTCAAAAATGTCTGCCTTGTACAGGCATATACATAATAAATGTACGAGTACAGGCTGTAGACATATGGTTGACACTATATGGAAGTTTAAGGATGGCTGTGGAGCGTTCTGAGATAGCCTAATGGCAAGGCGACCGACTGTGATAAGCGGGAAATCCAGGTTCGATCACCACCACCTACACAGAAGCAGGTAGCGTGCTCGGTGTGACATCACCCCAGCGGGCCAGGCTGGACGAGGCACTGCACCAACAGAATAGAGGCACACCCCCACATTGTTTCCCAAACGATTTTACAGAATCTATTCAGTATATAAATAAACATATTTATGTAGTTGAGACAATTTTATTATAGATTTAAAAAAAAATTATACTGCCTTTCTGGCAAAAGAAGCAAAATTAAACCTGTCAATAAAATAAATGTAGCTGTTGTCATAACTGGTGATGCTTCTTCAAAAAAGAAAAGGTTAACGTTTCAGATCAAAATAAAACTTCAATTGCGTTGCAGTTTTAGTGCTATTGTGTAGCCCATCGAATGTTTAATAGTGAACAGTTGCAACTGAAACTTACCAAAGGATTTTCTTCCTGTTCATCACCTGAAAATTATGAAAATAATTCGTAGCAAATAGTTTATCATCCTTAACACTGAAGTGGTGAACCTTTTCATCTTAATTATGTTTTGATGTGTTAAAGATAAATTATACATTTATAAACTCTTTTAAGGTCAATGAAATTTTCCAAACATTTCATAAAGTAATGACTATCTTGTTTCTGTAGCCTTATTAACCACAGATAAATAGTCATCAAATAGTACAGTTCTGCATTTTTGCTGCAGATTAGAAATGACCCAGTAAAACTGATGATTTACAAAATCTTGCCAACTATTGGTCAAAGTTACTTTCACTGATGAATCAAGAGATATTTGTACAAAGAAGAATCCCTTCCTTTCTCTGTACAGGGATAGGAACGGAAAAATGGTACACTTGCGAGTGTGTGTGGTTTTCATAGCGAAATAAGGTCATGAACATCCACATTAAATCAACAATTATTTATTATTAGTAACATATTTACGCAAGTCCGCTGTACAGTTCAACAGTTAACATGAGACTGCCTGAGTCTTCGGTATCAGCCAAACATCTTACTACATATATTTCACATTACTCGATACATTGATCCGCCACAGAGCCCCCCCCCCTATCCCCCCCTTCTGAGTGTGGAGCACAGATCAGGTGCAATTAGACAAAGGGAGATGGATCGAGATGGAGGAAAGTGAAGACATAACAACATAACAAAATCTTGTACCCATGTCAGAGGTGAACCCGGATGAGAGAGTGGGACATGGATAGGCGTAGAATGTGAGGGCTGTTGCTGATAGTATTGGACATGAACTGTAAGCAGACCATTTTAGCCGCCGTAAGCTTGAAGAGAGCTGTCTACAAAATAATAGTACATAAAATAATTGGAAACCTTGGATGAGTGTTAGGTTACAATCAGAGCGTTTGAGGGAGCAAAATGATGCTTGAATAACAAACAAATAGTCTTTATGACTTTACAAGGAAATATCCTCAATGGGGCATGCAGAGACGTCGACAGTGAACATAGCTGTGACGCGCAAGGCGTAGGCTGTGTAAAGAAAGGTACGACCACTTTATCAGATGCAACACTTACACTGCTAGGAACACTATCACCAACACTGCCCTGATGAGGAGGGAGGAAGTTTGAGGTGTGAGTGCTTGCTGAACACTCGCCAGGAATCGAGACGCTCGTCGCAGCTACACTGGGGCTTAGCTCTGAGACCTCGTCGACTGAGATTTGACTGGCAAGAACACACGCCAGCTTACCCTGTTGTATGGAGACTGTTTGTGGTTTGCGGTATAGCATGATCGTCCTTGTATTTTCCAATCGACTGAGATCCGGATGAGGCCCTGAATACGGAAGAGGTAGGTCCTGACGAACAGTATCATCTCGAACATAATAAATTCATAGCCTGCAACGTCTTTGTGGAGAAAAAGCGCTGGGCATGTGTGTGTCCAGGGTTGCAGTATGTGTGTGCTCGTGATAGGAGAACGAACTTGCACCACTAGAGAGAGCAGTACCTCGTTGTCAGTAATACTAGAGTCCTTGACAAATTCAGCAGGTAGTATGAGGGGCTCTAAAGGATTTCTGTCAATAAGGCTTTCAAATCATTTTTGTTGGCTATGTGTATGCCCAACAGAACCCATGGAAGTGCGTTGGACCAGGAGTCTGAATCACCGTTTAAAGCTGCTTTCAGTGCTTGGTGCCAGCGTTCGACCAACCCGTTATTTTGTGGATGATAAGCCATCATACAAAATCGCTTGGCACCGCATAGAATGCACAAGTGGTCGAAGAGTAAAGATTCGAATTGGCGGCCTTGATCCGTGATGATGGATGAAGGGCAGCTGGAACCAGAGAGCCAGCAGGTAATGAATGCTCAAGACACAGTATATCGTTCACCCACCTCATTACACAGTCAATGAAATATAGAATGTAGCGGTGGTCATTAGAGAGGGGTAGGGAACCAACGAGGACAATATGTACGTGTTTAAAATGTCCCTTAAGAACCTCAAAGTGTCCAAGAGTCGTCTGAGCATGCCGACCTACTTCAGCACGCTGGCACGATACGCATGCTTGAGCCCAATCATTGCAGTCTTTCTCAATATTTGGCCAGATAAAACGTTCAGTGACGAGCTGAACCATCGCTCTGGTGCTCAGGTGAGCTAGTCCATGTAGTGAAGAAAAGATGGTCGGATGAAGGGGGAGAGGTACAAGTGGCTGTGGCGAGTTTGTCGACATATCACTAAGGATCAGTTGCTCGACGCCAGGTGAGCAGCATGGTCAGATGTGCAGTATGATGGAGTTGTTTGTAGTTAGGGACTGCACCTCAGAATCTGTAGTTTGTAGTCACTCGAGTTCTGATGGGCCGAAAAGGCTTGAAATAGTAAGAACGTGCGACATGTAGTCTGCTACAATGTTATCCATGCTTTTGATAAGACAGATGCCTGTCGCATATTGCCTGATGAGGTCCATATACCAAAAGCTGCACGGAGGAAGATTGTAACGCCGGAAATGCATATCCTCCTATTTCCATCTGCTGCACTATAAATTTTTTTCCTTATTTTGTTACCTGAAGATATGACATTTCTGTGTCTTTATATATTGTAATTGTTTTACTGTTTGTATATATATATTTGTGCATTTATGTTGGTTTGTTTTTTGAATATTATTTGTATTTATACCCTGGGTCTGGCCTAGGGAAAACTATGCTATCGAACAAATACATCGATAGGTCGTGTGGAGAACCAAAGTGTTTAGGACCTTTGGTAGTGTTAACTCTGTCACGTGGAGCGCGGGCAGAGGGAGAGTCTGGCTGGGGTGGTGCAGTGGAGTAGGTGTGTTGTGTGACGCTCCCGCGAGTTGCCGCGCTTTCGGGGTTGGGCAGCATGTAATTGCGCTCGACTTGCTATGATAGTTTCTGACACGGGAAGCATTAGCTGGCGCACATCAAGAGCCCGTTTCGCCTGGTGACCGTGTCGAGAAGAAGGCGCGCCAACATCCAGCTTCTGCAACAGTGACGGCCGACAATGAGTGACTGTCGCCACCTCCTCAATCGACGGCTTCAAACCTTCAATCAACCAACAAGGAAGACTGTAAGCACGTAAAGTTTTGGAACTGTATGGCAGACCTCAGCTTTTCAAACTGTTCCATTTTCATAACTAAATTACAGCAACATAGCATGAACCTTTGTTGCTCATTGTCCCAATTGCATTACCAAGCAGGGTCCCTTCCTTTTCCGGAATGAACCCGAGTGTCGTTGAAATTCAAATGCCAGCATCATTCGATTTCACTGCTTTAATTTCAAAGTTCAGTTAAGGTATTCATAGCTGGCTACAATATTTAGATTACACAAGCACAAATTAAGAGTGCGAGTTTTGTTACCGTATTTTAGCTTACCTGTGACTGCAGCTCAGCTTGGTACATACTAAATTTTACTATTGTTAATTGTTCAGAATCATTTAATTCAAGTTCAAAGTTAAATCTCTTATTTCTAAATTGCATAGATTCAAGTAGCTTTTGAAATGATTGTTGAGGTAGTCCAAGACTAACCGTATTTTACTGAATTTCGATGTGCTTCAGAAAGAAAGCTTACTATTAACTTCAGTCACTAAATTAACTTTCGATTTTCCGGTTTTATTAATTCTTTTGCTAAAGTCAGAGTGTAGCGAAATTTATTACTTCTGACAAACTTTCAGTTTTCACACTACATGTGTCAACCTTCAGTTGCCACACTTCTAGTGCTAATTATATGTGCAATAACGTTTCTTTTTCAGTAATTGTCCTTAGGACTGGCGACCGTAATTTCTCCCAAATCTCAAATATCTAATTACCGCTAGTTAATTGTTAACGTAACGGCCGCACATTTACTTTCTTTATTAACTTACCCCTTTTCAAAATTAATTTCCACCAGTTTCATTTGCATTTTTCCTTTCATTTAGATGTAACCCTTTCCTCCCTCTTTACCGACAAATTAACTTCGGTGACGATTGCTTTTCCCAAATTTCCATTAGGTACATGCGGTTTAATTTTTCACTGTCATTAAGGGCGATAAGTGAGGTGGAGGTTACAAGATCACTGGCAGGATTACATAGTGCGTCGCGAGAGGATGGTGGTCCATGTAAATAATGACATCACATGAATCAATATCCCCTCCAAAATAGCGTATGACTTCATAGATAGCAAGAAGTTCTCTATCAAAGGTGGACCACTTACACTGAGAAGTAGACAGTTTTATGCACAAGATGCGCAGTGGCTGAGAAGTCTTGCCTATATGTTTTTGCAGCACAGCACCCATCGTAGTATCGCTAGCATCGGCGCTGGGATGAATTAGTGTGACTGCATTAGCTAGAGCCGTTTTCAGATCATTAAAGACTCGAGTCACGTCTTAGGACCACATGACTTTGCGATCACCTGGGGTGTGGTTGCCTTGCAAGTCGTCAGTTAGGGCGCCTGTAGAGGGGAGGCATGGGGAATGTGATGCTTGTAAAAACTGATCATGGCCAAGAAATGTTGGAAATCACGAAAAGTGACGGGCGATGGTGAGCTCGTAATGCGAACGACGTATTCAGACATGGGACATATGCCTTTAGAGTTCATGGTGTGGCCTAGGAACGTAACTTCTGTCAGACGCAGCTGTGATTTTGTAATTTATCTCTATGTGGAGTACCTGGGAAAGGTGCTGCTCATGTTCTTCAGCAGAGGCAGAAAAAAATAAAATCTCATCGAGATAAGCGCAACAAATGGAAACTGGGGAAATAAAACATCCACAAAACTTTGCCATGTCTGACCTGTATTTTTGAGTCCATATTGCATAAAGCAATATCAGAACAAGCCAAAGGTAGTTATAATGGCAATTATAGGAACATCATCTTCGTACATTGGAATCTGGCGATATGCTTTATGACAGTCAATGATGCTGCAATGCTGAGCACCATGTAACTGCAATGCAAAATCTTGAATGTTGGGGATGGGGTAATCGTCTAAAATGGTGTGACCATTGAGCCTACGATAATCTCCAGAAAGTCTGAAAGTTTAGTCCTTCTTGGGGGCGAGATGAGTAGGTGATGACCAATTGCTGTCAGAAGGATATACGATCCCTAAGCTTATCAATTTCTGAACACATTCTTTGGCTGCATGAAGTTTCTTACCTGACACCCAGCGTGTTTTTGTGTGGACTAGAGTGGTGTGTAGCCTATGACAAGTACTGTTTGTAATGACCTTAATGGATGCCCTCAATGGATTTGGAGTCACATAAGGAGTAGGCTCAGTGAGGTGGGGGACAACGTCACAGGCAGCATTATTAAACAGAGAAGGACTCACCTAAAGAGCAGGCAGTCAAGACTATAAAGACTGTAGAATGTGACGTAGGAGTGGTCGGCGTCAGCTGCGGGTGCGGAGGCTGAATCGGCTGTCGTGTGGAGCGGTGACTCGCCGGGGGAGGGGGGGGGGGGCGTAGTGAGAAGCGGACATGTAATTGAAGCTCTCAGTTGTGGAGCAAGAAGTTTGTTCAACATGTGAGCAAGATGCCAGTTCGACATGAACGTTCTTGGTGACAGCTGTGGCTGTACTTGCAGGATCTGGCTGCACAACATGTGCGGTTATAACATATGTCCTTGATGTGAGTGCAGCGATGTTTGTCTGTGCATGTACCAGATCTGCTGATGTGTTGCTGATGAGTGCTTGCAACAACACGTTTGCAATGCATAGAGTTGCAACGTCATGTCACTGGTTGAGCAGTTGGCACAATGAATTTACCAAGTTAGAAGTGAGACACTAACTTAAGCTAACTCGCAGAGAGGCAGCAGTAGCCGCTCTCGAATGCGTAGGTGTTGTGACAAAGGAGCCCCCAATGCATAGGCCATAGTTATGTTGTAGCAGGGTAGTTGTCAAAAGGTGTAGAGAGAGTTTGTAGTGTCACAAAAACTCTATGCCTAACACAGGTTCATCATGTCAGCGACGTTAAATGACCAGTCAAAAAAAAAAAATTGTGCTCGAAATTGAAGATGAGTAGAGCCATACACCATGACCAATGAGATGTTAGCTGCTCACAGCATCATGGTGGAAGGTGTTGGTAACGTAACAGGCAATACCAAGAGTATAATACACTCCTGGAAATTGAAATAAGAACACCGTGAATTCATTGTCCCAGGAAGGGGAAACTTTATTGACACATTCCTGGGGTCAGATACATCACATGATCACACTGACAGAACCACAGGCCCATAGACACAGGCAACAGAGCATGCACAATGTCGGCACTAGTACAGTGTATATCCACCTTTCGCAGCAATACAGGCTGCTATTCTCCCATGGAGACGATCGTAGAGATGCTGGATGTAGTCCTGTGGAACGGCTTGCCATGCCATTTCCACCTGGCGCCTCAGTTGGACCAGCGTTCGTGCTGGACGTGCAGACCGCGTGAGACGACGCTTCATCCAGTCCCAAACATGCTCAATGGGGGACAGATCCGGAGATCTTGCTGGCCAGGGTAGTTGACTTACACCTTCTAGAGCACGTTGGGTGGCACGGGATACATGCGGACGTGCATTGTCCTGTTGGAACAGCAAGTTCCCTTGCTGGTCTAGGAATGGTAGAACGATGGGTTCGATGACGGTTTGGATGTACCGTGCACTATTCAGTGTCCCCTCGACGATCACCAGTGGTGTACGGCCAGTGTAGGAGATCGCTCCCCACACCATGATGCCGGGTGTTGGCCCTGTGTGCCTCGGTCGTATGCAGTCCCGATTGTGGCGCTCACCTGCACGGCGCCAAACACGCATACGACCATCATTGGCACCAAGGCAGAAGCGACTCTCATCGCTGAAGACGACACGTCTCCATTCGTCCCTCCATTCACGCCTGTCGCGACACCACTGGAGGCGGGCTGCACGATGTTGGGGCGTGAGCGGAAGACGGCCTAACGGTGTGCGGGACCGTAGCCCAGCTTCATGGAGACGGTTGCGAATGGTCCTCGCCGATACCCCAGGAGCAACAGTGTCCCTAATTTGCTGGGAAGTGGCGGTGCGGTCCCCTACGGCACTGCGTAGGATCCTACGGTCTTGGCGTGCATCCGTGCGTCGCTGCGGTCCGGTCCCAGGTCGACGGGCACGTGCTCCTTCCGCCGACCACTGGCGACAACATCGATGTACTGTGGAGACCTCACGCCCCACGTGTTGAGCAATTCGGCGGTACGTCCACCCGGCCTCCCGCATGCCCACTATACGCCCTCGCTCAAAGTCTGTCAACTGCACATACGGTTCACGTCCACGCTGTCGCGGCATGCTACCAGTGTCAAAGACTGCGATGGAGCTCCGTATGCCACGGCAAACTGGCTGACACTGACGGCGGCGGTGCACAAATGCTGCGCAGCTAGCGCCATTCGACGGCCAACACCGCAGTTCCTGGTGTGTCCGCTGTGCCGTGCGTGTGATCATTGCTTGTACAGCCCTCTCGCAGTGTCCGGAGCAAGTATGGTGGGTCTGACACACCGGTGTCAATGTGTTCTTTTTTCCATTTCCAGGTGTGTATTAGCATCTGCACCAGTGTCGACCAGGAAGAGTGTGTCACTGATGGGGTCATGAATGTACATTCTGCCTGGTGGTAGTTATTTACTATTTGATAACAGGTGATGATGTAGGCGCCCTGCAGAATGCCCACAAGATGATGCACCTAATTCATCCAGTGGCGCAAGCTTAAGTCCTGCGAGTACAGCAGGAAGCACTTAATGCCGCATCCTTGTGGTTCCAACACAGGATACACGGAGACTAGCTGTGAACTGGGGGCGACATCTGTAATTATGGCGTGTTGGAGGCTGGGCGGGAAGGAGTGGTGAGGGCAGTGGGCTTGCTACTACTACCACAAGGTAGCTAGTCGAGCAAGGTTGGGGACTGGCGAGACTTGTAGCTTCCACGCGTGAAACTGTGTGCTGAAGTGTTTATAGGATTGCCAACCACTGGCGGTGCCAACGAATACGGCACAGAGATGAACTGATCATGTCTTATGATTTTGTAAGAGTGAACTGACAGCTGTAAACCTGCCTCTTACGGGTTGGTAGGATGGGACAAGAGTTATAGTCGGAGGGCTGACGGTATTTCAACCATCCAGTGCAACCACAGCATTTCATTTGATAGGGGTGAGGCTGTAGCGACAGCACCGTCCAACGCACGAAGGGCCGAACTACGGCACTGCCGACACAAGTAGGGGCAGCTGTACCGTTACGCCGAATTTCGGCAACGGTGCGTGGCACACCGGACCGCACGGGGACAAAAGCAGGCGGACAGTGCGAGCTAGTCGATGCGACGCGACACACGTCTCTCAGTTCTCCAGCCGCGGACCACGTGCGTCGAGTCAACATGACTCCGCCGTAATTGCGTACGCGCGGTCGTAAACGCAGTCGCCGTTCCGCAGTGTGCACCGTACTGTTAGTGTCTTTCACTCCTTCGCGGACGTTACGGCGCCTCCGGTCGCGCCAGGAGCAGAACGTTGAGTGACGCGGCCTTTTGTCTCGCTCGGTCCACGCGGCCGCTCCACGGCTCATCACTGGAGTGTATAACCTCCGGGATCGGTGATCGAGCCGTGCCGCCAGTGCATCGCACCTGTATGGACGGACACTAGCGACGAATGGTATTTGTCATTTATTGTAACGCTGGGAAGAATAAATGTGTCCTGTCCCGAAACTGCTTTAGTCGTTCTTTGTCACCAAGTCTCTCCCTTGAGCATAGTGCGTGGGCGCGGCGATAAAGCCGGTTCACTGCACGTGAGTGACTGTAAGCGGAGATACCACACGTTCCCGCTTCAAGGCGATTACTAATACTCTAATCATTTGCCAAAGTTGAGATGGTGTGAGCTCGTAGAGCGATATTTCATGCACTATGTGATGAATTGCCTCTTGCTAGTTTCTTGACAATCGTTCGAGGATTGTGGATTTTGCGTGTTCGTAGCGGCCCCTCGTCAGTTATATGAGAATATGAGACTATTTCATTCCCACACTCATGTAATGGGAGGTGAATCTGCTACTTAAAAAACCATTTTGTTGAGACTGGAGACAGAGGCCTCTTCCCAAGTCAAATAAAAATTCAATATTTTAACTAAACTTCATTCGCAGCAATGTATGGTATAATGTGCATCAAACACAAAACCCCATCAACCCATGTTTTCTATTGCAATGTTTTCCAATTTGTTATTTATGTAGGAAATATCATAATAACTATGATCATTAACGAAATATGGCCATTTCGCCATGAAGCTGATACATAAAGCTACAAGTAATGTAGAAATCAAGTTTTATTATCGAATAGATTTTGTAAAATCGTTTAGAAAAGATTTCAGGGTGCATGCCCTGATTCTTTTAGTGTAGAGACCCGCCAAACCTGGCCCGCTCTAGAGGACGTCATGTTGAGGGCGTCACGATCTTCTCTTTAGGTGATGGTTCAACTCGCGATCTGGCACAACTTTTCATTGTCATCATTCCATTATACAGTTGATGGTTGTCCATATTCACAGTATGTCCAAATACAAGTCATATGCACATGAATCCCTTATTTCAGGGGGGCATTAAGTCCACTTTTATGAAATTTTGTGCTATGTACATTTCTGTTTTCTTTAGGGGTCGACTCATGGTTTGGAAAGGACCTTCACGATCTATCAGATAGCACAAATAGCAGTGGAGAAATTCTCACTGATTTCAAAACAGCCCCACATCCAGAACTTAGGGCGCTTTTGCTCTCAACAATTCTGAACAATAATTCCATGTACTTTATTCAGATGCTGTGATTGTCAGGAAAGGCGTGAGAACAATATAAATAATGCAACTGTAGGTTTGTTTCAAAGTCATTATTGTACAGCAAGCAGTGGGATATAATATTGTGTCCTTATAGTATCTTATATTCTATCAATATCAGTGATTCAGATTGTGAAGATGAACGTATTCATAAGGAAAGGAGGAGGAAAGGGGTATGTTATTCTGAGCAGTACAAACGAAATGTAATCAGAACTGCTAAACTAAACGGATTGGAGCATACAATTACCGAGGTAAGCTAATAACTGCAAAAGCTACCGGAAAACCTTGTACATGCAGTTCTAAGTGTTTTGAATTCATTAGTCAAGATGAACAGTCATCAAATCTCACCTTCTGGATCCTAATAGTAAAAATGGACGAAATATTTACCTTCAGAGCTAACATGGGTAGAAGAAGTAAAATGGCATAGACCAAGGAAAGGAAAAAGTCTGAAGGCAAATTCTTTTAAACGTCATTGTATGATGGGTACAAATGGTATCAAAATTTGCAGACAAGCATTTTTAAGCTTATTTGCAGTTGGCGAGAAAAGGGCAAGAATAAGAAGATAGCTTGGAAAAAACCATAAAAATGAGTGAGGGAGGTCCAGACCAATGATTCAGTATCACAACTTGACATTGCCAAAGTTGATGAGCACATATCAGCACTTCAGACGAAAGAGTCTCATTATGCTGGAAAAGCATACATTTACTTAAGTGCAGACTTTAATAGGAAGATTATGAATGATCTTCTCAAAAAAGTGGATATCCTTTTCCCATCAAATACATCTACTAGTTGAAAATACTTAACTAGGATTTTGTTTAACCAGGATTTTGTTTAATCAAGATTTTTACCTTCATTTCAGAGACCATAGGCAGGGGACTACTCGAGAGAACGTCGTTATCAGGACAAAGAAAACTGGCGTTCTACAGATTGGAGCGTGGAATGTCAGGTCCCTTAATCGAGCAGGTAGGTTAGAAAATTTAAAAAGGGAAAAGGATAGGTTAAAGTTAGATATAGTGGGAACTAGCGAAGTTCGGTGGCAAGAGGAACAAGACTTTGGGTCAGGTAAATACAGGGTTATAAATACAAAATCAAATAGGGGTAATGCAGGAGTAGGTTTAATAAGAAATAAAAAAATAGTAGTGCGGGTAAGCTACTACAAACAGCATAGTGAACGCATTATTGTGGCCAAGATAGACACTAACCCCACGCCTACTACAGTAATACAAGTTTATATGCCAACTAGCTCTGCAGATGACGAAGAAATTGAAGAAATGTATGATGAGATAAATGAAATTATTCAGATAGTGAAGGGAGACGAATATTTAATAGTCATAGGTGACTGGAATTCGATAGTAGGAAAAGGATGAGAAGGAAGCGCAGTAGGTGAATATGGATTGGGAGGAAGAAATGAAAGAGGAAGCCACGTGGTAGAATTTTGCACTTAATCATAGCTAACACTTGGTTCAAGAATCATAAAAGGAGACTGTATACTTGGAAGAAGCGTGGGCATACTCACAGGTTTCAGATAGGTTATATAATGGTAAGACAGAGATTTAGGGGACCAGGTTATAAATTGTAACACATTTCCAGGGGCAGATGTGGACTCTGAACACAATCTATTGGTTATGAACTGTAGATTAAAATTGAAGAAGCTGCAAAAAGGTGGGAATTTAAGGACATGGGACCTGGATAAACTGACTAAACCAGAGGTTGTACAGACTTTCAGGGAGCGCATAAGGGAACAATTGAAAAGAATGGGGGAAAGATATACAGTAGAAGAAGAATTGGTAGCTTTGAGGGATGAAGTAGTGAAAGCAGCAGAGGATCAAATAGGTAAAAAGACGAGGGCTAGTAGGAATCCTTGGGTAACAGAAGAAATATTGAATTTAATTGATCAAAGAAGAAAATATAAAAATGTAGTAAATGAAGCAGGCAAAAAGGAATACAAAGGTCTCAAAAATGAGATTGACAGGAAGTGCAAAATGGCTAAGCAGGGATGGTTAGAGGACAAATGTAAGGATGTGGAGGCTTATCTCACTAGGGGTAGGATAGATACTGCCTACTGGAAAATTAAAGACACTTTTGGAGAAAAGAGAAACACATGCAGGAATATCAAGAGCTCAGATGGAAACCCAGTTCTAAGCAAAGAAGGGAAAGCAGAAACGTGGAAGGAGTATATAGAGTGTATATACAAGGGCGATGTACTTCAGGGCAATATTATGGAAATGGAAGAGGATGTAGATGAAGATGAAATGGGAGATATGATACTGCGTGAAGAGTTTGACAGAGCACTGAAAGACCTAAGTCGAAACAAGGCTCCGGGAGGAGACAACATTCCATTAGAACTACTGACAGCATTGGGAGAGCCAGTCCTGACAAAACTCTACCATCTGGTGAGCAAAATGTATGAGACAGGCGAAATACCCTCAGACTTCAAGAATAATATAATAATTCCAATCCCAAAGAAAGCAGGTGTTGACATACGTGAAAATTACCGAACTATCAGTTTAATAAGTCACGACTACAAAATACTACACGAATTCTTTACAGACGAATGGAAAACTGGTAGAAGCTGACCTCGGGGAAGATCAGTTTGGGTTACGTAGAAATGTTGGAACACGAGAGGCAATACTGACCCTATGACGTATCTTAGAAAATAGATTAAGGAAAGGCAAACCTACATTTCTAGCATTTGTAGACTTAGAGAAAGCTTTTGACAATGTTGACTGGAATACTCTCTTTCACATTCTGAAGGTGGCTGGGGTAAAATATAGGGAGCGAAAGGCTGTTTACAATTTGCACAGAAACCAGATGGCAGTTATAAGAGTCGAGGGGCACAAAAGGGAAGCAGTGGTTGGGAAGGGAGTGAGACAGGGTTGTAGCCTCTCCCCAATGTTATGCAATCTGTATATTGAGCAAGCAGTAAAGGAAACAAAAGAAAAATTCAGAGTAGGTATTAAAATCTGTGGAGAAGAAATAAAAACTTTGAGGCTTGCCGATAACATTGTAATTCTGTCACAGACAGCAAAGGACTTGGAAGAACAGATGAATGGAATGGACAGTGTCTTGAAAGGAGGATATAAGATGAACACCATAAATGCAAAACGAGGATAATGGAATGTAGTTGAATTAAATCGGGTGATGCTGAGGGAATTAGAATAGGAAATGAGACACTTAAAGTAGTAAAGGAGTTTTGCTATTTGGGGAGCAAAATAACTGATGATGGTCGAAGTAGAGAGGACATAAAATGTAGACTGGCTATGGCAAGGAAAGCGTTTCTGAAGAAGAGAAATTTGTTAACATCGAGTATAGATTTAAGTGTCAGGAAGTCGTTTCTGAAAGTATTTGTGCGGAGTGTAGCCATGTGTGGAAGTGAAACATGGACGATAAATAGTTTGGACAGGAAGAGAATAGAAGCTTTCGAAATGTGGTGCTACAGAAGAATGCTGAAGATTAGATGGGTAGATCACATAACTAATGAGGAGGTATTGAATAGAATTGGGGAGAAGAGGAGTTTGTGGCACAACTTGACTAGAAGAAGGGATCGGTTGGTAGGACATGTTCTGAGGCATCAAGGCCTCACCAATTTAGTATTGGAGGGCAGCGTGGAGGGTAAAAATCGTAGAGGGAGACCTAGCGATGAATACACTAAGCTGGACCAGAAGGATGTAGGCTACAGTAGGTACTGGGAGATGAAGAAGCTTGCATAGGATAGAGTAGCATGGAGAGTTGCATCAAACCAGTCTCAGGACTGAAGACCACAACAACAACAACAAGCAGATGTGTGTTGAAAGTGAGCAATTAATGGTTAAATTAAAGACAACATTTCGAATGAGGCTTCTCGTTGGTGTTTTAATGATGCACAAGAGAATAGTCAAGAAATTGACACTGTTTGGAATTTAGGTGAAAGGATAATAACATATTTTCAGTCTGAGCTCTTATTTCGAGCAGAATCTTCATCTACCCGGAATACCTGTTGAAGACCTATTTTATCTCCAGCAGCTGATGGTTAACTTTTTCGGCTTTCAAAATTTGAAAGACACTGTGGCAATTCATTACCTTTCTCATGATGGTGTTGCTCAAAAAGCTCACTATCTCACCATGTGAATCCCCAAGGACATCAAAAATGTTCATCTGCTTTGCGATAACGGCCCAGCGCAAAGCAAAAATCTCTGTTTCCTGAGAATGTGTCAAGCTTTCGTGGATTCTGGAAAATTTCAGAAAGTACAGTTATTTTTTTTCCTGTCAGTGGCACTCTCTTACCATCTGAAAGAGATTTTGGCAAAGTCAAAAGATCACTGCGAAGAATTTACAGAGTATTAGTTATTATGAATTACATTGAACTAATCATATCACCGAGTGCAAGATGACAATTCTCTGTGAAGGTTATCTAAGAGATGAAATCTCGGACTTCAAGTCTTGGTGGATGAGACTTTACTAGATGGCAACTGAATCACTATGGACAGTTACATCAGAAAAGGACCTGAAAGTAGTATTCAGTGTTTCAACATTTCCCATCATTTTGCCTTCAGTGATGAGCTATTTGTGACTATAACAGCCTGCAGTACGATCAGTGGTTTAATTACTCACAGATTCAGATTAGGATTACCCAGAGTTTCTCAATTTGTTGTGAAATTCCAAGCTGGTCTAGCCTATTCATGTGGCTACATTGCTATCAGTGTCAAGAATACGATAGATATAAAAAAGTCGATTGTTACATATTGCAGGAGAGACACAGCTCAGAATTCTGGAATATTGTTCATCACTGGCCAACAACTGTAGGAGCACCAGACACTGAAGATTTTTGATTTGTGATTTTCGGTACTGATAATAGTTTGTTTTCATAAAAAGTTATTGTGAATTCCTTAAACATTATCGCTAACTTTTACTTGCATGTTCATCAAACAGTTTGTTTGTGTGATGTAAAGGTTTTAAGATTTTTATTTCTCACTTATTTGAGAAAACCCTGCATCAAAAGGAAATATTCGGCGCTGGTCAATAAATAGACACAATATTTCAGTATGTAATAAGTCAGAATAATTGTTTATTGTGGTATCTCTCGCTTGGTCATGCAAACAACTCACAAAAGGCTGTGTAAAATATTAACACAGTTTTTGTTACTTTTCTCAAAACTACATTGGTTTGACACAGGCCTTCCGAAATAAGCGATTCAAATGGGTTCAAGTGCATAGCAAATGCCTTAGACTGTAGTAACGACATTAGTTCAATCAACTGGAAGTTCTCTCACTATGTCAGTGAGGCCATCAGCGAGAAAGGTGATATCTGCCACTCTGTTAGGTATGAAGTTGCTTCAACAGCCCTTGTGATTACAGAATTTCTGCAAGCCAAAATTGTATAAAGCAGAAATGTAGATTACAATTGATGCTGTAGCAGTTGCTTATAATGATGTAGCCATAAGTTTACAAATGGAAGACATGGACAGGGGCCCAACTCACAGTATATGTAATGACAACTGGCTCTAAACTTTTTGTGGATTAGTCATTATAACCAACTGCTGCAGCGTAAGTTGCAATCTGAATCTGTGCTTAATACAATTTTAACAGAATTATTTTCAATCAAAAAAAGTGCAGCCCAAAATTTATGTGTATATTTACTTAATAAATATAATTTTGGAAGTTACAACAGTTGTAACATATTTCATCAGTTTTTGCGATGTACGGTTATTGTAGCATATAATACAGCTATGATATCATCTTTAATTTAGTTTTTCCTTTCAGCAGGAATGAACATTATCAGCATTTACTGTAAAGCCTTCCTTTTTTGGATTTGTTACCTGATTTTATTAGTTAACTCTAAGATCGATAAAATAAACAAAAAAGTTGTAATAAATGGAGAGTTCCAAGTAGCTTCATGGGTGTAAGCCTTGTTCTTGTGTGAATGTGTGTTGTCTACTTTAGAGGAAGGCCTATTGACCAAATGCTCACATGTTTATTAGTCTTTTTGTGGTGCCTGTATGTGACTCATCATCACCTCTATATGGTGAGTAGCAGTCTATTCTCAGCATAATATTGTCATCACTCCACCTGGGTTTTCCATCATTTGATACTACATTTTTTTCGTTTTATGAAGCACAGTTTTACATTTCTCAACCTTTAAAGTACATTGCCAATTTTTGTACATCTACATCTATACACCAAATCAGTGTACCAGTTATTAGGGTTTCTTCCTGTTCCATTCACATATGATGTCCTTTGTGCACATTGTAATCATTTTAATCTTACCAGCACAATTCCTAAGTGAGTGTTACATAGGGGATTGAGTATATTCCTAGACTCATCATTTAAAGCCCAGACCTAAAACTGTTAGTGATTTTTACGTGACAATTTACATCTATCTTTAAGATTCTGTCCATGCAATTTTTTCACTATCTCTGTGACACTTTCCAACAGATCAGAAAACTTGTGAACATTTGTGCTGTCCTTCTCTTTATATATTCAATATTACCTGTCAGTCCTATCTGATAGGGTCCCACACACTTGGGCAACACTCTAGAGCCAGTCACATGAGACATTGTAAACAATCTTCATTGTCCACCAATTGCCCTTCCCTAGTATTCTACGTATAAACCAAAGTCAACATCCTTCAGATAGTTGTTTGAAAACACACTAGAATGCAGCAGACTCTTCCACTTTCCACATGTTGTGATGTCTTCCACATGTTTGCCAATAATATAAACCGCCTCTGTTACTTCAACCATCCTGTTTAACACCTAACACAGACTTCGAAGTCATGACAGAAAAACAAAATGTATGATTGTGTACACAGCAGTAGTCATACACTGCTTCGATGTGTTACAGCAAAAGACAATGTATAAACCACTTACGAAATAACAACGCAAGAACCCTCTCCTTGTGACTGATAGTCTGTGGGATATGGTCTTCTTCCAGTACAGGCGACAAAACTTTATACAGGTCCTTGGAAGCAACTTCGATCACTGGCTACCTCCTCCCATGGGCCAATACACGCATAATTGATGGGTTCACTACATATGGTCGATGTCAATATGCAGACAGTATCTGTTTCCGACATATCGGAAGAGAGAGATGTGGTAAAACTTATAGAGTTCTCTATCAGGTGACGTTAGCGAAGTCTTTATAGTTCATTGGATGTAACAAAAAAATGAGGAGAGAGAGAGAAACTGAGAGAGAGAGAGAGAGAGAGAGACACTGTGCTGTCAATGAAGACTCTGACTCCACAACACTGTCGTATTTCTAGCGTGGTAATCATAGGAATACAATAAAGAAGATTAGGTCATGTACACGTGGATATTTATAGACTCTCATTCGGTATGGACGAACTGAAGAGGTTATCCTTTTATGTTTCTTTGTGCAGTCTGCGTGGTAGTGAATTTCCTTCTGTAAGTTAGTATTTGATGATGATGTTTAGTTTGTGAGACGCTCAACTGTGCAGTCATCAGCGCCTGTACAAAGTCCTAATTTTTATATAGTCCAATTTTTACACAATCCAATCTAGCCACTGTCACGAATGACGATGATGAAATGGTAAAGACAACACAAACACCTAATTCCTGAGCAACCCGTCTGGGAATCGAATCCGGCGCCCTGTGATCCAGAAGCAGCAACGCTAGCCACTAGACCAAGAGCTGCAGACGTACGTTAGTGTGCTCCTTTTCTTTTTGTGATAGCTCTCTACCTGTCAGCCTTGTAACTAATGGAACAGTGCTGTCAGAACGTAACCGATTTCGAGAGAATTAGCAGGGGTCTGTGACTTGGCCTGGAGTATCATTTCTTCCTACTCTGACAAACACCGACTGTAATACAAGAGCTTATGTAACATAAATAAAAGAAGCGAAGCCTATTTTATTGTAATTACGTCCTCTATTCCTCGATGAACATCTGATATCGACGATGTGTCAAGAGGGTTTTGCTACTCGAAAGCCACCGTAGACCGTGTGAAACGACATGCGACTGGTGTGAGTGTGGAATACCATATTTTTTCGGGCAATATACACCAATAAATGAAAGTGAAAAACGTTATGCTGTTTGAACGTGAAGTTACTGTAGCTTATGTTCCAACTTATCACCAGACGTTTGTAGGAAGTAGCCAGACCACTATTCATGTAAAAAATTATGTATATCTAGCAGTAAGGGGAGGATAGATTTGACGTAGGGGATTGTGATTTCAACGCACTGATGAGTATATCCGACTATAAGGGGTGACAGATTAGTTTCGTAAACACCTAAACAATACTCTAATGTATGAGTTCAACTCGATCTGCTGTAGTCTCTAGAGAGGTCGGACAATACGGCTGTAATATAATGTATACTCAGAATGTCCTCTCATCGTCTCTCCTAAGCAGATTCTCTGATATTCTTTATCGCACTATCCACTGTAGTGTCTATTACAGTACAGCAAACCATATCGGTGATGTCTTTCCAACCATTTCGTCTGCAAGAGCACTGTTGGTTGTCATGTAGTGGCAGACGCCTGTGCTTTGCAACTCTTATTTGAGATAGTCTTGGCGGGATGCAGCGCCTTAGACGAGTGCTGACTGAAAATACCTGCAGTCTGTTCTCGAGTCTGATTGGCTGGAAGATTTGCACTGACTTCAAACATCAGGAGAATTAACTCATACTGACTTAAGGGGGCCGAATGCAGTCCTGGTAGCTTTCAGAAAATAATATCTGTATAAACTAAATGGTACTGATACAACACAAGAGAATTCTATGCTCAATGCTTTGACGGAGTAATAAGAAAGTTATCCTTGTACACAAGGACAACTCCGACACAATGAAGTGAACAAATTTGATATACAACTCTTTTAAGGGTCGCCTAACCAGGCAAATTGCATGGCAAGTTGAAGGATATTGAAATCTAAGTCGAGACTAAGATTTACAGTTATTTATTTGTTATAAGAATTAATATGAATCACAATGAGATTTCTAAAGTCAACATTGGATTACAAAATGACGCTAACACAGTGATAGATATTAAAAACTATGGGACTCTGCATGAAGCTAAAGCACTAGATCTCATTAACTGGGCAGCTCACATGATCGAGGACAACGTTATAACAAGAAGCCACAAATATAAGGAAAACGAGCATCACAAGTTACATGGCAAAGTAAGCAGGTTATGAGGTGCACAGATTATGGATCGTGACTGCAAGTGCGCTGCTTACATCTGCTTCAACAGGTATTGTGCGCCAACCAGCTCAAAAGTGTGGTCAGAGATAATGCTGTCCCCTAAACAGCCAGGAACAGAGTACCCAGAAACCAAATTAAAGGCCCTCAACTCTCTGCTCTCAAAACCTCTATGGTGATGGTGATGGGGGGGGGTGCTGTTGCCAAGGTTACAGGTGAAAATTGTCCTTAACCATGAAAAAGGAAGGGAAAGCACACTTAACTTCCCCTCTTTTGTGTACAAGATGCACATTTTTGAACACGAAGTTATCCTTCGGCCAGGGCAGCGTCATTACATTGGTGAGCCTTACATGCCAAAACATTTATTCAGAGTGGTGCAATAGCATGGGCCAAAACAGATTTTTAGAATGAATGCAACTGATTCTCCTACTCTGGTGAGATGGCGTCTGTCTTTTGAAGCCATGCAGGAAAGAAGGAATATTGCTCTCAGTATTCTCTGGGGAATGTAGGGCAGCCATGGCATTCCCTGCCTCCAAGGGGGGGGGGGGGGAGGATGGCAAGTAACAGTCTGGTTTTCAATAACCACAGACTGGGTTATTCCCAGTGTTCTGCAAACTACCTGTTTTCCCAAAAGCAGACATACTCGAGCTAAAGAGATCAGCAATCATCTTTCTGCTGACAAGAGAAGCTCTAGAGACACTTCTGGCCACGAAATACCAGCTGGGGTTGGCACAATTCTGCTTTATTGGACACACTGCTCCAACTCACTAGATAACTACCAAATAGCTGCAGGAAACATCACAAAATTTATGATGGATGAAGTACCCTTAAACAAATACCCTTTGTGAATTGCTTTCGAATAACAAAAGTCAATTTGAGTACTTTCAGAGTTATGACTCAAGCTCTATCAAAAAATCCGATACATGAAAGATGCAATTTCGGATTACACTAGAAGTGACTGATCGATATTTGACATCTAGTGATTACATGTTAACTTCCCAATATTTATACAATATTATAAAAAGTGCAGTTTCATAGTTCATGTGTGCTGTATTCGATGTTATTTACGATGTCCTAAAGACTAATTTAAAAGTTAATATTTTCACTTTAGCACCTAACACGAGTTAAGTAAGACGAAATTCAAAGTTATTGTACACTGATTTTTGGCGTTATGTTTCTTGTCTGTGCACTAAAAGACACTGTGATATAACTGACGATTTTCTTAATTAAAAGCTAGACTCAGGCTAATGTTTGGCCACCAGAAACTTTGTTACTTTGCTTCTCAAATCCACTGGGCCAGTTTGTGAGGGGATTGAAGTTCTGTGTTAGACTCTCCGATTATAGCGTGAGTAATGCATTAATTTTCATCATTTGTGGAAGTAAGAGAGTTGATGTGAAACTACAAATCACCTTTCACTAAATACTTTCTGGACCATACACCAATATTACCTATGCATCATGTATTAGGAACATAATACACTTTCACCACACAAATGAATGGTTGTGTGTTCATAACTGCAGTGGCAAAACCTTTAACTACTGGCAACCTTTAATGTAGAAAGTTAATATTATGATAAAAACACCATGCTGATATAGTTCACGCTACATATCATATATAATAAAAACACACACACCATGTTGTCAGAGTTTCTTGGTATATAATAAAACCATACTTCAAATCTCTTTTGTAATGATAGTGTTCACTTACCATACCGAATGAAGTGATCACTTTTATTGTATCAGCACTATTTTTATTAAACTTTGGCAACTGTATCACTTCTATTTCAAAGAAAATGCAAGAGTTTGTCTTAAATATGCATAGAAGAAAGGAATAAATTTTCAAGTATGGCTTAATTAATTTTATATAGTTGCTACAGTTATACAGTTGCTACATAATTTTCAGAAATTAATTATTTTGTCTGCTAGATGAACCTGCATATGCACCACTTTTGTAAGATTTTAATGCTCTGTTGTGTTCGTTGATGTAGGTACTGTGAGTGTTTCTTGTTTTAGCCTTAGCCATATGTAACTCACAATCAGGGATGTTTTCCCACATACCATCCATAATTTCAAGTAATGCTTGATATCTCAAACATTGTAGCACTCGTTTTCGTGTTTTCATAAATAATGTTATTTCTTGCGCAGTTCAATAAACTATAGAGTTGTTGATAACACCTCTTTGTAGACGTTTTTGGTATTACATAGGCTCTCTAGCTAGTCAGTATCTAGATAACTAGTGGTAGGGAACGATAGTAGCATCACAAAGCTAAAGCGAGTGTAACTTTTGTGGCACACATTAAAATGGCATCATCTGCACTACACCATAGGCATTTGGACGTTTCCACACTCAGTTTCGGTGATACCATTCGAATACTGACCACAGGAGTAAACTTGTATAGGGATTTACGGTAACACAGTCCTAGTTGGCTGCCAGACCACTCAGAGCGCTTCAACCTATATCATTTTTTTTTTTGTGTGTTAGGTGATTTAAAGACTTCCATATTAGTTTTGTTTCATACGAAATAAAAGTTGGTTTCACATCATTGTATTCCTGATTACGAGTTTGTGCGCTCTTTAAATTGCAATGTGCCAGCCGCGGTGGTCTCGCGGTTAAGGCGCTCAGTCCGGAACCGTGCAACTGCTACGGTCGCAGGTTCGATTCCTGCCTCGGGCATGGATGTGTGTGATGTCCTTAGGTTAGTTATGTTTAAGTAGTTTTAAGTTCTAGGGGACTGATGACCACAGATGTTAAGTCCCATAGAGCTCAGAGACATTTGAACCATTTTTTGAACAAATTGCAATGTAAGTATGTTGCTCATATTCGCATCTGGCTGTAGGTAAATGATACCATATTTCTTTTCGTTTTATATAAACACAAGCTGGTTCCATAGCATGTTACTCTGCAAACTCTCATGAGTTTGATACTGCTTATGGATCTGCATGTAAACTGCTCAGTGTAGAAGTAATGTACATAATTCTTTATTCCACTTTATTTTTGTTCACATACATTTTTCATACTTTCTTACATTTAGTGGAAAGGTCCATGTTAGCAGTTTTTGACAGAATAGGTATCCAACTTTATTACATCTTGTCACAGAATGTAACTGTTCTGCTTTGGACGGTATGTAAATTGTGAGTATATCGTTCATATTGTTGTTGTTGTCGCTTCAGTCCAAAGACTGGTTTGATGCAGCTTTCAATGCTACTCTATCCTGTGCAAGCTTCTTCATCTCCAAGTAAGTGCTGCAACCTACATCTATCTGAATCTGCTTACTGTATTCATCTCTTGGTGTCCCTCTACGATTTTTACCTCCCATGCTTCCCCCAAATACTAATCTGGAGATCCCTTGATACGTCAGAATGTGTTCCACCAACTGATCCCTTCTTCCAGCCAGGTTGTACCACAAATTTCTCTTCTCACCAATTTTACACAATACCTCCTCATTATTTATGTGGTCTACCTATCTAATCTTCAGTATTCTTCTATACCACTACATTTCAAAAGCTTCTATTCTCTTCTTGTCTAAACTGTTTATCGTCCATGTTTCACTTCCATGCATGGCTACACTCTATAGAAATAATTTCAGAAAGGACTTCCTGACATTTAAATCTATACTCAATTTTAACAAATTTCTCTTCGGGAACGCTTTTCTTGCCATTGCAGTTTACATTTTATATCCTCCCTTCTTTGACCATCATCAGTTATTTTGCTTCCCAAATAACAAAATTCATCTACTACTGTAAGTGTCTCATTTCGTAATCTAATTCCGTCCTCATCATCTGAGTTAATTCGAGTACATTCCATTATCCTCGTTTTGCTTTTGTTGGTGTTGATCTTATATCCTCCTATCAAGACATTCCGTTCAACAGCTCTTCCAAGTCCTTTGCTGTCTCTGACACAATTACAATGTCATCTGCAAACCTCAAGGATGTTATTTCTTCTCCCTTTTTTCTTTTGTTTCCTTTACTGCTTCCTCAATGTACAGGTTGAATAACATCAGGGATAGGCTACAACCCTGTTTCGCTCCTTTCTCAACCACTGCTTCCCTTTCATTCCCTTTGACTCTTCTAACTGACATCTGATTTCTCTACGAACTCTAAATAGTCTTACGCCCCCTGTATTTTACCCCTGCCACTTTGAGAATTGAAAAGAGAGTATTACAGTCAAAATGATCAAAAACTTTCTATAAGTCTACAAATGCTATGAACGTAGGTTTATCTTTCCTCAAACTATCTTCTATGAGAAGTCGTAGGGTCAGTATTGCCTCATGTGTTCCAACATTTCTCTGGAATCCTAACTGATCTTCCCAGAAGTCAGCTACTACCAGTTTTTCCATTCTTTTCGAAGGGATTTGTGGTAGTATTTTTCAACTGTGACTTATTAAGCTCATGGTTCAATAATTTTCACACCTGTCAGCACCTGCTTTCTTTGGAAGTGGAAGTATTATATTCTTTTAAAGTCAATCTAATTTTTTAGTAATTTGTATTCCCTTTCGCCTGCTTCATTTACCGAATTTTTATATTTCCTTCTTTCATCAATTAAATTCAATATCTCTTGTGTTATCCAAGGTTTTCTCCCAGCCCTCGTCTTTTTGTCTACTTCATCCTCTGCTTCCTTCACTATTTCATAACTCAGAGCTACGCCTTCTTCATCTACTGTATTCCTTTCCCCTGTCCTTGTCAATCCTTCTCTAATGTCGCTCTGAAACTCTCTACAACCTCTGGTTCTTTCAGTTTATCCAGGTCCCATCTCCTTAAATTCCTGCCTTTTTGTAGTTTCTTTAGTTTTAAACTGCAATTCATAACCAATAAATTGTGATCAGAATCAACATCTGCTGCTGGAAATGTCTTACAATTTAAAACCTGGTTCTGAAATCTCTGTCTTACCATTATATAATCAATCTGAAACCTTCCAATGTCTCCAGGTCTCTTCCATATATACAGCTTTCTTTCATTATTCTTAAACCAAGTATTAGCTATGATTAAATTACGATCTGTGCAAAATTCTAGCAGTTTGCTTCCTCTTTCATTCCTTTCCTCCAGTCCATAGTCACCCACTACATTACCTTCTCCTCCTTTTCCTATAATCGAATTCCAGTCGCTTAACTATCTGAATAATTTCTTTTATCTCACCATACATTTCCTCAAGCGGAGCTAATTGGCACATAAACTTGTACTGCTATGGTGGGTGTGGGCTTCATGTCTATCGTGGCTACCATAATGTGTTCACCATGCTGTTCATAGAATCTTACCCATGTTCATAGTTCATTATTCATTATTAAACCTACTCCTGCATTGCCACTATTTGATTTTGCATTTATAAGCTTGTATTCACCTGACCAGAAGTCCTGTTCCTCCTGCCACAGAACTTAACTAATTCCCACCGTGTCTAACGTTAGCCTATCCATTTTTCTTTTTAAATTTTCTAACCTACCTATTTGATTAAGTGATCTGACATTCCATGCTCCAATCCGTAAAACCCAAATTTTGTTTCTCCTGATAAGAACGTCCTCCTGAGTAGTCCCTGCCTGGGGTCCCAGATGGGGTACTATTTTACCTCTGAAATATTTTATCCAAGAGGATGCTATCATCATTTAACCATACAGTAGAGCTGCATGTCCTCAGAAAAAATTATGGCTGTAGTTTCCTCTTGCCCTCAGCCTTTTGGAGTACCAGTACAATAAGGCTGTTTTGTTTGATGTTATAAGGCCAGATCAGTCAATTATCCAGACTGTCACCCCTGCAACAACTGAAAAGGTTGCTGCTGCTCACCAGGAACCACATGTTTTTCTGTCCTGTCAGCAGATACCCATCTGTTGTGGTTGCACCTACGGTATGGCTATCTGTACCATTGAGGCATGCAAGCCTCCCAACTGCTGCAAGATCCACGCTGCTAGCATGGAGTTTTCAATAAAATGTGAGAAAGTATGAAAAATGGATGTGAACAAGTAGAATATGGTCGACATACTTACAATGCATTTAAGTCGGGCAGTTAACACATAGATTCATAAGAAGAAGTAAATATACACCATGCCATCAAATTAACTTTTGCTTTACTTGAAACTAAAATGGAATCATTATTCCATCAAATATTATGAACATAAGCAAAAATCAAGCACAATATGAGAAACATAATTACATTGAAACTCAATGAGAGCAAAATACACAAGAAGTCATAATCACTAACACCATGCTATGGAACCAAGTTCTGTGTCATGTCATGTCACATGATTTTTTTATGTTGTGACATGAGGTAAAGTGCAGTAATGGCTACACAGTCGAGGTTGCAATATTGAATTTTACAAATAAATAGTTTCACAGTCAAAAGGCGACCACAATGACATTTACACAAATTTTATATAACTATGACCTTCAGCTGTAAGAAGTTAATCTTAATTTTTGATTGAAATTTCTCGAATATGTACATTACTTTGCAAGGCTGCAAATACCTTTGTGTTTCCAGACTATCACTTTACTAGTATACTATGAGGCCAATCCATAAACGACAAATGAAATATATTGTCATCAAATCACATGTGTGATCATAATGTCACATAGAAGAAGGTGTAATTAGATGAATGACGAACACTAACTTCACTTGCAAATACAAGATCATGGAGCGAACTGCCAGCGGCCAGAACACATATGGTGTATATACTGTTACAGAACATTCCAGTACAATGATTCTTGGCGTTTGTAGATGCTTCTAGAATGTACTCTAACCGAATATGGAAATTAAAATATTACAGTTGGGGTGAGTTTCGAATTCATGACCCTCCATGCAACAGCCTAGTAAAATAACCACTACACCACAGTGACTGTGCTGCTCAGCTTCTTCTGCAACAATAATGTTCTTCTGCATGTGAGCAAACTGTAGGTATTCCATATATATAATGTGAAACTGTAAGAAGATGTGTGTAATTCTGCACTTAACATGCGGATTTATAATGGAAGAGATGAAGTAGTTATTAATATATGATTGCATAAATATGGAATGTAACACACTAGAAATCTAGAATGTTAATACGTTATGAGAATCGTCAGTTTGTAAATGCATTAAAAACTATATGTATGTCAACTAAAAAGTCCATGTACATATATAACTTCAGTTGATGAAGCCAATTTCATAGTAAAACACATAAACATATAAAAATACGGATTACTCACCCCATTATTTTCTAGTATTGATAGTTCATTGCCAGGTCATGTGGAGCACTGTTCCGTATCACAATAGCCCCATACACAATCAAATAATTTGTTGAATTTTACTATATTTGCTAAATATTTCAGAGTGTATGGTACCATTTGAAGTACTTGAGAAACATGCAGCACGTTGAAGGTTGACGGAAAAATTGAGAAGATGATGGAGGTTGTGTGTGTCGATGTTGCGCCGCAATGTTTAGTGAAAAATAGCTTCATTACAATTCTTCAGGCTTTTCCGGCGATCTAATGACATCTTGGGTTGTCGGGTGTTCTGCCGGATATCAGCGTCGTACTTGCACGATATTTCGGTAGCGTAACTCGTTACCTTCATCAGGTGCGACCTGAGACTACTCCTCGAGTACCTGATGAAGGTAACGAGTTACGCTACCGAAATATCGTGCAAGTACGACGCTGATATCCGGCAGAACACCCGACAACCCAAGATGTTAGCTTCATTGCAATTTGTCCTACTGTACTGCGAAGTTCCACAACATTGAACCGTCATTAGAGAATCAAGTGGAAGATTTTCGCTTACTTGTCTTCTTTTTCAGTGTAAGGAGAAAGTAACTCTAAATAAGTTTTTAGTAATTCGTTCTGTTTGTCTGTTTTACTGTTTATGTACGGGAAGTTGGTGTAATCATCAGGTTACGAGCGCAACAATTCCTTTAACAAGTTATCATGTAAATATCTCTCATTTTAAACCATTCCATGGACTAGCGCCTTGTTTTCTTCGTCTACTTCTGTAATTACATTACCAATTTCAGTCTTGTAAATGTTTTCTTGGAACGTGTACTGCTTTATTTGTCAGTTCCTTACTAGATAAGAAGGAATTTGACAGACAAGTTTGGTCTTACAAGGGCCGTAACATGCGTCTTCCGCTGCTTAAATGTTGGAAATCTGTGGTATCGACCACGTGGCATAACTTTTGTAGCGTGTGAAAACCCGGCTCTAAATAATCTCCTAGAAGAAAACAAAAATAAATAAACTTGCAACGACTAGATGGACCTAAATGTGAAAGTGACCTTATTTCGTCAACCAATAAGAAAATATTACAGGATGGAATGTTTCTAAACGATTTTAGAATTAAAGAGATCAACAACTACTAATATTAAGACTACGGATCTGTTGGAATGAAAGTTAATCTAATCTAAAAAATATGCACCAAGCTTGGATAACTGAAGCGTAGCAGGAATGAAAAGTATGAGATTTTATATAAGAATATTGAAGTGTACCAGACTAGCGACACCTAAGCATCTTAGAAAACGATGGCAACAATGATAGAAAGGTCTTTCGACTGCTAAATCTCTTTGATCGCTAGAAATGTGTCAGGGGTGATGACATTTAACTGTTTGTGTGGGAGTTGGGAGTGACTCGTCATCGAAATTGTAGCTAAGGTTCCAGACATGTTTGTATAAAAACTAGAAAATTAGTGCAATCTCATTTGTTCGAGGATATGGTTTACATTGCATCGGGTAAGAAGTTCTCTTAATTTATTAGGTGAAATGGTATTTGAATGGAGAGTTTAATTTGTACTATACGTGGAAGATGTTCGTCAATGCAGTGTTCTAGAATTTTCATCTTGTCTACTGTAACTTCGCCAACTAATTGAATCGTAGCAGGAGTTAAGACTTTTCGAACTAATCGTAATGTTGTGAGGATTGAGAATAATAAGTTGCCTAGCTCTTTTAATTTTGCTAATGTTTTACATTACTTGTTCAGAATTGACTTTTTTAAATGTTTAATGTGTATCACTTTTTTAAATATTAATTTGTATCACTTTTTTAAATATTAATTTGTGTAATATTCTCGCTTGCCTTTGAAGTAGGTGACACAATCCAGCTTTAAAGTTTCCCCATATCGCTTAATCCAAAGTCGGGAATATTTCCTTTGAAAAGAATACGACCGATTTGCTGTCGACACATTCCTTTCAGCTAAACTTCTATCCTTTAATGCCTTTGAACTCCGTCCGGTCAACAGCCGGTTACTTATCGCCATACAACTTCCTCTAAAGCAGTTTTAGCTAATAATGTATGCTTTATAATGTTTATCACAATCTTATGTATGTACTGGTATGATTTCTGTAGAGGTTACTTTTATATTCACCTAAAGCACCCTTCTTTCATGTGTACCTTATTTTAATCACGCAATGCCTCATTTCAGATTTTTCTTACATACGTTTACATTTACTTTTTTGTTGAAGTAATTTGTTTCACCTAGTCCCTTGGGTCATCCAATTTGAGATCGTCTTTCCATAGTGCCCTTAAAGATGAAGTTATTTGTTTCACCTACATAATTTTATTTTGAGGAATGAGGGACAAATGACAATTCAGGACAAGTTCTAAAACTGTGTATAACACCAGGAAAATATTACTTGCTAGGAAGTGCTACAAAACATCTTTGTGCATATGGTGTGCATAATAAATGTGATCAACAGAGCAGTATTACATGTTGACTGAATAGAAGTACACATGTGTTGAAAAATGTTCATAAAGTGAGTGTGAGGTACTAGCAGAGGGTGTGCTTTGAGTTGTGCTGGATTAGTTACAGGTAAGAGCTTTGATTGCGAAATGCAAGGTTCCCCATTTGTTGGAGCTGTACAGAGTTAATCTATTGCGGAGATTCGGCAATCTATATTTCCTCACGGTCATCAAGCTGTTGGCTTAGGTTTTTCATTATTTCCGTCCTGATACTTGTAATCTGTGCTTGTGCTCCATCTCTAATGAAGGTTGCTGCTGCTGCTGCTGATGATGATGATGATGATGATACAACATAATGGAAGGCAGGCAGATGGCTTTTTTGAATATGCAGGGGAGCAGCAGGGGTGGTAATGAAATGAAAACAGCAGTACATGGAAAACTTTAGAACAGGCCACTATCGAGAACCAGATATCAAGTATACTGACATACGAGAAACTATCGCCATGCACTGACTCAGTGACTGTGTAAATGTGGCAATGGCACTGTGACAAAACTGAGCATCTCAGTTACTTATTTGAACATTTATTTCACTGTGACATAACCACCACCACTGTTTTTTTTTTAAATGAAGTTGTGGTGACAGACTGGTCTCCTGTGAAGATAGGTGTATTGATTGGTTGTAAGACAATCTGCATCAGATCAATTTTTTGAAATTGTCCAAAACTGACCATCTCCAGTTTTGTTAACTTTTACCATAGCTGCAGGCACACCTAATTGGAAGTTCTGTTAAGCTTTACTTTTGACACCACCGTCATCAGCTTGGAGGTCACGCCGCCAATGAGCATATTATCGCAAATAAATCATACTTGACAGCCCTTTATAAGATGACTATTGCGGTGGAAACCTGCAAACCGGTTGTTTTACCCAACTTTTGGTGCTGAGTAAATTGGTGAAGTTCCTGAAATTTTTACATTGGGCAGCAGAACAATGATTGGAATAGTAGAAATAGTTGATTTTTCCAATTGCATCCTTCAGGTGTTCCATCAACCTTGTCAAATAAGCATGCACACAAACAGTGCCATGCCTCGATGATTATGATAACATTCAAATTTTGGATATCTTCAGTACCTCTGTGATAAATTCTGAATGGGTGTGACATGGCCTGGCTATTCTGGCAGTGGAAATAAAAAAAATGCGCATCCATTAACACCAAATATGTGTTTATGACAACAAAGCAGCCAGCATATGTTTGAAGATTATCCCTTAAACGACAAACAGAAACGAGTGCAGGATACAGAGATCTGCTCCTTCTAATGGGAATAGTTGGAAGAAAGTTGATTGACCACCATTTTGAGATATTTGGAGCAAACAATGGTCAAATTTGACAACTTAGGCACTCAGTCTAGATCCAAATATCTCAGTAACCAAACATATTTGAAAGTTTACGTTTATCATGTGGTGTAATATTAATTTTATTGATAAACAGACCAAATATTGTGATGTAGAAATGTTCCGGCTGGAGATATCAATGGTAGAAACTAGTATTTTTGCCCACTTTGAGCAGCAGTTTTGGAAAATGTGCTACCTGATTGATCCTGTCAACATTACATCTGAACTTCACACCAAAAGTTGAGTAGGAACACCAATTTGTGTGGTGTCTCACTGTAACAGCCAACTTATGAAGAGTTCTTAAACATGAGTTATTCATGATAATATGTTCATTGACAAGTGACCACCAGCCTGATGGCCTTGTTGTCAAAAGTACAGCATAACTTGAGTTGGAACCTCACAGAAGTTCCTTTGAGATAGGCCTGCAACTATGGTAAAAGTTCTGACAAAATTGGAGATATGGTGGGGACATCTGGTTCGTTTGACCTGGAATGATCCTAATGAGTCTTCTTCTTTTTCTTTTTTAAAATACATGTTGCACATTCCGTAAGTAGTACATCTCCACTGCCAACCACATTTTTCTTGCTGTTCCCCAATGAGATTAATAACAAGGAAATCCTCATCAAGAATTCCCATATTTGTGTGGAGGTCTCAACACACTTTTAATTAAAATATTTGTATGACATCATAGTCCCTGTACTGGTTATGCAGTGTTGGTGAATAGTTATGTTACGATCACATTGGTAAACACGAAGTCGTCCATTAAACATTATTTTGGTGGCATCATTCTAATATTGAAATGCCTATTACATTTCCATATGGGAACACAAATTAAAACATGCAAAGCTACCTAAAATTAGTGCCCACCTACCATGAAAATACTTAGAAACTGAAGCAAACACACTGGTAACCTGATCATTCATGTCTACCATGTCACACACACACACACACACACACACACACACACACACACACACACACACACAGAGACAGACAGACAGACAGACATAGAGAGAGAGAGAGAGAGAGAGAGAGAGAGAGGGGGGGGGGGGGGGGTAAAGGTGGAAATACAGAAGCGTCTTGATTCCATCAGTCTGCTTTGACCCACAACGAAAATGACCATACACTGACTCCAATATGGCACCTATGACGTCATTATGTAAACATGACCACAAACATGAAAATACATTGAAAAACCAACACACACACGCTCCATAAAAAAACCTAATGAAACTAACAGGACAATTGTGGGAAATTGGGGGTTTTTGGGTGGGGACAAAGTAAATATAAACAAATTTAGACACACACTACCATACCAAACCACACAAAACGACAAGGGGGAGGAAAAAAAGAGACCACACTAAGCTCCCCAAATTCCACTAAACACCATATCCTTTGGAATCAGACACTTCCCTTGACCTATATAGCTCAACAGCAGCTCCCAAACCCACAAACTGAAATCGAAAAGTTCCCTTGACCTATATAGCTCAACAGCAATTCCCGATACCAGAACACCCACAGCCACAACCGCACATTGGAATCGAACACTTCCCTTGACCTATATAGGTGAACAGAAACTACCAATATCAAATCACAAAACCCAAAACAACCACGTCCACAATCATCACTACTTCAATAAACACAACAAACCAACAAAATTGGAATCGAACACTTCCCTTGACCTGTTACCTTACGACATCTCCACATATAGTCGTCCCTGGTCTGAGACGCTGGAACTTTAGTAAGCCTCATTTCTTCACGACTTCGTCCAAAAATCCGAATAGTTGAAGAAATTTTACTAGAGACGACGCACTGCCCCATCATCGCCGACAACCAAAAACTGTTGACCTTGTCAGTCATATCCATACCTACTAAATGCATAAAAAAAGCAATTTACCAAAATTCACACATGAACAGAAAAAAACTACAATAACGTCGAAATAACAAAACTAAAATTGTTAACTCACTGAAAAATATTCTGCTGAAAGCACAGTTCCGATACCACATACGTGCAATGCTATCATGCAAATAACCCCATAAACCACGTAACACGCTACCCATAAACACACTACCAGAGAGCACCATTGATCACATCAAAACAACACCTACAAACATGCCACTCTCACAAAATAAGTTTCGCGATGTCATGACATCACACCACAACAGCCTTGCGTCACGGGTCAAAGCCAACGGGTGGGTTCGGACGCTTCGGTCAACCTGTAAAGGTTACTGAGACTAGAAATTATCTTGGTTAGGTATTGTTCCAAGGATCCTTTTGCAAAATAGATCATAATGATGTGGAAAGATTAATTTTGCATTCACATTGCTAATTAATTTGTACATATGGCTACATTCTGAACATTTCCAAGGTAAATATAAATAGAGGTGAATATATACAGATGTGAGTTAGTAGTTCCTACCCACCACCTTTTACGTATTACAGTAATAGAAATTCTTCTACAGAATAGTGGTAGTTTTCAAGGAAAAACTTTCTCAGTTTGTTATCAAATTTTACTGTGCTGTCTGTCAGATACCCCATATCACTGGGCAAGTAATAAAAAATCCTTTTTGGAGTATTGTACATCCTTTCCTGTGCCAAATACATGCCAAATGTGGAGTAGAGAATGTCATTCTCCCTTATAGTATTGTAATTATGTACCTCAGTATTCCTTTTAAATTGTGGTGGATTATCTACAAAAACCTTCATTAGGGAATAACTATACTGTGAAGGAGCAGTCATAATGCCCAGCTCCTCAAACAATGTCCACAAGACAATCACTGGCAAGCATCACTCCCACAGTACGCTCTTGTGCAATGAAGACCTTACCTTTTAAAGGTGAGCTAACCCAGAACATTATTCCATATGATGTCACTGAATGAAATATGCAAAATGTGTCAACTTACTGATTTCTCTCCTCAAGATTTGCAAGGATTCCAAGCACAAATGTGGCTGAACTAAGTTGTTTTAGAGGTTTCCTAAATGTTTTTTTCCAATTTAAATTATCATCAGTATGAACCCATAAGAATTTTGATGTTTCCCTCCTTACACTTATAGTTGGTGTAATGCCCATTGATGTCGACAGTTGAATACAATGTCTCTTTAAAAATTGAGGGTGAGACCTTTAGCAGAAAACCAGTCAATGATACTTTTAAGAATTGTATCTGTGTGTGTGTGTGTGTGTGTGTGTGTGTGTGTGTGTGTGTGTGTGTGTGTGTGTGTGTGTGTGTGCACTTGGATTTATTACAATACTAGCATCATTTGTAAAAAGATAAAATTCTGCTAGTTGTAGACTAGATGGAAGATTGTTCACGTACAGGGTGTTACAAAAAGGTACGGCCAAACTTTCAGGTAACGTTCCTCACACAGAAAGAAAGAAAATGTTATGTGGACATGTCTGGAAACGCTTACTTTCCATGTTAGAGCTCATTTTATTACTTCTCTTCAAATCACATTAATCATGGAATGGAAACACACAGCAACAGAACGTACCAGTGTGACTTCAAACACTTTGTTACAGGAAATGTTCAAAATGTCCTCCATTAGCGAGGATACATGCATCCACCCTCTGTCGCATGGAATCCCTGATGCGCTGATGCATCCCTGGAGAATGGCGTATTGTATCACAGCCGTCCACAATACGAGCACGAAGAGTCTCTACATTTGATACTGGGGTTGCGTAGACAAGAGCGTTCAAATGCCCCCATAAATGAAAGTCAAGAGGGTTGAGGTCAGGAGAGCGTGGAGGCCATGGAATTGGTCTGCTTCTACCAATCCATCGGTCACCGAATCTGTTGTTGAGAAGCATACGAACACTGCGACTGAAATGTGCAGGAGCTCCATTGTGCATGAACCACATGTTGTCGTACTTGTAAAGGCACATGTTCTAGCAGCACAGGTAGAGTATCCCGTATGAAATCATAACGTGCTCCAGTGAGTGTAGGTGGAAGAACATGGGACCCAATCAAGACATCACCAACAATGCCTGCCCATACGTTCACAGAAAATCTGTGTTGATGACGTGATTGCACAATTGCGTGCGGATTCTCGTCAGCCCACACATGTTGATTGTGAAAATTTACAATTTGATCACGTTGGAATGAAGCCTCATCCGTAAAGAGAACATTTGCACTGAAATGAGGATTGACACATTGTTGGATGAACCATTCGCAGAAGTGTACCCGTGGAGGCCAATCAGCTGCTGATAGTGCCTGCACACGCTGTACATGGTACGGAAACAACTGGTTCTCCCGCAGCACTCTCCATACAGTGACGTGGTCAACGTTATCTTGTACAGCAGCAACTTCTCTGACGCTGACATTAGGGTTATCGTCAACTGCACGAAGAATTGCCTCGTCCATTGCAGGTGTCCTCGTCGTTCTAGGTCTTCCCCAGTCGCAAGTCATAGGCTGGAATGTTCCGTGCTCCCTAAGACGCCGATCAATTGCTTTGAACGTCTTCCTGTTGGGACACCTTCGTTCTGGAAATTTGTCTCGATACAAACGTATCGTGCCACGGCTATTGCCCCGTGCTAATCCATACATCAAATGGGCATCTGCCAACTCCGCATTTGTAAACATTGCACTGACTGCAAATCCACGTTCGTGATGAACACTAACCTGTTGATGCTACGTACTGATGTGCTTGATGCTAGTACTGTAGGGCAATGAGTCTCATGTCAACACAAGCACCGAAGTCAACATTACCTTCCTTCAATTTGGCCAACTGGCGGTGAATCGGGGAAGTACAGTACATACTAATGAAACTAAAATGAGCTCTAACATGGAAATTAAGCGTATCCGGACACATGTCCACATAACATCTTTTCTTTATTTGTGTGTGAGGAGTGTTTCCTGAAAGTTTGGCCATACCTTTTTGTAACACCCTGTATTTACGTAGGTTGAATCAAGATCTTGTTCTTTGTGGAGTCAAAAAAGTCAAAATCTTTCTAAATATCAGAGTCCCAGACAAAGTGGTAATCCGTGTGTATTACCCCATTTTATTCTTTTGTTCACAACTTAAATGTGATCCATCAAGCTGTGTCCACTTCTAAATTCAGTTTGATCTTCTTCCTGGTTAAAGTTTAAGATTTTTTTCTATGCCGACTCCATTGATACAGGTTTCATTCCAGATGTTTGACTGCCTTGTTTACTCATTGTGGAGGGGTGAGGAGTGGTACGGTTTCTAATGAATACTTAGAGGCCAAAGTGATCATGTAAATATGGTTGCATACTGAGTAAATGCAGCCCTCTTAGTTTTTCTCAATAAAGGAAGCAAACATTTTGCAGTTTGTTGCATTCTTCTCTTGGTACCTATGAAGTGATTTTTTGTACATTGCTGTCATCAGCTGATCTTGTTAACCATGCATGACCACTGAGTCAGATATCAGCATTTTGTTCCTCACAATAGAAACTGAATGACATAATATAAGCATGGTGGACAACTTCCTGTACTGAAAACCCTTCTTGCAATAAAATGAGAAAGCATGCCTGGTTTGAGCTGAAATGATTCTTTGAGGCCTGTTGCTATACTGAACATTGCATCGAGCCACATTATCCCATTTATCATTAGAGAGACAGAATGCCTGCCTTTAGAATGCAGGCAAGAGTATTGAGCTAAAGGTTTCCAATTAAAAAAGTGCCTTGATTGTCACTTATTTATATCTGTTTAATCTTAATTTTCTAAGACACTGGACAATTTAATATATCTTCCTGTCCTTGAATAAATTTTCACAATCTATGCTGTCTGACCAAAAGTATCTAGACACAAACTAAAGGACATAACATGGGATGTGTCCACTCCTTTACAGCAGCCTGAACTGTGCTGGAGGCAGGGGTGGGGGGCATTAAATTATGTGTCTGAATGTCTGTGGGGAATGACCCATTCTTTCTCAAGAGCCAAAACCAGATAATGGGCTCTGGTGGGGAGTGAAATTGATGTCCTAACTCATCCCGTATGTGTGCTGTCGAGTTCAAGTCAGGACTCGGGGCAGGCCAGTCCTTTTCACGAATGTTATTGTCCACTAAACACTGCCCCACATGTGATAGTTTATTACAGGCTGCATTGTCATGCTAATATAATCATATAGATCAAAAATCCACTCACCAAGCAGTGGCAGGAGAAGACACTGGACAGTAAGTATCCTCTGATGCAGTGTTCTGGGTTACTTTTCCAGTACTCTTCCCATTTCCTAATCTTGCCAGTTCTTTTCCTTCATCCCTCTTGCTCCCCCTTCAATACTTCTGCCAGGAGGTGGTGCCACTGACTCCAGAAGCTTGCTCATTTCCTTAATTTTAAATGTGCTTTCTTATACTGCCACATGGTGAACAGCTTTGTTATCTATCCAGTTATATTAAATTTTCCAAAGTTTATTATTTTTGTTGATATGATACAATCAGTTATCTCTGAACTGTTCCTCTGCTGTACTGACTTGTGAAGTCAGGTTTCTCTTTTCTTTTGAAAGGGTATGCTGAACAATATCTTCTTATCATTTCTGGTATCATAGCTAAATATCTCTTCTGATAAATGTTTAGATTTGGTCTTACTTTCACACTAAAATCCCACATTCTTATTAACATTGTAGTGTTATTTCCTGTAATTTATCAGCTTCTGTAATTCTTCATAGAGGTCTTGTACTACCTCAACATGTGAGCATGTTGATGATAGAATATCTTGTCTGCTTTTGAGACAAATTTTGGTATGGTCTTTGGTATTTGTAACATTGGTTGTAGCTTAATTTGGGTCGACAGAAGCGTCCGATCCAACGCGTCGGCTTTGACCCATGACGTAAGGGTGTTGTCGTGTGTGACGTCATGACGGCGCGGAGTTTGGTTTGAGTGTGGCTGTCTCCAGTCCTGTTTTATCTTATTTTATGTACTTTTCTGATCTGTTCGTTCTATCCCGTGAGATTTTTTTTTTAAAAGACAAAAAACACTAATCAGCTACTGAAGCATCTTTATCTTCTATGGGTTGCAGGTGTACGACCCCTGGGGAGGTGGATGGGTATTCATGCATGGCTGTCTTCACTTACACGTTGTAGCTACGCTAGGCGTCTAAATTAGTTTATATTTAGTTTGCCGCCCTCCCTCCCACCCAAAACACCCCATTTCCCGCGCTTGTCCCGTTACTGTCATTAGGCTTCTTGTGGAAAGTGTGTGTGTTTGTTTTTGTTTCCGCCATATTTGTGACTTCATGGGTCAAAGCAGACGGGTGGGATCGGACGCTTCCGTATTTCCCTTAATTTTTTTGTTTACAATAAAGCCTGTTCTTCTGTAGAAAATACATTTACATTTTAAATTCAATTTATCATTTCTTTCCCTCTTTTCGTTTTGGCTAATTGTTGGTAATCTCACTGTATCTTTGATATATGACTGTTACATGACTCCTCTCAGACTACATTAACGTATCTTTATATCCTCAGATCAGTAACTTTTTGTCCACAAATTAAAAGTAAGAAATACAGTAGAGTGTTTCAAACATCCATGTTGTTTGATATTTACCCAAGTTTTGTCTAGCACAGTGCAGGTGCATAAGTAACCAGCTATGCCCTATGGACTAAAGCCATTGCCTGGGTTCCTGTGAGAGTATTATTCCCGGCTTGGCATTGACAGGACCAGAATTCACACATCTCAAACTCTCACATATTGGCAGACCCTCTGACAATTTTACTCGTGCTGCACTGCCTTATAGGGTGCAGAGAGGTTCATGATACACAGGAACAGTGCTGAACTTTGGGATAACTATGCTCACAGCAGTTAAGCCCAGATCTTAGTGCTTATGAATCTGTCTGGGATCAACATGATCAATTTGCATTCTGGCCATATGCCTTCAAAATCCTCAAGTCGCCAGTCAAGATTATCATTTGGCAGTGACTGTTGTTGCACGCACAATACATTTAGTTGAGAGGGCAGGAAATTTTCTTACCTTGCTGTCTGCAATGCTGCGTACCCTTCTATATTTTTTCATGTAAAGGAATCATTCAAGATTCTTACCTTATATGCATTACATAAGGTGATACTAAAATGCTGGTAAGGAATGCATGTATTATTTGAACTTATATTATGTACTATATCATATGTCACACAATTTTTTTTTTTAAAGAAAAATTCTGCTAAGGTAATGAAGTACCAAAGAACAATTAGCAAGATATTCATAACAATAAATATAATTCTCTTATTAAGTGTATTCGGTTGTGGTTTTTTGTTCAGGAATGGATATGAAAGACCGGATTAATAGTGCTCGGTTGAGGGCTATGATGGGCGAGACACCTTTAGAGCTGATCAAATTTCTTCAGCTAGTTGGCTTAATTGCCGAAGTCGTAAAGTGCGGTCTGTGCCGTGAGCCAATGAAATTGGTTAAAGTTCCGGCGTCTCGGACCAGGGACGGTTACATGTGGCGCTGTAGGAAAGATGACGTATGGCGTTCCATACGGCGCGGTACCTGGTTCGAGAAGTGAAGGGAAGTGTTTGTTTGCAATGGTTTGCGGTGTATTTTGATTTTTGTATTGGGGGATGGGATCGGGAGATGCTGTTGAGCTATATAGGTCAAGGGAAGTGTTCGATCCCAATTTATGGGATCGGGAGCTGCTGTAGATGTATGTAAGTTAAGGGAAGTGTTTGTTTGCTATGGTTTGTGGTGTTTTTTGATTTTTGTATTGGGGGATGGGATCGGGAGATTCTGTTGAGCTATATAGGTCAAGGGAAGTGTTCGATCCCAATTTATGGGATCGGGAGCTACTGTAGATCTATATAGGTCAAGGGAAGTTTCTGATTCCGGATAAGAATGTGTTTTGTGGTATTTGGTGAGTTTTGTGATGTCGATTTTTTTTCGTCATTTTGCGTGGTTTTGTATGGCGGTCGGTGGCTAAATTTGTGTATATTTAGTTTCTCCCCACCCAAAAACCCCCAATTTCCCACGCTTGTCCCGTTAGTCATTAGGCTTTTTGTGAAACCTGTGTGTGTGTTGTTTTTCTATGTATTTTCGTGTTTATGATATGTATTCGATGTTTTTATATCCGCCATATTGGAATTGTCGTTTATGGTCGTTTCCGCCATATTTGTGACGTCATGGGTCAAAGCCGACGGGTAGGATCGGACGCTTCTGTATTCCCCAGAATTGAAACTAATTGAAAGTAATACGACACTTAAGATTCCTGTACACTTAATTTCAACTATTCAGCAACTGTCACCTTCCAAACTAACATAGAAACAAGGCTATGCTATGGATCAGTCACCAGTACCTTCACCCCAAGAAAAATCTGTTTGCTTTCAAATACCCATTCAAAGTGAGACTAAAGCATAATGCAAATTGAGAAATTATGTCAATTGTACATTTTCTGGAAGAGGTATTACCACAGTGTCTAGATAGTTGCCAACTGTCCTTCTGTACATAAACATCTAAGATTCATACTAGTTGACTTCATTCACATACGGTTTGACTTCTTTTGATGAAGACTGCTTTGCCTGTGCTAGTCCAATCCTATGTCCTTCTTGCTTCAACTGTCATGCATTATTTTGCTGCTGAGAGAGCACAAGTGCTTAACTGTATTTACTATATGGCCCCAGCTGTGTCATTAATTTGTCTTTGATTCCCTTTATTACTGCTCATCATTACCTCAACACATCATGTAAAGTTAAAGTAACCCAAATTATCCAGTAACAGTGCTGATCACACTAGTGTCGAGAGGTATTTAGCATTTTCACTTGATGAATTTTATCACAGTTTGATATATATGGTGTGTGTTGTCTTTCAGATGGGAGTATTCAGAGAGCACAGCCTTGGAGCCTATCAAGGGTTGTCTCTTGGTTTTGGGGCTGTGTTGACTTTTTTGTATTGTTGTAAGTATTTAACCAATGTATACATAAACGTAATTTTTTATCTTTATAAAATTTTTGTCCCTGATGTATAACATATATACAAAAGAAATTAAATGACTGCAAAAATCAAAATCCTGCCACCTAAAAAGTGCTCAATACATTCAGCCAATTTAATGACTAGATTCCTCTTGAGCTTTTCAGAAATAATCTGTTAAAAGGATGCATGCAGCTAGCTTCCTGCAGACAAGCTCATATGTTTTGCATTTCAACATTGGGATGGCATGCCTCACTGTATTTCAGTGCTTCATTCATTTATCTGTGATATCAGTTCTCATTTTTAACTATTTTCTGTCTTACACTGCACAAATTGTGCTTCTTTGTGACCATAAAACAAATAACGTAAGCTTTCCTTCTATTCTCACACCAGACTGGTTGACGAGTGACTGAATAGAAGCCTTCAGCACGTTATTCATTTTACAAAGGACCAGAATTTTCTAGAGTTCGTGGCAAAAGCTTTCGATAATGTATGGTGATGGAAGTTGTATTCTTCACACATTGATTTTTACAGATACACAAATTTCTACTCTCTCTTGCCTGTTGAAATTTCCATGTCTTTTTAATGTGAAAGTGCAACAACCTCTCCTCACTCAACATTTTTCTAAATTTTGTGATTGAATAACGGTGGGTCTTTTCCATTGTTCCTCCACTTATTTGGCACATACTAGTCCAAAATGTCATTTACAAAATCATTTTAAACTTTGCCCATAACTCTTCTATGTCAATTATATTGGAATTAAAACATGTCCATTCCTTTTCTAAGTAGGATGCTAAAAGCTGCTTACATACTCTTTTGACCATAAAGACTCTCCTAAACTTCTTGATGGATTTATTAACATCAGTAACCATCAGTGTTATATGATTGCTAAATCTCCCTCTCTTGTTTGATAGTGTCAATAAGATTAGGTCTGCTTCTTGCTACAAGGTCAAACATTTTTTCTTTGTTTACGGGCTGTTGAACTAGCTGCTGAAGACAGTTACTGGAAAATGTGTTCAGAAATACTTCACAGGGTTGTCTGTCTGTACCACCTGCGAGTGCAGTTGAAGACAGGTGCCTTTTAGCACATACAACAGCTCTGTGTATCGACTCTGTGTCTCAAATGGGAGATACATGCTGGTTTGAAGATGGTCTGTGACAGAAACCACTTGCCATAAAAATACACCATATGTGAGCTTCTCATTAATGGCAGGGTGTTTTTATTGAATTGTTGAGATATAACAGGATATCTCTCGATAAAATCAGAAGGAAAATTTTTATTTGATCCAGCTCATACATCTCAACACAAAATTTCTGTGGATATTACAATAATGCCCTCAGAATTAAGCACCGTATACATAAGCCAACCAGAATGTGTAAAAGCTGTAGATACTAATTTTTCTATGATCTACATATGTGTAAGTCCTTCAAGGCTGTCCTCTTACTGTTAGTCTCCTAAAGATATGGAGGTACTTTGTTGAGATACTGAACCCCTGTAATGTATGTTACAGAAAACATTGTAAAACAGTTTCTTTCATGAAAAGGAGATAAAAAGAGCATAAAAATACAAATGAAGTAAACACTATTTGTTGCTGCCACCTGATTCATAATGATGAACTGTATTGGCTGGTTACTTCCTTATCAGAAAAAAATTGACATTTTTATCTGGAGTTACAGATAGTGGCATAAATTTTTTGCAGCATTACATGCATGATGACCCATGTGAGTTACGCATTATTATGCATTTATTATGCATTATTATGGAAGGCGAGGTAACTTTCATTGAATGCTGCACTTCGCCTGTCACACAGATTCATGACACTATTTTCCAACACCCACCAAAGTCTCTCTAAGCATTGGACAAAACATTCTATTGGTCATTCCTCAGAGAGGTAAATCTACTCCTTAGTCGTGGAGCCATTCGAGAACCACCATGTGAACATCCTCATTGTTGAAAGATCTGCAATCACTGCAGACCAGTGCCCTGATTGCCCGGACATTTTCATCTGTAGTTGGTCAGCTGTCTTCTTTCCTGATCCTCACCAACAGTGTCTGTATTGTCTTAGTCAGATTGTTGGTACCATTTCACTACAGCTGGATGTGACATTACATTTGGTCCACGTACTGCCAGAATTTCACAGTGAAACTGTGGGTAATTTTGATGGTTTTCTCACAAGAATCATACTGTTTTGCATACTTCAACTTTGGAATATGTTTCCATTTGCAGTGCAGTTTCACTCCCGCATTTTCGTGCGGCTGTTATCCGTATTACAGTAAGACTGTCTGCAGGAAACACAGAACGTATACTCTTTTCTGACAGTGCACTACTTCTGTTGCACACAGAGTGTGGGACAAAATATTTTATGAATGCACACCCCAAAATCCCTTGCCATGTAATGTTTTTACTTTTGTATGTAATGGGTTTTCAAGTATTAGCATTGTTTTTGTAGGAATTTTTAATCTGTTACGTCTTATTTAAAATTTACAATTCTGTAGCAGTAGAAAAGAAATTGTTAATTATTTTTTGTTATTACAGTGTAAAAACATTAGTCTCACCGGACACAAACAGACGTGGACCACAGTACACAACTGACTACAGGAGACCAGGGGGTCCAAGGTAATTATGGTTACACACTTGCTTTACTGTTCTTAATTTTCTTTCTCTTATTCCCTCCTTAGAAGTTCTCAGTTGTGTACACTGTAAACATGCATGCAGTTGTGTACACTGTAAACATGCATGCATTGTCTAAAAACAATGATGATGTGACTTACCAAATGAAAGTGCTGGCAGGTCGACACACACACACACACACACACACACACACACACACACACACACACACACACACACACACACAAAATTCAAGCTTTCGCAACAAACTGTTGCCTCATCAGGAAAGAGGGAAGGAGAGGGAAAGACGAAAGGATGTGGGTTTTAAGGGAGAGGGTAAGGAGTCATTCCAGTCCCGGGAGTGGAAAGACTTACCTTAGGGGGAAAAAGGGACGGGTATACACTCGCACACATACACATATCCATCCACACATATACAGACACAAGCAGACAATATGGCTGGATTGTAAGGGCAGGACGCTCCTTTGCAGCTGGTTAAGAGGATTGGTTGGAGAATTGGTATTTGTGGGTATAGCACAGTAGGCCTGTTTGTGAGTAAAAACTTAAGCAGACTGGACAAGGTTCACTCATTAGATGATGTGCCATCTAAGAGTGGCTAGACCGTGTGAGAGGTAATCTTTCTGAAGGGATGGCAGCTATCAAAGTGGAGGTAATGTTGGGGGTTAGTACGTTTTGCACAAATAGAGGTTATTAAGGAATCATCAAGGAATTAGAGGTAAAGACGGCTTGCTGAGAAGATGAAGACCAGGCAAAATGGATAGCAGAGAGGGAATTAAGACTGTGGAATGCCTTGGCTCTGGATCCAGGTCATAGATATCACCACTGAACCTGAACCACACAGTGGGGTTAGGATCTAGAATGGTTATGTAGGGTAGTTCTAGGTGACTTATGAACAGGTCAGGATGCCATGCATTTGTCCTTATTTGTGACTCAGATTTTGTCCTAGAAGGAGAGGTAATTGTGCATAAGAAATGAGCTGGTGGGTTTGGAACTGGCAACTGTGGAAGGTAGTGTTTGGAGGACTAGCTATGGCAATGGAGGATGTTACTGTAAAGGGAGGTCACATCAACAGTGGTTAACAGGGAGTGAAATGCCAATGGGATAGAGATGGAGAGGTGATAAAGGAAATGGTTTGTGCCCTTGATTTTGGAAGTTATGTTTTAGGCAATGGATCAGTGTGTTATTTAGCTAGAATTGCAACTCTTTCCATAGGAGCACAGTAACCAGCTACAATGGTGTGTCCAGTATATTTAGGTTTGTGAATTTAAAGAAGCATGTAGAAGTTGGGTGTGCACTGGGTGGTTGAAATGAGGGACAAAATGGATCCAAGGGAGAAATGCTGGGGTGAGCCTAGGGATTTGAGTTTATGCTGGGCTTATGGGATGGGATTTCCATGGCAGAGCTTGGGTGTGGAAGAGTTACAGTTGGCAGAGATGTTCTGGATGTAATCACCATGATCTATCACCCCAATTGTGGAGTCTTTATCTGCAGGGAGCCCTTCATTGACAGGGGACCAGGATGTTGAACTAGGATTTTTGTTGAGGATAGTATATACTTTGCTGAATTAATGTAGATAGATGGAGCAACCCATTAGGAATGGCACTGGGATGTAGTTATAGATCCTTTGATACTGTGATCCTTGTCCCAGGTTTCCCCTCCCCCACTTCACTCTTGTAGTTTGATATGTCTGTCCATTATGTCTTATTCTGGTCTCCCCTCCTCTTCCAGTCCACTTGCAACTTCCCCTGCCTGCAGGATGATAAATTGAGTGAGCTGAGACAGAAAATAAAGATTAAACAGTAATGTCCATATTGGTCTTGAAAGCTAAAACCAATATACTTCAGGAGACAAATTTATAAAAACAGTTGACATTACACACTTGCATATGTCAGGGCAGTGAACATCAAATGTGATAAGATGCGATGTGGGTCATAAATGTAAGGTACAAGCCAGTGAATGAATGGCAAGACAGGCTGATTGGAAAGGAAATGGATCAGTCTTTGAGTGATTGGGAAGAAGCCTTAGGTGTGTGTGTGTGTGTGTGTGTGTGTGTGTGTGTGTGTGTGTGTGTGTGAGAGAGAGAGTGAGTGAGAGTGAGTGAGAGTGAGTGAGAGTGAGTGAGAGAGAGTGAGAGAGAGTGAGAGAGAGTGAGAGTGAGTGAGAGTGAGTGAGAGTGAGTGAGAGTGAGAGAGAGTGAGAGAGAGTGAGAGAGAGTGAGAGAGAGTGAGAGAGAGTGAGAGAGAGTGAGAGAGAGTGAGAGAGAGTGAGAGAGAGAGAGAGAGAGAGAGAGATTTGGGGGGGGGGGGGGTGCTAGATGTGTGAGAAAAGTAATGTCTGACAACACTGTGAGTAACCTGGCAACACTGTGTTCTACTTGTGTAGACTGGTGTTGATTCATTCCAGACGGAGGTCCCAGTTTCAGCTCTGTACATTCATGACATGATTTTTGAGTGTCACATTATTGAAGTTTTTTTTTTTTTCTTTTTTTTCTTTTTTCTTTTTTTGAAAATGGAACAGTGGAATGTAGAGCATTGAGATTTGATCAAAAGTTGAAATGGGTTTGTGGGGAACATAACATTATCAAGAGCACAAGTTTCTCACTAGCACAAATAATTTTTGGAAGGCTGTGAATACATTGAAGATGAACTCACTCAGGGAGACCTTCAACTTCAAAAACCAATGAAAGTGTCAAAAATGATATTGTGCATGAAGAATTTGTTTGTCCAGGATAAACTGTCAACCAGGTGTTTTACAAAGATGTCTTTGAAAGCCTCTTTAGCACAAGGTTGAGTCAAGTGAGACAAGACATTGCAGATAAGTGGATGCTGCATCATGACAACACCCCATATCACATGGCCACTTTCATCTCAGAAGTTTTGATCTCAGAAGACATTCCTGTTGTTCCACAGCCCCACTGTTCGCCTGATCTTAGTCCTTGTGCCTCTTTTATTTTCCTGAAATTGAAAGTCGTAGAGGATGTCATATTGGAACTCGGGGGAAATTCAAAGGAAAGACCCAGCCAGTTGAAGGCTTTCATCACTGCTACCAAGACAGGGAATGACGTACCCACTGGTGTATAGTTGCTGAAGGAAACTATTTTGAAGGGGAGAATATTGTTCTTTGAAAAAATAAAAACTTTTCTAGATAAGTCTTACTTTTCTCTCACCTTGTGCAAGGCTAAATGTGTAGCAGTCATTTCATTGTGCCAGTCTGCAACTGTGTGTCATATTTATGGTGAGTTGTGATCTACCCTTTTCACAACTTGGACTTTCCATTGTTTGATATTATGTATTTTGATATTCTATTGCTGGATTATCTCACTGCTCATGGAAGTGCATCCTCTCAAATCACTTAATGGGTGCTCCATTATGTTAACTGACATTGTCAAATTGGAAGAAAGGTGATCTGTTATGTTAACATGCATGGATAAAAAATCCTGTGTCAAGATTGCAAACACTCCTTTACTGATTACTAGTTCATATCATAGATGAGCTATCTTCAGATCTAAAATGCAGAAAATTGTCTATAAGAGGTGAACAATCGTATCGTAAATTTTATATTTATACTTCCATTCTGTGGTACGTACCAATAAAAATTACTTCATTCAGTGCTTACCACCCTCCAGGCATTACACATTGTCATAATCTGTTGAGCTGAATCACTCTTTATCATGTACATGCTGAAAAATGTTTATAGACCTTGACAAAATACATAGAATATCTATTTGGCAAGGGTTATAAAACTATATCCTTACCTAAACTTTGTTGTCGTGTTTACATAACTTACGGTGTTAGCTGTATGTTTCTCCAGTGCTCATATTGCCACACTTGTGTTTAAATGCATGGAGATTGACAGCGGTAACTACCATACAGTCCATGTGTGGATGTAAGTATGGCACATCTTCACAACACTAGCTGCAGGAACAAGGAAGTAGCTATATTACGGCTGTTGGAGAACTGGCCACATATGTAATGTTAATGCTACGTGTAAACGCTGCCAGATGGTGCCGCTAGCCAATGAGCTTTTGCGAAGTTGTGTCTCTATAATAATATAAAGAATTTTAATGTAATGAACTTTGTTAGATTTGTTATACAAAATGTAAGGAACTATGTTCATTGTCTACAATCAGTAGCAACCATACACCAAAAATAAGCTGTTTGTTAAATAATACAAAACTAGGACGTACTAAAAAGAAGGAAATTAATATGGTCACAATTGAAAACATTCAAATATTTTAAGATACAGGAAAGTATGTAAAATGCCAGTGCTCAAAAAAATTATAAATTAACAATATTGAATTATAAACCAAGTAGTCCTGTAACCAAAGGTGTAGGTGCCAAATACAATCAGTATTACAAGTGACTTTAATTACAAACCAGTAAATAGATGGATAAAGCCTAAGTGGTACAATTGAGCCATTAGGTGTTACATTGAAGACTGTTCCAAGGCTTGAACTTACTGTATCTTACTTCTAGGTGTTTGTTGTAGATTATATCTTCAAGCAGTACCACACACAATCATATAAAAATAAAAGTTAACTAATATATATATAACAAAGATGATGTGACTTACCAAAAGAAAGCAAGAAAGCACTGGCAGGTCGATACACACAAACATACACACAAAATTCTAGCTTTCGCAACCAACGGCTACTTCGTCAGGAAAGAGGGAAGGAGAGGGAAAGACGAAAGGATGTGGGTTTTAAGGGAGAGGGTAAGGAGTCTTTCCAATCAAGACTTACCTTAGGGGGAAAAAAGGACAGGGATGTTCTCGCTCGCGCGTGCGCGCATCCATCTGCACATACAGACACAAGCAGACATCTGTAAAGGCAAAGAGTTTGGGCAGAGATGTCAGTCGAGGTGGAAGTACAGAAGCAAATATGTTGCTGAAAGACAGGTGAGGTATGAGCGGCGGCAACTTGAAATTAGCGGAGGTTGAGGCCTGGCGGATAACGAGAAGAGAGGATATACTGAAGGGCAAGTTCCCATCTCCGGAGTTCTGACAGGTTGGTGTGAGTGGGAAGTATCCAGATAACCTGGACGGTGCCAAGATGTGCTGGCCGTGCACAAAGGCATGTTTAGCCACAGGGTGACCCTCATTACCAACAAACACTGTCTGCCTGTGTCCATTCATGCGAATGGACAGTTTGTTGCTGGTCATTCCCACATAGAAAGCTTCACAGTGTAGGCAGGTCAGTTGGTAAATCACGTGGGTGCTTTCACACGTGCCTCTGCCTTTGATCGTGTACACCTTCTGGGTTACAGGACTGGAGTAGGTGGTGGTGGGAGGGTGCATGGGACAGGTTTTACACCGGGGGTGGTTACAAGGATAGGAGCCAGAGGGTAGGGAAGGTCGTTTGGGGATTTCATAGGGATGAACTAAGAGGTTACGAAGGTTAGGTGGACGGCGGAAAGACACTCTTGGTGGAGTGGGGAGGATTTCATGAAGGGTGGATCTAAAATCCTGCCCTAATTTCAAGTTGCCACCGCTCATACCTCACTTGCCTTCAACAACATCTTTGCCTCTGTACGTCCGCCTCGACTGACATCTCTGCCCAAACTCTTTGCCTTTACAAATGTCTGCTTGTGCGTGTGTGCGGGGGAGCGCGCGCGTGCGTGCGCGCGAGCGCGCGTGCGCGCACGCGTGCGTGCGTGCATACCTGTCCTTTTTTTCCCCCTAAGGTAAGTCTTTCCGCTCCCGGGATTGGAATGACTCCTTATCCTCTCCCTTAAAACCCACATCCTTTTGTCTTTCCCTCTCCTTCCCTCTTTCCTGATGAAGCAACAGTTGGTTGCGAAAGCTTGAATTTTGTGTGTGTGGTTATGTTTGTTTGTGTGTCTATCGACCTGCCAGCGCTTTTGTTTGGTAAGTCACATCATATTCGAACCGATACCTAGATGACATAGACGTGTGTAATGCAATTAAGCTTAAAATGTATCACAAAACACACACACACACACACACACACACACACACACACACACACACACAGAGTAAGATATGTTTGTTCAGGTTTCACAATAAAGACCACATATAATGCTGGTTACACTTCACACCTAAACCTGAAATTAAAAGTGTGTAACTTCAGCTGTTTGCTTATTTTATGTGGAGGACTAAAACTGAGTTCTCACTCAGTGTATATGTATTGTGTGTTTAATACAGGAACCTTAAGCTTAATTGGATTATACATAAACCCACGTCATCTGGATGTTGGTTCGAATATGACTTCAGAAACGTGCTGTGTTACAAAATAAATAGAAACAATGCTTAATGTTCATCAGTTAACTTGTTTCTTCACATGCTTCATGTGTGATAGTCTTTAATGATATAATCTATAGCAAATACGTAGGTGTAAGGAATTAATCTTATCTTCATGAAGTTTGATCCTTGTAACTATCTTTAATGTAACTTGCTATGGCTTAGTTGTACCAATTAAATTTTATCCATCTGCACTGGTTGAAAAAAAAATCAAAACACAAAAAAATTTATTAAAGTAGAGTAATGAAATTGTGGAACACATTTGTCTAGGTAACCTATTTAAGTGATTAGCATTTCAAGATTACAGATTAATGTAAACACAAGATAAGCCATTGCAAATGTTGAAAGCTGGTACATTAATAACTGGTGTAACTGCCAAACTGTTGAATGCAAGAATGCAGATGTGCATGCATTGTTGTACAGGTGCCAGATGAGAGGGCCAAGGCAACATGTCAACACACTGTAGAGCATGTTGTTATAACAGTGGTATGTGGGTGAGCATTATTCTGTCTGAAAACACCGCCTGGAATGCTGTTTGTGAATGGCAGCACAATAGGTCGAATCGTCAGATTGACATGAAAGTTTGCAGTCGAGATGCATGGGATAGCTATGAGGATGCTTCTGCTGTCACACAAAATCACGCCCCCCTGACACCATAACTCCAGGTGTAGGTCCTGCATTTCTAGTAAGTAGACAGATTGGTTGCAGGCCTTCAATTGGTCTGCTCCTGACAAACACACGGCCCGCACTGGCACTGAGGCAGAACCAACTTTCATCAGGAAACACAATAGTCCTCCAATGAGTTCTCACTTGACACCTCTGAAGTCGCAAATGGCAATGTTTTGGGTATAGTGGAATGCACGCTATAAGGCATCTAGTTTGGAGCTGTCCATGAAGTAACGAATATGTAGCAGCTCATTGTGTCATTGTGGTGCCAACTGCTGCTAAAGTTGCTGCTGCCGATGCAGTATGATGTGCCAAGCCATATGCTTCCCTCTCAGTAGCACCAAGTGACAATCTGGAGCCTGTTCCTCTTGTGATGGTACGTTTCCATGACCACTGCTGCCAGCAATCGTGTACAGTGGCTACATTCCTGCTAAGTGTTTCTACAATATTGCAAAAAGAACATCCAGCTTCTTTTAACTATTACACGATCTTATTTGAACTCAGAGAGATTTAAATGATGGTCTCTTTGGTGCCGTAGACATTCCTGACTCACATCAACTCACTGTGTTCAGTCTCTAAAGGTAAAGAAATCTCGTGACTGTTACATGTTTTTAAAGCAAACCTGACTGGCATATACTTGTGCCACTCTTATGTGACTGGTGCGAAATTTGAGTAGACATCATCTTTCAAATGTACAAACACCCATACAAGCTTTCATTTATATCTCACAACTCATTCTTTGCGTTGCAATTTTTGCCGTCGGTGTATTTGCTGGTTTATAATTAAAGCCACTTCTAATACTGGTTGGAATTTGCACTAAGCTTTGAGGTTGCAGTATTGCCCACTTTATTATTTAATATTATGGATTTATAATTTGACCATTGGCACTGTACATACTTTGCTGTATTTTAAAAATGTTGTTCTGTTTTGTGGTGACCCTTTAATTTTCTTCTTTTTTAGTGTGTCCTGATTTGTATTACTTAATGAGCTGCTTAGGTTCGGTATGTGGTTCTACATCTATGTCTATGTCCATACTCTGAAAATCGCCGTGAAGTGCTTGACAAGGTACTTCCTGTTCTACCAGTTGTTGGGGTTTCTTCCCCTTACCATTCAAGTATGGAGCATGGGAAGAATGATTGTTTGAATGCCTGTGTGTGTTTGTGTGCTGCAATTATTCTAATCTTGTCCTCATGCTCCCTTTGTGATTTATGTATATTCCTGGAGTCATCATTTAAAGTTTGTTCTTGAAACTCTGGTAGTATACTTTCTTGGGATCTTTCATTTATCTTTGTCTGCCAGTTCAGTTTTTTCACCTGCACTGTAACTCTCCCACACGCCAATATACCATGTTAGTCCTATTCGGTAAGGGTCCCAAACACTTGAGCAGATTCTAGACTGGATCAAATGATTCCTTACAAATCTCCTTTGTAGACTGACTGCACTTCTCCAGTATTCTGCCAATAAACTGAAGTCTACCACCTACAACAGAACCTATGTGATCATAATATTTCATATTCCTACACTCAGGTACTGTATTTGCATGAGTTGGCAGATTCCATCTGTGACTCATTGACTTTAGTTTGCAGGGTACTACATTTTTTTCATTTTGTGAAATGCACAGTTTTATATTTCTGAATGTTCAAAGCAAATTTCCAATCTTCGCACAACGTGGAAATCTTATCAAGCTCTGACTGAACATTTTCACAGCTTTTTCAGACAGCACTTCATTGTAGATAACTGTATCATCTGCGAAAAGTCTGAGGTTGCTCTTAATATAATCTGCAGGGTCATTAATATGAAGTTACTTTTACATCAGACTCTCCATCTAGGATACCATGATGTGTCCTCCCTACCAGAAAGTTTGTAATCCAGTCACAAATTTCACTTGATATCACTATGATTGAACTTTTGACAATAAGTGTAGATGTGGTACCGAGTCAGATGCTTTGCAGAAATCAAGAAATACTGCATCCACCTGACTGCTTTGATTGAAAAGTTTCAGTATGTGTCATGTGAGAAAAGTGAGAGTTGGGTTTCACATGGTCATGTTTTCGGAATCTGTTGTGGTTGGCAAGGAGTAGTTCATTTTGTTAAAGATACCTCATAATGTTAGAGATCAGAACATGTGCTAAGATTCAACAACAAAGTGATGTCAGATGGCAGCTTTGTGAATCATTTTTACTACCCTTCTTGTAGATGGGTTTTACCTGTGCTTTTTTTTCCAACCACTGGCCACAGTTTTTTTAAGGGAGCAAGCCAATTGGGGAAGGGTGCCATACATGGTGCACAGTGTCAATCACGCACTGAGACCTCTCGAATCCTTAGTTGGTGTGGATGTGGACTCCCACTCATTCTCCAGCTGTTGGGTAAGATCACCCTCCTGGATGCATTTTCCTCCATCCTCTGTGCAGTATTGCTTTCTGCACTGTCGACGATAATGGACTTCGTAGCTTACTTGTGCCTGATATCCAGCTCGGTAGCCAGCCCATTGTAGTGGGGCCGCCATGTACCCTGTTGGCTGTAGCCCCTTGACAATCTGGGGATTGCTCTGCTGATGCTGCACCGTTAACTCCCCACGTGTGCCAAGGCATAGATGTCCGTCACTCTGGGGCATTGGAACTCCCGGCAATGACCGTCCTGCCAGGTGGCATTTGCTGTGGCTGGGTGGCAGCCGTGAGGAGGGCCCCTGGTCAGTGAGTGGCATCAGGGTGGATGACGCGCCATGAGGTGTAATATGTCATCTCTTGCTGGTGGTCAAACACCAGCAGTTTCTAAGCAGTCAAGGCATAATGTCAATGCTGAGAAATATGACCCCAAATCGTTCCTCTCCCTGGCCACTTCATGGGGGGAGTGCCAGGCTAAGGATGGCAGTGAAGATTATTCACAATGGTACCTCGTCTGTATGAGAGTTTGTGGGAATCTTTCTTGCCAATGAAACGTCAGTTTTTCATGGAGCATTTAGAGAACAAGTTTGGGGAGGTGTAGGGCTTGTCCAAACTGCATTCAGGGTCCGTCTTGATCAAAACAGCATCCTCTGCCCATTCATGGGCACTACTCACCTATGACAAGCTGCGGGATGTTTCTGTTTCTATCACATCCCATAAAAGCTTAAATATAGTTCAGGGTATCATATTTCACAGGGACCTTCTTTTGCAGTCTGACGATGACTGCGCACCAATTTAGAGCGGCCAGGTTTCCATTGTGGTCTGAGGGATAATCAGGTTTGCCACCGGTGCCTTCATCATAGCCTTAGAGGGTGACACATTGCCCAGGAAGGTCAAGATGATGGTCTACCACTATGAAGTAAAGCCATATATCCCTCTCCCAATGTGGTGCTTTAAGTACGGGAAGTTCGGCCATATGTCTTCCCACTGTACTTGGAGCATCGCATGTTGGGATTGTTGATGTGCTTCACATCCCAATACTCCCTGTGCTCTGCCTCCCATCTGTGTTGACTGTGGAGAGCACCATTTGCCTTACTCGCCAGACTGCAGGATTCTCCAGAAAGAAAGAAAAATAATGGAATACAAGACCCTGGACCGACTGACCTATACTGTGGTTAAGAGAAAATATGAAAGGCTACATCCTGTGCATATGACGTCAACCTACGCCACCACTATGACAACGGTTCTACCATCTTCCATTCTGCTGCGTACAGTTGGCTCTGAGCCGTCAGACTCCACCTGCCCCTTTGATGGTGGAAGGCACTTCCTTCCATATTCCTCCTGCACAACCTACTTCAGGAGCAACACCTCCTCCAACCATTGGGGATGCCATTGCCCACTTCTCCGCCAGAGAGGTGTAAGTCTTCTTTGGCTCCTATCGCCAGGAAGGGATCCCTCGGGTCACTCCCTTCCCAGGTTCCTACCAGTGCCAAAGCTGACACCCACTAGTGGCTGAAATAACCACAGGTAGCTGATCAAAGGGCTTCACAGTTCTCCTCAGTCCCTGAGACTGAATCAGTGAAGCCTTCCCAGCCGGACAAATGTAAAAAGAAAAATACCCCCAAGAACCAAGGCACTGTGTGGCACCCATACCACCACTGCCTAAAAGCTCTGTGTCTGAGGATGAGGTGGAGAATCTAGTGGCTGCTGAGGACCTAGATCTTGCTGGTCCCTCAGACACAATGGATGTCAATCACACAGGTACTCATCTGGTTGCAGCAGGTGACCTTGGGGCGTGGACTGCCTCATTGAGTGTTTCCTGCCTTCTCAGTCTCACGATCATGTAATCCTCCAGTGGAACTGTTAAGCTCTACACCTGCTTTCTGCATTGCCCTCCAGGAAGCCTGGTTCCCGGCAATGTGGATCCCTGCCCTCCAGGGCTATGAGGGATATTACAGGAACCATAGCGACTATAATAGTGTCAGGTGGAGTTTGCATCTATGTATGTAGTGAACCTGTGCCTCTTCAAACCCCTCTTGGAGCTGTGGCTGTCAGGATAAGGATGACGCAGGAAGTAACTGTCTGCAATGTATATCTTCCTCCAGATGGTGCAGTACCCCTGAGAGTATTGGCTGCACCGATTGATCAACTCCTAAACCTTTCCTACTTTCGGCTTAAACCTTTCCTACTTTTGGGAGATTTTAAAGCGCATAACCCCTTATGTGGTGGCGCCATGCTTACTGGCCGAGGTACGGAGGTAAAAAATGTCACAACTCGACCTCTGCCTCTTAAATACAGGTGCCCCCACACATTTCAGTGTGGCACATGGCACATATTTGGCCATTGATCTTTCGGTTTGCAGTCCTGGCTTTCTCCCATCTATCCACTGGAGAGTACGTGACACCTGTGTAATAGTGACCACTTCCCCGTCTTCCTGTCACTCCCCTAGCATCATGCCCATGGACGCCAATGCAAATTGGCTTTAAACAAGGCAGGCTGGGAAGCCTTCACCTCTACTGTCACCGCTGAATCTCCCCCACGTGGGGCCATCAATGTTGAGATTGAGCAAGTCACAATGATGATTCCTCCGGCGGAAAGTGTGATCCCTCGTTCTTTAGGGTGCCCCCGGTGAAAAATAGTCCCTTGGTGGTCGCCGTAAGTCACTGAGGCAATTAAAGGACGTTGGCAAGCTCTACAGTGACATAAGTGGCACCCTTCTCTAGAGCCTTTAAGCGGCTCTGTGCCCACGTTCACCAGCTTATAAAGTGACAGAAACAGGAGTGTTGGGAGAGGTATGTGTTTGACCATTGGGTGCCATACGTCACCTTCCCAATTCTGGATGAAGATCAAATGTTTTTTTGGGTACAAGACCCCAACAGGTGTCCCTGGCATTAACATCAATGGCGCGGGCGTGTTATGTACCAACGCAAATGTGATTGCCGAGCACATTGCTTAGCACTATGCCCAAGCCTCTGCGTCTGAGAACTACCCCCCGGCCTTTCACACCCTCAAACAGCAGATGGAAAGTAAAGTCCTCTTGTTCACTGCACACCACAGTGAGCCCTATAACACCCGATTTAAAGAGCGGGAGCTCCGCAGTGCCCTTGCAGATTGCCCCGACACAGCTCTTGGGTGGGATAGGATCCAGATGATTAAACATATTTCATCTGACTAAAAGCAACATCTCCTTGTCATCTTGGTGCTCAAACTCGGTCAAAACCCGCTTCATGTGGATAGCTACTGGTCCATCAGCCTCATCAACTTTCTTTGTAAGCTGCTGGAATGTATGGTGTGTCGGTGGTTGGATTGGGTCCTGGAGTCACTTGGCCTACTGCCTCCATGTCAGGGTGGCTTCAGCCAGGATCGCTCTGTCACTGATAATCTTGTGTCCCTCAAGTCTGCCATCTGAAGAGCCTTTTCCATATGCCAACATCTGGTTGCCATCTTTTTTGACTTGTGTAAAGCATACGACATGACCTAGTGACATCGTATCCTTGCCATGTTGTATGAGTGGGGTCTCTGGAGGCTGCTCCCAATTTTTATCCAAAATTTCCTGTTGCTTCGTACTTTCTGTGTCCAAGTCAGTGCCTCCCATTGTTCCCCATGTATTCAGGAGAATGGCATTCTGCAGGGCTCCGTATTGAGTGGCTATTAAAGGTCTAGCAGTAGCTGTAGGGCTGTTGGTCTCACCTTCTCTGTATGTGGATGACTCCTGCATTTTGTACTGCTCCTCCAGTACTGGTGTTGCTGAGGAGTACCGACAGGAAGCCATTCACAAGGCACAGTCATCGGCTCTAGCCCACAGCTTCAGGTTTTCACCCATGAAGTCGTATGTCATGCATTTCTGTCAGCATCGCACCACTCATCCAGAATCAGAAATTTACGTTAATGACGATCCACTCACTATAGTGGAGACACATCGAGTTTTAGGACTGGTTATCGATGCCCGATTGACTTGAATACCTCACCTTAGTCAGCTTAAGCAGAAGTGCTGGCAGCATCTCAATGCCCTCCGCTGCCTGAGCAACACCAGCTGGGATACAGATCTCTCAACACTGCTGCAGCTCTACAGAGCCCTTGTTCAATCTTGCCTTGACTGTGGGAGTCTGGTTTATGGTTCAGCGGCACCCTCAGTGTTGCATTTACTTGACCCAGTGCATCACTGTGGTGTTCGCCTAGCGACGGGAGCTTTTAGAATGAGTCTGGTGACCACTGTCCTGATGGAGGCCGGAGTCCCTCCATAGAAGGTTTACACTGACGGCGCGATGGCTGATGGTCACGTAGGCTTTGTGTGCACAACTGCTCGCCAGTTATGTTGCACACGTTCGTAGTTCTCCTGCACATATGAATTACTGTCTCCTTTTCCCAACCACGGCGGTTCATCTCCCGCATCGGCTGCTGAGGTCAGGGCTTATGATTGTGGTTTGCATCCGGTTCCTTCTGTCTGAACTGGAGTCCTTTCCATTACCACCTCTCCTCGAGGTCCATTCACGTACACCTCCATGGTGTACACTTAGGCCGCAGACTCTTCTGGACTTTTCGCATGACCCTATGGACTCTGTTAACCCTGCAGCTCTCTGCTATTACTTCCTCTTGATTCTAGACATGTACTGGGGCCATGAAGTGGTTTACAGCGGCAGTTTGATGGCTGATGGTCATGTAGGCTTCGCATATGTTTGTGAAGGACATATTGAACAGAACTCCTTGCCAGATTGCTGCTGTGTTTTCACTGCAGAGCTGGCGGCCATATCTCGTGCTCTTGAGCACATTTGTTCTTGCCCTGTGTACTGACTCCTTGACCAGCTTACAAGCTATCCACCAATGCTACCCTCGCCATCCTTTGGTAGCATCCATTCAGGACTCCATCCATGCCCTGGAGCAGTCCTATCATTCAGTGGTGTTTGTGTGGACCCCAGGACATGTTGGAATCCGAAGCAACGAATTTGCCGACATGCTGGCCAAACAGGCTATGCGGAAACAGCTTCTGGAGATGGGCATCTCTGAAACTGACCTGCGTTCCATCTTACGCTGCAGGGTTTTTCGGCTTTGGGAGATGGAATGGCATAACAGTACACACAACAAATTGCGTGTCATTAAGGAGATTAAGAATGTGTGGAAGTCTGTCATGCAGTCCTCTCGCAGGGAATCAGTTGTCCTCTGCTGGCTCCACATTGGCCGTACGTGGCCAATGCATGGTTACCTCCTCCATCGTGAAGAGCCATCTCGGTGTCGCTGTGGCTCACAAATGACGGTCGTCCACCTCTTGCTGGGCTGCCCACTTTTAGCCGCTCTGCAGCGGACTTTTAACTTTCTCAGCACCCTACCTTTGGTGTTAAGCGACAATGCCTCAACAGCAAATTGAGTTTTACATTTTATTCGTGAGGGTGGGTTTTATTATTTGATCTAAGTGTTAGCACTTGTCCTTCGTCCCTCTGTGTCCTCCACCCTAGTGCTTTTAGGGTAGAGGTTGTAATGTGTTGCAGAGTGGCTAGCTTCTCCTTCTTATCCCCATGGTTGGCCAGCCATGGTAATTTGCTCTCTTATTTTGATTTCTTCTACACGTTTCTTGCATCTCTCTGTGATTTTCTTGTCCGATTTTGTCCATTGTAGTGTTTGTTGCCCTTCTGTCATTCTTGTGGTTTTCTCCTTTCTTCCAGCTGTGTTTTGTATGCCTCGATAATTTTACTCCCACCCATGTGGAATTATTCTAATTGGAACGAGGGACCAAGGACCTAGCAGTTCAATCCATCCCCCTCTTTTAAATAAACCAACCAACCAACTCAACTGCAAATTCAGTGTAGGATACAATAGGAATTCCATTGGGCCATGGAGCTTTATTCAATTTTAATGATTTAAGCTGTTTCTCAACATCACTGATGCTAATAATAATTTGTCACCTTTGCAGTTGTACGGAGGTTAAATTGAGGCAGTTCTCTTGGCTTTTCCTTTCTAATGGAACATTTGAAACAGAGTTATGCATTTCAGCTTTTGCTTTGCTACCCTCCATTTCAGTTCCTGTCTCATTCGCTAGGGACTTGACACTAGCTTTGGTGCCACTAACAGCCTTTATATACAACCAGAATTTCTTTGGATTTTCTGAAATGTCATTTGACAGTATTTTGCTACAGTAGTCAATTAAGGCTTCGTGCATTGTTCTCTTGACAGCCAAATGTTACACCTATTATGCAGTAGTCTCTGTTTCTATAGAAGTTTCTTTACAGTGACAGTATACCATGGAGGGTCCCTCCCATTATAAACTTCTCTGGTGGGTACATATCTATCCAGTGCATGATCAACTATTCTTTTAAACTTGAGCCATAATTAATCTGGATGCTCCTGTCCGATGCTGAAAGTTTAAAGTTCCTCATTGAGCCATGACACTACTGATTTTAAGAAAAAAATTAGTTTAATGGAAGTATATATCCGTTTGCTGGTTTTAGTTATCCTTTATCCTTTGTGCTTTGACAATCATTGTTGCCACAACTGCGTCAGGATCACTGATACCTGTTTTGATGTGGACATTCACAAAGAGGTTGGGTCTATTTGTTGCCATTAGATCCAATACATTTCCATCATGAGTGTGGTTCTGCGCTGTCTTTTCTAGGTAGTGGTCAGAGAAGGCATTTAGTAATGTTTCACAGGATGTCTTATCATGCCCACCACAGGTTGTTGCTACATATTGTAGAAACTGAACATAGTTCCTTACATTTTATATAACATGAATCTAATATAATGTTAGCTACATTAGAATTCTTTATATTATTATAGAGGCACAACTTAGTAAAACTTTGTTGGCTCTAGTAGCATCATCTGGCAGTTGGCTTTTACATGTAGCATTAGCACTACATATGTGGCCAGTTCTCCACAAGCTGTAGTAAAACTACTTCCTTGTTCCTGTAACTAGCATTGTAAGGAATACATCATATTTTCATCCACACATGGACGTATGATAATTACCAGTATCAATCTCAAGATTGTAATGCATATGCTGATACAGACTGAATTAATAAATTTTTGTTGCTATGTACGACATAAGGGAAGTTTAAATATAACGTGTAAGATACTATTATTCACCTCTTTTATGCAATTTTCTGTATTTTATACGTGAAGATGGCTCAACAGTGAGCTGATTTTGTATTCACACATTTTAATGCACCATTACATTCTCCTGTCATTAGTGCTCAAAAATGTGTTGGAAAGACACACAGTTTTGACTGAGGTTTAAAATGAAGCCTGCCGATGGTTTCTTAATTACAGAAATATAAACAAATGATGTGGAGCTAATTCAAAAACAGGCTTGTTATCATTAAAGAAGATCCTATTCATCTCTGCTTGTGGTTGTCTTTTAAAAAGATTTTGCCAATAGTCCTTACTTCCTCCATTTTAGTTTTATTAGCACAATAGGGAGAAATCAAGGCACATGCCATTCATTACATGTTTTTTTGTGGAATTGTTGAAGCTGTGATTCATCGCCATTACGATCTTGAACTTAGATTTAAACCTATTTACCATCTGCTGACAGAATTAAAATCAAACCTTCTGTTTTTGGAGTAGACAGTGTGGTGTACACTAACTGCAAATCTTCTTGCTGTGGTAAGCTGTTATTTGGACAGACTTCAATGTTCAAGTCAGTTTCTGTGCTATGAATTTCTTGAACTAATTAAAAACAATGTCTGTGTAAGTGAAAGAATCCACAAATCACAGTCCAATCACTTTCACTTCCAAATCTATTCAGAAGAAGAAATTGTACAGAAACGTTCATTTGTGTACTCCTGACAGAGTACTAGAGTGCAGCAGAACAGTGAAGGCCTGGCCTCTGCTTCTAGTAATCACACATTGCTTTAACTTGCAAAAGTGATTTGGAAGCGGCTATTGTTTATCATGCTTTGAAGTCTGAACTTTCAAAACTTTAAGAATAACTGTCTGATGATGTAAAGATGAAAGAATAAATTTTGCTGTCAAAAAATTACAATGTTAAGTTAGCAATGTAGGATTTCATTTTCCTATTGCAGAAATGAATGTGACAAATGTATGGTGGAACCCGCATATGATGTGTTGTTGTATTGCGTGACTATAAAATATAGGAAGTACATACAGAAATTTTCTGTTTAATGACAGTCATACACTTGAAGTGGTAGGTGCAATGGAAATAGCCTGTGAATATTTTGTTAGGTTGATTTGAATCTCTATTTGAAGGTGGGGGTGTGTTAAAATAAACACACACACACACACACACACACACACACACACACACACACACACACACACACACACACACACACAGACAGACAGACAGACAGACAGACAGACAGACAGACAGAGAGAGAGAGAGAGAGAGAGAGAGAGAGAGAGAGAGAGAGAGAGAGAATATATATGTATATAGACATCTACTGACTGTAGCAAGGTAATCTTTCTTTCACTTTACATGTAGGTTAAGAAAAATTGACCACCACTTTTCCCTTATGGGTTCGAAATGGGCAGAGGTGAACAAGACTGATTAGTGAAGATGCAGCTGAGGGATTTTGGAACCAAAGAATGTATTGAAGAAAGCCTAGTTTCCACCTGAGCAGTTCAGATAAGTTTGTATCCAAATAGCAAGGGTCGAGAAGCAGCCATTGACGTCACATGTTCAATCAGTCAGGATGCTTGACTGATAAGTGGATAGTCTTCCCCTTGGCTTTATTTTGGCAGTGATTGGCCATATATGTGGACAGATGGTCAGTCAACATGCTCACACAAAAATCACTGCAGCAGTTGAGTAGTTACAGTGGAGTTGGTATAAGACTTGGCTGCTGCACAGGTGGCCTTGTATGTATGCTTACATTTATGACATAATTGTGATAACTTCCTTTTTTGTTGTTTGTGTTTTATAATGTTGAGAACATACTTATTCTTCCTAGTATGAAAGTGTTGACTGATTTTTATTATATTCTTTCTTTTTTCCTATTTGTGAGTTGTTACATCACTATTTTTTGTTACAGCACCAGATTGGTTCTGTGTAAGATATGTTCACATTTTGGACAAAAACATTCATCTAGTTTAACTGCCAAAACAGCTAGCTGAACCCTACATACAGTTTAAAACTGGTTTTATTGCTTACATTTTCAGTCCACCACCAGCACCTAGACGCCGTCTTGGAGGATTTGGCAGTGGAGGTACAGCGGATCTTAGTTCACTGCCTTGTGGTACAGGAGGATGAGGTTAAACTTAGCCTCCTAACGGCATAGCCGTAGGAGGCAAGAGTATCACAGCATAGTATCTTATCATAAGATGCACAAGCTGTGATAATCCTGTGTGGATTCTAGCAGAAACACAGCAATGGCCATTCCTCTTCTGTTCTATTTTACTAAATTTGGTATAAATCAAAATTTGTTTAAGCCATTGTTTGTGCTAACTGCTTATGAAGTTGCACTAGTAAAACCAGTACACCTGGAGTGGTGCTGACTGATGTGGGATCTACACAGTATACGTACTCCCTAGTTTAGAAATATATATTTATGAAGATCTTGAAATTGAAGTATTATTGTTAGATGTGTTAAAATTTCAGTGTAATGATAAATTTTTATGTAATTTGAATGTACAAATAAAATACTCCAGTGCAAGTTTGTCTTTCATTAAAAGCTACATAATCATTATTTCCTGGCAGCTAACAAGTCTATCATTGTTTCAATGATACTTGGAATAAGCACAAAGCATAATACATAAAAATGACACACATATTAACAATAAAAATGGATGTAATGTTTATTCTGCATTGTATGATAGTAATTAATCTGTGGTAATCTTCTAAGTTAATTAGTTTTTGGCATACAGTGAATACAATAAAAATACATCTTTATATGAATACTGGAGTTCCAAAATTCTGTTGAAGCTGCGTTGTATGAAACCTTAAATTTCATCATTTATAGTGGTAAAAAATTTTATTCTGTTAGTGACACAAAAATATAAGTAGTGGATGCACATAGGGGGGTTTGGTATGTGTGGTCGTCAGTTACAGAAAATTTAAATAATTAGAGATGCAAAATCTTCTGCAGCTGAAATCCATCATCTAATTTTCCTCATTCATTACTAATATGCAAGTGCTTGAAGATATTAATGCTTTTACTTTAAAATTATATTCACATAATGGTTAACATTTACACTGTGCACAAGGAACATATTTTCAAACGAAGGTAACTCAGATGCTCATCGATGTGATCTGGTGATTACATGATGATAGATGTTCCCTCCATTTCTCTTGAACTATTTTTTTGTAGATTTCAAAAACAGTGGAAGCACGACAACTGGATTACTTTTTGTTGGATTGTCAGCATATATGCTCCATGTTCTTCCAACGCAATCAAATATACCTGTGAAAAGGAATAATACATTACAACTTATACTGAAATGTCAAAAATACATTGCCTACAGAAACACACAACAGTGTATCCCCATGAACAGGTTTTATAAGATTTTATAAAAGAAATAAAGGTGTGAGCTTCTACATAGAAAAGACTGGCATGCTTTCAAAAGACTAAATTTAACAGAATACTGAAATAGTTTATTCACATAGTTGGGCTTCTTGCTTTGGTTTGCAAAGTGAGGAAAGAGAGACGGGCCACACTGCATATTTTATTTGAGTTGATACAAAGCTCTGTACATTTAACATTTTTATATCACTGCTCTTACCTGTTGGCATGTGTTTTATTTCAGCAGATGCAGACCACATTTATTTAGGGTGGTGGTAAGTTTTGTTGTTCAGCTTTATACCTTTACAGATTTGTTTGTGGTCTCTAGACAAGTGAAATGTAACAATCCTCCTTTCAAAAAATGCTTTCCATTAAGCTTCTATCATTGAGATGAATAGATTTATCTGATTCATTCATTTTGATTTGACAAACAGTAAAAATTGACAAGCCTAACAGTCCTTAATCTATATGAAATAGAGTGAAGTCTGCTCTGTCAAAATGTCATCTTGTGTGATACATATGTGATACCTCTTTTCATTAAAATTATTTTTCTCACTAATACTTCTGTACGACAATGTTGGCATCAGAAACACAGATTTTCTTTTCCTGCCTTAACATAGGCAACAACTTTGTTGCTATGTTTGTCTTAGAGAATATTTTGATCAGACTTCCCGTTACTCTATTAGACAGTGAGATTTGTGAAGATCAAATTCATCTTTTTTTACAATTTTAGTGTTTGGTTAAGCAAGGAATTCATTCTGGCCGCCAAAGTTGGTGCATGTTTTCCGTGTGTGCATTTATAGCAAAAAAATCAAGATCATTTCCAGAAGCAACACCACACAATTCTTCCTCTGGTTGGAAGTAGTGCAGGGACGCTTTTGTAGATTTTTGGTGTTTATGAGCAGTGTAAAAAATTTCAGAATCCTTCATGTGTACAATATATGGTAGTGTAGTAATGAAACTACCTAAAAATTTAGCATACATTTTGGGTGAACAGCTTTTTTCATAGTTTAATGTGGAGAAAGTAGCAAGTGTCACACAAATTTGAAATAAGCATACTGTTTAAAAGTATAAGAGCTGTGTACTGTCTTGCAAAGACAGGAAATTGTTTGATTCTAGTATGTGCGACAGATGTAGTTGCAAAATAAGCTTTAAAAGCTAGGATGGTCCCCTAAAAACTATATTATGCTTCACTTTGTTGTGCAGCATACATAAAATGTTTGTTGCATTGACTTCAGTATATCAACTGCCTTTACCTAAGTATGCATTTTAAATTGAGGAAGAAAGAAACCTGTAACCATCATACAAATTAAGATAATTTTCAGTTGTTTTTCTTTAAAGATAGTAAAGGAAGAAAGCAACTACATGAGATGTAGGACAAAAGTTTAACAAAAAAAAAAACAAAAAAACTGCAGTATAATGTCTGTAAAATACAGAAGCAGACTGAGAGATTACAGAAATTTCGAGGTTTGTTTGGGATATCCTCATGAATATCTTTTAGTTTAAAATTTCTGAGCTCTCAGCATTGATTATGAATGAGTGAACATGCTATGTTGTGGCACTGAATTAATACAAATTACTATAAAATAAGGTTTCAATCTTATAAATCAGATTTATTTACATAACCCAGTATATGTTAAGTTTCTGCCTATAATTTGTAATTTCTGTTTGAGGTATTTGTTGAGTTTTGTGTGCCATTGTAGACACAACAACAGATGCTGTGATGTCAGCACGGATGTAATGGAGGCACATCAATGTTGCTTCACAGAATACTTCAAGCAGAGTCCTTCCTTGGAAAAGTAATAACAATGTTGTATAAAAAAAGAATGTCAGTTGGATATTACATAGATAGAATTGTTAGATCCTTTATGTTGAAAGGATATATTGAGTTAAATACAGCAATAAATCTGTTTGTTACACTCAACTCATTGACTACTCATTGAAGTAGGATTGAGTACTGTAAGTACATTTACATTTTGCAGAAAACGTGGATGGAAGTTCTGCAGGGCCAGAAGCCATCTAACTTTGTCCTGCAGAACTCTTCCAAATGGCGACAATGCCCTCGCAAGACAAATGAATTTCGAAATGGTGGCAGTTGTTGCGTATGGAAGGCTGCATCATATTTGACCGTACTTATAGCAGCCCATCATATAATTCTCTTTGGGTGCAAAACAACTTCGTCTTATCAGTGCAAGTTTGCTGCATTGTTCTATGCTTAGAGACAATATCTTGTTCGTCCCCAGTGTTCCTGCTTTCTTGGGTTGCACGTGTCGTAGGCACTTACCCATCTTGAATGGGGGGGGGGATCAACTTTTTATTTTCAAATAGGAACTCCCATTTTAATGCACATTTGGATTCTATGCTAAAAACATTCTTTCCATTCATGGTAGATAGCATTGTAATCGACAGGATTCAATGTTTTGCAATTAAGAACTTACTCGTTTCATTCTGTATTTTATGTTAAAAATGTAAGCTTCTTAATCTAAACAGTTGATACTTGTGCTGTTCCATGTAACAGTGGCTTGGCACGTTCTTTTTCTAATTGGTACACCTCCTTAGTAGTAAATTGTTTCACAACATGGTAAATAGTCTTAAGATATCACAGCCTATCAGCAAAACGCTGGGCACAAAGAGCAACAGCAGTGTTCAAATTTCTTGAAGCCTCGCCATAAACTAAAATTATTTAGATTTTCTCTTCTGTGGATCAAGCATCCATTCCTGCAAATGTACCAGAAGCTCAAGTTGATAAAGGTTCTGGCACTGCTGTGGGGCATGCTGATTTGTGTGGTGCTGAGCGATGGGGCATACATGCGAGTTCACTTTGTATGCTCTGTGTGCATCTGTGGCATGTGCACCTGTTTTATTATTATGAAATGTTTCCTTATAATGGTTGTGGGGTGTATTCTGCTGATGGCCACATAGCAGTAGGTGTGAGAGTTACTGCAGCTGGATGGAAGGACACTGAAATCAGTCATCCTGATGGTGTGATTTGAGGGGCCTCAGTGAAATCGAGCATCTTGACTGTGCAGGGACCTGCCAACACCAACTCCAAAGGGAACAGAAAAATAAGTTACATTAAAAGCAGCTTATTTGCAATACGTTTAAATGTTGAACTGTAAGAGTTTTACTGTGTAACCAAATTTGCAATTTTTAACGAAAATATTGACTATTCAGAATCAAAAAGTCAGTTTTTATTGCAAGTGTAATATAAAAGCAAGTGAGTATGTTCTTAATTGCAAATACCAGAAAAATTGAATGTTGTCAATTACAGCACCATCCACCATGCATGAAAAAAGTTTCAGGTAAATCCTAGGTACTTTTTTGGCATAGAATCTGAATCTGCAATAAAAATGGTAGGTATTGCATTTGAAAATAAAATGTTGTCTCCTACCCCATAGAGGCAGGGCCAATTTTAGCACAGACATGTCCCCTATGAAATATTAACTTTTCACCTCAAACATTTTTTCATACAATGTATATTTTTCAAGATACATAGTTTTTTCAAATTAAACAAAGAACCTGTACACATGAGTCATGTGTTTATAGTGAAGAGGAGGAACCAGGTGGCCACTTTAGCAGATCATCAGCTTTACCCAGCCTGTGGATTTAATGAGTAAACTCATTCAGGCATCTTGCATGCACATGCTCTGTATCTTACACTTGCTAAGCAGGTCTTAGATTTAAAGATGTGTATGGGACCTTTTACCTTCTAAAGCTACCTTATGCTCTGTTTTGCTGCATAGTGCACCCACACCAAACATACATTTGGACTATGATGTAATATTGATTAACTCGAGGCTGAATCTCAAAAGAATAGGGAGCATGTGAGGAGCCAGGTTTCTTGAGAAATAATTTTAAAGGTCTTTAGAGTGAGTCACAACCAAAATATCAGTTTGAAGAAGCAGCAATTGTGTGGTGGTGTGCCTGAAATTTGAGTATGAACTACAGTTGGTTTGAATAATTCACTAGTAACATAAGTTGGAAGATGCAAAACAGTGCAAAGGAAAAGGTGAAGCAGCCGCTGCTAATTCTGCTGTCAGTGACTGTTGTCAACACAACAATGCTGTTATTATATTTCTATTATAAGTGATATCAACAAATTGCAAAGAAACAAAATCAGAATGAATGAAGTACATATCTAGTGAAAGTGAAAAAGTTGTGTTCCTCGGAATCATTGACTGGCACACACAAATATTGAAAAACAAATTGTGGGGAGATAAAGGAAGAGGTGTTAAAATATGGGGGGCAGATGAACCTAACTATTGATAAATGTTGGAAAGGATGAGGTATGACTCCAACATGTAGGACGAAGAAGAGATGAGTAAGTTGATGTAGAAGAAATAGGTGAATCAGGGGTGGAGTCAGAATCAGACTGCTAAATGATTTGAGGCTAAACAATTCATTACCTTCTGAAATTGTGGAAATTAACTACACTTACTTTTTACTAGTGTTCAGTGACAAACCATGAAATATGTGAACTGTTAGGGCATGGGTATGCTCCTGAGACTACCTTCAAAGTGGACAGTGTTACAAAATAACTAAGCACATCCTCTTAGGATTAACTATTGGCTTTTCATATCTGTTAATGGATGCATATGCTCAATTTCTGTCTCGTATATGTTTTTGACACACAGTCTTCCTTCCTTGTGTGCTGAGTTGTGAAGAGTGAGTTGAGTTGCAAACAGCATCAAAAGGAGTTTCTCACTCTGATAAAGGAAATTAGTCCTTGGCATTTTTTTCAGCTGACTACCATTATGAGATTAGAACATATATATGGTGAATAGTGCAGAGGGTAACTGGAAGGCACTGTGAAGATATCTGGTGATTTATAAACAGATAAATAATGGGTGATCAGAAAGTTTCTGTTCCAAGGCTGTACAGTCCAGAATCGGTATGCCATCAGGCAAAACTGCTGTGAACTTTGAGGCAATCATCTCACTGAAGCACTAGATTGAAAATACTCATGTGGTTAAACACCATGTCCAGCTGCATGAAGAACTTTATAAGTGCCTACTACACACACTCATCTGACAGGAACTGTTGACCCTTCAAGGCCTTTTCTTTTTAGGGGCCCAAGGTGTGATAAATGGATGAGTAGAGATCAAGACTATAGGGCGGGTGCTCGAGTGTCTCCCACTTGACTTGGCATAACTTCTGCATTACAACGTTCGCAATATGGGGACTTGTGTTATCATGAAGCAGTAGCACTCCTTGTTGCACCATTCCACAGCGCTGCTTTCTGACAGACATACTGCCCTGTACACATTCTTCATTGTCTGATGGACATGTATGCCACATTAATCCCTTGCCTATATGTCAGTGTTTATATGCCAGTGTTTATATGCTGCACCCATGCTGCAGCAGCGGCCTCAAATTGAAACTCTTTGATTGCCTGTTACATTTTGATATATTGCTGGTTTCAATTGAACAGTCTGAGAATGGTCTCTCAATGATTACAGTTACAAAATTTTCAAAAATTGTCTGACATTTGGAACCGTGTTTAATACAACGTATAAACAACTTAACTAACTTGGAGTTAAGAATTATATGTCACTGTGCATAAAAATAATATTAAGAGAGAAAAATGACATATATATTTCTGTGTGCACATATATATGGCAAGTATCTAAACACTGGGCTGGATCCTGCATGTAGCACACCCAGATGACAGAAAAATGAGTGACATGACATGAAAGAAATAATCAGTAGAAAAACTACACAATGCCACAAATTGAGGTTACACATTAGCTGCCAGACACAAACTGTACAAGCAGAACGAGATGCTGAATTAAGAAGTCTAAATGCTCTTGTACAGTTGATTGCCTGGTATCTATTGTAACCTGGGAATGACAATCTGTGTACAGTATGTAACTTGTACTGGTGCTAAAAACAAAAATTACACATCACATAAAAGATTGGATAAAAAGTAACACAAAAGCAAGATAGAAACAAAAATCCTTTACTTTGGGGGAAAAATGTTGTTTACCTGATAGCTCTGACATTTAGTTCACTGTTATCGTGTGCTTACATTTAGTGAATCCTTTTTAACCTGTATTTTATGAAACAGGATGCGATACTCAATGATAAATCTCATATTAGTTGTTATCTCACTACGTACCGACAGCTACTGTTTTGACTTGTGCTCCTGGCAAGTCTTGGAACACGTTGTATTCTGGGTGTGAAATGTCACCCAACATTCTTGCTACATCATCCTTATTTAATGGATCAGGATAATTGTTGAGAGTTGAAAGGCGCTGCTCACTGCTGGCTATAATCATACCTCCTGTTTCAGGTATTTTAAGCCTGAGAAACCTGCAATAAACACACACATATCTCAGTTTCTCTTTCTTGATAATGAATTAGAGTAGTTTTCGTTTTGACTGGCAGGTGAATGTATGAAGCCAGACATAGAAGCTTTTTTAGTTCTTGCATCTAAAACCTTCGTTTTGCTTCACAGAAAATTATGTAAAGGAACACAGTTTTCACATCCTAGTACCATAGAGATACAAAACTTTATTTTGTTTACAGGGTGTCCCAGCTTCAATGGTATATTAGAGAAGTTTAACTTATACTATTTGCAACAAATCATACATCAATTTGAAAGTAACCAACCTAGTTTCTCTTACAGATGTGCAGCCCTAGTTATATGGCACACGTCCAACCTAAATTTCAATTATTCACACACACTTTGGTTAACAAATCTGTGGTAATGGAAGCAATAGCCTCTACATTTTTGTGTCTCAATTCTGTCAAATCATTAGGTAGTGGTATAAAGTCTCGAGAGGGGGGGGGGGGGAGGGGGGAACACACACACGCATGGTGTGAAGTCAGGATGATGTGGAGGCCACCGGAAAACAGTTGTCATACAGATAGGCCACCCCTGTTATGGTAGCTACAACAAAAACAAATGGTCCTTACACTTGATGTCAGGACACAGTCCAGAATGCATTTAATTGTAGGGAATCTCTTCGCATTGTATAGGTTCATGATCTGACCCCCAGATATGAACATTACGGATATTTACCTTCCCATTTAGATGATAAGTTGCTTCATCACTGAACACCACAGAATCAAGAAAGTAATTATCCTGCCGTACAAAGTTATAACTGGAGCAAGGATTTTAAGGTGCAGGCCTTTCCAAAAGTAAAACTATATTTGCACCTTTTTCTGAGATTATTACAGTTTGCATCTCTTCCCTTCTATTCCATGCTTAAGCACCTTTCCTCCCATGTTTATCTGCATTTTCAATACATCAGACAGCACTTTTTCTCTTCTTGAACAGGATTCTAAGATTTTGTTTAATCAGAAGTCAACAATGGTCAATAAATATTAATATAATTTATGGAAATCAGCAGTAATTATTCATACCCCTAGCAACAATGGCCAACTCAGAAACAATAGTCAACTTCAGTAAAAATGGTCAATTCGGAGCTGTGAAATCAAATAAAATTTAAACATTGATGCTGCAACAGTTGAAACCTAAATACAGTTTGTGCCAGCATGACTTTTAACAGTTCCTATCTATCGACTGTTTAGTGTCTTGTTGGATGTGTTGGTGTTCTACCAGAACTGGTTTTTCACTACAAAATCATGGTGAAGGTTAAGTAGAAGTTGTGTTCACTTTCAGAAGAATTAAAGATTATTTTTATCGAAACTGGTGGCATCATTCTGTGATGCGCCGTCTGCAAAGTATTGGTACAATTGCAATTGATGACAAGCACCAAAGAAAAAGAATAAACCAATGCATCCAGAACAACTAACATATGAAGAACATTGAACTTTGCCAGTTGAAACCTAAGCAGACTGCTCTGATACACACCTCTGCTTCAGGATCTGAAAAACAGTGGTCACTGAATGAGTTTAGTCTGGATCTTGCCAGGGCACTAATCCAGTCAGGAATTCCAACAATCTTTATTCAAATCATTTCTTGAGAAGTATATTCAGGGGTCAGTGGTGGATGAGAGCACTCAGAAAAAGTTGCATACAGTGAATTTATGAGAATGTTTCAGAGATAGTAAAAGAGGCAATCAGTAAACAAAAAATGGGGTTCAGTTTAGATGAAACTACTGATGAGCCCCAACGATATATTTTGCATGTGTTAGTTTTTCCATTATCTGGTGAATGGGTAAAACCTGTGCTTTCCAGGATGTACCAACTCGAGAAGACAGATGCCTGCACAATAATGCAATTATTCAATGACTCATGTATGAACCTGTGGCCAGCGGGCATACAATATGAAAAAATCAGGCTTGTGTTGACAGATCAAGTACACACATGCTTTTGGCTTTCCAGCAATTAAAGGGTGTATACTCCAACCATAAGCATGTGACATATATTGCACATGGTCTACAACATATTTGCAAAAGTATCTGGGAGAATTACTGTAGGGTAAATGTCTTCATTGCTACCCTGAAGAGGATTCTGGTAAAAGGCTCCCAGATGTTAAGTTTTCTATCAGGAAATGATAGGGCTCCACCTTCCACAGTTTCCTGTCATCACAAGGTGAGGTGCTTGGATAAGATGTGCACTCTTCTTGCGCGAAAACTTTGATAAAATTGAAAACTTCATATTTACCCTAGACACAATGTACAGCAGCAGCCATAAAGCAGACCAAACAATTGGTCAACAAAGACCTTGAGTCAGAATTTTTTGCAGTCTGTGGCTACAAGTATTTGCCTGATGTAATTCAGAGTTTGGAAGAAGAAGGTATGGAGTAACAGGAATGGTGGAAGAAGTTGATGAATGTTAGGGATGTCCCTGACGGATTTGTTAAAGACAAATTTGAATTACATTTGAAGAACAATCCAGATGAGGAAACCTTTGCAACTTTAACTGAACTTCCTTTGTGGGTGCTGGAAAGTTATGCTCCATTGGTTTCTATAGATTCTATAGATGCCAAGTGGAGTATCTGTGAATATAAGGAGCTGTTGAGCTCAAAGTGCCAGCAGCTTAGTGTCAAAAACATTGAAATGATGTGTATAATCCAGTAGAGCAGAAACCTGTAAATGGCACATAGAAAGTTAATGTAGCTTGTTTAAACCTAAGTAATTTCATCAGCACCTTTTTTGCACCTTTTTGTATGTATTTTCAGAACCTTTCTTCCCCTTTTTCTGGCCAGAATTAGAACCTTAAAATCCTTTCACTAGTTATAACATACACCATTTTCACCTGGCTTTAAAACGTGTTGTGAATCGAGAAGCTGTGGTCACAGTGTGAACAGGAGAATGAGCACAGAGTGTGGGTGAGTGGCTCAGTTTATGCCCGGAGGTGTCAGTGACATAGTGGTAACTCCAATAACATTTATTTATCGTGATGAGTTTACAGTGTTATAAGTGTCTTCAGAGTGGGGTCGGTGGCTGGCCATAAGCTTGTATAATGCTTCATCAATGAAATGTGATGTCGCTCTGCAGATCGGTGCAACAGTCGCTGGTGGCAGTGTAGAGATGAGGAGGCATTGCCCACTGAATATTCTGCTATACAGTGTGGCTTCTACCTCATCAGCACTCTTGAAGACAGCCCGTCACTTGTTCATGTGGAGATTGCTGACTGTGGTCAAGGATGTTGGTTGTTGTGAAGGCTAGGCCCAGGTCATCCACCATGGATAGACCAAGGCTACAGCAGCTGCTTACAAGTTGGCCCAGAGGCTGCACAAACTCACCAGACTTGTCATTGTGGAGACGGCAGCTTGCAGATCTTCTGCAATGACTTTTAGTGGAGGAGGGCTTGCCACACACCAGTCTTCTTATCCACAATGACCCAGTTGCAGGCAATGGCAGACCACAGCTATGGTGTGCATGAAGTTGGCTGCATCTCAATGTTGAAATCAGCAAGCAGGCCATCATCAATCAGCTTGGCATGGTTTCACTGAAACTCTATTGACTATGATTCTCTCTGGTTCTAGAGACACAGGAAGAATGGCAGCATGGCTGAATGTGTCTTTGAGTTCCAAAATCCTCATTATTTAAAGGACTGATCTTGCACCAATGATGCAGTGGCTCTGGGCGTACGAGCCCATTTGCCCTTGTTTATCGGTCCCGTCAGCGCTCCTAGCCTCACTGTGGTAATTCAATAATTATTCTGCATCACTGAGCTCCAGTCTTTCTGGCTACATTTGACTTTGCAGTGACAACCTGCCACTGAAGTTATGAACTGTTGCTTCACAGTTCCCTGTTATGCAGCACTGCAATGTTTGCATTTCTGCCTGCCTCATTCTGAGATTGTGTGGCAATGCTCACCTCACGCCCTGGCTCTGCTATGTCAGCAGTACACCTTGTTGACATTCCACTTGGCACGTCAGCCAAGAGCCCGCCTTTTCTGTTCTGAGCTCACCTGGCAGAACCTCTCTGCCGGGGGGGGGGGGGGGGGGGGGTGATAAATTGTACATGTACAAGAAAATTATTCTGTCATGCAACACTCCTCCCCTGTTTCAAAAATTTTGCCATTGCTTATACTCTGCAACACTCTTAGATCTAATTACATAATTGTAAACTGTGTCCCCTGCACCAACTGTTTTACTCTTGACCAACTGTTTTACTCTTGAGAATTGACGTACATGGAATGTCTCTCTGTTTCCTAATTCTATACCATTTTTCTTAAGTTTCAATTTGCTGAACTCTCTTTCACATTAATGCTACATTATCCTTATTTTTGTCTTTACATGTTTATCAGGTGGATTTTTTTAACCTGCTGTTTTGGTATTTCATCTGGAAGTTTATCTTTGAAACAAAAGTTTCCCTTACACTTCCTCAAAACACATATCATTAAAATATGATTACACAACTACTTGCAGTACTTCCTAGTACAATACGCTGATTGGTAGCTCCAGTTACCTCTCTTATTTTACAGCTAGTTACAGATTGACTACACCTTGCAGTGCCATGCTTCTTTATACTATCTTTTGATTAAAATCGACTCTTGTGTTCCTTGCACTTTACTGTGTGTATTGAATCTTAGTGATGCCATATGCAGTTTAAGTGGTCCTACCTTCACGGTAATAGAACCCTGTGACAATGTAACACATACATCTGTCTCCTTCAGCTGAAACAACGTCTTCCAAATTTGACTGTGTTTATCTGAACAGTTACATGATGTTTTCTCTTACCCATATTTCCTATCACACTGCAAGTATTGGCAGGCACATATTCTTGAAAGGATTCAGTCCTGTTGGCTTGATCTTTAGCCTTACTATCATTTTTCCTCCTCCTCCCCCCCCCCCCTCACCTCCCTCCCCTCCCCTCACCTCTTGCCCCTAACCAATTGGTGACAAAGCTGAGTCCTTCAGAAATAAATGTGGCTGTACTACTACATTAGCCACAACATTTGCAGTATGACCAACATCATCAACAGCTTTCAGTGTATTCTCAATAGTATCTACCTTAAAGCCACCATCTGCAATTACTGTCTGCACAATGCAAAAGTCAGTGGCACATGTATTTCCCAGTATATCTGGCCCAGTCTATAAGGCCTCAAAACAACAATCAATATCACCCACTGGTGTAGATACTACTGCACCTAAATCAAGATCAACCATGTTGCTTCTCAAATGCCAATTTACTTCCTTATAGTACACAGTTACTTCATTTGGCACCTCAAGACAGTTGAGATACTGCTTTTTCACAAGGTTTTGGAGCTGATACTGTTATGTTATTCTCCATTACTTGCGCACTATTAGTGCTTTGTGTATGAAGTAAATTTACAGGAACTGCCACAATCTTCACTCTCAGTGTTTGCTCCAGGGTAGAACTTGTGAAATGGACAATGACATGGTTGACCTGCTAGCAATTATTCAAAGCCCAGCAAAGAAGTAAAACCTAAAATGATGATGCAGACACTTAAATAGACTAGCATACGCTATTACAACCAAATATTCTGCTAGAATGGTTATTCACGAGTATCAGTATCTCATACTCCAAGACAATGAATGAGCTAGGCTTACAACACAATACAGTATGTCTTGAAATGGTACAAATTGATATACACCATCTTTGATCACTGCCTATGTTCACTCCTTTTATTCAATACATATAAATGCAACTAGAGACTTGCCAGAAAACTCACTGACTCCTTATGTTCCCTGCAGCCAAACAAAAACGTGCACACTAAACTGCAACCCTGCAGCAGTTGAGCCATATTTCCAGGAATGGGAGCAGACATGGTTCCACTGTCACTGAAGTCCTGAGGTGACATCCATTTCTAATACCAATGTTGTGACCCAGGTAGCTGGGGGTCATGTTGTGAATGGGAGGCCAAGCACACAATGTGGGTGAGTGGCCCAGTTTATGCCCAGCAGTCATACAGTGATATTTGCAATAACTTTTATTTATCGTGGTGAGTTTCAGGGCAGCAGTTGGCGGCCAGATGTAAGTGCACATTCTGTGAAGAAGTGCTGATGCCTCATCAGCAAGCCATGATGTCACTCATCAGCTTAGTGGCATGGCCACATGATGTGCTGGTGGCAGCACAGGAATGTGGAGCCGTCACCCACAGAACATTCAGCGATACATTGCGGCTCCCACCTGAGCACTCTTGAAGACAGATTGTTGCACAATCAGGTCAAGATTATTAACTGTGGTCCAGTATGTTGGTTGTCATGAAGACTAGGTCCTAGTGGTCTACCATGAATTGACCAAGATTGCAGCACATGCTCATGAGTCTGTCAGGAGGCTGCACAAATGTGCCACAACTGTCAGTGTGGAGATGGTAGCTCGCAGATCATCTGCAATGACCTGTAATGGAGGATTGGCCACACACTGGTCTTCTAATCTGTGATACCTAGTGGACAGCAATGGCAGACTACAGCTATGGTATGCATCAGGTTGGCTGCATCTTGGTGTTGAAGTCAGCAAGCAGGTAGTAGGCAGGCCATCATCAGTCTGCTTGTCATGTTTCACTGAAACTCAATAGACTGTCATTTTCTCTGGTTCTACTGATATGGATAGCATGGCAGCATGACTGAATGTGTCTTTGAGCTCCAAAAGCCTTGCAATTTGAGGTCTGAGCCTGCATCTAAGACACGGTGGCTCTAGCTTATCAGTGCATTTGCCTTTCCGTATTGGTCCTGTCAGCACACCTTGTCTCCTGTAGTTCAGTAATTATGCTGGGTCATTGAGCTCAGGTCTTTCTGATTACATTTGACTTTGCAGTGGTGCCCTGGAAATGAAGTTACGTAATGTTACGTCAGAGTGCCTTGTTATGCAGCACTGCAACATTTGCATTTCTGCCTTCCTCAGTCTAAGGTTGTGTGGCAATGCTCATCTCTGACATCCATTACATCAGCAGTGTGCCTTGTTAATGTTCTGATTGGCACACTGGCCCAGACCTAGCCTTCACAAAACATTCACAATAAAATTATACTGCTGCACAATACATGGACCAACTGTAACCAGTATGAGTAAAAGTTTTGTTAAAACTTTCCATACTGTCAGCTTTTGCAGCCGAAGTTCAAGGCTTGCTTTTTGAACAGACATCTGTGGACTACGATGGTAAGATGCCCTGAAACGGTGAGTATCCTCTTCAGACACTTTACGTTGCCCCATGCTTTTCCCTTTACACACACATCTGGTCATCTGAATTGACTGTACCATTGTCAGATGTTTTTGCCACATGAGGGCAGACTTTAAATGAAACACACATTGAGCTCAAACCACAGATTCACACAAAATGCTTCACACTCAGAAGTCACCATTCTGCATATATGGCACTGTGAGGGGGAACAACAAATTGGTACTCAGGCATGTGATTATTTAAAACTGTTTGAGTTACTCTTTAATTGTAACCTTGAACCAAAACTTGACAATGCTTTCAGTTGATACTATTAATATTTATAAGTGGGAAATCCCTTTATTGATACCCTGTACTTTATTGGCTTTCTTGTGTTTGGCTTTTGTGTAGTGTAGGGAGTATGCATTTAAATTTAATTGTATTAAACTGATGAAACCAATTTGTATGTAAAGTGATGAGTCTGTGGATGTACTAAAATGTTGTACATAAATTTAACTATGATTAGATATACTGGTTCAGAAGCCATCAGTGTCTTTGTAAGCATTAATTGTTGGAACTGCTTGCTAGCAAGAGTATATGCTAATGAATGTAATGAAACAATGTGCTTCACATTTATCCAAGTGTCATTGAACCTGACATATGTTAATGGAAATACTGATTTCAAGATTAGACAAAATTAAATAATAACTATATTGTTAATTGCCCTTCAGCTTATGAGTGCAAAGTTGTGCACAGCACTACAGGTATCATACAGTGACAGTGCCAACATTTAAGGCAAGATGACATAGTTTCAACCTGTGTGGGGAAACTGTATATTTGATACATGAAGCACTCCAAAAATAACCATATTATGGAGTACAATGAACAGGAGTCAACATGTACTTATTGAGGTGGAAGAACTGTGAGCCCTATCTGCAGCAGAAAAGTGAAGTTAAAGAAGATACACTGATTTAACCAAAATTTTGAGGGACTATTATTTGTGTGATGTTATTTTCATATCTATTTAACTACCATCACAATTGAACTTTATTTATTCTACAATGCAAAAATAAACTGAAGCACCAAAGAAACTGGTATAGGCACGCTTATTCAAATATATAGATATGTAAACAGGCAGTATATGGCACTGTGGTCATCAATGCCTATATAAGATGACAAGTGTCTGGTGCAGTTGTTAGATTGGTTACTGCTGCAACAATGGCAGGTTATCAAGATTTAAGTGAGTTTGAACATGATGTTATAATTGGCGCACAAGCAATGGGACACAGAATCTCTGAGGTAGTGATGACGTGGGAATTTTCCTGTAAGACAATTTTATGAGCACACAGTGAATATCAGGAAGCTGATAAAACATAAAATCTCCAATATTGCTGCAGACAGAAAAAAAATCCTGCAAGAATAGGACCAACGATGACTGATGAGAAGTGTTCAAGATGACAGAAGTACAACCCTTCTGCAAATTGCTGCAGATTTCAATGCTGGGCCATCAACAAGTGTCAGCATGCGAACCATTCAACGAAACATTGATATGGGCTTTCGGAGCCGAAGGGTCACTCATGTACCTTTGATGAGTGCATGACACACAGCTTTACACCTCATCTGGGCCCATCAACACCAACATTGGACTGTTGATGACTGGAAACATGTTGCCTGGTCAAACAAGTCTCTTTTCAAATTGTATCGAGTGGATGGACGTGTATGAATCCATGAACCCTGCATGTCAGCAGAGGACTGTTCAAGCTGGTGGAGGCTCTGTAATGGTGTGGGATGTGTGCAGCTGGAGCGATATGGAACTCCTGATATGTCTAGATATGACTCTGACTAGTGACTTGTACATAAGCATCCTGTCTGATCACCTGTACCCATTCATGTCCATTGTGCATTCGACAGACTTGGGAATCCCAGCAGGGCAATGTGACACCCCACACATCCAGAATTGCTACACAATGGCCCCAGGAACACTCCTCTGAGTTTAAATACTTCCACTGGCCACCAAACTCCCCATACATGAACATTATTGAGCATATCTGGGATGCCTTGCAATGTGCTGTTCAGAAGAGATCTCCAGCCCCTCATACTCTTATGGATTTGTGGAGAGCCCTGCAGGATTCATGGTGTCAATTCCCTCCAGCACTACTCCAGACATTAGTTGAGTCCATGCCACATCATGTTGTGGCACTTCTGCATGCTCATGGGGGCCATACATGATATTAGCCTGGTGTACCAGTTTCTTTGGCTATTCAGTGCATTTGTATGATAAAGCAGTCCCTAAACTTACTATAATTTTTCTGATTTGAGGAGCTGTTGCAACATGTGTTGCAGGCAGTGGGGTCTTGATGGTACATCTAGGAAGTCTACTTTTCAACCCTAACAAGGTATTCAACACCTAATTATCAATTCTTACAAAATACAATTCATAAGAAAATATATTCTAAGACACACACACACACACACACACACACACACACACACACACACACAAAGATGCACCACAAGGGAATTGTCTCAATGGGCAGATGTGATGTTCCTTACAAACAAATGATTACAATTTCAGAAAAAATGGATGATTAATTCAAGAAAAAGAGCTTCACAAATTGAACAAATCAATAATGCGTTGGTCCACCTCTGGTCCTTAAGCAAGCTGTTATTTGACTTGGCATTCATTGATAAAGCTGGTGGATATCATGCCAAATTCTGTCCAATTGCTGCATTAGTTCATCAAAATCCTGAGATGCTTGGAGGAGCCTGCCCATAATGCTCCAAACATTCTCAGTTGGGGAGAGATCCGGTGACGTTGCTGACCATGGTGGGGTATGGCAAACATGAAGACAAGCAGTAGAAACCCTCAACATGTGTGGGAAAGCATTATGAGGCTGAAATGTAAGCCCAGGATGGCTTGCAAGGAGGGCAGCAAAATACAATGTAGATATTGCTGAAGTACTGCTGGGCTGTAGGGGTGCCATGGATGACAGTCAAATGGGACCTGCTATGAAATGAAATGGCACCTCAGACCATTACTGCTGGTTGTCAGGCCATATGGTAGGTGACAGTTAGGATGCTATCCCACCACTGTCCAGGATGTCTCCAGATACACCACTGGTCATCAGGGCTCAATTCGAAGTGGGACTCATCAACGAAGACAATCAATGAGATTCCAGGCCGAAGGCTCTTTTTTGTCCACACTTTATAACATTTGGTACAATGGTGACTTGTTTGCAAACAGAGAAATCTAGAACTATGGTAGATCACATTGCACTATAAGTGACATTTCATGACTCATCAAGGGTGGGGGTAAGTCATATAATTATGTTTGTCAGTATGTACAAAATACTTCACTCCTGTTCAGTTAGCATTACACCATAATGGTAGTAGTAGTAGTAGTAGTGGTAGTAGAAATGGCAGTAGCAGTAGTAATAATGTATGCATTGGTGCAATGTATTCTGTTTCTGGGAGTGGGTTATCTTGAGTCAGAGAGTGAACACATGAAAAGCAAAAGTAGTAACAACAGTTAACTTATACTTCCGGGTTATTCAGAACAAAAATTATTATTTTTCTAGCCGGTGCCAAAAATGTTTTTGTAAACACGTGTATGTGGTAGTTTCAGTTAAACTGTCAAAAGTGGATGCTTTACAGAACCAGTTTCAAAATATGTCATTTAAACAGCATGTATTTGAGAAACTTGGGACTTGATATTTAACTATTGTTACTGAATCAAGGTTTTGAGATGACTCATTGTTAAAAATAGATTCTAAATCATTTTCTGCTTAATTAAACACTTCCATATGTGCTACCTAAAGTTGAAAAGTGTGATCCATTATTTGGTAGTTGCAGATATCTGATTTGCCACTTACCCAATGCATCAGCTTTGCTTAGTTTAAGACATATATGCTGCAGAAAAAAATTGGGCAGCTCGCTGTTTGCCACTTTGACAATTCTTTTAGATCAGGAACACTATCAAATTTTATTCCGACCTTACACTATCCATGATTATGTAGTACTCCTGTTCTTTCTTTAGTGGGAAACAGGGAACCTGAACCTAGAAGACAAATGATAAGAATGTTGATGTGTTTGGCTGACACATGTTAAAATCTCTAAGTAGTTTGGCAATCCATGCTTGTACTGTATAACAAATTTTCTTTATTTCTTGCTTGTATTAAAGTATTGTGCCATAGAGATGCAATAGCAGCTGATAGTTGTTGTGGAATGAAAATGAGAATGTAATGGAAACCTTCATTTGTTTCACAAACGAAATACAAACAGTTATATCCACGTGTTTTTCAACAACTCTTTCAGGATCTTTAAACAGTCTCTTCAATAGCAGTCAAGTATTTTCAACCTATTTCATTGATTCCTCGAAAATTGTAATAATTAATAAAATAACATATAAATTTGAACTTGTACAGAGGTTTTCTGACAGTTGTTCTTCGTATATACTATTTTCACTAGTGCTATATGGTGTAGCCTCTGCCACACACCTCAGTGTGGCTAATGAAGAATAAATTGGATGCATGTGTAGATATCTTGTCTATAAAGTGTTACGAAAATGGTCATTAACAAGCAATATATCAATGGTATGTTAAACCAAGAGATGACCTGATTTCTTAAGCACTTGTTTCATGGCAACAATTTTCTGATAAGTTAAATCAGATTATTCATGAGAAATGATGTTTTTTAAAACATCTCCTCTAAGCTGTATACAATTAAAAAAAGGTTGTCTGTATAGTTAAAAACAGGTTGTTTATAAAGTATGTGGAACAAGTAGAGTCCTGAGCATCCAAAACATTCAGATTAATTTCAAGTATGTTTTCTTATCACTCATACCATTGCTCATGCAGTTTGGAAAAATTCCATATAAGAGTCATCTCAAATAATTTCACAAGGCACCTCGGCCTATCTCCAGTTATCATAAACGAAATTTGGGGCAGTGGATAACTTGTCTCCTGGGAAGCTTTTCTCCATGCATCACTTGTGGTGTTGGAAAGTATAATAGGTAGTTTCGACTGTTCTGGAGAGGAGCTATTGGTCACTCAATGACAAGATTATCAGTGACTTTTATTTTTGAAGAATGTGCACACAAACTGATTTCAAGCTACATTGCTTTTAGAACTTTGAAAACATAACTTGGGAATCATGTTGTAGTACTTAGCAGACCAGTAGATGTCTTTGTCTGGGCATTTCAAAATGAATTTGGTTGGAAACTAGATTATACAGGAGTACCTTACATTACACTTTGCACAATATACTACTATGGGAGTTGCTGGGGTACAGGAGAATGTTGCTTCTAACATGAAAGAAAACAACTAAAGGAATTGTTTTAAGTATATGTACAAGTTTACATACTTGTTACAGTGATATATATGCTCTCCAGGACTAGCAGTGAGAACACTCAAGGCACTCTCCGTGGCTCCATTGGCAGCAGGTCCTACTTCAGCATTGTGGAACAGACGATCCCCTTCTTGGTTTAAAAATGTCATATTGATGCTCACAGCATTTGCTGCACCACAGCCACTATCTCGTAAGATTTGTTGTGCTTGTACAAAATTTTCAGCTGCGAGCAGTGCACGTGTTATGAAGTAGCGAGCTATTAAAATACAAATCAGACAACTTCTTACAGTTTTCTTTTAACAGGAAACTATTAAAACAAAAGTACTGTACTTAGCAGAAGTAAGGGATGCAAGGGTTGGCAACATTATAAATTAGAAAATTAATATTAAAATCATAGAAACTGTGAAGATGAATGAGAGTAATATGTACTAGATAGTAAATGGACATTTCATTAAAGGCATTATTTCAAAACAAACACTGACTACTCTTTGGGTGTTCTAAATAAATATTACAAATTTTGGTGGTTGAAGAGATGAAATGAGCAGGATGAGACCATAAGAGTCAATTTGTGATTCAGGCTATGCTGAAGTAGGATTGCACAGCTTCCTTCAATAAGGAAGCTGTGCAGGGAGAAAAATGTGTATAGAGTATTCACTGCAGTGGAAATTTATGAGAATCATTTTTAAAGTAAGAACCTATTTGTAAGGGAGTTAGAGAAACTGTATTTATGAATCTAAATTGTATCAAAAACTACAATATGCACATTTTTCCACTTTTCAACATAGTCACCATGAACATTTAAACATTTGTCAAGTCATGGCACAAGCTTTTGGATCCCAGCATCAAAGAACTCTGCCATTAATGAGCAACAGTTTCTTCCAACATGTCATCATTTTCCAAATACTTTCCACCACGAAATTTCTTCAGTTTTGGAAACAGATGAAAGTTTAATGGAGCTAATCCAGGGCTGTATGTGTATGATCCAATAATTCCCAATGAAACTTGTCCAATTGCATCTTTATTCTTTTTGCAGCATGAGGATAAGCATTGTCGTGAAGCAGAATGACGCCTGTAGAGAGCAGTCCCCACAGGTGATTTTGAATAGCGCATCTAAGCTTTAGTAAAGTTTCACAGTACCTCTCAGCATTTATTATCATTTCTCTTGGCAGAAAATGTAACAAAAGAATTACTTTCTGGTCCCAGAAGTGGCCATGATTTTCCATGTTGAAAGTTCTTGTTTGAATTTTTGTAGTTCCATTGGGGAGTTTAAATGACACCATTCACTGGATTGACATTTATTCTCTGGAGTGCAGTGCACAATCCATGTTTCATCACCAGTCGCAATGTGACTCAAGAATTTATCATCATCCTTGTGATAGTGCTCTAAAATGGACAAATTGTTTTGTGTTATTCTGTCAACATTTTTGGCACCCATCTTGCACACATTCTTTTGTAGTGACGTTAGGCAGTAAAAATGTGAAAAACTACTGATCTTGAAACTTGTAGAAATTTCTGGTGCAGCTAATCAACAGTGAAGTGCCTATTTTGGAGAACTGTTTCATCAACTTTTTGTGTCAAGTCTTCATTCATGACAGTAGGCCATCAGATCGTTCTTCATCATGAACATTTGTCCTTCCTTCATTAAACAGCTTACACCATTTATGCACATTTCCATCATTCATTATATCTGCACCATAAATGTCAACGAGCTGCCAGTGAATTTCAGCAAGACAAACTTGTTTTGCATTTAAGAACTGAACAACTGAGCACCTTCACAATCGGCAGGATTACTGACTGACATTGCGACAAATGAAGCACTATAGCTATACAAGCAACACTGGCAGAGACATGAAACATAATGGCAGTGTAGTGAGAGACTTGCCAAGAGTGGCCGACCATGAACAGATGTCATGTGACAGGATGCGCGGACATGATGTGCTATCAGTTCTTACTTTAAATATGAGCCTCTTATACAGAAAATGTCCATCCTAAGAGTTGTTAGGTATGTTTTATCTGGTAATTCAGCAGATATTTGCAGTTTTGATTTTTGCAATGTGTATTTTGCAGCCCAAACAAATAATACACATCACATCTTTCATGTGAAACCTGTCGATGGAAAGTGTCAGTTTGTTTCCTGTGACAAATAAAATGTTTTTTTAAAGTAAAATTTTACATGCTCATTTGATAAAGTGAAACCAAATTAGTCTAGTGTGATATATGTTTCTTTGACATTTATTAACGGGAACATTAAAAAATGATGAATAAGCAATACTTTAGCAGCAACTGAGCAGTGTTTATAGTTAAAATTTTGCTACTTGAGCCAGTGTAGTTGGAAAACTATTTACCTAATGGGTACCCACTTTATAGGAATGATGTTCAAACTGTGCACTGCAGGATTTGCATTGTTAGTACTGGTAGTGACATGATGTGCCATCAGGTACTGGTACTGGTGTGGTGATCTAGTGTTGAAAAACAAGCACCAGTGTGAATTACAGTTGTAGACAGTCAACATAGGTCTGGACAAGATGAGCAGGGCTTTACTCATAAAGCTGTTTTATCAAAAAAACACAACAGTGCTGCTGCTTTTCACAAGTATCAACACATTAAAGGAATATGGAGAGGCCCTCTTTCCAAACTGGGGTTGAAGAACATTTGGAGAAAACCAAATCATTGGCCAGTTGTTCCAAACTAGTGGCCACCAAGATCGCCAGATCTGAACTCATGTGATTCTGGCTGTGACATTACTACATGCTGGAGACTGAAGATGAGCATAGCAAGGTAGGTAGCCAACATCCCAACTGAGATATTTTAGGCAGCAGTAGAGCAATCTTTAGTGCAGTTTCATGCTAGACAGATGCAGACGGTCATTACATTGAGCAATGTTTGTAGGCTGGAATGTAAATATGGTAGGCAATTAACAAATTCTACCCTTTCATGTGTAAATTAAAATGTTTCTTTAAAATATTCATTCATCACAAAGTTTCACTGTACTACAATCACTTGTTTTATGTGGGAGCAGTCTCAGGTCACGAAAGTTTTATTATAACCATCCTGCACTTTTGCAGTGACGTTCTTCGTCACCATTTTGCACCTCAAACATTGTTATATACACTTATGTGGCACATGACCACATACTTTTAATGTCCAAGTAGACAATTAAAATTTTTTTCTCAATGCCTTTCATTAAGCACTGTTGGGGTAAAAACAAGGTTGATAGCTGCCCTGTGAGAACTAAAGGCATATTGTTCATCCTTGGTTGCAGGTTTTAGGCCATGTGACAGCAAAATCAAACCTCTGTAGTCAGGAACTTTCTTTGCATTGGTGTTTCTAAATAGTTAATTTATGACTCCCTCTTGCCGTTTGCTGAATATAAATTATATTTCCTTTCCACACTCTTGTGCAGCCACACTATGTACAACAAAGCTGAGAAGCTTAAATTTTGCTTCAATGCTCAGCAGAACAAAAAAGGTATTATTAATTTCGATTGATGCCTGGACAATGATGTTGCCCTTTATGAGTATGATGAACTTCCAGACTGAAATTTAACTGAAAAAAGTCTACTTTATCTTGAGTTTTGTGACTTATGCAGAGGAGTAAGCTGCAAAGAAATTAACAATTCTGCAGAAGCAGAAGCATGTGAAATTGCGAGTAGGCTTGAAGGAGTGGATTATATAACTACTAAAAAACAAAACCAAGACATTGAAGACATTCCAAGATATGTATCAGTTACATAACACTTCAACAAAAATTAAATAACACAAACCAACTACTTGTAAATCATCACAATGCAGCCAGAGTTACCAATTTAGCCTGTTTAATTAACTACATCTTAAATGGAAGTGAACATAAATAACATTCATCTATGTTATGAATAATTTTGGCATTGAAGATGTAACAAATACTTAATCTATGAATATATCAGTACAAAAAAATGCTGTAAAAGGATTGTATTGCTAAAATACACAGGCCAGAAAACGTGTCTCAAGAATTTTGTTGCACAGATCAAGCTGCCAAAGTAACATCACTACTATACAACAGTTCTGAAAAGTTGAAGAAATTAATGAAATTAATTCACTGAAGAACAGATACTTACAGTGCCGGCTGGAGTGGCCGAGCGGTTCTAGGCGCTACAGTCTGGAACCGTGCGACCACTACGGTCGCAGGTCCTGCAAAATCCTGCCTCGGGCATGGATGTGTGTTATGTCCTTAGGTTGGTTAGGTTTAAGTAGTTGTAAGTTCTAGGGGACTGATGACCTCAGAAGTTAAGTCCAATAGTACTCAGAGCCATTTGAACCAGATACTTACAGTAAGGGTCAACATACACGATTAGCAAATGGAATAAGATATGGGTGCTCCCTGTTGCATAGTTACTGAAAAAATGGCATGTTAAGTGAAATCTAATTTTTTGTTACAACTTCCTGAGTGAAAATTTGCTAGATACTCTTGTCATCATGTTCAGTGCATTGGATGTATTCCAGTGAATGTCACTACTGGTTCGACAACAATTTAACTTTACTGTAAAGAATGAAAGAGCACTCAGGCATCAACCTTGGCTACGAATGGATAGTAGAATTTGTGACAGAAATTAATTTTTTTGAATTAATTTCATCACTTGAAGTATCTAGTTTACTAACTTCATCTCTACATCAGTTATCTGCAAGTGAAAAGGAACAACTATAACAATTACTTGCTCATTGGAGGATATCATTAGTGATGCAGAAGACAAATTATTAGGCTATCTAATCATGGGTAATTTTAAACCTGAAGCTACACCAGGTTTTTTCATCTTTCACTCTTTAACACAAATGTTCAAATGAGATTAAAGAAAAAGTAGCCTTGGGATTATATTAAAAAGTCAAAGGATCTATACAAATTACATTGGCAGATGAGTTAATTCATGACTCTGGGCTGCAGACACATTGTGATTAAATGTATCACTGGATTGCACACCTGTCAGGAATTGTTATTTTATTTTTAACGCTACAAGCACAGAGTGTCTTCTGAATGTCATTGTGTGATGGAATGTACAATGGTGACCCCATGGATAGTTGAGAGTTGGTGTTCATACTGTCAGTAAGCACACCCGTGTGTATATTGGCAAAGTGGGATCAGCTAATTGTGTTAGAAAGTGTAATATTTAGGATAATGTGTACTTTGACTTGAAAACATGCACAGTGACACCTATAGACACCAAAGGTCTTACGTGGGTGTAAAATTTAAACCTCAATTTTTGTAGCAGTTATAAATTAAAAACTGAGTCTTAAGTTTGTTGTTTTAGGATTGAAGTCTAAGTTCTTCAACACACTTCTTGTGCTTTGGTGCAGGAAGAGCCTTAATGAGTACATCTACCATCATATCTTCTGTTGGCTGATATTCCAGTTTCACCAGATACTCTTCTAGAGCCTGATGTATGAAGTGATATTTTATACGAATGTGCTTCAACTTTGAGTGGGAAACTGTATTATGTGCTAACTTCTCAGATGACTGATTGTCAGTGAACAGGGTGATGTCTGACAGTTTTCCTTCTCTTTCAGGAATGTTGACAGGTGAATTGCTCCCTTTGCCACAGCTGCTAGGCTCATGTACTCAGCTTCAGTCAATGAAAGAGCAATGGATCTATGCTTGTGTGAACACAGTGAGATTGCTGATCAGGATAAGGTGAATCTGCAGCCCGTATACCACTTCCTCTCAGCACCAGAACTTGCCCAATCAGCAGCTGTGAAACTGAAGATTCCTTCCTAATCCTTGATGTAGGTCACTTTTTTGTCCATGATTCCTTTGAAGTATTTAAGGATTCACTTAGCTGCATGCCAGTGAATAAAAGTATGGCTTTTATTGTACTGGGGTAGCTTATTGACAGCATAGCTTATGTCAGGTTGAGTACTGATGGCAATGTATATCAACGCTGCAACCAGTTCTCTGAATGGGTGATGAGTATAATCTTCTGTATTCATAGCTGTTGCATCCAACTATTTCCCATTTGCCAATGGAGTCCTTAATGGCTTGCAATCATCCATTTTGAACCAGTGTAAAACTTCTGTGATATAGCCACTTTGACATAATGGAAAATCCAGAACTGTCATTTTGACATAATGTAATTTTGTCAACAGTTTGATTTACTTTGATGCCCAGGTAACACCTTATGGCACCAAAATCCTTGACATACTTTGGCAGATAACTCATCCTTGATCTGTTTTGTTCTTTGGGGGTCTGCTGAAGTGAATATAGTATCATCTAGATAAATTAGTACAAAGACTAGAAATTTTTGAACTCTGTCTGCAAAGATGTTTGGATCTGAATTTGAGGACTGCAATACAACAGACATTAGGATTGAATTTAACATGGCATACCACTGCAGACCAACTTGGCATAGCCCATAAATGGCTTTTCTCATTTTGCACACTTCAGTGTTTGGAGTGAGTCTCGTGCCTTCTTGACTATATGAATATCTTTCTTCATATCTTTTAACTTTTGTAAGAATTTGACCCGTGAGTCCAGCTGTTCATGAATATTTCTGTCAGTTTCATCACTGAGAAATTCAGTGGTGATATCCACTGGCTGTGAAAACATAAGTCAAATTTGACCGACAGAGGAATGAGTAGTCAAATGATTCAATTCTTGCAACTGGAGAGAATGTTTCCACAAAGTCAACTCCAGGCCACTAGCTGAATCCTCATGCAACTATTCTTGCTTTTCTCCTCAGCCTCCACTCTTCATGACCTGGACCACATAATTCATCAGCGACATTGACCTCTGTTTTATTTGAAATGAAGTTAGCATCATGTAGTGAAACATCTGATAAATCTACACCTGGCACAGACTGCTGAGCAGGTGTGACACTTGAAGAATTGTTATCTTCATCATATAATAAGTTATTGTCTGGATTGAATTATTGGCCTTTAATGATTTGAAGTCTGTCTTCTTCAGAGCTGTAAAATTATTCATCATCTGATTGTTTGCAGCTTGTATACTTAGTTTATTCTTGAAAAAAATTCATCTCCTATGTGTACCTTCTTAATGCAAAAGCTACATTTTTCCTTTTTTGGTTTTGTTTTGAGTTTTGTTCTGATTTCTCACTGTCACTCACAGCACTTTTTGGCTCATTCATGAAATGTTTACCCAATTTAACAAACATCACAGTGCTCACACTTTCACTGTTTTTCCAAATCCTTGTGCTGTGTTCTTCCAAGATTTTTACTTTTACAGTCTCAACATCTGGTAAATTGTCATAAGATTCTACATTTCATCTAAAATTGTTGTAACTATCTGGAAGACTGTAAAGCAGTGTTGTTGACAATAAACCACCATTTATGATAAGATAAGATCTTATCTAGTTTAATTCATACCTAATGTTATGCAGTGAAGTTCTTTACTTGCCTCAACTCAGGGGAACTGAGGGATAAAACAAAATCTGCTTTTGCTCTTCTGTCTGCTGCTAGTCAAGCTTTGTGTGTATTTTCTGCAGCAGAGAGCACTTCGCCTTCATCAGCCACTGCCGGTTACGATAAGCCTCCAGATATGTATCCCCAAGTGTCATTTTTGATGACTAGTGCTTCAGCTGGTATTTTCCATTGTTGTAATTATTGCATGACTGCATTTTTAGATGAGCTCCATGTGCAGCAGTCATATGCACCATATCTGTTGTGCAAATGTTGTTTTTGCTGATTGCATTACCTGGGCCCATAGCCTATTGGTATGTGGTTTGACAATACAGGTATAACATGTAATTACAGAACAATTTGTAGCACAAGTGCAATGCAGGTAAGATATAACTGAGGTACAGCACAGTATGGAACAATAATAATGCTTTATTTCATGAATAATTACACAGAAAGAGGTACATGTCTTTTCTGTTTGGACACTAAGAACACACAAAGGTCAGTGGTTAAGTCACAGATATTCCACTTTTTGTACGTCATTGATGGATATTGCTGTGAATATTTCAATCCACTTAATGCATAATTCCCTACAGAGAGACTAATATTGTCATAACTATCTGGAAGAATCTAAAGCAGCATTATTGACAATAAATCACCATTATGTCAACATCCATTGCCTAACTTGTCCACAGCATTGAAGAATTCAATAATAATTCACAGTGGTAGTGCGGAGCACTGAAGGAAAGATGATAGTGGGATTGGTGACTGCTTTTGCAGTGGGTAGAATGTGAATGACTGATCGTGCCATGGCTGGCACTTCCATGAGGTATGAGTGGATCTTTTCTTGAAGTTTCGGTAGGTAAGGTATGAGTATTGAACAGTTGGTATGGCTGCAGCTGACGTGAGAAGTGTCCAGTGTGTTCACATGGGACACCAGTGATACAAATGAAGAGACAGGGGTGGGGTGTTTGTAGCAAGGATGCTGGCATGCCAGAGAGACTGATTTGATCAAAGGGAAGGCATATATTGAGGGGAAAGTGTGGTTGACATGATCCAGTAATATATTTGCCGGAGGGAAGTTTGATGGACATGGTCTATCCTGAGACCATTTATGGAGGACTGTGAGCAGTGGGGAGGGAGGAACACAGGGTACCAACACGTTTCCAATTGTGGTTTAAGTCAGTGTAGATGCAGGGCAATCATAGAGTCTGGTGATGTTGTGGCGAATTCTTGATGGGAAGAAATGCTGAGGTTGACAGTGGCAGTTGAAGGCGAATTGCACGAGTGAATGTGGTTGAAAAGGCATCCTCTTGCATTCAATTCCTTCAATGTGTTCTGGGTGCAGCATTGTTGATCATCAACCTGTGGTAAATGTGTAATAGTTGAACACAGAAACAGGTTAACATAGCCAATAGGTTGCAGTTGTCATGTGAAGATTGGCAGTGGGTGGCAGTTGAGCTGCTTGGCAGTGATTTATGCAGAAGAGATGTGGTGATAATATGCTGTACAGTCAGAGAGGTGTGCACAATGATGCCAGTAATAGGGTAGCTGGATGACAAGGCTTGGAATGGTGTACTGGTGTATGTGCTTTGCTCGCTGTGTGCTTGGGGTCGATGACAATGCTGGTGCTGTGTAGAACAGGGAGTTGGTGTGGTCAGAGTTTAGGTGAGGTGGATGTGACCAAGCTTGCATTCTCACTCTTGTTATCATGACGGTTGTGTGTCAGAGGCACAAGCCGCTCACACACCTTGGTGAGGCAGCAGGTTTGTCATTATTACATTGTGGGAGCAACATGTTCTTTGTACGGAGTGCATCCAATAATGCACGGCTGTTGGCGTAGAGTTGGTGAATCACCAGGAGCTCATCAGCTGATGAGGCATATTGCTTGAGTGTGTTAATGGACATATGATTGTTTTCCTGTTGTTTGTCTTGAATGGTCGATGTACTGGGTAGGTTGCAATGTTCTAGGTTCATCCTTAGTTGATGGTCATTGTGTGGTAGCAAGTTGATGTCAGAATTTGGGTCTGACATAGTGTGGTTCATCAAAGGGAAGGAAGCAGGCGGCAAAGTGAAAAATACAGTTCTCGGAAGTGGGACCAGCAGAAGCCTTATGAAACATCCGTCAGAGTCCAAGTCAACAAGATCATGTTAATGTGCACAAGTGGAGACTTGAAGTCCGGTAGCAGTCTTTGTTGGTGGGGTGAGAGGAAGAGATATGCTGCCATGTGGATCACTGAGGCAACTAAAATATTCTTCTCAAATAGATGAACTTGTTGTGGGCACTATCTGTGGTGTCACCGCCAGACACCACACTTGCTAGGTGGTAGCCTTTAAATTGGCCGCGGTCCGTTAGTATACATCGGACCCGCGTGTCACCACTATCAGTGATTGCAGACCGAGCGCCGCCACACGGCAGGTCTAGAGAGACGTCCTAGCACTCGCCCCAGTTGTACAGCCGACTTTGCTAGTGATGGTTCACTGACAAATTACGCTCTCATTTGCCGAGATGATAGTTAGCATAACCTTCAGATACGTCATTTGCTACGACCTAGCAAGGCGCCATTATCATTTGCTATTTATCTTGTGATGCATGTACCGTCAGACCGATGTTCACCAATTATGAATTAAAGTTAAGTATTCCAGTAGTTACTTACGTTTTTTGCTACTATAAATTCCCTTAACTGTTCCAGACCTCACACCAGCCTGCGTGAGCTTAAACGCGTGCCTTTCGGCTTCCTCTCATAGTGGCTTGGCAGTCTTGCCAAGTCACAACACTATCAAGTAGTCAAAAGACAGGTGACAGTCATGCACAATGTTGTCAAAATGCTCCTGCATTGGCACTGTGGCATGTGGGGAGCAATAGTTTGGCATGTGGTCATTTGTTTTGGCTCAGTGAAGATCACTGTGCTGAGGAGCATAAGTGACTTATGTTACATGACGCTGGCAGAAGCACATCCGCTCAGCTGAGGCATAGTCAGTCACATGTTGCGATCTTGTGGGCTGGTAATTAATGGAATTATTCACAGAAAATCGCTAAGTGATACTTACATCACTAGAATAAACAGCGGTACCAGGAAACAGTGTGACAGTCTCGGGGCAGTGTTCATTGAGCCAAACAAGTTTTTAAATGATAAATGTCAGGAGAGAGATGCCTTACACCTCAATAGGTTAGGCTCTATGAATTTCAGTAAAATAATGTATCAGTTTCCTGTGCTTTTTAGGATTTCACACATGTCTGAGAAAGACGTGTGAAATCCTAAAAAGCACAGGAAACTGATACATTATGATAGGAGTGAAAAAGCAGAGGTTGAAATGGAAAATAAAAAGGATAGGCACCAAAGAGGAGATGCACATGAAATCAAAGTCAAAAACAAAAATGCTCTACTGATGCTCTGGAATATCAGCAGCTTAACAGCAGAACTACCAAACCTTAAATGCTATAAAATAGGTGAAGTTAAAATTCTACTTTCAGATTGTGTAACTATGAAAATAATCTGTTTAAATGAACACTGGCTGACAGAAGATTATTTACAAGTTTTAAATAGAATAAATAATTTTAAGGTAGCTAGCATCTTTTGTAGGAGTTGTTGTTGTTGTTGTGGTCTTCAGTCCTGAGACTGGTTTGATGCAGCTCTCCATGCTACTCTATCCTGTGCAAGCTTCTTCATCTCCCAGTACCTACTGCAACCTACATCCTTCAGAATCTGCTTTGTGTATTCATCTCTTGGTCTCCCCCTACGATTTTTACCCTCCACGCTGCCCTCCAATACCAAATTGGTGATCCCTTGATGCCTCAGAACATGTCCTACCAACCAATCCCTTCTTCTGGTCAAGTTGTGCCACAAACTTCTCCCAAATCCTATTCAATACTTCCTCATTCGTTACGTGATCTACCCATCTAATCTTCAGCATTCTTCTGTAGCACCACATTTCGAAAGCTTCTATTCTCTTCTTGTCCAAACTATTTACCGTCCATGTTTCACTTCCATACATGGCTACACTCCATACAAATACTTTCAGAAATGACTTCCTGACACTTAAATCTATACTCGATGTTAACAAATTTCTCTTATTCAAAAACGCTTTCCTTGCCATTGCCAGTCTACATTTTATATCCTCTCTACTTCGACCATCATCAGTTATTTTGCTCCCCAAATAGCAAAAGCTCATTTACTACTTTAAGTGTCTCATTTCCTTATCTAATTCCCTCAGCATCACCTGACTTAATTCGACTACATTCCATTATCCTCATTTTGCTTTTGTTGATGTTCATCTGATATCCTCCCTTCAAGATACCATCCATTCCGTTCAACTGCTCTTCCAAGTCCTTTGCTGTCTCTGACAGAATTACAATGTCATAGGCGAACCTCAAAATTTTTATTTCTTCTCCATGGATTTTGATACCTACTCTGAATTTTTCTTTTGTTTCCTTTACTGCTTGCTCAATATACAGATTGAATAACATCGGGGAGAGGCTACAATCCTGTCTTACTCCCTTCCCAACCGCTGCTTCCCTTTCATGTCCCTCGACTCTTATAACTGCCATCTGGTTTCTGTACAAATTGTAAATAGCCTTCGCTCCCTGTATTTTACCCCTGCCACCTTTAGAATTTGAAAGAGAGTATTCCAGTCAACATTGTCAAAAGCTTTCTCTAAGTCTACAAATGCTAGAAATGTAAGTTTGCCTTTCCTTAATCTTTCTTCTAAGATAAGTTGTAAGGTCAGTATTGCCTCACATGTTCCAGTATTTCTACGGAATCCAAACTGATCTTCCCCGAGGTTGGCTTCTACCAGTTTTTCCATTCGTCCGTAAAGAATTCATGTTAGTATTTTGCAGCTGTGGCTTATTAAACTGATTGTTCGGTAATTTTCACATCTGTCAACACCTGCTTTCTTTGGGATTGGAATTATTATATTCTTCTTGAAGTCTGAGGGTATTTCACCTGTCTCATACATCTTGCTCACCACATGGTAGAGTTTTGTCAGGAATGGCTCTCCCAAGGCCGTCAATAGTTCCAATGGAATGTTGTCTACTTCGGGGCCCTTGTTTCGACTCAGGTCTTTCAGTGCTCTGTCAAACTCTTCACGCAGTATCGTATCTCCCATTTCATCTTCATCTACATCCTCTTCCATTTCCATAATATTGTCCTCAAGTACATCGTCCTTGTATAGACCCTCTATATACTCCTTCCACCTTTCCGCTTTACCCTTCTTTGCTTAGAACTGGGTTTCCATCTGAGCTCTTGATGTTCATACAAGTGGTTCTCTTATCTACAAAGGTCTCTTTAATTTTTCTGTAGGCAGTATCTATCTTACCCCTAGTGAGATAAGACTCTACATCCTTACATTTGTCCTTTAGCCATCCCTGCTTAGCCATTTTGCACTTCCTGTCGATCTCATTTTTGAGACGTTTGTATTCCTTTTTGCCTGCTTCATTTACTGCATTTTTATATTTTCTCCTTTCATCAATTAAATTCAATATTTCTTCTGTTACCCAAGGATTTCTACTAGCCCTCGTCTTTTTACCTACTTGATCCTCTGCTGCCTTCACTACTTCATCCCTCAAAGCTACCCATTCCTCTTCTACTGTATTTCTTTCCCGCATTCCTGTCAATTGTTCCCTTATGCTCTCCCTGAAACTCTGTACAACCTCTGGTTCTTTCAGTTTATCCAGGTTCCATCTCCTTAAATTCCCACCTTTTTGCAGTTTCTTCAGTCTTAATCTACAGGTCATAACCAATAGATTGTGGTCAGAGTCCACATCTGCCCCTGGAAATGTCTTACAATTTAAAACCTGGTTCCTAAATCTCTGTCTTACCATTATATAATCTATCTGATACCTTTTAGTATCTCCAGGGTTCTTCAATGTATACAACCTTCTATCATGATTCTTAAACCAAGTGTTAGCTATGATTAAGTTGTGCTCTGTGCAAAATTCTACCAGGCGGCTTCCTCTTTCATTTCTTAGCCACAATCCATATTCACCTACTACGTTTCCTTCTCTCCCTTTTCCTACACTCGAATTCCAGTCACCCATGACTATTAAATTTTCGTCTCCCTTCACTATCTGAATAATTTCTTTTATTTCATCATACATTTCTTCAATTTCTTCATCATCTGCAGAGCTAGTTGGCATATAAACTTGTAACACTGTAGTAGGTGTGGGCTTCGTATCTATCTTGGCTGCAATAATGCGTTCACTATGCTGTTTGTAGTAGCTTACCCGCATTCCTATTTTCCTATTCATTATTAAACCTACTCCTGCATTACCCCTATTTGACTTTGTGTTTATAACCCTGTAGTCACCTGACCAGAAGTCTTGTTCCTCCTGCCACTGAACTTCACCAATTCCCACTATATCTAACTTCAACCTATCCATTTTCCTTTTTAAATTTTCTAACCTACCTGCCCGATTAAGGGATCTGACACTCCACGCTCCGATCCGTAGAACGCCAGTTTTCTTTCTCCTGATAACGACATCCTCTTGAGTAGTCCCCGCCCGGAGATCTGAATGGGGGACTATTTTAACTCCTGAATATTTTACCCAAGAGGACGCCATCATCATTTAATCATACAGTAAAGCTGCATGCCCTCGGGAAAAATTACGGCCGTAGTTTCCCCTTGCTTTCAGCTGTTCGCAGTAACAGCACAGCAAGGCCGTTTTGGTTATTGTTACAAGGCCAGATCAGTCAATCATCCAGACTGTTGCCCTTGCAACTACTGAAAAGGCAGCTGCCCCTCTTCAGGAACCACACGTTTGTCTGGCCTCTCAACAGATACCCCTCCGTTGTGGTTGTATCTACGGTACGGCTATCTGTATCGCTGAGGCACGCAAGCCTCCCCACCAACGGCAAGGTCCATGGTTCATGCGGGGGTTTGTAGGAGTAACAAATCTCAAGGAGGTTTCTGCATTCTGGTTGCTTCTTCTGTAAGCTATAAAGTAAGAGTAGATTTAAATTATTTAAATGAAAAGAGTGTGTTTGAGAGTTGCTCTATAGCTTTTAACTTAAATGTGTTAGTTGACAGCTGTGATTCCAAAAAAAAAAATTTCATTACTCAATACAGAAACCTGATTTCAAATTAAACTTTTTTGAAAGTACTAGAAAAAACAGCAAATCAGTAACCTGCATTGATAATATTATTACAAACTATCAATTTGAAAATGAAAACAATCTCTGTTTAGACCTAGGTATTTTCAGTCATTCAGTTCTTTTTGTTGAGCTCCCAAAGACAGATAAATTAAAGCCTACAGAAATGTATATTAAAAATGAATTACAGCAAAAGACACGTGGATTTATGCCACAATAAACTAAATACTGCAAGCTGGCCCGTAGACCATTACAGTTCAAGCACCATAAACTATGACAAATCCTTAGTTTTTTTAAAAGGTGTTTAAGGAAACTTCCCTTCTCAGATCTTGGCAAAAGAAAGCAAGCAGTAAACTTATGTGGATTGCACTTGGAACAATAATTTCTAATGCTAGAAAAAGGGAACTACTCCGCAAAGAGTTACAATGAAACAGAAATCCTGACTGTGTTATGTATGTCAATCACTATCATCTGTATTCAGGAATGATGTAGTTGCAGCTAAAAACTGGCCAATAATACTTTCATCCTCCAACATCATACTAAGACAAAGACAGTTGTTCAGTAAGAATTAGGAACCAAAGTTAAGAATTATGAGATTTCAAAAATAAGATTTGAAAATGGTACTGTAATTAACCCTGTTCAGATGTCAAATTGTTTCAATGAATTCTTCTTAAATGTAGTAATGTCAGACACAGATTTAGCAGCCAATCAAGACAATGTAAATTTCATAAATTTGGAAAACAATCCAAGCACATTTTTCAAACAGTTAGAAAAAATCACCCAATGGGATGTGGAAAATGAAATTTTGTCTCTAGAAACCAAAATCTCATTTGGGTGGAATGAAATACCCACATCTGCAATCACAACCACTGTCAGTTAGATTAACCCACATTTTCAGTAGGGATGCTTTCCAAATGTATTACAATAAGCACAGATAAAGCCACTATTCAAAAGAGGATCGACAGAAGATACAAGGAATTACACCATATCTCTCTTCTGATGGTACTTTCTAAAAAGTGTTTTAAAAGATTGCAGCAAAACAAATTCAAAGATTTCTTACAGCAAAAGGCATAATTTTTAAAAACCAGTTTGTATTCCAACAAGGAAAATGCATTGTACATGCAATCAATGAGTTAACTCGAAAGATACGCCCCTCATTAGATAGGGGTAGAAAGGTCACAGGAATATTCTGTGATCTGACAAAAGCTTCAATTCAGTGAACCACTCTTTACTTCTATACAAATAATTACATATATATGGACTGAGAAACACTGCTTTACAGTGGTTCATCTCTTACTTGACAGATAGGAAACAAAAAGTAACTATAACTTCAAATTTGAGAAATTACTCCTCAGATTGGAAAACATTGGTCGAGGAGTCTGACAGGGTTCAATATTGGGTCCCTATCTATTCCTTTGCTGCATAAATGATTTACCACTTCCTACTGATGCTCGTTCTGTTTTGTTTGCTGATGATACATCAGTTCTAATTGAAAATGAGGTGGAACTATGAGAAAGAACTATGGAAATGAGGAAGAACTATGGAAAGTGTCATAAATACTTTAGAGAAACTCGAATCTTGGTTCCATCAAACTGAAACTAAATGTATCTAAAACAAAAAGGAAGCAATCTGAAGCTAAATTAAGCAAAGCGAACTAAAAGTAACTTGCAATGATCAGGGCATCACAGAAGCAAAGCATGTGAAATTCTTAGGCTTAAATCTTGACAAAAATTTACATTTGAAGGCAGAAACAGACTGCCTGGTAAACAAACTCAACACATATCTTTTGCAATGTATATATTGTCAGGTGCCACGAGCATAAACATCAGAAAGAAAGTCTGTCACTCTTGCTTTGAGTCAATTATTCGTTATGCCATAATCTCCTGGGGAAATTCGGCAAATGTCCTGAGACTCCTATTATTAAAAAAAAGTTAGAAACATGTGTGTTGCTGAATGACAGATAAAATGTTGACCATTGTTAAAAAATCTAAAAATACTATCTGTTGCTTCCCTTTACATATACGAGGCATTGTTGTTCTTACATAAAAGTCAACATACACTTAACTCTTTCCATTTTGACCACAATTACAGTACTCACTACAGAGAGAATCTTAAACTGCCAACACACCATTTAAAACACTATGCCTGAACACCAGAGTATATGGGGTTAAATATTCACAATAAAACAAAAGGCACTAATACATTTATCATCGAATTAGGTTCACTGAAAATATTACTCTATACCTGTCAGGTGGAAAAGTGTTACCATTCTACTGAAGAATTCTTTGAGGACAGTTTTAGAGTTTGAATAAGGAAATTATACCTTTACTTTTGTACACTGGAAACTGTAGTATGTAATCATGTAGCAATATCTTAGAAATATATATAAAATAATGTAAAAATCCTGATATGCCTCCAGTACATCAAATCAACAATGATCTGAAATGGTATGTTATGAGGTGAATAAATCTATCTATCTATCTATCTCTGTTCAAGATGACACACTGTGTCCTGTTTGCTAGAAACTGTTCAATCAAATCACACAGTTGGTCTGATATTCCATATGCTCGTATGAGGCACAGTCAAATGAAAACAGGAAAGTTGCCACAATGGACCATGGAATCATTCTGTTCCAAAGGAGTCACCACACTCTTAAGACATTTATCCCATTGGGAGAAAAGACAATCAATTACTATTTCACAGAACACAGTTTGTTGCTTATGGATCCACAACAGCACCCACTCTTGCACTTCCTCATCTAACTGAAACCAACATCCATGCATGTCTTTCTTCAGATCACCAAAGATGTGAAAATCACTTGGTGAAAGATTTGGGCTGTACAGAGGATTTTGTGGTGTTTCCTACACAAACTGCTGAAGAATAGCTTTTGTCCGATTGGCAGTGCAGGGGCCAGCATTATCATGAAACAGAAAGTTTCCGTCTGACAGCATTTCGACAGCCTGAGGGCAAATGGCAAAGCCAATTGTGAAAACAACACACATTCCCCTGACATTGTCCCCCCCCTCCTCAAAAGCTGTTCACACAGGTTCTGGTAAGGTCATGATGACCTACTTCATCAAATGCAGGGCCCTCTGCTTGTCGAGTTCATTGAGTTTGGAATCACAATTCATGCACAGTGCTGCAAAGAGACTTTGCAGAAACTGTGATTCATCACAAAGTCAAAACACTCAGAAGTGCTGTTGGACAAGATCATCCAATCAGACAAAGCCTATGCTTCAGTGATTTGGTTGGAAAATACTGCATCATCCTCTGTACAGCCCGGATCTTTCCCCATGTGATTTTTGCATCTTTGCTAAGCTGAAGAACGATACATATGAATGTCAGTTTCAGTCAGACAAGAAAGTGCAAGAGTTGGTGCGGCTGTGGGATCTCCATCAGGAGCTGACTGCATTCTACGAAACGTCTCCCAGTGAGATAAATGTCTTAATGTGTGTGGTGATTCCTTTTGATTGGAACCATTTCATGGCCCCATTGTGGGAGGTGTTTGGTTTTCATTTGACTACCCATTATATTTTGTTCATTAGATGGCAGTGTAGAACTGTATCAAATGCCTTCTTGAAATCAAGAAACATGGCATCTACCTAGGCACCTGTACTACTGCTTTCTGGGTATCATGAACAAATGACGCAAATCTTCAACAAGAAGTCAAAACCACACAGATATCATCCATGTCCTCCTTACTAGAGTCCTGGACTGCAGATCGATGAGAAGGGCAGATCGATGAGAAGGCTCACTTAGGGATCTTGAAACTGCAATGCAAGGGTCTACCTTTGACACTCACGAGAGTGAAGAGAACGTGACAGCATGACCTGAATGCAAGAATTCTCCAGCACTGCCATACAGATGAGCATTGACAGGATCTAGAACTTCTGGAACAGTGGATCACTATTTAATCAGGAGAGGGAGAAATGCCATTAGCTGTGCTGCATGCAGTGTGGAGTAGCAGCTAGTGTCTCTGGCTGGCATGCAGAAGGTCACCAGTTCAAATCTAATTATCAGCAAATATTTATCATTCGGTATTTATCATTTCTAGAAGGTTCTCAAAATTTCTTATGTTTGTAATGTTCACTCATTTTTGAAAATTCAATGTTTGTACAAATAGCAGTGCTCTCATCCAAGACGTCAGTTCTGGCCTGTTTGAATGTTGGTGTCCACAATTAGCGTGCTTTCAATGCTATGTGTTGGACTTCATTGACTACCCTACTTTCAGATTTGTTACAACATGACAATATATATCAACAATTTTCCTTAGAATGTCAAACATGATGAAACAGTACTGTTTGCTGATGATAGTAACATTCTGATAAAATAAGTGATGAGTCACCAAATGTTCTAAACAAAGAACTGAAAAAACACTCATGCATGTATGTAGATGGATAGAAAACAACAAATTAACTTTACTAAAAAAAAAAATCGGTATTAGTTTCCACATTAGCTTAGACACTAGATCAATATATTTTGCATATGTTCATTCTATAATTAGTTATGGCAAAAGCTTCTGGGAAACAAATGAGCAGAATATAGAAACAGTCTTTAAATTACACTAAAGGGCTGTACGAATTATAGCCAATAGTAGCTATAAAATTCACTGCAGAGAGTTGTCTAAATCTACAAGAATCTTGACTGTCCCATATGAATACATTTTGCAAACAGTGATCTCATAAAAAAAGACACTGACCAGTACCCAGTGAACAGATCTCTACACGAGCATGGAACAGATCCAGAAACTACTTACATCTCAGAAGGGGGGGGGGGGGGGGGGGACCTAAAATAGTGTGCTTTATAATTTAATCAAATAATACAGCCAACTCCCACAAGTGATTAAAGATAAAAACAAAATACATGTCTTCAAGAATAACCAAAAAATTATCTGTTAGAAATGTGTTTTATACTTTGATGTAAATAACTTTTTCTTGCACATGAATCTTGATTGTTTTTGTAATTCAAGGCTTCTTTGTATGGAATTAATACAATATGTTATTGTTTTCTTGGGAAAGCAGATGTTAAAGACTGATAGAAATCCATCTATAAACACAGTAAATTTGGCAAATCTAGGATGGAATGTAACAATATTATGAAAAGGATAGTCACTACTCACCATATAGTGGAGATGCTATTTCGTAGATAGGAACAACAAAAAGACAGTCCAGAAGTGAGCTTTTGGCCAACGAGGCCTTTATCAGAAATAGCCAAAACACATAGCGGCCAGAGATTGTGGTCATGTGTGTGTGAGTTCCATTTGCATAAGCGTGTGTGTGTATGTTGTCAGTTTCTGATAAAAGCCTTGTTGGCCGAAAACTTACTTTCTGACAGTCTTTTTGTTGTGCCTATCTGTGACTCATGATCTCTGCTATATGGTGAGTATCAACTACCCTTTTCATAATACTGTCACAGTAAATTTGGAATTGACATCTGTCACATTACACGCCACCCCTCCCACCTTCGACAGCTTCCTGAAAGGCTGCCTCAAAACTTTATGTTGTCTGTTCATTAATTAATCTAACTGTTTCCCATGAAACCATTTCATTGGAATCAGGTAAATCAAATAGTATGGCTAGTTGTGCAGAATGGTCAGCGAGGCCAGTCACTACTGAATAACATTTACATAACTACTTGAATGTTCACTTGTAAATATGGTGTTTGTTAGTGTGCTGCTTTCCTATATAACTATGGCAGGAAAATTACAACACAACTCAGACTGTAAATTGTAAGTAATTACCAAATCATTTCTTTTATCCAAATATTTCATAAAATTAATATTAAAACCTTGACAGACCATCTTGCACTTTCTTTTACCTGCTAGGTGACATAATAATTCTTGTAATTCTCTTCAAATGTATAGATGGAATATGCAGAATTATTGACAAATGTCTTTGTTTCTTATCTGGCCAGGGCATTGCCACAAGGAAAACAGCATCTCTGGCTGCCCAATCATATGAGACCAGCTAACTCGCTGATTTGAGCCCAAGCAACCATGATCTCATTCTGATTCTCAGTGAGTCAGATCTAAATGACATTTTCCTTACATGGTAAGGCTGTATTTACAGACTCTGTTGGATAACTAAGTGGGCTGCTCTAACTGTTGTAAAAATTGGCTATGCCTGTGTGTGAGACTGCTAGAGTGAAATTATGCTTTGGAGCCTGTGACTTCGTATAGTTACTCAGCCACTTGAACTGAGTAACAAACTATTACAGTTGTTTCCACCGCTGTCTATCCATATTGCCATACCATGTTACTGTGTGGCAAACTTTTCTGTATTCCATTCAACCTGCATGCATAGAGAATTAGTTGCGTAAATTCTTTAATTTTCTTGTGGCTTGGGTCAACCACTTTATTTCATAGTGAACTTACTAACTTTTGTTTCATGTTGCAGTCTACTTAAATGAGTGTGACAAATTACTGATGCCATACAAGAGAGAGTCATAAAAATAATTACTCTTTTTTTCTAAGAATAACATATTTGAAAATTTCCCAGTGGGGGTCTATAACTGCAATAATTACAAATGACTTTTGTGGTTGGAGTAGTCCACAGTCACCTGGATGTATTTTAAAGTTGTCTTTCTGAATATGGCAATTAGCCTCTCACACCTGTAATCACAGGAATTCTTTCACTGGTGTCAGTGCCTTATCCCCCTCCCCTATTAGTTCAGCTAATCTATCTTTCTCCCTTCCATTAAGATTATTTAGTCTCTTTGGATAAATAAATCTGTAAGGGCCAAATTCATAATCATGCTTGGCAGTGCACACAAGAGTTCTGATTGTAGCCTCAATTTTACAATTGAGAATGACCTCAGACATATCATAATGAATGCTCTCCATATTATTGTGAAGTATTCAGTGAAATATGTTAATGACAAGCTTGGTAAGTCACTCAGAAGAGAACAGCATTCACATATGTGTGTGACTGATGCATCACCCTTCAGTCAGTAGACTGCACCTGAATGCCCCTGGTAATAGGCTCCAAGCACAGCCAACTGCCACCAACATGTAGTCTGACATAAGCACCACCCAGCCATCACCAACGATTTCCAAAGATATTCCCAGGGGAATGATGGAACATGATGAATGAATCAGACTGTTACTAAATTTCTTGCGTTGTCTGAATGAGTTTATACATCTCTATAGCCCCACAAAGGCAAACTGAATTTCAGAGCATACTGCCCAACATAATGTGATTGAATTCAATACCTGATGCAAAATTTTTGCCATTTGGATTCACCCTTTCCCTGTTTCCAACACCTGATGGATTGTCTACCAGCACCATATAAGTAGCCTTCAGTCATGTAATCTCATGCCTCAGTCTTCTCTGGCACCTATACTTCACCTACTTTTTTCCTCATCCCATCTTATTTTACTCCTTCCACATCAGACCCTCACTCCCCCTTTTACCTCAGCTCACTCAGTGTAACCTTTTCTTGTGTTCCTCTAATACTGTGGTTTTTTCATTTTTCTCCATTTTATTTACTCAGCACTCCTTCTCGTAGTCCCTCAATCTGCTTCTGAATGCACTACATTTTCCACCTCATCATGGTCTTTCCTAAATTTCTCCTTCCTTGTTCATCCCCCTTCAAACTCCATTCCATTTTCATTTCTCCACTTACCAAACCAGCAAAGTCACTATTAGTTCCAGTCAGCTGCCAAAAGCGGGAAAAGACAGTGGTCATTTTCTCTCTCTCTCTCTCTCTCTCTCTCTCTCTCTCTCTCTCTCTCTCTGTGTGTGTGTGTGTGTGTGTGTGTGTGTGTGTGTGTGTGTCTTTTGTTAACTTTGAAGAAGACTTTGTCAAACAACTAAGCAATTTACCATTTTTTCTAGATGCCTGTCAACTACTTTGATCCATTCTAACATACAAGTTCAGTCTTAAACAATTTAATACCAGAAAAATGTGTGTGTCTACTGTTGCATAAGGAGTTTTCAATTGCATCTAAAAATGTCTAAGATGTTTAGATGGGGCTAAGTTTCAGCAGGAGCATGTGCCTGGAAGAATCATGTTTCTGTGCTGTAAGAATACACAGAGTGTCCATAAAGTCCCACTATCATTTCAAAAAAATCATAATGTGGAAACTATGAGAGGCATAGAATCATGGTCTGTTGTAAAACTGTTGATAGTGCAATTCTGACCAGTACAGGGCCAGAACTTGAATATTGTCTTGATGTTCTACAAGTAATAAGTGAGGTACACATTGAAATTCTGGCTTAACAGAATAGAATCTTTGCAGCTGCTAAACTTTTTACAACAAACATCTATGATCTCTTTCGCTGATAGTCTCCAAGTTGTAATTGGACAAATAAAAAAATACTCATCAAGTGGCTGCAGGAGAACACACACACAAAAACTATTACAGTCTGCAAGTTTTCAGAGCCAGTGGCTCTTTCTTCAGGCAGAGGGGGGAAGGGCAAGGACTGGTGAGGTTTAGGGAGAGAGGCAGAGTTCAGGAAAGCCGCCCAGAACCCCAACATGGAGGAGACGAACTGGGCGGGACATCTTTCCTTCTCATCCTATCCGGCATGTCGCCACTGACCAGGGGTTCTGGACAACTTTTCCAAACTCTACCCCTTTTCCTAAACCTCACAAGTCCTTTCCTTTCACCCCTCTTTCTTCCCCTTCAATCCTTCTGCCAGAAGAAGGAGCCACTGTCTCCTAAATCTTGGAAACTGTAATACCTTTTGTATGTGTGTTCTCCTGCTGCCGCTTGGTGAGAAGACTTTTTATCCATCCAGTTCCATTGTATTTTCAAAAACGAATTGTTTTCGTTAATATATTAGTATCCAACGATTTTCTGAAATGATAGTGGAACTTTTCAAGGACACCATATACCAGTTAAACAATGCAGTCAACTTTTTAGAGTAAAACAGTTTATTGTGACTCTGATAATTATTATATTTGCAGCTAACTAATTTAAATAGTGTAACTATGCCCACTACTTGATGATGTCATAGTAGAACTGAAAGCAGACCATCTGTGACATAAAGAGGCACAATACCTGTGATGTGAATGCTGTATGTAATAAATTGTTTTTAATTTTCGGTTGTGTACAACATAAATTATTAGTCTCCATATATGTTTTACTCTTCATATAATTATTTATTCATTGCTCTAAGTTTTATGATACATTTATGAATATATTGCACAATACTTTTCCAAATGAATTTAGAAAATCTGCACAAGTGAGGAGTATCTGTAATTAGAGTTTATTTCTTTATCAAATTTAATTCTAAGTGAAAGATGGCTTTATTTGAGGCTGTTAAGTCAGCAGAAGATTTAAATACATTACCTGCAACATAATAATGAGAATTACTAATTTTGAGTGACATGGTTATGGACCACAACAGATAAATGGCAGAATACAAATCTGAAACTCCATCATTTTATCCATCGTCAGACCTAACTAACCTATAGATTTTGGACAGCATTACTTTCAGCGGTGCAGTGATTTTTGTAACATCTTTATTGGTTATATCAGTGAAGGTGATGTTCCTCAGTCGAAAATGCAGACTGCTGAATATATCCATATTTTCATATCATAATTGAATGTTAGTTTTGATCTGCATAATTTATGACATTGCAAAAAGATTTTTGTGATGTTCTTGTTTGTGCAAGAGAAGGAGGAGGGAGGAACAGAGGGAGTGGGTGGCAAGAAAGATCATGGAGATCATGGATGAATGAAATGACTGTCATGTCAACATACACATTAAACACTTCAAACAAAATATAGTTCTGTAAAGGCTCAACATTCCATGTTTGTGAGTAATGCAATAATTATAACTAATGAATTATTTACTGAACTATGAATTTATAAGTATGACAGTATTATATAAAATGCTGTATATCAATATTTTAATGACTCATCTTCACAAACAACAACTAACTATTAAATTGTCACAAACAAATACTTACGTGTTTTTCCAGACACACAGTTTTTAGCACTGATAATATTTACACTAAAGACAAGGCCATGGTGATTGTAGCTCATGGTGAAACCAGGCAAATGGCCTGCATAGCAGAGAGATGTGAAATGTTCCTCAGTAATTTTCCAACGACCTTGTGGTGAATCAGAAATTATGTGTGCTGATACAAAGTAAATATGATTCATTACATCTGCCAGAACATCCTCAGTATGTCCAAGAACTTCCTGAAAAACAAGTTGACAAACAGAATTCACTTACTTAAGGTTACAGTTTTTGTGAAACTTATTAACTTTCTAATGCTCATTTGGGAGGTATAATGTATTCAATTATGATTAACAATAAACTTTCAAGATTTATTTAATTATGCTAAAGTCACAATAAAAATATGAGTATTGATTAAAACGTAGCTAGAAACAGTAATTGTTGTAACATGTTCATTCTTTCATTCCACCAATGTATTCAATTAAGATTAACAATAAACTTTCAAGATTTATTTAATTATGCTAAAGTCACAATAAAAATATGAGTATTGATTAAAATGTAGCTAGAAACAGTAATTGTTGTAACATGTTCATTCTTTCATTGCACCAAAAATAAAAAAAATTGTTATTGCATAGAGTAATCTGGCTTGAAGTCTCTTGACACTTCATTCGTCAGTAGAGCGAAGGCTGTCCAATATGACTAATATAACAGCAAGTACTGTTTGCCTTACAATTGTTTTTGTAGCATTATGAGTCATTTCAAACAATGACTTATTACAAAGAATGGCACTGCACACTGCAATTATGTAAAATATAACTGATATTTAATAATGAGATACTTCAATGGTATTTATCAAGTAAAATGTTGCTTCTTTTGTATGAAGGTGCTCTCATTTTAGTGTACATTAATAAATTTCCTCATCTGAAAAATACATTTAGTTGTTGAGAAAACAAAGTGAATTCATTATCACAGAAATAATGTGATTATTTCTAAAAAAAATCTGCAGAAATTTCTCATGTTATCATATTCCTTTTTACACTTCACAAATCCTCAAAATATTTTAGTAGATGCTTTTTGTTATTGTGATGTTTTAACCCTCACTTTAGGGTTAATTACACTTATTAATCACAAATAAACTTCTATAACAATAAATTAAAATTGTCAATTTGTCCAAAAAAACAAAAAAATAATAGTTCTTTATGGAATTCAGCATAAACCATAGTTCCAGATACAAATTAATATGCAGTAATTCCTGACTGAAACTGATGTAGTTATTTTGCTATGCATGCTTGTTGCAAGTGTAGTATGAAGCAAAGTTCTGTTAAGTCTGATGGTGGTGATGGAGGTAACACTCATAGCACTATGCAACACAAGTCTACATTAGTCTGCATAAGCAGCAGCAGTTCACCTGTAGAGGCAAAGTCAGATAATAGCAACTGAGGGAGGATCTCTGCTGGGCAGCCTTATATTTGCCCACTACAAAAGTTCATGTGACCAGCCTGCAACATTGAATGTGTTCCCGCTTCATGCACCCTACTGGGATATGGATGATGTTATACATATCAATACACTTGTATCTTCCATTTGCACATCCTGCAGAGATACTAAATCTCTCTCTTGGCCTGTACCTGCCTGTGTGGAATGGAGCAGGACACAGTGAAAGCAGCTGGGAGCAGTTCAATGTCATGATGGAAGGCTCCTGAGAGATGCCTCGGGCCACTGGCAATGATAATTCTGGATCTGGAGAGTTTCGCGAAAGCCCAAAACCTTCAGGTAGTGGAGGTACCTCTGTGAGACATGGCAGGTCCAGTGATTCAATGATTAATGAAGCCATATGGAGGTGTAGTTCTCAGTCTACATAAGGAAGGCTGGGCAGCCTACCTCTTTGAACTGGGAGTAAAAAGACCTATGATGTGTCTATGATGGTGATGATGGTGGAGTTCACGGCAAGGGAGGCCGCTGATCATAGCGTCACAATCAGAGCTGGTTTCAGTACTGGCACAGCATCCCATGTGTTTTAGCCACTAATACCACCTGGTGCCCCTGTTGTTCCTGTCAACTGCACCTGCTTCATGTTAGGTGAATGGAAACAGAAGATCCAAGAGTGTCCATGAAGGAGCTCTGCTCAGCTTTTAGCTTTAGTGGGTATGGATCTGTAAGAAGATAGGAAGGTATTTAACATTGAAGCCAATTTTGCAGACCCTAAGGCTTTTCACATTTGCTCTTTGAAAGCACAAACTGTTCTGCCACCCTTTTGTGGTTGGGTGGAAAGGGGGTCTGGTAAAATGTTTAATTCCATTGCAGATGAAAAGCCATTTGAAATCTCTCACTGTGAATTGGGAATTGTTATCGATCATCAGCATGTGGATTCCACCCTCAGTGCAATGATCTGCTCGAAGGCTCTCACCATTTCCATCATTATCTAGTACAAGCAGATGTTTTTGTCTCAACGCTGCAAACCCACTATCCAAAATGCACAACTTGCATTGTTTGACTTGCGGTGTTGTAATATTTCTAGCCTTGTTACTACCACAGGCATTTGATTGCAAAAATGATCATATAAATGGAAGGAATAAGTGAGACAATGGTAACAAAGATGTATTGGCAACACAGCTAACTTTTGAGCCAAGTAATACAAATGTGGGTTTGTAGGCAGTAAGGAGGCCTGTTGGCAACCTGGACATTTGATATCACTCACCTGAAAGTGCAATGTGAGGTTTTTGATATACATCTAGCCTGTCAAGTGGAATGGGTCCAGTACTTATACCTATGGCCTGGCATTCTGTCTTCACTCTGGTGCACCAGTCAGCCTGCTGGTATTCTGATTTTGCTATGGTGCAGTCTAGGTCTTCCTTCTGCAGCCCACTCCCACTAGATGAATTCTTAGGTGTTCTCTCCTCAGTCTGGTGTACCAGACAAAATTCTGTCATTCTAGCTTTGGTCTGGCACACCCATCTGTGGGCTGGCATTCCTTTTTCAGTCCTGTGCAGCTCTGGGTGTCCCCTCTGCAGTCCACTCCTACCAGAAGCATTCTTAGGCATTCCCTTCAGACCAGTGCACCAGGCTGACCACTGGTGTTGCATCTTTGATCTGGTGCACCTGTCCGTGTGCTGGCATTCCATTTTTGGTCTGTTGGTGTTCCCTCTGCAGTCCGCTCCCACTAGAAGTGTCCTGCAGCAATCCATCTTGGATCTGGTGTGCCTGGTGCTAACACTCTCAATTCTGAGAAGAACTGAGAGACTACCTAAGAATGCTTTGAGAGTGAGCAAGCTCCAGAGGGAATATCTAGAAATATATCAGATCAAAATTGGAATGTCAGCACTTGGACACACATAGTCGTCCAAAGACATAATGCCAGCACCCATCCTGGTATACTGGGCTAAAGAGAGGATGCTTAGTGGCACATCTAGTTGGAGCAGACTGCAGACAGAATACCTGGAACTGATCGTGGAGGGGGAAGGCCATAGGTATACGAGGGTGGTTTGAAAATATTTCAGAATCACTACGAGGTCAGCACTAGCGCAATGTGTTGTTCACGTGATATTCATTGGTCTGTTGCCTGTAAACACTTGCCACATTAGTGCTCTTGGAAGAGAGCTGTGGTGGTGACATGGCTCTATTGTTCCAGAATAGTGATTTGCGAAGATGGAAAAAATCGAGATTGGAGCAGTGATTAAGTACTCCATAAAGAAAGGTATGAAAACAAAGGACATTCATGCCAATTTCCAGAATACACTTTGGGACTCTGCTCCTTCATATTCAACTGTTGCCAAGTGGACAAATGAATTTAAATTTGGTCAGGAGAGCTTAAATGATGATCCATGTAGTGGTTGGCCAAGATGTGTCACTTTCTCCAGAAATCATTGCAAAAGTGCACAAGATGGTCATGGAGGATCGCTGATTGAATGTGCATGAAATTGCTCATGCTTGTCAGATGACATCTGAAAGTGTATATCACATTTTAACTGAGGAATTAGAAATGAAAAAATTATCTGCAAGATGGGTGCCACAACTCTTGACGCTGGATCAAAAATGCATGAGAATGGACATATTGGAACAATGTTTGGCTTGTTTTAGGAGAAACAAAAAAGATTTTTTGCACCGGTTTGTGACCACAGATGAAACTTGGGTGCACTACTACACTCCCGAGAGAAAACAACAGTCAAATCAGTGGAAACATGCTGATTTTCAGCCACCAAAGAAATCAAAGACAATTCCTTCAATGGAAAAGGTCATGGCATCAGTGTTTTGGCATGTGAAGGGGATTCTGTTTGTAGATTATCTCCCCACTGGGCAAACAATTACTGGAGAATACTATGCTAACTCCTGGATAAATTGCAACAAAAGATATGGGAAAAAAGGCCAGGTTTAACAAGAAGAAAGTCATCTTCCATCAAGACAGTGTGCACCCACACACATGTGCCATGACCATGGCAAACTTATTCAAGCTGAGGTATGAGTTGTTGCCAGACCTGCCTTATTCACTTGATATCACTCAGTCAGTCTTCCATCTCTTCCAAAAACCAAAAATTTTTCTTGGTGGACAAAGATTCAATTCAAATGAAGAACTGATAGCTAGAGTTGGCAAGTATTTTGCAGGCTTGGAGGAAACTCATTTTCGAGATGGGATCAATGCACTGGAACATCACTGGACCAAGTGCATCAATCTACAAAAAAGACTACACTGAAAAATAAAAAAAAAGTTTCAATGATGAAAGTACTTTTTTTTCTATTCTGTTCCGAGAACTTTTCAAACCACCCTCGTAAATATTGGACCTGTTCCATTCGACAAACTGTCTCAAATAGCACCTGATGGAAGATAACAAGTCACATCATTGAAATACTGTACATGAATGATGCTGACATCTAGCAGAATACCCAAACCTCAAGATGTCTTCTGTAACAATAGATTAAAATTGTCTATTAGCCCAGGAAAACCAAACAATAATAATCTTGATAGAATTTAACACAAGACATAGTTCCAGGTACAAATTAATGTGCAATAGTTCCTAGCTGAAAATAATGTTAAATCCATGCATTCTTATTGCTTGATGTAAGTTCCATGAACCCTAGCAGTGTTGGAAACCACACTCTCATGAATCAAAGCATTATGCAATGCAAGTATAAATTGATCATGGTAAACAGAAGTGATAATGGTAGTTCATTTTTTGAGGCAAAGCAACTGAGAGAGAAGTTCATATGACTGGCCTGTGACATTGGCAGTGTTCCTGCTGAAGATGGCCCCACTGGACATGGGTGAGTCACAAATATCTTTCATCTGCTTGTTCACCAAGGTTATCAAATGCAGCACTATTAAAAGACAGGATTCAATTTTATTTGTTATGCTAACTAGGCAACTAAGTACTTGTAATTTCTATTACACGCAGTACGTAATTTAACCTTGTATTTACTGATTCACCTGGGCAACTGTAAAATATTGTTTACACTTATTTATTAGCATAACTCAAGCTTTGGAAATTCTGTCAGCAGTTTTTTTTCTTCAATTACAACTATTCATTACTTTCATGTTAACTGAACACTTTGATGGACCACAGAATGCTCATCAAACATTTGCTGTTCATTAATGGTGCTCTAACATAAGCACAATATCATTAAAAAGAAGCTGACAGAATATATTTTTAGTAGTACTCCCATAATATGAATTGCAGTTTGTCTAGTTTTTATGAAATAACTGAGGTTGCCTTTTGGCAGCTATACTTACAAGGGCATCACAAAACATTCCACTCCATGCTCAATATTTAATGATATAAATTTTAACAGTTTGACTCGCTACCACACCTGATTAAACTTTCAACAAAGATTGATGAATTATAATATTTTGTAAAATGTATCTTTACATATTACTAAATTAATGCTCTCCACCACGTTTTTCCATTGGTATGTGATGGCTAAGCTCAGGTCTCCTTAACAAGGAAGGTTTGTGTGCATAGCTTATAATTATAGTAATGATGAGTGTGTAATACATATATTGTTAGCTGTTTGATATTTAACTTGCATTTACAGTGATATTTCATGACACCAATAGGAACTACAACCTGGTTGGCTACAGAAGAGGCAGTATCTGGTACGGAAAGTAGTAAAGTAAACAGTTGCTGCAACTCTAGTGAGCAACAAAGCTAAGACAGAATCTATATCTATACATATTATAAATTAAAGTCCTTAGCCAACTTTTTCATTCCATATGTGAAGGCTAATCTTAGGGACTACTGTAAAGATTTTGATACAGTTTTCACTAATAGATAAACAGATTCATAAGGAAGGTTTGTGTACATAATTTATTGCTGCTGCACCAGACAAGTAATTCAGATGTAGATAATTGTGGAAAGCTGGGACAGGTTACTATTTTATTTACAGTTTCCTGCATTTAAATCCAAATGCTAACAAACTAAACAATAAACAATATCCCACAATAATTAAATGATATCTTCAGAGTGTACTGCACCATAGCCACTGAGTGACAATGACTTGCTGAACATCTTTTGGTTAAAGACTACCTCCAATTAAAGGGAAGGTTACTTCCCTTTCACAACTCATTATTGACAGCCAGTTGCTATTGCAGTATTAATGAACTATAAGTACATTATGCAGCAAAAGGTCTCCAAATAACACAGTGATCATGCACTGGGTAATAACAGTCTACACATAGAAGAGTACATCATATGTGTATTTTTTGTGAGTATGAGTGAATTGGGAGAGTTGAGTGAAATCAAAGTGAACATGACTGTAGAGTTCTCCAAGTTTGGACAATCTCTCAGGAAAATTTCACAGACGTTATAGTACCCCATATCCACTGTTAGTGGTGTTGGAAAATGCCATGTGGCTAGGGCCTCCTGTTGGGTACACCATTCACCTGGTGCAAGTCTTTCGAGCTGACGCCACTTCAGCGACTTGCATGTCGATGGGGATGAAATGATGATAATAAGGACAACACAACAGCCAGTCCCTGAGTGGAGAAAATCTCCGACCCAGCCAGGAATCGAACCCGGGCCATTAGGTATGACATTCTGTCGTGCTGACCACTCAGCTACCAGGGGTGGATGTTGGTGGTGTTGTTGTGAAGGGAAACATCAGAGTAACCCAATAATTACTGAAGTAGACTGAAGAAATTAACTAATATGGATCTCTGAACTCTAAATGTTATTGTAAATAACAGTTCTCAATATGTTCTTGTAGGCTACTGCAGAGAACTTCCATTGCTGATTGGGTACAGAGGCCAGTTACAAAAGATTTTTCAAGAGGTGATAGGACGTAGTTTTTTGGATTATACTGCTGCCAGAAGTCACTGATCTCAACAGTGAATGTGCAACATAAATTAAACAATAATAAAAGTGTGACTTTCAAGCTTTCCCAGTGGATATGTAGTAGATATAACACAGTGATCATGCACTGGGTAATAACAGTCTATACATACAAGAGTACATCATATGTGTATTTTTTGTGAGTATGAGTGCTGCTGGATGATGTTGTGCAAATTCCACAGTATTTTCTCAGAGCAACTGTCTGACATCTTCAGGTGGTTTAACCTTGCTGGCAGCTAGGTGTGACTGATGGTATCCACACGTCGACACCTGTATATACAACACACAAGTGAAGAATGAGCAAGCATGGAAATCACGCATGCGCAGTGATACTAAGTATGGCACCATCTATCTGCAAATCATTGCACACATGTGATTTCCGCACCTGCACATTCTTTGTGTGCGTGTTCTATATACAGGAGTCAACATGTGGATATCATCAGTCGCACCTAGCTGCCAGCAAGGTTGAACCACCTGAAGATGTTGGACAGTTACTCTGAGGAAATATTGTGGAATTAGGACAATGTCTTCTGGCGCAAACCCATGAAGACTATTTACAATAAAAATAGTAATAACAATAATAATAATAAATAATTTCATTTGTGATGTGTTTGTAAATAGATTATAGGACTGGGTGTAATTCCTTTTGTAAAACACAAACTTAATTTCCATGTCCAAACATGTTTCAGAAGATTTGTGGATCTTTATTTTCATTGGATATTTTAATTGTAATTTGTTTGTATGGGTGTAGTGGAAAACAAATAAGCTAGCAATCAAGATATGTAATAAAAATAATGAGCCATTGTCCTTGGCAAATATGTGCTGAAGCATGTTTGAACAAGAAAATGAGAAGAAATTGTGGTTTGAAAAAATAACTGCTCACACATACCCACCCGCCCACCTGTACACACACACACACACACACACACACACACACACACACACTCACACACACACACCTTTCTTATTTAACAAGTTGCTTATGTTTTGAACACATAGTCCAAACAAACTATGACTGTTAGCAATTGTATTGTCTAAGCTACCATATTTTTTTAATTTTTACACTGACAGTTACAATGGTATCTGTAGTTATTCAGAAAATTTGTCTTTTGTAAACATTTATCTTAAAAAAGCCTATTGAAAATATTGAAAATTATTGGAATTGAACAGACACACTTAATGCTTCTGGAAATTAGTCACATAACTAACCTCATACAGGAAACATTCAGATGCAGAGTGAAACTTGTAAGGTGTATCACACCCATGTGTGACCTTGCCACTGTGTTGAGTGAATGACTCCTGAAGCTCTGCATTTACACTTCCTGCAGAATGCTTGAGCCAGTTCTTGTTATATAGCTCACAGATGGCCAAGATCTCCACATTTGTGTGCGGAGCATTCCAAGCAATTTGCCTCAACTGCATGGTTGAAATTATAGTCTAAACCATTCTCAGCACCCACAGTAATAACTACATGATCTCTACTACGACTTTTCCTTGGGGAGCCTAAACCACAGGTGACATCACTGAGCACTGAAACTGGGTTAAAAATAGCAGTAATAATGACGTAGTATTCACCATCCAGGCAGTTCTGAACTAGTTCATTCTTCTCAACTATTCCCTGGCAGGAGGACCTTCTTTGTATTTTTAATCTTCCTGATATTCTTAACTTAGTCTGCCTCCATAGCTTAGTGCCATGTAGAGGACCTGAGTTTGATTCCAAGTAGTGCCAGGAATTTTTCTTTGGTGGGAGGACTGGAACAGGCTGTACTCAGCCTCTTAACACCAACTGAGGATCTGCTTGACCGAGCAGTTGTGGTTGCAAGGCCAAGAAACTTGACCAAAACTGGGAGAATGGTGTCCTGGCCCTCCATACTGCATCTGATGATGTCCTTGGCAGAGGATGACATGGCAATCGGTCAAGCCTGACTAGCCCATATAGAAACAGAATGTCGCCTTTTTATTTACCATTAATCTTAGCTTGCACTTCTTTTCCTGTTTTGTAAGAGTGTTCCCAAACTTATTGGGTTGCCTTTTCCCATACTCTCCAGAGCATACAAGCTGTTGGAGACATCTAAACTAAAACTAGAAGATATGCAGCATCTCTTGACCTCTTGCCTGATCTAACCGATTTGACCACAGTCTAATCATATATCCTGTACATAACATCACTGCTGCCAACTGAAGCTCTCTATTTTCTCAATTCTGCATGTGTTGCTGCCTGATCAGCTTTGAGCTTTCTCCATTACTGTGGAGAAATAGACACATCTACTTCAGTGCTAAGGGCTATCTCCATTCAAGCTAATTGCTTCATAGGCAGCTGATAGTGGTCTGTGTAAAGTTACATAAATGCTCTGTTTGAAATGTTACTTAACAAGAGCAGGCTAGTAGTATAAGAGAAGGATCAGTGACTTTTTCAAAGTAACTGTTTTTTTCCCTAATATACAAATGTAAGGTAATAAGGAAGTAATTCCTACAATTATTATTGTGGATAGTTTACTACTAGTCATAGTTTGTTGTTAGTGTACTTTACAGAAGTAGCCAGAAATGGTTGCTTCTGCCTATTGATGTGTAACTTGACTTGTTCCATGTCTCGGAAGGTTCTCTTTCATGATGGGATTTCTGGAATATGACATGTGAATGACAGAATGAATGACTGAAATTTTAAACAGTAATATATAGCTAAGCTGTTTATCTCAGATACTCTAGAACTGTTTAAAGTATTGTAATTCTGTGATTCTTCAGTTTCTTCCAGCATAATTCATGATGAAATGGCCAGGTGTCAGTGTCCAACAGGCACAACATTTCATCAAGTGACCACATTGCCATCACTAGGTGCACTGATGAATTAACTTCTTAGAAGAGAGCATGGTGATTTTCTCTCTTGCCCCTCTCCCTCCAATTTGCTGTTCTGTACACCATCTGTGCTCAGGGATATACATGTGTACATCATCTCCAACCCCCCCCCCCCTCCCCCCCTTCCTCCAGCTGATAAGTTGATAAGTTGCTCCTTTTGAGGTTCACATCCAGGGTCACATGCTGGTAGCATCTTTGCTGTTGCTGTTGTTGCTCCACATGCCCCCAAAGCCAGTTGATTGTAGGTTATCTCCTGCCTCTTCTTAATCAAACTAAGTGCAGGTTCTCAGGCCTTTCTAAGGACGTAGCCACTATCACAAGTTGTCAGTGGTTCCCCTACTTGCATCTCAATGGAACTGTTACTGACACAGAGCCAGAAATTAGACATCTGTGTTAGAACCTTAGTAATCCATACCATGTAGTTCTGATAGCAATGTTCTGTGACTGCTGACTTGTTAGCCTGCTGCAGTCTGATGTGCCTTTGGTGTTGCAATGGAATAAATGTACCAACAGTTTTGGCAACTATTTTTGAGTATGTGTACTGTGTATAACTACATTTTTGAGTTAATAAAATCATTACCATTACTTTACACTAGTGACTGGGTTTCATTTGACTGCCCCTTATATATATCTACAGCCATACTCTGCAAACCAGTATTAGGACTTCTTGCCATTTAGCACATGTATGGAGCATAGGAATAATGACTGTTTAAACTGCTCTGTGTATGCTGTAATTAATCTAATCTTGTCTTGCAATCACTATGGGAATGATACATAGGTGATTGTGGTATATCCTTAAAATCATCATTTAAATCTGGTTCCAGAAACTTTGTAAGTAGGTTTTCTCAGAATAGTTTGTGTCTATATTCAAGTGTCTGCCAATTCAGTTTCTTCAGCATCTCCATAACACACTCCCATGGGTCAAACAAACCTATGATCATTTGAGCAGCCCTTCTCTGTAAATGTTTAATATCTCTGTTAGTCCTATTTGGTACTCATCCCACATGCTTGAGTAATATTCTAGGATGGGTTACACAAGTGTTTTGTATCCAATCTCTTTTGTAGACTGAATTTCCCTACTGTTCTCTCATGAACTGAAGTCAGCCACCCGTTTTACCTATTACTGAGCCTAAGTGATTATTCTATCTGATACCTCTACAAATTGTTACACTATGGTATTTGTATGAGCTGACCATTACAAACTCTGACCTGTTGATATCACTGCCACAGGAGACAACATTTTTTTCATTTTGTTAAGTGTACAGTTCTGTGTTCCTGAACATTTAAAGCAAGTTGCCAGTCTTTAGCACCACTTTGAAATATTATTTAGATCTGACTTAATATTTGTGCAGTTGTTTTCAGACAGCATTTCATTATAGACAACTGCATGAACTGTGAAAAGTCTGGGGTTACTATTAATATTGTCTCTCTATCCAAACAAACATCAGAAAGGCCAACAGTGCCGACTGACTACAATGTCATCCTCAATCTAAAGGTGCCATTGGCTATGGATACAAAGGGAGATGCAGTCAGCACACTTCTCTCATGGCCATTGTCAGTTTCTGTGATGTGGAGTGCTACTTCTCAGTCCAGCTGCTCCTCAATTGGTCTCACAAGCCCTTGCTGTTTGTACTACCTCACGGTCACTGATAGCAGATTAACAGCTTCAATGTGAACATCCTAAAAGAGTATGGTTCAAATTAGCATCAGTTGGATGTAAGTTGCAGTACTTGTGCAGAGATAAGAGGCTTACACAGGATAGACTAGTGGGAAGATCTGCATCAAACCGGTCTTTGGACTGAAGAATTCAACAATAGCAGCAGCAGCAGCAACAGCAACAACAACAACAACAATAACAGCAATAACAGTTCTGAAAAGCAGACGCCCATTGTGGGTTTCTATCCAAGTGCCGTGACAGATATTTCCAGACACCTAATTTTTTACAAGCTGATGTCCCCTTGCCTGCACAATCATCAGACCATGATTTTTTTTTCTATGCAAGCATCTTAAGGTTCAGGTATTCAAAACTTGGTTGCGGACTTTGCCAGCCATGAAAAATGCAGTATAAAAAGAAACTGATCTTATTCCTCATGAATTGCGCATTAGAATTATGCAGAAATCTGAAATCAAATTCAACAATGCACTGATTCCCCACTTGAGTAACACATTGTTTAAAAAATGAAAAATTCCCATTGTGTAAATATTATTCATGTTAATACTGTTTCTTTATTTGGATCCATAAGTTTTTATTTGAACTTTACATTAGGGAGGGTGTGTTGTTACAGTCTGCATAACATCGACATTTATTTTCATTTTGAATACTCACTAATACTATATACATATCTCTTTGTGAGAGGCCCTTTTAAATGACTTTTTTAAAATTTATACTGTTTTTTCTTTGATTGAGTTTGGTACCATGTTACTGTATTTACTCGAATCTAAGCCGCACTTTTTTTCCGGTTTTTGTAATCCAAAAAACCGCCTGCGGCTTAGAATCGAGTGCAAAGCAAGCGGAAGTTCTGAAAAATGTTGGTGGGTGCCACCACAACTTACTTCTGCCGTTGAATATATGTAGCACTACACAGGCATGCTTTGTAGGCACAAAGATAAATACTGGCGCCAAAACCTCTGCGTCAGGAAATAAATTTAAAAAAAAAAAAGGTGGAAGACGAGCTTTTTTTCTCTGCCCCGAGTTTCGACCACTGCATTTTCATACATTATCCAACGAAGTAAATACAAATTCCGTATTGTTCATCTTCGAATGTAGTAGCATTTCAATGTACTACGAAAATCCGACTGGCAAGACTGTTTGGAATGTTTGTCAGCAGTATTCTCGTCACCATAAGAATAATACGAATATAAACATTTTTCCATGTATTGTTTCATGTTGGCTGCTATCTCATTTAAGTCCTGTCTGCCTAATAAACTACGAAACTAGAGTGAGACAACAGCAAACGCGGAGGAATATACATATCATGTCATGTTTATATTCGTATTATTCTTATGCTTAATAGTGATACAGTCAGAAATGAAGCACAGCAATTGACTAAATTTTTAAATCTATGATGACTCTAATTTCTGTATAGAATGTAATGTACTAAAGAGGCGCATGCAAAGATTTCCAAACGGAGAAAAATTTTCGCTAAACTCTCGTTCAGAACATCTTCTATCATACGCAGTCTATTATTTGGTTCTTGTTGATCATTATCAAAGAAAGCAGCAGTGTAGGTAACAGCAAATAGCAGTTTCTTGCCATTGTTTTGCTAATGAGACGATTCCTCTCTTTTTTTTTTATTGTAAGCGGCGGTAGCACGCACAAAAGCAAGCCCTGCCGCGAGCGGCGACAGGCCGTAAACACGCACTATCAGAATGTGACAAACAATGCATGACACAGTACAGTAATGCATTTTCAGCTTAGAGTGATGTAAACACCTATAACAAAGAAAACTGCGCTTATCAGATCAAAGAAAAAATAAGCAATCAATTCAAACAAGACGAGCCACGTGGAAAAGAAAGGGTACCCGTATAAATATGGACGGAGCGCTTGACGCATAGCAATGGCTACCTGGTAAAGCTTAACTGCTAAGCTTATGACTCGAACCAAACTACTGTAGCTGTATCGTCATTCATTCGCCCAAAATTGTGTCTCATATTACAATGGACCAACTTTGTTTCGGTTTGGAGATGCGGCCTATAACTTCTCTCTCCCCTTGAATTTCGAGTCTCAAATTTCAGGTGCGGCTTAGATTCGGGAAAATTTATTTCCTTGATTTCGAGTCTCATTTTTCAGGTGCGGCTTAGATTCAAGTGTGGCTTAGATTCGAGTAAATATGGTAAATAACCTTTTGCCTGCTTCATCTAGAGCATTTATTGAGTTTGAGATTTCGCTATATTGTGTAATAATTTTCCTTCCCTTTGTTATAGTCATCTATGGCTCCATTTAGGATGTGTTTTATCACTTGACCTCACTGCCATAATATCCTGATAAACAGAGTGTTACAGAATAATGTTTTAAAAATTTGGGAGATTATAGAGGATGAAATTCAGAAAATTTTGGAATAATAAACCTATAACTAGAAATGTGAAATAAAAGTTTCTACCATACTATGCACTTTCTATGCATTCAGTAGGCTAAATAAAATACCAGAACACTGTAGGCTAGAAAATGTTTATGGACAATAATGTACAATCAAACAACATAAACTGAATCTGTGGCTTCACTATGGTGAAGTAAATGTGCAATATGATAACCATCAACTTCACTACACAAGTGAATCTTATTTTCTCTGATTCCCTGTCAGATTCTTCACTCCACTCTGATGGTATCAAATGCTGTAAAGATTTACTCAATAAGCTCAGGTACTGTTTCTGCTGATATTGAGAACACAAGGAAGTTCACGTACCTACAAAGCAAAAGTCAAAAGGGCTGAGGTCAGGAAAGTGAACAAACCCATGACTGGGCATCTCCTTCCAACTACCCTCTGTCTGAAGTAGTCTGCAAGATATGCCCTGGCCTGATGATCAAAGTGCACTGGAGCACTTTTGTTCTGAAACCACTAGCATCTTCTCCCTCCCCCATCCTGCTATCCCTCCTCTTCCTTGTCTTATATCATCTCATTACCCCACTGCCCATCCCAATAGATTGCTGCTCATGTCAGACGCAGTCAAAGTTGGGCCTCAGCACCCGGAGATAGTGACCATGTGTTTATGATTTGGCTTATGTCAATGTGTGTGTTTTCTACTTTGGGAGAAGGACTTTGTCCAAAAGCTTACATATTTTAGCAGTCTTTTTCATCGTGCCTGCTTGCAACTCAATGCTTCCTGTATATGGTGAGTATCAATCTACCCTTTACTCACTGGTTCTTTTTTTTTAAACATTCTTTTTAATTAGTCAGCTTGTGTGCTTCCTCATATTTGAACTGTGTAGGCCAGATGTGAGAACATACATAGCAAATTGTCCTGATAACTTTATCATTCACATCTCTCGCTGTTTTGCTCTCGAGGAAAATCTGTGTCACTCTGTTTTGTCTGAAACACAACATACATTAGTTTAGCTGATTCATAAAAAAACTGTATTGTTTTAGATACTTATTTGCATTTTCAGCATTCAAGAGTGCTTCCCTTTTGATCTCCTAATTTGTCTCAGCTGTTGTCCGTAAATATTTTCCAGCCTACAGTGTTCTGGTGTTTTATTTAGCCTACTGAATGCATAGAAAGTGCTGTGCCATCAGCAGATAAAGTTACGTTACTATTTTATGTAGTCTCAGAAATCATTTATGTAGAGAATAAATAGTACTGGTCTGAGGACGGAACCTTGGGACATGCCATGTCTGACAGTTTGTAACTCCACACTGTAACTGATTATATTTCCCCCACCTAGTAAGTCTGACTTCTGTGAACTGATTCCTGTTCATAGTCTGCAAGTTAATTATGCCATAGCATTTCCCTAAAAATGCACAGAGTTTCTTCGTTAGTTTGGAATGATTCACACTGCCAAGTACTTTGGAAAAATCCATGAAGATCCCACAAGTCTTCTGTTGCCTGTCAAGTGAAAAGAGACTACGTTCTGCTAAATCTGTTGGTGCCATTATTATTGCCTTCCTTTATTTGAAACCAACTTGTGATGAGTGCAATATTTTAAATTTAGTTATAAGAGTTATTTTATTCTTTATTATCATCTCAAAGATTTTTGCAAAAGTGGAGATCAAAGATACTGGCCTGTAGTTTCCTAATTGACCTCCACTTCCCTTCTCAAATACTGGCTTTACTTTACTTCCTTATTGTGAATCTGCAAACACATTTTCCTCGATTGCAGCATTCACCACATGTATTAAGGGTTTTAGTATACTTTCTCTGCATCACTTTATGAGGTGTGATGAAACACCATCTAACCCAGATAGATGTTATGAACAGTTATGGTGCACTGTGATAGTCTTCTTCATTAGTGCATAGCCCAGAAACAACATATGAATGACTTCATACAGGGAAGAATCTTTGGGAAACTGGAAGAAGGATGCAGAGTGACAAGTGCAGCCCAGCAGTTTAGTACTGTTCACATCGTTTCATGTGCATGGGAAGCATTCTGAACCATAGGCACTGCAGCATACAGGAGAGAACGTGGTCAATCGTGGACAGGTACGGCAGCAAATGACCGCTACATTGTGCAACAGCCAAGAATATACCTATGTCAAACAGTGGTTGCTACTGCAGCCACGTCTAATAGGACTGCTGGGCATGCAGTCTCACTCTCCACAGTGGCATGGCAACTTCGTGAGGGTGACCTATTTGCCCAATGGCCAATACCTTGTGTTCTGTTAACATGTACACATTGATAGCAACATTTGCGATTATGCCAAGAGCATATGGACTGGGGTATCAAGTAGTAGAGTCACATGCTCTTCTCGGATAGAAGCAGATTCAGTCTGACATGTGGTTCTGGACATACCCTTATATGTATGGGGAAAAGTGGCAACAAGTAATGCACCCAGGTGCATTGTCCAAAATGAGCTTTTCAATAGGCCAGGTGCTCTGGTGTGGGAATGGATAATGTTGCATGGGTGTACTGTCTACAAAACTTTGAAGATTGTACACTGACTGGTCAATGTCTTTGTGACACTGTGCTCCTTCCCCATGTGCATTTCTTCAGTGGTGCATTTGACTCTGACTTAATTTTTATGGGTAACGATGCATGGTGCATTGAACAGCACATGTGGAGGAGTTTTTGGAATGAGAGGATATTCAGTGAATGGACTGATCTGCCTGTTTGGTTGACTTAAATCCGATCGAGCACATATGGGATGCGTTGGGGACACAGTGAAGTCCATCCAAATGCATCAGTGACCATCCAGCAGTTGTCAACCACACTAGTGGAGGAATGGAATGCCCTACAACATTGCATATTTACATAGAGAATTGGAAAACAGTGTGCTGCTTGGTATTTTATTTTGATATATAAACTTCCTTCTGCTCTATTGCTTTCATCAGGACATGTCCTGATGTTGTAGATGGACATACGTCAACTTTGAGTAAACCATTATTGTTGTCTGTAATGGTTGGATATAATATTATTTTCAGCAATGTTTTAAAGCTATTCAGTAATTTGCTGTTGCATATCTATTATAATAAATTTTTTATTATCTAACAGTAGTATTATTTTGTTTTATCACTACATCTGCTACAGTTATATAATATCTGCTAAAGATGTTTGCTACTTCCAGAGGATCTACATCACTTTTGCCACCTTTCAGTGGGCAGAGGCCATCTTCCCGTTGTGTTACATTCCTTGTCTCTTCATGCATGATTCTCTGATGAAAATGCAGTACTCTTTCTTTTTTAGTTCATACAGAATATTACAAGCCTCAGTCTTTTTTAGCTTATGAAAGTCATAATACACTTTCAGCTTATTTCTTGCCTAGAGTATTTCCCCAGTCACCCACTTTTTTTCTTTTTGGTACTTGTTTTGCTGACAAGACATGTTACATTATAATAACAACTAAATAAAGAAAAAAGCTGGTCCCAATTTGGTATTTGCATCATTGTCTGCATATAATGTTTTTCATTTTTCTGCCATTAACATACTTTTTAACTGAATTATCTTTTTGCTCCAATATGTTCTGCTCACTTCCACCAGTCTTTATGTTAATGTCTGTCATGATTGCAAAATGACCTGCTGTAGAAAACTAAAAACTCTGTCTGAACAGATCTTGTAAAGCCCAACAGTACTGGCCGACCACGTGTCATCCTCTGCCAATGCGTGTCACTGGATGCGCATATGGAGGGACATGTGGTCATCACACTGCTCTCCTGGCTGTTGTCAGTTTTGTGACCAGAGTTGCTAGTCCTCATCAAGTAACTCCTCGATTGGTCTTACAAGGGCTAAGTTTACCTCACCTGCCAACAGCACTTGGCAGGCCTAGACAGTGACCCAGCCAAGTGATAGCCAAGCCCAATGGCACTTAACTTTGGTGATCTGATATGAACCGCTGTTACTAATGTGGCAAGGCTTAGTTACTCTGGTGAGTTTATCTATTTTTGTTTTTAGCTTGTGAATCTGCAATAAGTCCAGATGTGTCTTAGTGTTGTATGTATTTTTTGTGTTTATTTTTAATCCCCAATAATCATAGGTGGGAATTTAAGGACATGGGACCTGGATAAACTGACTAAACCAGAGGTTGTACAGAGTTTCAGGGAGAGCATAAGGGAACAATTGACAGGAATGGGGGAAAGAAAACAGTAGAAGAAGAATGGGTAGCTTTGAGAGATGAAGTAGTGAAGGTAGCAGGGGATCAAGTAGGTAAAAAGACAAGGGCTAATAGAAATCCTTGGGTAACAGAAGAAAAATAGAATTTAATTGATGAAAGGAGAAAATATAAAAATGCAGTAAATGAAGCAGGCAAAAAGGAATACAAACGTCTCAAAAAAGAGATCGACAGGAAGTGCAAAATGGCTAAGCAGGCATGGCTAGAGGACAAATGTAAGGATGTAGAGGCTTATCTCACTAGGGGTAAGATAGACACTGCCTACAGGAAAATTAAAGAGAGCTTTAGAGAAAAGAGAACCGCTTGTATGAATATCAAGAGCTCAGATGGAAATCCAGTTCTAAGCAAAGAAGGGAAAGCAGAAAGGTGGAAGGAGTATATAGAGGGTTCTATACAAGGGAGATGTACTTGAAGACAATATTATGGAAATGGAAGAGGATGTAGATGAAGATGAAATGGGAGATACGATTCTGCATGAGGAATATGACAGAGTACTGAAAGATCTGGGTCGAAACAAGGCCCTGGGAGTAAACAACATTCCATTAGAACTACTAACGGCCTTGGGAGAGCCAGTCCTGACAAAACTCTACCATCTGGTGAGCAAGATGTATGAGACAGGTGAAATACCCTCAGACTTCAAGAAGAACTTAATAATTCAAATCCCAAAGAAAGCAGGTGTTGACAGATGTGAAAATTACCGAACAATCAGTTTAATAAGTCATGGATGCTAACTACTAACGCAAATTCTTTACAGACGAATGGAAAAACTGGTAGAAGCCGACCTCAGGGAAGATCAGTTTGGATTCCATAGAAATATTGGAACACGTGAGGCAATACTGACCCTACGACTTATCATAGAAGCTAGATTAAGGAAAGGAAAACCTATGTTTCTAGCATTTGTAGACTTAGAGAAAGCTTTTGACAATGTTGACTGGAATACTCTCTTTCAAATTCTGAAGGCGGCAGGGGTAAAATACAAGGAGTGAAAGGCTATTTACAATTTGTACAGAAACCAGATGGCAGTTATAAGAGTCGAGGGACATGAAAAGGAAGCAGTGGTTGGGAAGGGAGTGAGACAGGGTTGTAGCCTCTCCCTGATGTTATTCATTCTGTATATTGAGCAAGCAGTGAAGGAAACAAAACAAAAATTCACAGTAGGTATTAAAATCCATGGAAAAGAAGTAAAAACTTTGAGGTTCGCCGATGAAATTGTAATTCTGTCAGAGACAACAAAGGACTTAGAAGAGCAGTTGAACAGAATGGATAGTGTCTTGAAAGGAGGATATAAGATGAACATCAACAAAAGCAAAACGAGGATAATGGAATGTAGTCGAATTAAGTCGGGTGATGCTGAGGGGACTAGATTAGGAAATGAGACACTTAAAGTAGTAAAAGAGTTTAGCTATTTGGGGAGCAAAATAACTGATGCTGGTCGAAGTAGAGAGGATATAAAATGTAGACTGGCAATGGCAAGGAAAGCGTTTCTGAAGAAGAGAAATTTGTTAACATCGAATATAGATTTAAGTGTCAGGAAGTCGTTTCTGAAAGTATTTGTATAGAGTGTAGCCATGTATGGAAGTGAAACATGGATAATAACTAGTTTGGACAAGAAGAGAATAGAAGCTTTCGAAATGTGGTGCTACAGAAGAATGCTGAAGATTAGATGGGTAGATCATATAACTAATGAGGAGGTATTGAATAGGATTGGGGAGAAGAGAAGTTTGTGGCACAACTTGACTAGAAGATGGGATCAGTTGGTAGGACATGTTGTGAGGCATCAAGGGATCACCAATTTAGTATTGGAGGGCAGCGTGGAGGGTAAAAATCGTAGAGGGAGACCTAGAGATGAATACACTAAGCAGATTCAGAAGGATGTAGGTTGCAGTAGGTACTGGGGGATGAAGAAGCTTGCACAGGATAGAGTAGCATGGAGAGCTGCATCAAACCAGTCTCAGGACTGAAGACCACAACAACAACAATCATAGAATAAACATATGTTTTTGAAAGCTCTTGGATTGTGCCTTCTAGTTGTTCAAAGAATGTTTTTATTTAACTTTTTGTGCTAGGTACAGGCCAAATGCATAGTACATCTTCCATGCAGTTTTTATTCCCACTGCAGCAGCTTCAATGCTCACTTCACTAATACATTTTATGCTATTTTGAATGGCATAATTTGATTCACAGCTAGAGAAAATAAAAACCTCACCATCTTTATGCAATGTTCTGCGAAAGTTATTTACATTTGCAAATTTTTTAAGTTGGTAATCTCCATCTTTTTTTAGCCTATGTTCTGGTTCTATTATAATATTGGCCTATATTCCTGTAATTTCACCTCTAATTCATCTGCATTATTATTTGTGTACTAAATGTTCTGGTGAAGTATTCTAACTGTTGTCCTTAACTTCAATGATTTCCATTTCTGTGATGTGCTAAGCACTTTACTAGCTCCTTGTGCTTGTTTTACACTGGACTTATTTTCTTTGGGTTGTGCCACTAAAACTGAACTATCGCTTTGCAATATGTCTGAATTCCTAACAACATTTTTAAACTGGTGACTGAGATGAACAATTTCATTTACATATTTTTCTGAGGGCTTCCTCCGCTTAGAATGACATATAATTGGCAGGTTACAATCAACTTTTTGCCATTTGGAAGCCTTTTCAATAGTCTGTGGTAAGGTGTTTGGATCTGTATGCAGGGACCGAATGAGCAGTTTTTATTAAATGCACATTCTTATATAATGTTCTCTGGCCATATCATCTGTTGCAAGGAAGCTTGTGTTGGGGAAGGCCTGGCAGATTCTTCTAAACTATATAGAATATTTGCTTTCTATATTGCTTCACTTATACATGAAAAACTAACAAGATCACATCTTTTAGAAATACCCGTAAAAATTACTTGATGTTTGTGTAGACCATGGAGTTCTCATGTAAACAATGAGTGGCTTTATTGAGTTAGTTTTGGTAGATATCATTTGACCCTGCTATTAGAAAAATGTGCTGGGTAAAAGGGATCATTGGTGGGGCTGTTCTTTATTACTTTGCCCATGGAAGCTTCTGATTTGACAAAACTTATCACCTTAACATTCTGTTTATATCATAAAGTTTCATCAACTTTTCTGCCATGGTTATCTGCATTATTATGTGATGATTATTTTGCATTGTTTTCTTTGAGGTTATTTTTGTACTTTTATCTAATTTTAGATTTATGTGGGTAGTATTTCCAGTCATGTTCTGCACAAAAATGGAGTGAAGTCTCACAGTACACCTCACAGAATTTTACACATGTTATTTCATTTAGTGTATGGCTATTAATGTCTACTATTGATCTTTAAAACAGATAAATTCTTAGTTGTAAATACTATAATTTCTCCAAAACCGCTAGTAAAATTCCAGAGTGTGAAACAAGATCTGTGATATTATAACTAGAAATTATTATATATCTATTTGGAAAGGTGAAACTGGTACCTATACATCTGTAATTAGTACAGCTATGAAACCAAATTATAGTATCTGAAACAATTTTGAAAATATTTTAGATGAACAGTTTAGATGAATCCCCATGTATGTTAGACTAGTGACATTGCAGTAGTTTACTTACACATCACTTTATGAGAGGGCAACATTCCTATAATGATGAAGCAGATGCTAATAAAATATGTCATTTAACATACAAAACAATAATTTGTAAGTTTTGTAGTTATGTATCTGGAGTTATTATCCATCACGCGATTTAATATTTTAATGATTTCACATAATTACAAGATGTACAACTTTGCTTCCGCTGTTTTTTACCCAACATTTGAGGCTTTAATGAAATAAATTGGTTACACATGTATCATTAAAAGTATTTTCCATCACTGGCCACTACTTTCTCCCATCTTTTGGGCAGTGTACAAATCCTGCATCAAAAAAATTGTTCACCTTTTGAAGCAATGCATGAATCGATCCAATTTGTGACTTCTTCATGAGATTGGAAGTGTTGGTCAGCCAGACCATGTGCCATTGATCTAAACAGGTGATAGTCACAGGGAGCAATGTCTGGAGAATGGCAGGTGGGGTAGGACTTCCCATTTTAACATTTTAAAGTACGTTTTGACCTCTTCTGTAATGTGGGGTCGAGTGTTGTCGTGCTGCAAAACCACTTTATCGTGCCTCTCGCTGTATTGCGGCCGTTTGTCTTTTAATGCTGTGCTCAAACACATTAACTGCATTGATAACAAGTACCTGTGATTGTTTCACTTGGTTTTAACACCACATAGTACACGATGCCGAGCTGGTCCCACCAAATGCAGAGCATGATCTTGGAGCTTTGAATATTTGGTTTGGTCATCAACGTGGAAGCATGGCCAGAATATCCCCATGATTTTTCACATTTAGGGTTATTGTAATGAACCCATTTTTTGTCTCCTGTCACAATGTGATGTAGAAATCCCTTCTGTTTTTGCCTCTAAAGCAACTGTTCACAAACACACACATGCCGTTAAATGTCTCTTGGTTTCAGGTCACACGGGACCCAAGTTCCTTCTGTCTGAAACATGCCCATAGCCTTGAGATGTTTTGAAATTGCTTGCTGTGTCACTCCCACTAATTGTGTCAATTCTTCTTGAGTTTGACACGAGTGTTCACTCAGTAATGTCTTCAATTATGCATCTTCAAAAACATTCTCGCTTCCACCACTACGTCGGTCTACGACGTTAAAATCACCATTCTTGAAGCATTGAAACCACTCATGACACATTCTTTCACTAATAGTGTCTTTACCATATGTACTTGAGAGCATTTGATGAGACTCAGCTGCTGTTTACTTCATACTGAAACAAAACAGTAACACCTCCCACAAATGACGAGAATTAGGCTCATAAATTGACATTTTTAATCAAGAACAACTTTATGATGCAGACACAAATTGACTAATGTTTGAATGAGGTTATGTTGACTGAGGTCCAAGCTAACTGCCTGATGTCTGTGATCTGTTTTTTTCAACTGCTATATAAAGTTGTCGCCACGTACCGGCAAATGGTGGAAGCAAAATTGAACACCTTGTACATACTCACAGGGTTTGCCTCCTACGTTGTGTCTCTGACAAAATAAAAGGCCAGCTTCAACTAGTGATTTTAAGGAATTTCTAATAATTGTAAGGGGATGCAGAAATATTCTATATTAGTCTCTACTGGCGTTAAAGATATGAGCTGTTTCAAATGTGACCTTGGCAGCATCATTCAAATTTAAGTTAAATGAATGGGATCACAAAGCATGATAAAGATGCTTGAATCCATATTTCTACTTTTACTGTGCAAGCCATTATGTTAAACAGGCATACCTTGAATGACTATTCATAACATGACAGAAATCATTTAGATTATAGTTACTAAGTTATCCTTTTATTATTTGAAATTAAATAAAAGCAACATTTACTACTAGATTAGTCAAATGCTGTCAAGAGTACAATAAACTTCTTAATATTACTATATTTGCTACTGCATTGTTGATCAATCAGGTGGAAAATATGTTGAATAAACCTTATACATTCGCTAAGAGTCAAGAATAAGAGGCTGCTCCAACGTCCCCAGAATTTGACCACTGGAATACGTGCACACACACTATATGCCTTGTTGGACTGGCTTGCTCTATGTTTGCCAGCATTGTGGTGAAACGTTTTCTGTTTTTGTACTCTGTTTTAAGAACTAGAAGTTTTACCTTATAACTAAAAGATTTCAAAGAAAAGATTTCATTGAATGTTATTTAAATTCATCCAAGAAATGTTTAATACAAGATATACCTGACCAGGTTGATTGCAGCAAACTGTAGAACATCCTGTTTCAGGATTATCTGTTGACTTGTATCCAGCAACTGTTGGTAGTACGTCATCCATATTAAGGAGAAAGAGCTAAAAAAAAGGAACAATATTTGTCAAAGATAATAATTCTTATATCAAGTAAGTTGATTTAGTGTAATATTTCTATATACATGTGTTTTGAACTTCAGCTACACTACCTGAAATTCTTATTGAAAATGCTAATAGAAAAGATTTAACATGTATAAGACAATTTCTGTCCAAATATTTACACAATAACTTGCAATTTTTGGTTAATCATGCAAACAATCTTGCTGACAGGATAGAACTTAGAGCACTCAGTTACTTATAAAAGGAAGACTGTGATGTGCAGATGACATTCATAATAAAGATAGATGTCAAGATTGAATGTGAAAATTGGTCAGCTGCTGTCAAAGAGAACATATCCTTCAGTTAGAGTGACTGGTCCAATTATCAATGGGCAAACTTTCAAAACAATGGTTTGATGGAACAAAGATTAAAGGTGACAACGTCTTATCTTCTACAGCTACATCTACTTACAAACCGTGCAAGCCAGTATACAGTGCATAACAGAGGGTACCTTCTGCCACTACTAGTCATTGCCTTCTATATTCCACTAGCACATGGAGTGAGAGGAAAACACCTGTCTATATGCCTCTGTAAGAGCCCTAATTTCTCTTATCTTGTCTTTGTGGTCCATGAAAAATGTATGTTGGTGGCAGCAGAATTGTTCTGCAGTCAGCTAGAAATTTCAGTTCTATAAATTTTCTGAACAGTGTTTCATGAAGAGAATATTGTCTTTCCTCCAGGGATTCCCATTTGAGTTCAGAGCATTTCCATAGTACTCACATGTTGATCAAACCTACTGATAACAAATCTAGTAGTATGCCTCTGAAATGCTTTCAGGTATTCCTTTAATCCAGTCCTGTAGGGTCCCAAACACTTGAACAGTATTCAACAATGGTTTACTTTAGTGTTCTATATGTACTCTCCTTTATAAATGAGCTATGCTTTTCTACAATTCTCCCAACAAAATCAAAATTGAGCACTTGCCTGCCATACTACCAATCTTATGTGATTGTTCCATTTCGTATCACTCTGCAGTGGTACGTGGTACACCTAGATATTTAACTGATGCAACCATGTCAAGCAGCACACCATTAATACTGTACTCCAGCATTACATGGTTCTTTTTCCTACTCCTTTGGATTAACTTACTTTCTTTCTTTCTTTTTTTTTTTTTCTTTTTTTTTTTTAATTTTAAAAAAGCAAGCTGTTGTTCATCACGCCAAACAGAAATTCTATCTCAGAATCCTGAAACATCTTATAGTCATTCAACAATAACACTTTTCCATAATACACCACAGCATCATCAGCAAACAGCCACCGATTGCTGCTTGCCGTATACATCAGATTGTTTAAGTGCATGGAGAGCAAGGTTGTCCAGCCATACTTCTCTGGGGGACTCCTGTTAGTGCCCGGTCCCGGTCCCGCATGGAGAGCAAGGTTGTCCAGCCATACTTCTCTGGGGGACTCCTGTTAGTGCCCGGTCCCGGTCCCGCACACCGTTAGGCCGTCTTCCGCTCACGCCCCAACATCGTGCAGCCCGCCTCCAGTGGTGTCACGACAGGCGTGAATGGAGGGACGAATGGAGACGTGTCGTCTTCAGCGATGAGAGTCGCTTCTGCCTTGGTGCCAATGATGGTCGTATGCGTGTTTGGCGCCGTGCAGGTGAGCGCCACAATCAGGACTGCATACGACCGAGGCACACAGGGCCAACACCCGGCATCATGGTGTGGGGAGCGATCTCCTACACTGGCCGTACACCACTGGTGATCGTCGAGGGGACACTGAATAGTGCACGGTGCATCCAAACCATCATCGAACCCATCGTTCTACCATTCCTAGACCGGCAAGGGAACTTGCTGTTCCAACAGGACAATGCACGTCCGCATGTATCCCGTGCCACCCAACGTGCTCTAGAAGGTGTAAGTCAACTACCCTGGCCAGCAAGATCTCCGGATCTGTCCCCCATTGAGCATGTTCGGGACTGGATGAAGCGTCATCTCACGCAGTCTGCACGTCCAGCACGAACGCTGGTCCAACTGAGGCGCCAGGTGGAAATGGCATGGCAAGCCGTTCCACAGGACTACATCCAGCATCTCTACGATCGTCTCCATGGGAGAATAGCAGCCTGCATTGCTGCGAAAGGTGGATATACACTGTACTAGTGCCGACATTGTGCATGCTCTGTTGCCTGTGTCTATGTGCCTGTGGTTCTGTCAGTGTGATCATGTGATGTATCTGACCCCAGGAATGTGTCAATACAGTTTCCCCTTCCTGGGACAATGAATTCACGGTGTTCTTATTTCAATTTCCAGGAGTGTATATTGTGAGGCTACAGTGAAGATCTCTAGCTCTTTAAATAAGTGTCTGCAGGATGATCTTCAATGAGCTCCAGCAATTATTCTGATTACACGCTTTTGTGCAATGAACACTCTTTTACTCAATGATGAGTTACCCCGGAATATGATGCCATAGGAAAGCTGATAGATTAAAACTGAAGAAACTGCAAAAAGGCGGGAATTTAAGGAGATGGGACCTGGATAAACTGAAAGAACCAGAGGTTGTACAGAGTTTCAGGGAGAGCATAAGGGAACAATTGACAGGAATGGGGGAAAGAAATACAGTAGAAGAAGAATGGGTAGCTTTGAGGGATGAAGTAGTGAAGGCAGCAGAGGATCAAGTAGGTAAAAAGATGAGGGCTAGTAGAAATCCTTGGGTAACAGAAGAAATATTGAATTTAATTGATGAAAGGAAAAAATATAAAAATGCAGTAAATGAAGCAGGCAAAAAGGAATACAAATGTCTCAAAAATGAGATCGACAGGAAGTGGAAAATGGCTAAGCAGGGATGGCTAGGGGACAAATGTAAGGATGTAGAGGCTTATCTCACTAGGGGTAAGATAGATACTGCCTACAGGAAAATTAAAGAGACCTTGGATATAAGAGAACCACTTGTTTGAACATCAAGAGCTCAGATGGAAACCCAGTTCTAAGCAAAGAAGGGAAAGCAGAAAGGTGGAAGGAGTATATAGAGGGTCTATACAAGGGCGATGTACTTGAGGACAATATTATCGAAATGGTAGAGCAGTTGAACAGAATGGATGGTGTCTTGAAGGGAGGATATAAGATGAACATCAACAAAAGCAAAACGAGGATAATGGAATGTAGTCGAATTAAGTTGGGTGATGTTGAGGGTATTAGATTAGGAAATGAGACACTTAAAGTAGTAAAGGAGTTTAGCTATTTGGGGAGCAAAATAACTGATGCTGGTCGAAGTAGAGAGGATATAAAATGTAGACTGGCAATGGCAAGGAATGCGTTTCTGAAGAAGAGAAATTTATTAACATCGAGTATAGATTTAAGTGTCAGGAAGTCGTTTCTGAAAGTATTTGTATGGAGTGTAGCCATGTATGGAAGTGAAACATGGACAATAACTAGTTTGGACAAGAAGAGAATAGAAGCTTTCAAAATGTGGTGCTACAGAAGAATGCTGAAGATTAGATGGGTAGATCACATAACTAATGAGGAAGTATTGAATAGGATTGGGGAGTAGAGAAGTTTGTGGCACAACTTGACCAGAAGAAGGGATCGGGTGGTAGGACGGACATGTGACATGTTCTGAGACATCAAGGGATCACCAATTTTGTATTGGAGGGCAGCGTGGAGGGTAAAAATCGTAGGGGGAGACCAAGAGATGAATACAAGCAGATTCAGAAGGATGTAGGTTGCAGTAGGTACTGGGAGATGAAGAAGCTTGCACAGGACAGAGTAGCATGGAGAGCTGCATCAAACCAGTCTCAGGGCTGAAGATCACAACAACAACAACAGGAAAGCAGAGAATGAAAATAGGGATGGTAAGCTAATTTACTCAGATGAATATTGCCAAAATTTGCAATGACCCTAATAGCATAAGTAGCTGAACTCAAATGCTTCAGCAGACCCTCAGTGTGTTTTTTCCAGTTCAACCCCTCATCAATGCATACACCTAGAAATTTTGAATATGCTACCTTAGCTACCGATTTCTGATCGAATTCTATAATTATCAATGGTGTCATTCCATTTACTGTGTGGAACTGTATATACTGTGTTTTGTAAAAGTTTAATGAGAGCCCATTTGCAGAGAACCACTTAATGATTTTCTGAAAAACATCATTTACAATTTCACCAGTTAATTCTTGTCTGTTGGGTGTGATAGCTATACTTGGATCGTCGGAAAAAAGTACCAGCTTTGCATCTTCGTGAATATAGAATGTTAAGTCATTAATATATATTAAGAACAGCAGAGGACCCAAGACCGAACCTTGCGGTACCCGATTCTTGATTGTTCCCCAGTTTGAGAAATCATCAGTTTTTTGCATATTATGCTTATTTCAACTTTCTGCATTCTTCCAGTTAGGTATGATTTAAACCATTGGAGCACTGTTCCATTCATACCACAGTACTTGAGCTTATCTAGAAGTATGCCATGATTTGCACAATCAAAAGCCTTTGATAGATCACAAAAAATCCCAACGGGTGACTTCCGGTTACTCAGAGCAATTAATATTTCATTAGTGAAAGTATATATAGAATTTTCCATTGAAAAACCCTTTTTGAAACTAAACTGACATTTTGTTAAAACTTTATTTTTACAAAGATGTGAAGCTACTCTACAATACATTACTTTTTCAAAAATTTTGGATAAGGCAGTCAGAAGAGAGATTGGGCGGAAAGAAAATCCACAAACTATATGATGTTACATTGCAGATGACTTCCATCTATAGGGACTTTATTTTGTTGTCATGAAATTCCTGTAGCACAGTTCTTACGATAATGTATATTTTAATGACAATGGAACAGTTCCTTGTTTATTCCCTGCAGTCATCACCAAAATGTGAAATGTGTATTGTATGATGAAAACAACATTTTCCATAAAGCAGGCACATCTGACAAAAGAAAAATTAATGCACTCATGTACTTCATAGTAATTACTAGTATTAGTTAGGCAAAATTGGGATGGTGTAAGAAATGGTCATGGCCATTGTTTTGCATATTTTGCAGACTTGATCAAATTTGTAAAACATTATGATGCAGACTGATGTGACTGAAGTTTAACAATGCTATTCTGCAGGTAAACCTGAAATGACAAAAGAGTTTTCAAAACTTATACTGTCTGACAAATGTATTGAAAAATGCTCCACACTGCTGAAAAATTTTTTTATGAAGAGGCTGAATGACACTACTAGTTCTGGGTGGAATTCAAGTTATATTAACAGTCTTTTTGTCATCCTACTAAAGACAGAGGTCTAGGCCAAGGGTCCAACAAAAGCAATGAATTATTTTCTGGAACTGGAGAGAAGACGTTTTGGATGCAATACTGAAACTTATTTGCTTCAATTTTTCTATGTCAATTACAAGATTTTTGCAACTAAACTTTTGCTTCTTTTAAATCTTTCTTTTTTTTAAATTTTTGGTCCTTATTTGCCTTTGCTTCCCGAAGATAGTGATTAAGTTGTGGAAACAGTAATATATTGATATTTATCACTGGCATTGTTGCATATGAATGTGACATAGCATTCATTGACTGCAAAGTGGCTCTGTCTTTCTTCACTCGAAATGATAAAGTGTGAGTTGCATGAAATCTGACTGATTGGGTTTATACACAGCATTTTTGGGTAACAAGAAGTTTTGTCTTCATGTCAGGTATGAATTTCTCTTTAGTATTAGCTATTAATGACTTCTCCTCTACATGTTTAATTGAAGTTATGTCTTCCTTTTCCATGTAATTCCCTGGACTAGGAGAAAGAAGCCTGGAAATCAATGATTTCAGCTCAGTTGCAATTCACGGGGCCCAGTTTCATAATTCTCCCTTGGTAATGGTGCACTGACTCTACTGAGCTGTTCCAAATCTTTAGAATAGATTTTCTTTCACAGTCCTCTGAGTTTCATTTTGACACATATTTCATAGTTCATGTAAGTCTTTCTTCCAGTTCTGCAATTCATGTTCAGATGTATGGTGTCTGTTCTTTTGGACATGTCTGAAGGATCAGACACCATTTTGATCTATCAACCATTATGAATTAAGACACAAAGGAATTACTGATATTGGCTGCAAGCCAGTATCAACTGAAATTAACCCGCGAGCACTCGCACTATGAGCATTCTGCTCACACAAATTTTAAATCAGCATTTTGTCAACAATGCCTTCAGAAATCTCGATCGCTCAGTAGCAGGGTTTTGTACGTCCCCTGACACGCACAAACTGTTATCATTGCACCAGTACGCGGGTGTTGCTCACAGATATCATTTGGTTGGGCTGATCATCATTACATGGAATTCTGCTCATCATGCGAATGTTGACCTAAGTATGTCTATTGTGTTTTTTTAATTATTTACAATAGCTAAGTATCTACAGAAGAATGCTGAAGATAAGGTGGGTAGATCACGTAACTAATGAGGAGGTATTGAATAGGATTGGGGAGAAGAGAAGTTTGTGGCACAACTTGACTAGAAGAAGGGATCGGTTGGTAGGACATGTTTTGAGGCATCAAGGGATCACAAATTTAGCATTGGAGGGCAGTGTGGAGGGTAAAAATCGTAGAGGGAGACCAAGAGATGAATACACTAAGCAGATTCAGAAGGATGTAGGTTGCAGTAGATACTGGGAGATGAAGAAGCTTGCACAGGACAGAGTAGCATGGAGAGCTGCATCAAACCAGTCTCAGGACTGAAGACCACAACAACAAGAGCTAAGTATCTACATTATGAGCAAACCAACATTATTTAGTATTTATATAGATGAATAGAGTAGAAGAAAGATTTTAGGTGTGGCTGGAAGAAGACAACCTAGAAGATGTTGCACTAGCATCTGTTAGAGCCGATAATACCAAAAGTGACCTAGGCAGTGAACACAGAGATCAGTGTACTGAAATGGAACAGTCGCCAGATGAAGTAGAGGTGGAAATGTCTTTCATCCAAGCATGAAGTCAGTTATATTACTTAGGCAAACAAACAAAGTGGAGTTGCAATCCAGGGCATTCCAGTCTGAGGACAAGATCTCATAATCTTGTTATTGGTAGACAAGAGATAAAAGCTGTGGCAAAAGATGCCAAAGATATTGTAGACTGTTTTCTTTTTTTTGTAAATGAAGAAATGCTGACTGACATAGTAATGTATATGAATATTTAGGAGGAGTCGGGGCAGACCAAGGAGAAGGTACCTGGATTCAGTTAAGAATGATTTTGAAGTAATAGGTTTAACATCAGAAGAGGCACCAATGTTAGCACTGAATAGGGGATCATGGAGGAATTTTATAAGGGGGGCTATGCTCCAGACTGAACGCTGAAAGGCATAATCAGTCTTAAATGATGATGATGATGATGAAGAAGAAGAAATGCTGACTGACATAGTAATGTATATGAATATTTGTATTAGAAAAATGAAGGCTGAATTTTTAAGAGAGAGGGATTGTAAAGAGACTGATATTATAGAACTGAAAGCGTTTATTGGCATTTTGTACATGGCTGGTATAAAAAAATGTGTCATTTGAATGTGCAGGAAATGTGGGATAAAGATGGCACAGTTCCTGATATTTTTCGAGCTGGTTCATGGTGTGGGTTCCTGTAGTCATGTTCTAGTTCATGAACCATGGGCAACGTATGAGTGGCCAAGTAAGTGGTCCTGACAGTCGGGATACCAGTTACTTTGGAATAAGGCTGGGAATCTCGGGCATATTCTGAGTCGTGTCCATCTTTGTGCTCATACAGCAAAGACTACCAAATCCACCTGTTAGTCCCTCAGCCGTTAGGGGTAAAACCCAATGGGACTCGGGGCAAGTAAGGCTAGCAACCTGCTTCCCTGGTACTTTAAATATGATGCTGGCAACAATCAGAGCAAAATGCCTCGGACCTTTGGAGGTGACAGAGTCCCACCTCTAACTGACAAACTAGGGACTCCTAAGATACAACTTGGCATCAAATGGTAATGAGATGGGGAGCTATTAATATCAATGGGGGCTACTCTCGGAAGAAGGTAGAGCTGCCAGAGGCTGCAAGTAAGATGGGACTGGACATTTTAGCTGTTAGTGACATTCGGGTAAGGGGTGAGAAAGAAGAGGAAGTGGGAGAATACAAGGTCTACCTGTCAGGAGTCAAAGCAGGAATAGCACAATGGGGTGTAGGGCTTTACATCAGGAAAGAAATGGAACCCAGCGTAGTTGCAATAAGGTATGTAAACGAACGACTGATGTGGATAGATTTGACAGTGTCTAGCAAGAAAATTAGGATTGTGTCAGTATATTCGCATTGTGAAGGGACAGATCAAGATAAGATGGATAATTTTTATGAGGCACTCAGTGATGTAGTTGTTAGAGTAAAGGACAAGGACAGTGTTCTGCTCATGGGTGATTTTAACGCCAGGATTGGAAATCGAACAGAAGGGTATGAAAAGGTTATGGGTAAATTTGGAGAGGATATGGAGGCCAACAGGAACGGGAAACAACTCTTGGATTTCTGTGCCAGTATGGGCTTAGTAACCACAAACTCCCTTTTTAAACATAAGAACATTCACCGGTATACTTGGGAAGGCAGGGGAACCAGATCTGTCATTGACTATATAATAACAGATCAGGAATTCAGGAAGGCTGTGAGGGACACACGTGTATTCAGGGGATTCTTTGATGACACTGATCATTATTTAATCTGCAGTGAAATTGGGATTGTGAGGCTGAAAGTGCAGCAGGTCAGGTCCATATGTAGGAAGATAAGAGTGGAGAAACTTCAGGATAAGGAAATCAGGCACAAGTACATAACAGCGATCTCCGAAAGGTACCAGTTAGTTGAATGTAGTCAATTACAGTCATTGGAAAAGGATTGGACAAGGTACAGGGACACAGTACTAGAAGTGGCTAAAGAATGCCTTGGAACAGTAGTGTGTAAAAGTAGGATGAAGCAAACAGCTTGGTGGAATGACACAGTCAAGGCAGCCTGTAAAAGGAAAAAGAAGGCATATCAAAAATGGCTACATACTAGAACTCAGGTAGACAGAGAAAGTTATGTTGAAGAAAGAAACAAAGCCAAACAGATAATTGCATCATCCAAGAAGAAATCTTGGGAAGACTTTGGAAACAGGTTGGAGACTATGGGTCAAGCTGCTGGAAAACCATTCTGGAGTGTAATTAGCAGTCTTCGAAAGGGAGGTAAGAAGGAAATGACAAGTATTTTGGACAGGTCAGGAAAACTGCTGGTGAATCCTGTGGATGATGGAGGGAATATTTTGAAGAGTTGCTCAATGTAGGTGAAAATGCGATAAGTAATGTTTCAGATTTCGAGGTAGAATGGGATAGGAATGATGATGGAAATAGGATCACATTTGAGGAAGTGGAGAAAATGGTCAATAGATTGCAGTGCAATAAAGCGGCTGGGGTGGATGAAATTAAGTCGGAACTCATCAAATACAGTGGAATGTCAGGTCTTAAATGGCTACACAGGATAACTGAAATGGCCTGGGAGTCGGGACAGGTTCCATCAGACTGGACAAAAGCAGTAATCACACCAAACATTTTTACATGGAAACATGGAAACAGAAAAGATTGTAACAACTACAGAGGTATCTCTTTAATCAGCGTTGTGGGTAAAATCTTCTCAGGTATTGTTGAAAGGAAAGTGCGAGTATTAGTTGAGGACCAATTGGATGAAAATCAGTGTGGGTTTAGGCCTCTTAGAGGTTGTCAGGACCAGATCTTTAGCTCACGGCAAATAATGGAGAAGTGTTATGAGTGGAACAGGGAATTGTATCTATGCTTTATAGATCTAGAAAAGGCATATGACCGGGTTCCTAGGAGGAAGTTATTGTCTGTTCTACGAGATTATGGAATAGGAGGCAAACTTTTGCAAGCAATTAAAGGTCTTTACATGGATAGTCGATGTTATTCAATCTGTATATTGAGCAAGCAGTAAAGGAAACAAAAGAAAAATTTGGAGTAGGTATTAAAATCCATGGAGAAGAAATAAAAACTTTGAGGTTCACTGATGACATTGTAATTCTGTCAGAGACAGCAAAGGACTTGGAAGAGCAGTTGAACGGAATGGATGGTATCTTGAAGGGAGGATATCAGATGAACATCAACAAAAGCAAAATGAGGATAATGGAATGTAGTCGAATTAAGTCAGGTGATGCTGAGGGAATTAGATAAGGAAATGAGACACTTAAAGTAGTAAATGAGCTTTTGCTATTTGGGGAGCAAAATAACTGATGATGGTCGAAGTAGAGAGGATATAAAATGTAGACTGGCAATGGCAAGGAAAGCGTTTTTGAATAAGAGAAATTTGTTAACATCGAGTATAGATTTAAGTGTCAGGAAGTCATTTCTGAAAGTATTTGTATGGAGTGTAGCCATGTATGGAAGTGAAACATGGACGGTAAATAGTTTGGACAAGAAGAGAATAGAAGCTTTCGAAATGTGGTGCTACAGAAGAATGCTGAAGATTAGATGGGTAGATCACGTAACGAATGAGGAAGTATTGAATAGGATTTGGGAGAAGTTTGTGGCACAACTTGACCAGAAGAAGGGATTGGTTGGTAGGACATGTTCTGAGGCATCAAGGGATCACCAATTTGGTATTGGAGGGCAGCGTGGAGGGTAAAAATCGTAGGGGGAGACCAAGAGATGAATACACAAAGCAGATTCTGAAGGATGTAGGTTGCAGTAGGTACTGGGAGATGAAGAAGCTTGCACAGGATAGAGTAGCATGGAGAGCTGCACAAACCAGTCTCAGGACTGAAGACCACAACAACAACATGGATAGTCAGGCAGCAGTTAGAGTTGACGGTAAATTGAGTTCATGGTTCAGAGTAGTTTCAGGGGTAAGACAAGGCTGCAACCTGTCTCCACTGTTGTTCATATTATTTATGGATCATATGTTGAAAACAATAGACTGGCTGGGTGAGATTAAGATATGTGAACACAAAACAAGCAGTCTTGCATATGCGGATGACTTAGTTGTGACGGCAAATTCGATTGAAAGTTTGCAAAGTAATATTTCAGAGCTAGATCAGAAATGTAAGGACTATGGTATGAAGATTAGCATCTCCAAAACGAAAGTAATGTCAGTGGGAAAGAGATATAAACGAATTGAGTGCCAAATAGGAGGAACAAAGTTAGAACAGGTGGACAGTTTCAAGTACTCAGGTTGCATATTCTCACAGGATGGCAACATAGTGAAAGAAATGGAAGCGAGGTGTAGCAAAGCTAATGCAGTGAGTGCTCAGCTATGATCTACTCTCTTCTGCAAGAAGGAAGTCAGTACCAAGACTAAGTTATCTGTGCACTGTTCAATCTTTCGACCAACTTTGTTGTATGGGAGCGAAAGCTGGGTGGATTCAGGTTACCTTATCAACAAGGTTGAGGTTACGGATATGAAAGTAGCTAGGATGATTGCAGGTACTAGTAGATGGGAACAATGGCAGGAGGGTGTCCACAATGAGGAAATCAAAGAAAAACTGGGAATGAACTCTATAGATGTAGCAGTCAGGGTGAACAGGCTTAGATGGTGGGGTCATGTTACACGCATGGGAGAAGCAAGGTTACCCAAGAAACTCATGGGTTCAGCAGTAGAGGGTAGGAGGAGTTGGGGCAGACCAAGGAGAAGGTACCTGGATTCGGTTAAGAATGATTTTGAAGTAATAGGTTTAACATCAGAAGAGGCACCAATGTTAGCACTGAATAGGGGATCATGGAGGAATTTTATAAGGGGGGCTATGCTCCAGACTGAACGCTGAAAGGCATAATCAGTCTTAAATGATGATGATGATGATGAAGAAGAAGAAATGCTGACTGACATAGTAATGTATATGAATATTTGTATTAGAAAAATGAAGGCTGAATTTTTAAGAGAGAGGGATTGTAAAGAGACTGATATTATAGAACTGAAAGCGTTTATTGGCATTTTGTACATGGCTGGTATAAAAAAATGTGTCATTTGAATGTGCAGGAAATGTGGGATAAAGATGGCACAGTTCCTGATATTTTTCGAGCTGTTATGAGCACTACTAGATTTCTTTTTCTGGTGACAAGTAGTAGAAGTAGAAGTTTATTGTCTTATAACATACAATTTCAAGCCATTGACTTAAAGTACAGGAGACTCGTCAAAACACAAAAACTGGTTTACAACTTTCCTTATAATATCAGTAATATAATATACATTACTGAATAATTACTTAATTAAGCAATTCTTCTGCTGAATAGTAACATTTCTGCACTAGTTTCAAATATAAGGATTTTTTCAGTGTTGCTAAATTTATGCTGAGCAAGGTTTGAGGATATTCAAACCTGCTGAGAGAGGTCTAACTATGACAATCTTAACCAGTTCGCAAAATATTTGATTCGTTTGTCGCAAAGTGTCGATTGAATTATCACGTAGGAGAAAATGTAACAATTGATTAAATGTTGGAAGCATTTCGAAACTGCTATTCCGTATGTACATAGCAAATAAACTGGACAAGTATGAAATTAAAGTGTCTGCTTTATGTGACTCAAATTCTTTTTACACAAGTAATGTAGGAATTTACCCAGGCAAGCAAACAAATGGCCCATACAAATTCGATAACACTGCATCTGCTGTTGTGAATCATTTATCACCAGATATATTATACACTGGTAGAAACATAACACCTGATAATTTCACCTTGATTCCATTGGCTGACAAGCAAATGAGCAACTTTAGTTGGTACTCTCAGGAAGAATAAAAAAGAAATCCCTCCTTTGTTCCTAGATACTAAAATAAGACCAACACTCAGCAGTACCTTTGGTTTACAGGAGAACAAGGTCTGGTTTCCTATATACCAAAGAAAAAAAAGAAAAAAGTTGTGCTTATGATAATTATGCGCCATGACAATGATCAGATTGATCCAAAAACTGGGGAACACGCAAAAACCATAAACACATATTGTAATTGGACAAAAGGAGGTATTGATGTGGTAGATTGACTGAAAGAAGAATATTCCGTGGCTCGAGTAGCATGTAGGTGGGCATTGAGATTATTTTTTTCAAATTTAAACACTGGCATAAACAGACAAATAATATATAAAGAGAATATAAATGTGATTATTACTATGAGACAGTACTTGAAAATGCTGGATCTGTAGCTAACACAACCATGAATTGGGCATAGGAGTATAATCAAAACCTATTTCAGCCTCTACAGCAAGTTATAAAACTATTTACCAATGAAACTGAAGTTTCAGATGCTGAAAAACCCCAGGAAGTCTGTCCAAGACGCAAAAATTGGAAGACAAAACAGGCTTGTATCCATTGTCAAAAATTTTTGTGTAATGAACATACTGTAATTTTATGTGGTATGTGCAAAGCTCAGGTATATGATGATGATTAAGTCACAAAAGTTAAATAATAAGAAATTCTTGTTTTATTTGTTTTTTCAACTTTTTGTGAAAGTGCCTCAGAAGACTGGTGATTGTAATTGTCCTAAGATTATTACCAACAATATAGATAAACTCATTAGTGTGTAATGCAAATCAATGTATTAAATACTAAAATATGAGTGGTTTATTATAAAAATAACAAAAACATACTAATTTACACATTTTAGGTAAATTTTAGACTGCTTGTTGAGTGAGGGTAAAATGCTCAACATGCGAGTTCTCACAGGTTAATGGGGAAAGTTGAAAATTTGTGCAAGACTGGGATTCAAACCCAGGTCTCCTCCTTACAACACAGATGCTCTGACCCCTAAGTCATATGGACACAGTGGTCATTGTAAAAGCATGGACTACTCTACCATATCTCTCATTGGACCCAAATTATCAGCTTATCTGCACAGTACTAATGTAATGCCCCTTGCCCATTACCTTCATTACTCATGACATTTTACTGATTCCCATAAGAGTTCGAGCCTGGTGTTCATCTGCACTGAAGAGATCAGTGGCTGTCTCAATTATATATGCCTGAAGATACAGACACCATTTTGATCGAGCAGCTATTATGAATTAAGATGTAGAGGAATTACAGACATTGGCTACAAGTGGGCATTGATTGAAATCAATGGGGAAAGTTGAAAACTTGAGCTGGACTGGGATTCGAACCCAGTTCTCTTGCTGACTAGGCAGATGCTCTGACCACAGAGTAGTCACTGCAACAGCAGACTACCTTAACGTACCGTACCTCCCTCATTACTCATGGCATTTCACGGATTCCTAAAAGAGTTTGAGCCTGGTGTGCATCTGCACTGATGAGATCAGTGGACATCTCATCTTAATGTGTGTGTGTGTGTGTGTGAGTGTGTGTGTGTGTGTGTGTGTGTGGTGTCTGATCTTTTGGACATCTTTAAAAGAACAGACACAGCATATATTTACATTTATTTTGTCAGCAAGACAAAGTAATAACCAGGCCGTAGCAGAAACTAATTTGGTCACATGACTAGGTGCAGTTACATTCCAATTCAAAGTAGCACGTGTTATTATTTTGCATTGTAAGTGTGAAATGTAATCAAGGAATGTGACTGCAGAAAATAACTTCACAGGAAGACGTGACAACTTGCTGTTAACCTCATTAATTTTATTGATAATGATAAAGGTATGATAATATCAACAGAGTAGGTGACAGAAGGTGCAAGCAAGGAAAAGTTAAGCAAGTTAATGATGTGCAAGTTACGGAAAGAGGGACTCTATGCTGAGAGGAGGAGAATTCAGGTATCTGTTGAAAAGCAGAACAAGTAAAATGCACACAACAATATTTCATTGATGATAAAGATAAATATATTATTTGACAGAAATTTCTGCAATATTATGAACAAAACAAAGACAACCAACTCTGCTAACACTTCAAGCAACTGTTGCACAAAACTGGGCTGAAAGCTGGCAATGAATGTACCAGAAAAACTGTTCCATCTATGGGATTTGCTTTCAAAAGATGCCTATACAAACAAGTATTTATTTATTTTTCATACACCCAACACTGTGAATATATATTGTAAAGTGATAATGTCTAACAAGTATTATAAAATAACAGTGTCAGGCAATGTTTAATTGTTGTGAATGCAAAGTTTCGTTTTGTTGTCATTTCATCTCTATGACTATAATATGAAAACTTTGGATTGTCATGCAAAAGAACAGAAAACAATTATATATGTGTAGAGACAAGGAAAGTTGAACTTTTGGCATTAATTAAGGAGTACTAACCTCCTCATATTCTATCAACAAAATTTTACAAGACAAAGATTTCCAACTTCTGCCACCATATTATCTAGGCCTAATTCCTGTGTAATTGGTCTGAAATCTTGCAAAGAATAAGATCTATAGTTGTAATACTTCAACCATATCTTTCTCTAACCTGAATAAATAATGGTTGATGCTTTGCTGCTAACAGATAAACATTGAGTGAACATTCCATTGCAATGCTACTTTTTTTGTAACTTGCACATCAGATTCGCTGGTTTTCAGTTAACTTTTCAGTTGGCCTCTCAAGGCTGAGTGGACCTCCTTCCCCCAGAAAAAAATTTGAAGTGATCACTGGGAATTAAAATCAGGACCTCAGCATTGCTAACTAAATAAGCAAACTATATCTAAAGAGAAAGATGATGAGACTTACCAAACAAAAGCGCTGGCAGGTCGATAGACACACAAACAAACACAAACATACACACAAAATTCAAGCTTTCGCAACAAACGGTTGCTTCATCAGGAAAGAGGGAAGGAGAGGGAAAGACGAAAGGATGTGGGTTTTAAGGGAGAGGGTAAGGAGTCATTCCAATCCCGGGAGCGGAAAGACTTACCTTAGGGGGAAAAAAAGACAGGTATACACTCGCACACACACACATATCCATCCGCATATACAAATGTCTGCTTGTGTCTGTGTATATGCAGATGGATATGTGTGTGTGTGCGAGTGTATACCTGTCCTTTTTTCCCCCTAAAGTAAGTCTTTCCGCTCCCGGGATTGGAATGACTCCTTACCCTCTCCCTTAAAACCCACATCCTTTCGTCTTTCCCTCTCCTTCCCTCTTTCCTGACGAAGCAGCCATTTGTTGCGAAAGCTTGAATTTTGTGTGTATGTTTGTGTTTGTTTGTTTGTCTATCGACCTGCCAGCATTTTTGTTTGGTAAGTCTCATCATCTTTCTTTTTAGATATATTTTTCCCACGTGGAATGTTTCCCTCTATTATATAAATAAGCAAACTGTTAGACCACACAGTCACTTTGCTTTTGCAGCTGTGATAGCTTTTAGTGTTCTGACATTAGAAGACTTGAAAGGCTGTAAATCACACCAAAAAAGTATGGGATGACTACTGGCGGAGAGATACCAAGATGGACAAGGAACCTACAAGTGTAGTAATACCAGTCAGCATAGATTTAAACAAACAGTCGGCATTATCATCTATGATTATGACAGGAGATGATGAATCAACAGTCACCATTGTGGAAAACAGCAACATCACTGGAGAAGATAGTTTTACAGGTTCTGCTGGTGAAGCATTGTAAGGAGCTAATGTGAGAAACATTGTAAGTTCTGTTTCTGTTCCTGTTCTAAATGGGGATTTCATCCAGTGGCACTTGTAGCACGTCACCTTCCCCACTTGTATGTGAATATGATGGGGCTGCCACTGCAGCCAGGTTACCAATTTGGTTTTCCAAGTAATAACTGTCTTAAATGTTAAGAAAATTGTTTGTCATGCATATTTTACAGGAGTTGGACAAGAAAATGGAAACACCACATGGAACATAAATGCAAATGCTAGCCAAGCCTGCTGCTTGCACTATAGTATTTGACCATGAATGGTACCTGGACAGTGTCATCAATATGTTGCAATTATCAGTCATGATCAGAACAGTGCTCTATGTAGTTGTGAGTGGATTATGTAAGAGCTAAGAGAATTTGAACATGGGCAGATTGTTGGTGCTAGTAATGTGGGTCCTTCTGTAACCAAGGGAACCAAAGTGTTGGGTGCTTCAAGAGGCACTGCATGAATATTTATACTGCATACAGGGAAAGCAGAAAAACATCATCCCTAAGTCACAACATGGACGAAAGAGTGTGTCAAGTGGTCCTGACAGACAGGCATTGAAGAGGATTGTGACAAAAAATAAGTGGATGACAGAGGCAGAACTGAAAGTCGCACTGTCAGAACCAAAACAACATGGAGGGAACACCATAGACAGAGAATTGCAAGGTGAGCTGGAATTCCAAAACTGCTTATTAGTGATACAAATATCTGTAACAGGGAAACATGGTGCCAAAACCATAAAACCTGTGCTATGGAGCAGTGGTTGAAAGTAATTTGGTCAGATGAGTGTTGTTTCACATTATTTCCAAAGTCTGGTCAAGTTTAAGTCCCAAGAGTGAACATGGTGGGAATTTGGTGATCTTGTCCAAGTATAAACTGGATAAAAACCAGTCATTTGCAGAAGTTATTCATGAATATGAAGGTGGTTTCAGAGAGGACTGTTCAACTGTGGATAACATCTAAGTACTGTGGCAGCTCACTGAGAAGATGTGAGAATAAGGGGAAGACCATCATGTGCTCTTTGTAGATTTTAAGAAGGCATTCACTGTGAGAGTCTGATGGATTGCCTAACTGAGTTTCAATACCCAAGAAACTCATCAGCCTGCTTAGAGTTTGCCTCACTGATTCAAAAGGCAAAACAAAATGCAGGAGTCAATTCACAGAGAGCTTTAACATAAATGTAGGACTGAGACAAGGCTATGGTGCATCACTAATGTTGTTCAACTAGGTGCTAGATATGATAATGAGGAAAGCTTCCCATAAGATTTTTAAGGGATCAAGATAGAGGATGAGAAAATCACACATCTTGCATTTGCTGACAACATGGCCCTATTGTCCAGATTTAAAGAAAAACTGATACAGATGAGTGACAGTATGGAGCCAACAGTCAGCAAGAATGGTCTCCTTGTGAATAAATCGATGATTGAATATCTTATGACAAGCAGGACTCATGCCTATTGAAGAGACCCACTTCAGCCACTGGTAGTTGGAATCCAATCCTACAAAGGATTCATAATTTTAAATATCTAAAAGTAATATTTTAAAGAGTACATATTGTGTGAAGAAGAAATCAAATCAAAGATCCAAGCCACAAACTGACCATACTTCAGCCTCTGTCAGCTTTCAAATCATGCAGTCTCCCAAAGAATTTCAAATTTCACTGAACAAAATACTGATCCAATTTGTAGAACTGTATACTTGTGAAACTTTGGCTGCCTGGAAAAATACTTAAATAATCTTCTCATTTTTGAGAAGAAAGTCTTAAGGAAAAACTATGGTCATATACAAGCTGAGATCACTGGGGAATAGAGGATCTGGCAAATTGTGAGTGGATGTGATCTACAACAGTCCACATTTTGTTGCCTATTACAACCAAATGGCTTGTACAGGTGTGCAGGTCATATTGCTTGGATGGATAAATATCGAAATCCATGAAGTTTACTCCCTGCAGAAGAAGACCACTAGGTAGACCAAACAAAAGACAAGAGGAATGGAGTCCACGAGAACTTGCTGCAGATCAGCATAGTAGGTGATTGATGGCAAAAAGCAGTAAATATGAGAGCCATTCAATAAGTAGTGCAGCACATTTTCCCCTCAAAGCAGGATGGCTTTATTCCAGATTCCAGTACACCACATTATCCCCCACTCTTTTGGTTACAAAACCCTATATTTTTACATAATCCCTATTCAATGTGACAGCCTTATGCCACCTTACTGTGAGGGCCTATATACCCACATGGTACACTCTACTGCTCAATGTTGAAGCCAACGTCTTGCTGCATCGCTAACCTCCTCATTATCCATATACTGCTTCCTGTGGAATGCAGCCTTCATTGGCCCAAACAGATGGAAGTCGGAAGGTGCAGGATCCATAAATAAAGACTGTAATAAACTTGATTAAGTTTGTTTTTATTTGAGGTCAATGGCTGTGAGGCCACTGGATAATATGAGTTATCTCATTTTGACTCTGCTCCAACTCTGGCTCCGCCATTCGATTATGTAATGCCAACTGCAGAAGCTGACGAGAATTGCTAGAACACCTACAGCTCTTGTCTGGGATAACGTCCCTAAGTGGGACTTAGAAAATTTTCGCTCAGCATACAGTCTAATAAAGTTTTATACAATCCTCTAAGGTGCACAGACTTGTGTGACACCTTGCATTGTCATTGGGAAGGAAAAGTTCACTGTATTTTTGTTGTGACAAACATGCTGAAGTTGTTTCTTCAGTTTCCTGAGGGTAGGCCAATACACTTCAGAGTCGACAGTGGCACCACGAGAGAGAACATGAAACAGAATAAATCCTTCAGAACCCAGAAGATGCTGCTGTGACTTTACTGGCTGAAGGTGTGGCTTTGAACTTTTTCTTCAGAGGAGAGGTGGTGTCGTGCCACTCCATAGGTTTCTGTTTTGTTTCCGGTTCGAAGTATTGAACCCACAATTCATCACGTGAGATGATTTTTGTAAAAAAAATTCCATGATCAGCCTTGTAATGCTCAAGAAATTCTGCACAGATGATCCTTCATTCCTCTTTTTCGGCTTTTGTTAGGCGGTGAGGAACCCACTGGGCACACACCTTTGAGAATACCAACTGGTGGACTAGTCTGTCAGCACTACCAACACAGATGTCCAGTTGAGCAGTTGAGGTGTTTGATTATGATCCATCAATCACCTTGAATGAGGGTGTCCCACACATTCTGACATTGTAAGAGTAACAGCTGTGTGCACCTGGGTGGCAAACGGTAGATGGGACAGGTTTGTGTGACCTTGTTGTGATGATGGCAGACACCTTGCCCAATGACTCACCATTGTATTGTATGTTGACCAGGGCCCTGAAATGACAGAGAGGCTCTGTCCCCACCACAGTCGCAGTGGTCCACAACCCCACGAGGACTACCGCAGTTCACTTTACCCCTCCAACACCCCACATCGAGCCACTTTCTCGGGGCTATTGTGTGGTTTGGCCCCCAGTGGACCTCCCCCCCCCCTCCCCCCAGGGAATGTCTCACACCAGTCAAGTGTAACCCGTGGTAGAGTACTGGTGGTGTACGCATACGTGGAGAACTTGTTTGCGCAGCAATCGCTGACATAGTGTAGCTGAGGTGGAATAAGAGGAACCAGTGCGCATTTGCTGAGGCAGATGGAAAACTGCCTAAAAACCATCCACAGACTGGCTGGCTCACAGGACCTCGACACAAGTCTGCTGGGCAGATTCGTGCCGGGGACCAGGCACTCCTTCCCACTCTGGAAAGCTGTGCGCTAGACTGCACGGCTAACTGTGCGGGCCATGACTCACCGTGCTTTTGTTCACTGGCATGTCTCTGTAGACATTCTGCAATGGCCTATAAATATTTGTGATGCTCTGGTTTTCTGCCAAAAGAAACTCAAAACGGCTCTGTGCTTGGAGTGCAGCTCCATTACAGATACCATTTTGAAGGCTACATGGACTGTTGCCACCAACTGGAATTTTATGAAACTATAGGAGTTGAAGTGGGAATATTCCATGATGTCCCACAATAAATTTCATATTTTTTCAACCAAAACTGGCTGAAAGGGAACAAAATGTGTTTCAGTACTTACTGAATGCCCCTCACAGAATTGAGCAAAAGAGGAGCATTGTAGATGTGCATGATCCTCTGGGCATGACTGAGAAAGGTAAAGTAAATAAGTAAGATTTAGGGAAACCATGAAAACTTCAAGCTCAATGGATATGAGAATTTGAAAAATTTTCCCCTAAATTTTGAGCACATTGTGCTCACAACTATGCTGTTCTGCTCAGTTAGCATCTGTTGCACCATGACCCAGACTGGTGTAGCAGCAGAATCTTGTGACCATCTCAGAAAAGAGATGTCATAGGACCAGTTACAAGAGGAAATCCACACTCAAATATTGTTAAAGATGAGTTAACAAGGTGCTGTCAGCATTCTTTGCCTCAGGTAATTGTGGGCCTGCTGTCTACACCAAATACGGATACTGCTGACTTGGCACACCCCAACCTGTGGGCCACCTCTGGCTAACTTCTAATTGCTGTTGTCCACCAACTCTCAAGTTCCATGGTTTGAGCTTGGGACAACTAACTGTCCCGCCATTGTTGTCTGTGTGGCAAAACCCTGTTGCTGGTCACTGCTACATGCGAGGAAATACTGTAGCTGTTTGCCATTGCCTGTGCTGGCTCATGTCAATGTTGTGAGCCATTGCCATCTGCGCTGGGTCCACAACTTGATTCTGCATGCTATGTTGTGCCAAGCTGTATATTCATGCCTAGCACACACAGCCACCATCACGGGCTGCTGCTTGCTGCACTTCCGTTGCTGTGCTGAAGTACTGCTTTCCCATATGCCACACACTGTCTGAAACAACAGACAGTTACTTAGCCAAGCAGTTCATCACTGACTGAGCCCAGGTTGAGCCTTGGGAGCACTGGCTGCCTTCCAGGACTGTCATGACTGTTTTAATTTTCTATGGAATAAAACTTATGCTTAAAAATGCTGTTTTCATGATGGAACATTGGACAGAAACCTGAAATCTATCCATCACACCACTGCAACCATGCCTAGGTTGGTGAACTACATGCTTCCCTGACCATTAGCAGCACAGCTCCATCACCCAGTGTAGAAGGAAGCAAGGAATGAAGGAGGAAAGATTAGGGTTTGATATCCTGTAGACACTGAAATAATTACAGATGGAGCACAAGCATTGTTTCAAGGGTGGAGTAGGAAATCAGTAGTGCTCTTTCAAAGGAACCATTCCATCATTTGTCTAAAGTGATTTAGGGAAATCACAGAAAATCTAGATCTGGATGGTCGGATGCATATTTGCTTAAAGTGATTTAGGGAAATCACAGAAAATCTAACTCTGGGTGGTTGGATGCAGATTTCCTGAATGAGTCCAATGTGCTAACCACTGTACTACTTTGCTCAATACCCATCAAAGAGTCATCCTCCCCTGACCAAACACATTAGAGTGTGTATAAATGAAGTGTAGCATCTGGATATGGATGAATGTATGCTAAGCATAACAGAGGAACTTCGTATTCTGGCCTTGTTTTTCAAATGTGCTAACACAATGATTAAAAAAGGGTTGTTTATATGACAGAGATTCGCTGTGGAAATATTTCATAACATGTGATTTAGAACTGGGCCTTCAGTTTCCTTGGAGAACTACTCAAGCCATGGGACAGGATCTACAATAATACATGATTCATCAAACATGAGGGGACTTTAAAAAGTAAGTTACACATTATTATAGCAGGCCATGTATAATTCATTGACCGCTGCACTGCACTTCAAAGTGACACAGATTCATGACAGTATTTTTCAACATAGTTACAAAATCTCTGTAAAGAACAGCCAAAATGATACACCTCAATTGTTTCATTCTTTGACAATACATATCCAATCTTGGTCATAGAGCCATTCAAGAACTGCTGTCTGAATGTCCTCATAGTTGGAAATTTCTTTCCCCAGATGTTCTTTCAGCTTTCCAAGCAAATGGAAATTGCATTATGTAAGTTCTGGACTGTTATGGTGGATCAGCATGAACCACATCTGTGCAGCCTTGGTCAAATTGTTGGCACCATTCAACATGACACTCCATTTTGTCTATATACTACCAGAATCTCATGACTAACCTGGGCGTAATTTAAGCATTTTGTGCACAAGAATGGTACTTTCCTGTACAGTTCAACTCTGGAGTACATTTCCAGTTGCTGCATCATTTCACTCCATGCCTGGCTGCAGGGGGAGGTGAAACCAGTGTATCTGCCCTGGGTGGCAATTTCAGGGGGCACCAAATTCATATTTTTTAAGAAAAACCTTGTTTCACAGAGTGCCTAACATAGAGCACATGTTGGTCTACCAGTTGTTCATATGATTTTGAAATGCATCTCTGTTGGTTTCTGAACATTTTTGAACACATTCTAAGTTGGTATCTAAATGAATCAAAAGTTGATTTTTGAATGTGCACTTAGTGTACCTGATATATCTGCCAGGGGAATCCCCTTTACATCTAGACATAAAAAACGTTTCCAAAGACAAAAGGGAACAGGGCTATATGAAAGCCAAATAGCCCAAACGGATGAATGCCAAGTCCTATTTTGTGGGAATGATAAGCACTGTTATAATTACAGCAAAATCCATTGATTCAGATTACCAGAGTGGAAATAAATGACTAACAGGAAGAACATATAAGAAAGATTACATATAATCTTCTCGGTGTATCCAAGAAAATGAAATTTTGACACAAAATTTTTTCCAGATCACTACACTACTAAAGGTCAGCTGTACAGTTCCCAGTTAGCAGCTGCTTAATTCTATTTCTGAATAATATGGAAAACGAGTTGTACGAACACGTAATAACGCCTAACCGGAGAATAAATGAGGGATAACTAAACTGGTGATTCTAGCAGGGTTAGTAAAGTTAACCAGAGAATAACTTTTGACAGTGGCAGGAATAGTTACAGAATTAGTGATGGCAGGTTTGTTTGTTAGAATGAGGAAGGAGAAGAAATGGGAGCATCACACAAACTATGTGGGAGAATATGACTATTCCAAATTTATATAAAAATTTCATATTACTACTGCTACTTTTCGATTTTATGCCTGAGAAACTGGAGCATATGAATGAATGTGAAATTATTTCCTATAAAAAAAACTTTGTGCTTCTAGGAGATGTAACTGGCATTTGATATTGGTACTTTGTGATTTACGTTATGTTATGTTATTTATGTAAATGAGGTAGATAAAATGACCATTTGTGCCAAAACAGTCTCACTTATATTGTATGTGTTACAATTGCTGCAATATTAGAAATGCATATTTCATTTTATCTAACAGTGACAAAATATACGTAATCAAATTGAGAAACTACACCAGAATTGGGTTCTATTTGTATTAAAAGCTTTTTCAGTATTAGGCAATGACATTTTAATTTTTCATGAAGCAAAACATTTGGTGAACTATGATGAGGTCACTGATTCTTTTAGAGAAAGAAAAGCACACCTTGCAAGCTGTAGCAAGATTAGAAAGAAAAAAATGCTGGGACCTAAGGACTGAAGAAATGTTTACTGTCTTGCTTGTCTCTTGTCCTTACTGCTTTCTTGTTTCCTATATTTAATTTCTTATCACTCAAAAGAGAAAGTTACAAGCTAACAGCTTCTCAAAAGTTCTTATTTTCCCAGTCACAAATAATCCCACCAAGTATTAATTGAGTTTTTTTTTTTTTTGGTGTGTGTGTGTGTGTGGGGGGGGGGGGGGAGGGGGGCGGGAGGATGTCAAACCAGTCGACTGGGAGCAGGAGAGGCACCACAGGACATTCTAATTTTCATTGTCCTGAGTATAGGGTTTATGGCTTCCATCACAAAATATACACATTTGTATTCCACAGAGCGAAATACAGTGCTGTATGAAGAGGCATGGCACTGCACTTCGGCATACTTAAGACCACATAACTTGTCTTACATTTCCATGAACATATATGTTTTATATTCAAACTCTTCAGAAAGATGTGTGCTACAAAATAAACATATTTTTGAAAAATCAACTTTTTTAAAATTTTTGACGTTTTGTCTCAAATGCTTGGGGGGGGGGGGGGGGGGTGAACACCAATATCAAGTTTTTGCCTCGGTTCAGAAATATCATAGATCCAGGGCTATTTCACTCCCAGACTCTGCTGCATCTGTTATCCATACTGTAGTAAAAATGTGTCTGCTAGAAATCTAGAACATGTACTCTCTTGTGACAATCTGCCACTCTGGTTGCATAATGGTTTTAGCATAGGACAACATTTATTTAATTTTTATTTATTTATTTATCCTTTATTATCCTTTATTTATCCTTTCTCTGCTGGATCAAGAATTATTTTCATTTCATGCACTGACAGGTACTGTTTGACAAAAATATAATTTATTACAAAATTATTCTAGGGCTATTTCATTAGATTTTGTAGTTTTTCTTTTGATACAATAATAGTATTGCAATTGTTTTGAAATGTAACGCACATAAATTCATTACCACTGTAATAACAGTTTTCTATTAGAAAATTTTTCAGACATTTTTTGAAAATATTTTTATTGTTTATTTCTCTCAAGACTGAAGGGAGTTTCTCAAGGGTTTTGGTCCAGTGTATAACCTTTTTTTGTGTAGGTTCAGGAAACAGGTTCTGTTTTCTTGTGTCATGGTTGTGTTGTGTGCTGTCATCTCTAGTATCAGCAGAGTATTTGAGTTTGGTCCAACAGAGGAGTTCATGTAGGTATATACTGGGTAAAGTTAGTATTTTGAGAGCTTTAAATGCTGGTTTACATGAATCTTTCCATTTACGGTTGGCTATCATTCTTATGACTCTTTTTTGTAATTTAAATACTTTATTAATGTTTGTTTTTGAAGTATTTCCCCACAAAAGTATGCTATAACTTAATATCATATGAATTAATGCATAATATATTGTTTTCATAATGCCTGTATCTCTCAGGTAGCTGAGTTTGTGCTGAGCTAAGTTTCCCCCTCATATACTGTACATGCTTATCCTAGTTTACATTTTCATCGATAATTATCCCAAGGAATTTTGTATATTTGGTGTTCTCTGCTAAGCACTCATCTATGCATATCTTCACTGTGAAAGTTTTGAAGTCTGAAGTTTACACAAAGTGTTTTAGTAACAAAGTGTTTTGGTAATATCAATAAATCTTTGGACAGCATTATTTACATCTACATTGGTTTTTATTTCTAGCTTTTCTGTGTCTTTATCCTTAAACAGAAGAGTTGTGTCATCTGCACTAGTTTACTATATTACCATACCTAATCATATTTGAGATGTGATTTCTGTATAGAATGAAGAGTGTTGGGCCAAGAATGGAGCCTTGTGGCACAGACAAGTGTAAAATTCTTGCTTTAGATCTTATTTTTTCACCAGTAGTTTTTGTAATTTCAGTATATTGGTTCCTATTTGTCAGGTACAAGAGAATCCAGTCTCCTGCATTTCCTCTTATGCCATATACTCCTAATATTTCTACTAAAGTTTTCTGGTCTACACAGTTGAATGCCATTGTTAGATCCAGAAATACTCGTACACATTAATTTTTAGAGTCCAAGTTATGACATTTTTGATGAGATCTATTACTGCATCTATGATGCATTTATCTTTCTGGAAGCCAAACTGATTCTTGTTGATTGTTTCATATTTCATCAGAAAAGTGATGAGTCTCTGTGCATAAGCTCATTCAAATATTTTTGATATTACTGGTAAAAGAGCTATAGGCCTATAATTTTCTGGATTGTATTAATTCCCCTTTTTATGTACTGGTTTTATCAGTGCTGTCTTTGAGCACTTTGGAAAAGTTCCTTCCAGGAATGATGAATTGATTAGTTGTGTAAGAGGTTTCCTAAGTTCCTGCACACAGTGTTTAATTTCTGTACTTGATATTGTGTTAATTCCACATGACTTTGTTTGTTTTAGGTTTTTTATTATCTTTAGTGTTTCTTCTTCTGTCACTGGGGAAAGCGCCATTGTTTTTCCATGGGTATTAATAAATGTTTTCCATGTGTTATTGTATTTTTTGTTATTTGTTTTTTCTTTTGGTTTTTGGCCTACTGTGGCAAAACAGTCATTGAAGAGATTTATGATTTTATTCTGTTCAGTTACAGTTTGTTTGCTGATCATGGACTGTATTTTGCTGTGTTCCTGTGAGTTAGAGGATTTGCGATTTGTATTTATAATAAACTAACAAGCATTGCTTTTATTATCAGCACTATTTATGTACTTTTTTGCTTCTAGTCGTTTGGCTACTTCCAGTACTTTAGCATACATTCTTTTATATTTTCTGTGGTAGTCTTTAAAGTTTTCATCAGTGCTAGTTTTATGTATTCTGTGCATCATTTTTATCTTGTTCCTAGAGACCAAAATTCCTTTTGTTATCCATTTTTTGTTTTTATTTGTAGTTTTGGCTTTAGTTTTTACTACTGGGCATGTAATACTGAGATGGTAGGAAAGTAAGTCAATAAAATAATTCACTTTATGATCCTCTGATGGAGAGTCTTTCTCCATTATTTCCCATCCTTCTTTTTCAAGATTTATCCCAAGGGCTGTTAAGTTTTGTTCATTTAATCTTCTTTTTTGCCATATTTATTGTGTTTTTTCATTTGTGGTGATATGATGTAGACATATTTTTATTGCATCATGGTCTGACAGGGCCGTTTCCATAACTTCACTTTTGTACTGAAAGTATCTTAAATTTGTGAAGATGTGATCTATTTGAGTACAGGAGTTAGCAGTTATACATGTTGGAGTAGCTATTGCACTCTATAAGCCTTATGTTTTCATTGTGTTTAGGAGCTCCCTACTATCATTGGTGTCTTTCAATATGTTTATGTTTAGGTCACCTAGTGATACAAGTGCACAGTTCTTGCTCAGGATGATATGTGAGAGCTCTCCTAAGTTTTCAATGAACATTTCTATGCACCCATTTGGCGGTCTGTAGATGTTTAAGATGTACAGTGAGGAACTGCTTAAAACAATTTTTTTGCCTATTACTTCGACTACATTTTCAATGTTTTTTTTTTTTTTTTTTTTTTTTTTTTTACATAAATCAAGGCTGTTTATATGGTTTCTGTTTATATTGTTATGGGTTAGTATAGCAGCTCCACCACCCTTATTATTCCTCCTGCATGAACTAGCTGTTACATTGTAATTTGCAACAGTAAGATTTACAATTTCATGCTCATTTAGACCATGTTCTGTCAGAGCTAGAATATCAGGAGTTTCCTCATTTAGAATTATTTCTAATTGGGTTACCTTATTTTTTATGTATTGTATATTCTGGTGCATTATTTTTATAATTGAATATCCTGATTCTATGTTTGTTTTTGTCCTATATTCTTTTTTGTTATCACTGTTTTTTGTGGATATCAGACTTCCTGATTTTTCACCCCCACTATACAATGTTAGTTTCCCTTGTTTTTAATGATTTTACATACATCTGCATACATTCTGCTGGGTGTTACCGAACATAATCTATTTAAATCTATGCCATCCTTTCCCAGATAATTTTCACACAGGAATTTGTTTGGGTCTTTGAAGATAGTACCAATACAATCACATTGTTGTTTGACAGCACTGTTTATTTTGGATATGTATTTGTCACTCACTGACCTCCTTTTTGCGATTCACTAAGTATGAGCCTGGATCCTTCATAAAGACTTCTTGCTGCACAAATCATGTTTCTTGTTTCATTCACTAATTCAACTTCACTACTCCTTTTAAGCAAGTTTGTTCCAACATGTATTAAAAAATTTTTGTAATTTTGTTTGTGTTTCATGTCCTGTTCTGTATCCACTTGTTTTGCAATATTTTTGAAATGTGTAACTTACTTTCTAAAGTCCCTACAAATCATACGTATCATGAGGCATACTATCATTAAAGTTAATATTTTGATTGTCTCAGCATAAATTTGATGTTTATCTGATTCTCTATTAGTTTTCACAAACTTATAGCTCAAGAATTGATGCAGTAGGTTACAGTGACAGTATCAAAAGCAGGAAGAAAGCTATCAGGGTTGCCACAAGTTTCTCCAAGTGAAATTCCCTGGTATTTCCCTGATTCCCAGACAAATTTTTGCATTTTTCTCTAACAAATTTTGAGATCTCAAAAATATGTAAGGACTTCTGTATTTCTCCCCTGTGTGAGCAAAAACCTTAAGCACTAACATCACCATCTTTTGTAATGAAATATTTTTAGATGGAGAAAGCAAGCCAAATGGTATGGCTCTGAGCATTATGGGACTCAACATCTACGGTCATCAGTCCCCTAGAACTAAGAACTACTTAAACCTAACGAACCTAAGGACAGCACACAACACCCAGTCATCACGAGGCAGAGAAAATCCCTGACCCCGCCGGGAATCGAACCCGGGAACCCGGGCGTGGGAAGCGAGAACGCTACCGCACGACCACGAGCTGCGGACGCCAAATGGTATATTTGTTTCATTAAGACCACTGTTGTTATTTTATTTCAATAAAACGAAACACATTTGGTGAAAAAAAAATGCATTTCCTTGGAGTCGCAAGACAGATTTAAAATACCTTCACTGGTTTCAGAACTAACCACAGCAAAAAGTAGGCCTCTTGAAAAAAGTGCATAAGGCAGGCAAGAGTTGCGTAAACCAACACTATGGCTAACTGCCAATGAAATGTTGGTTCTAGTATGTTCATTATTGTTGGTTATTACCCACTGTGTTATGTCTATTATTTTACAGGTATTGTGTGATTTTTCTTTTAAGAAATATGTGAGTATTTAGCACACAAATCGCCAACGAGAGCCACAATTTTCTTCTTCTTATCGGTCATAGTTTCTAATATATAAACTACTTTTGAAGAGCGAAAATGTACTACAATAAATAAAATGTCTTCAAAGTGCCACCGTGTAAAATGTACTTGTGGTGATACAGTCGCAATTCCTGAAATCCATCGCCATGGCTGTGGCTTGCCGAGGAGCACCGCAGTCCTGGGTCCATGGATAAACTATGAAAATCCTCCACATTAAGCCACACACAGACAGACCTGGCCTGAAGATAGATCGGTAAGACTAGATCTGACGGGCAGGGCCTGCACATTAGTGGGAAACAACAGGCTTCAGAACGGGAGATACCCGCAGAAATTGCCTGTGTTTTTGGCCCATCAGAGAAATCCACTCATGTGGTCAGCTATTCATGTGTCACAGACACCATGTTAATGAAGTGAAGCCATGGTGATCAATCCATGTGACAGAAAATTTGTGTGAATACCTTGAGAATCAATACTAATGAGAATAGGTAGCAACTCTCTGTAAAGATAATCACTGAGCTGCAGACAGGCACATAGAAAAGACAATCACACTCTCAAAATTAAATTTTTGGCCACAGCCTTACGCAGAAAATGAGAGCACACACACATTCGCACAATCACTCAGACACAACTCATGCACGCTTGACTGCCATCTCCAACCGCTTTGTATACAGCCTCTGAGAATCAGATCCAAAAAAAAACCACTCCTCACACCTCTCTGTCTCTCGTTGGCAGGCTACCCTAGCAGCAAGAAGTGGTGGCAGCATCAACTGCAAGCTGAGGGGCGTGATAGGAAGGGGAGAAGCAGTAGGAATGAGAGAGTAGGGAAGCAGCGCATGTACTCAGCTGCACCTAGCCAGCAACGATGCATGACATCTCAATAAATAAAACATTTCATCTACTGAGACAAAAACAAGGTTTTTCCAGATTTTTTTTCCAAATTCCTCTGATATTTCCCTGGCACATTTGAAATTCACTGATTTCCAGAACTTGTGGCAGCCCTGTGTATTACCCAGTACCAACAACAACAATAATAATAATAATAATAAATGTCATAGTAATTACACAAGGCAGTTCGAATTGGTTTGCCCATACCTTCTTTTCTTTACTTAGTTGTGATTAATACTCATTACGTTTACCAAAATAGAAATGAACAAAAGACTCCCTTTCTCACTGTGTCTGATATTGCTTTATGTCTTTAAACTGGATTACATGAGTATGTCTCTGAAATGAGCCACAACTTACTTTATGAAATGGCACCTTTGCTCCATCAGCTGTTCCTTCAATTTCTCTCACATACTGAGGAAAGTTCTCACGAACTGAGGCCAGTGTTTCATCATAAATTTTCTTGCCTTCAGGAGTTTGGTAAATTGGAAGAAACACTTTATTCAGTTCATCTGATGTATCCAAGTAGCTGTGTATGAGTCCACTAAATGTACGACCCTGGTAAAAAAAGAGGATATTCATTAATAAAATACCATATTTCATCAAAAAATAATTTGTGACTATAACTTACTTCCTGTACCACATTCAAGCACAAATTACAATAGCACATTATGTTAATAAACTAAAAATATTCTGCCTGATTAGCCATGCGGTCTAATGCACTGCTTTCCAGGTGGGAAGACATGCCAGTACCCGGCACGAATCCACCCAGTGGATTAGTGTCGAGGTCCGGTATGCCGCCCAGTCTGTTGATGGTTTTTATGGTGGTTTTCCATCTGCCTCAGAAAGTGCGGGCTGGTTCCCCTTATTCCACTGAATTTACACTATGTCGGCGACTGCTGCACAAAAACTATCTCCACGTACACGTACACTACAATTACTCTACCACACAAACATTGGGGTTACACTCGTCTGGTGTGAGATGTTCCTGGGGTGGTGAGGTGGGGGGTGGGTGAGGTGGGTGGGGGGGTGGGGGGGGGGGGGGGGGCACTTGGGCCGAACAACACAATAACCCTGGGTTCCATGTGGGGCAGCGGTGGGGTGAATGGACTGCTGTAGCCTGTTGTGGGGCTGTGAACCATTGAGGGCTATGGCGGGGACGAAGCCTCTCCATCATTTCTAGGGCTCCAGTTCTATACAATACAATACAACTAAAAAGATGCTTCTTGGAAATTACATCAGTAACAACAGAAGTGTTAGTAATTTTTGATAAGTAAGTAATGAATAAATGTTTATTTTTAATTATCTATAACAGTTCGGTGCAAAATCATATTAAATCTGTCACCTACTGTTGTTAATTATTTTTTAGTTTTTGATGATTATGGGAACATCAAATAATAATGATGAACATTTCTAAAAGATTAAGTCTGTGTACTAGATTGAAAAGTTAAACTAGATGTTTGACATCTGTGTACAACACCTTACCACATCAATATACATTACAGGCTGTCAAAAATCTTCAATCAGTCACTACTTTTTTCCATTATTTCAAATTCAAGGGCGCTCATGCACACTTGGGTGAATGAGCTCTACTGAAAGAAGGGACATCGTGGAGGTTGCGGCTAGTTCTATTTCATTTTATTCTCTCTTTTCTTCCTGTCCATTCTGTTCCTGTCCTCTTTACTCAACATACAATTATTTTTTGATAACGGCCAAATTACAAAAAAAAATCTGTAGAATTGCTGTGGATACTCAAATGCCACCTAACAACTGGTGTATGAAAAATTTAGAAAAAACCTTCCCAATTTACTCAAAAAAATATACTTCTTACTACATTCAAGTGCATTGAAATCATCATGAGATACTGACTCCCATTTCTCCCATCCTAATACCGGTACCCCTTTCTTAACAGCCTTTACCCACTCCACACTAAAATTACCTTAGGTTCGATGGGCGAGACTTCCAGGATAATCTCTAAAAAGGGCAATCACAGAGATTGCAAAGAAAAACATAGGTACAAAGAAGGTAACTGTGAAGAGACCATAGGTAACAGAAGAAATACTTCAGCTGATAGATGAAAGAAGGAAGTACAAAAATGTTCAGGGAAATTTATGAATAAGAAATACAAGTCACTGAGGAATGAAATAAATAGGAAGGGCAAGCAAGTTAAGACAAAATGGCTGTCTGAAAAATTTGAAGAAACTGAAAAAAGAAATGATTATCAGAAGGACTGACTCAGCATACAGGAAAGTTTAAACAACCTTCGGAGCAAGGGTGGTAACATTAAGAGTGCAATGGGAATTTGACTGTTATATGCAGAGGAGAGAGCAGATAGGTGGAAAGAGTACATTGAAGGCCTCTATGAGGGAGAAGATTTGTCTGATGTGATAGAAGGAGAAACAGGGTTCAATATAGAAGAGATAGGGGATCCAGTATTAGAATCAGAATTTAAGAGAGTTTGGAGGACTTAAGATCAAATAAGGTAGAAGGGACAGACAACATTCCATCAGAATTTCTAAAATCACTGGGGGAAGCAACAAAATGACTATTCATGTTGGTGTGTAGAATGTATGAGTCTGACAACGACCATCTGACTTTTGGAAAAATATCATCCACACAATTCCAAAGACTGCAAGAGCTGACAAGTGTGAGAATTATTGCACAGTCAGTTTAACAGCTCATGCATTGAAGTTGCTGACAAGAATAATATACAGAAGAATGGAAAAGAAAATTGAGGATGTGCTAATTGATAATCAATTTGGCTTTAGAAAAGGTAAAAGCACCAGACAGGCAATTCTGATGTTTCAGTTCATAATGGAAGCAAGAATAAAGAAAAATCAAGACATGTCCATGGGATTTGTCAATCTGGAGGGTAATATACGATATGTACAAAAGCCAAGAGGGAATAATAAGAGTGGATGACCAAGAACAAAGCACTTGGATTAAGAAGGGTGTATGGCAGGGATGTAGTCTTTCCCCCCTACTGTTCAATCTTTACATCGAAGAAGCAATGATGGAAACAGAAGAACAGTGGAATTAAAATTCAAGGTGAAAGGATATCAATGGTACGATTCGCTGATGACATTGCTATCCTGTGTGAAAGTGAAGAAGAATTACATGGTATACTGAATGAATAAACAATCTAATGAGTACAGAATACAGATTGAGAGTAAACTGAAGAAAGACAGAAGTAATGAGAAGTAGCAGAAATGAGAACAGCAAAAAACTTAACATCAGGATTGATAGTCATGAAGTAGATGAAGTAAAGGGATTCTGCTACCTTGGCAGCAAAATAACCAATGACATATGGAGCAAGGAGGACATCAAAAGCAGACTAGCACTGGCAAAAAGGGTATTCGTGGCTGAGAGAAGTCTACTAGTATCAAACATAGACCTTAATTTGAGGAAGAAATTTCTGAGAATGTACATCCGGAGCACAGCAGCAATGTATGGTAGTGAAACATGGACTGTGGGAAAAGTAGAACAGAAGAGAATCAAAGCATTTGAGATATGATACTACAGGCAAATGTCAAAAATTAGGTGGACTGATAATATAAGGAGAGAGGAGGTACTGCGCAAAATCGGAGAGGAAAGGAATCTGAGTAAAACATGGACAAGGAGAAGGGACATGATGATAGAATATGTGTTAAGACACCAGGGAATTACTTCCATGGAACTAGGCTTAGAGCAGTGGACACTATATCTGTGTTGCAGGAGTTCTCCAAATATGTTTACAAATTTGTCAGAACTGTTACAAACAAATAGCCTTCCACTGAGTTGACCAAAAATAGATTTCCTGAACAATTTTCTTCTGTTACACCAACAAATGCAAAACAAATCACGGACCAATACTCTTCTATTAATTCATTCATTCACTTTTTACCACAGATCCCATCAAGAAGTAAAATCAGGGATGAGGAATGAGTAAAGTTATACTTTAAGAAAAGGGAACAACTTTTACTAACATAATAGTAGGCTGCATTATATTATATATAAATAATCATTAAACTGTTTGTTAAAAATTCCTGCTTGTCTCAGCTAAACTAGTAAATTAACAGAAAAGTTACTAAAACAAATGGTTCCTCAGTTATACTGAAATTCTGGTAATTAATCTGTTATTGGTCTTTATTACTTACACAAATACATTGTTATTTTTAAATGAAACAATTAGATATATCTGTAAACCACAGGCTTGCTCACAAAACACTACCACTTGTCATGTACCTGGTACACTTTTCCACCCTGAAATTTAGATAAATTGTAGGAATGACTGGTGAGGTATTTTTTATTTTCTTTGAGCTGGTTGCAATTCTCTGCTGTTTGCTTTGTGTTAGACGGGAGCCTGTTGAAGATGTTTGGTCAAATTACATTTCCCTACTCTGAACCCTGGGGATGGAGGCAAAGTCTGCATGAAATTTTTGTGTGTATCTTGTATTGTGATTATGTAAATCACAGTAAATCTTGTACTGCTGAGAATTTCAAAATCCTTAAAGAGATTTCTACAAGGTGCATGGTTATCTAATTTATACAATATTCAGTTACTTGATTTAGAAGGATAAATACTTTCTTTTCTTTTACTGTGCTGTCCCAGAAGATAATGCCATTACAAAAATTTTCAAAAGATGCTTACAGCCTTGCCATTATGGAAACACTATCAGAGGTATTTTGAGTGTAAAATATACTAAACTGACCTTCTTGATCAATTTATGTAATTGATGCAGTCATCTTTGAAAGGACCTTACTCCAAAATCTTATGTTTCAGGAACCAAGGAAAACATTCTGCGAGTGAGTGTATGGAGTGCAACAGGATGGGCTTTCCGATGTGTAAAGAACAGAATGAAATGGGTATTTTGGCATTACTGCAGTTGCGAAGTTTTTCAATCTCTTTGAAAAAAATAAGTCCAAAGTATTGGAATAAGGTCCTTTTCTTGAGGAAGTAATTCATTTGCAAGGTCAAGTTACTTCTTTAGTAGTGTTTTAAGATGTTCCTTTTTTAAGTAATAGTTTCTTTTTCAGTATTGCAACTCTAATCAAAGCGCATACAAAACAGTTTCAAAATCGTCATCATCAACAGCACTGTTATGCACAGGTCATTTCATCAAACCACCATAGAAAGTGTTATATTCATGCAGGATATAATCAAGCAAGTGTTGTATGTCTTGCATTTTGTTCCCATTAATAGCCACTGGTCCTGTGAAAGTCTTTTCAAAAATAAAAACAAAAGGCACTTGTGGAAATGAAGGATTCTTGGTACTTTCACTTGTTTCTGACCAATATTTGTTGCTATTTCACCTCTCACAATACTGTTCAGAAATAATAACAGTTGAACCACAGAAATTTAGCGCATAGTGAATCACATATTTGATAGATGAAATGCAAATATGATCACTATTGAAAGGGCATTATTTCAGGAGTGAAATCCTTTCAAAATGTCTAGGTATATAGAATCTGGTACTGTTCTTAACTTACTTTGTTGAAATTTGGAATAATGCCCTTAAAAAAAGGCCTGTATCAGTTGTTGACTCTGCTTTCACTTGTCCTCCAACTGAGTGATGAGATTAACACAAAGCTTTTTTAAGTGTGCAGCCATTATTCGTACTTATGGTGCCAACAGGTCATATTTGCTTGTTCAGAACTGTATAAATTGAGCTTTTATTAGATTAAGATTTTTTTTGGAACCAAATGTAGGCCTGTTGAGTTATCAACTTGTGTATGTCAGAATAAGGCAGAGTTTAGATCCTTCATTATTATATTTGTATCATCAGCAGTTTTGCATCCATCCCTTAAAATCATTGGTAGATTATTTACACTACTCTACAAGACTTAAGCATTAGGCAGATGAAGTAACACAACACATTAACTACTTGGTGGAAATGAATGAAAATGCAGGAGCATGTTGCTAAAAGTCTTCCAGTCATACACAGAAAACTGGATGTCACATGCCATGAGGTCAGCACCAGATGACCGTGCAACAGGTAAGAAGGGACCCAAGTCAAATATCAAACACAGTTGCTATCACATTTACCAGGAATGAAAGGCACACAGTCTTGCTCTCCACAGTGGCAAGGGAACTGCATGGGGATGATCTCTTTGTCCGAAGAATAGTATGTTGTGTTCAAAGAGATTTCGGGATATGATATTTCAACTGGACGGCCACCAATCATCTTCAGGTGAGCCATTGAAGACTGATGAAGACCTCTGCCCCACCTTATATCATATGCTGATAGTATAGCTGTGCATACATCAGAGTCACAGTGACATAAGGACCATAATGCCTGTTGGCAGTGACCTCATTCATGGAACTGCAAAGATCAGCTGTCTTCAGCACTGCCTCTTGCCACAGTAATCAGAGTATGTTGTGTTCTGTAGCTGTCTGTACACTTGAAGCAAGTGTATGCAAGAGCATAGGGATGGATCAACAAAGAGTAAGGTCGCTTGCTCTTCTCAGATGTGAGCAGATTCAGTTTGAGTAGTGATTCTAGTCATACCCTCATATGGAGAGGTGGGAATACATAATGCACCCAGGAAAATGATCAAACATGATCATTTTGGTGGTCCAGATGTTATGGTGTGAGCAGACATAATCTTTGATATTGGTACACCCACCAGTCAACTACATTGTGTCTCTGTACTCCTTAGCCATGAGTATTTTTTCAGGGTTGAACTCAGCCCTGGCTTCATTTTCATGAATGACAATGCATGAGCACATCAAACAGCGTACGTGGAGTGCCTTTTGGAATGAGGGGATATTCGATGAATGGACTGGCCCGCCTGTTCCCCTGACTTAAATGCATTCAAGCATGTGTGGGATGTGTTTGGGACATGCACTGCAGCATGTCCACATGCAGCAATGACCATCCAGCAGTTGTCAGTCATGCTGGTGGAGGAATGACGGAATGCCCCAACAAAAGAACTCCTCACCAACCTTTGGCCTATTGTAATGACCAGGGGACCATAATAAATCACAGTGATTTAAGTGTAGTTCTTGTCTTTAAATAAAAGTGTAATTTCTGTTGATCTGTGTATTTCTTTCAATTATCTCCGGTACTATATTGCAGCAGTTCTTTCTATGTATGGTCCAAGTTTCATTGAGCTATGTTGCTTGGCAGTGACACATCATCTGATATGCACATCATGTTTTGCACATCAGTGTTCATAGGTTACAAACATAAACACAGCCAGAACTGAACCTCCACATGTTACAAGGGCTCATTCAGAGTTTAATTTTATTTCTGTAGTATAGAGTGCACCTGAGTGGGTCAGGTGTGCAGCACACATCAGAGGTGTTACCCAGATAACTGACCATTTGTGGGGTGCACACAAGGGCTTTTTAGACTAGGCTGTAGGAAACCCAGAAGCATCAGTGTAAGATGAAGAGAAATGCCTCCCAAAGGTAAGAGTAGTGGTTAATTGCCGAAGCATTTTCAACACAGTGCCTGAGTTCAAAATGCTCCTGAAAAGCAGTGAAGCCCATGTCATGCCAGGTACAGCAAGCTGGCTGAAGCCTGAGATTGATAGCAGTGAGATTTTTGGGGAAATTTAATAGTATACCAAAAGGATACGATAATGGGAAATGGAGGTGGCTTATCAGGAATAGGCAAAAAATAGTAATTGGATTCTTCTATCAACCACATGACTTATATCCTGATGTAACTGAGAACTTAAGAGAAATCCTCAGTTCACTTGTATGTAAGTACCCCAATCATATTGTAATCATCGGTGTAGACTTTAATCATTGAACAATCAACTGGAAAAATTACAGGTTTGTTAGTGGTGTACATGATAAGACATCCTGTGAAACATCAGTAAATGTTTTCTCTGAAAAATACCTAGAACACTTAGTTCAAAACCCCACCAATGATAGAAATATATTGGATCTAATGGCAACAAACAGAGGTGGCCTCTTTGAGGATGTCCACATCGAAACAGGAATTGGTGATCATGATGCAGTTGTGGCAACTATGATTACCTAAGTAAAAAAGGCAACTAAAACAAGCAGAAAAATATAGTAAACTAGTTAAAAAATCAGTAATGTCATATCAATGAGGAACTTGAAACTTTTAGCACAGAGCAGGAGCATATAGAGGAACTATGGCTTAAGTTTAAAACAATAGTTAACCATGCACTGTATAGAGACATATCCGGTGAACAGTTCATAATGGAAGGGATTCTCCATGGGATAAAGTCACCATAGAGAAACTCCCAAATAAACAGACTACTGCATAATAGGTGTAAAACAAAGCATAGGACAATAGGTAGGGAGAAGCTGAATGAAATGCATTTAGCTGTCAAGAGAGCAAAGCATGAATGCTTCAGTGACTACTGCAGCAGAATATTGTTAAACAATCTTTCAAGTCACCCCCTAGCAAATGAGACAGGAACTGAAGTTGGGGCTAGGAAGGCAAAAGCTGAAATGATTAACTCTGTTTTCAAATGTTCCTTTACAAAGGAAAACTCAGGAGAATCGACCCAATTTAATCCCAATACTACTTAAAAGATAAGTGAAATAAGAATTAGTTTCAGTGGTGCTGAGAAACAGCTGAAACCATTAAAATTGAACAAAGCTCCATGGCCCAATGGAATCCTTATCAGATTCTATATTGAATTTATGGCTGAGTTAGCCCCCTCTTCTAACTATAATCTATTGTACATCCCTCAAAACAAAAAACCATACCCAGAAATTGGAAGAAAGCACAGGTAATATAAGTTTACAAGGGTAGTAGTAGTGATCCACGAAACTACCATTCAATACCTTTGACATCGATTTGTTGTACAATCTCAGAACATTTTCTCAGCTCAAACATAATGAGGTATTTCGAACAGAATGACCAACATGGATTCCAAAACATCACTCATGTGAAACCAGCTTGCACTCTTCTCATCTACATCTACATGGATACTCTGCAAATCACATTTAATTGCCTGGCAAAGGGTTCATCGAACCACCTTCACAAGTCTCTATTATTCCAATCTCATATAGTGTGCGGAAAGAATGAACACCTATATCTTTCCATATGAGCTCTTTTTTCCCTTATTTTATCATGGTGATCACTTCTCCCTATGTAGGTGAATTTTGTGAGAAGATTCCATCGCAACAAAAAAGCCTTTCTTTTCATGATTTCCAGCCCAAATCCTGCATCATTTCTGTGACACTCTCTCCCATATTTCGCGATAATACAAACTGTGCTGCCTTTCTTTGAACTTTTTCAATTTACTCCGTCAGTCCTGTCTGGTAAGGATCCCCCACCGCGCAGCAGTATTCTAAAAGAGGACGGACAAGCGTAGTGTAGGCAGTCTCCTTAGTAGGTCTGTTACATTTTCTAAGTGTCCTGCCAATAAAACGCAGCCTCTGGTTAGCCTTCCCCACAACATTTTCTATGTGTTCTTCCCAATTTAAGTTGTTTGTAATTGTAATACCTAGGTATTTAGTTGAATTTACAGCTTTTAGATTAGACTGATTTATAATGTAACTGAAGTTTAATGAGTTCCTTTTAGCTCTCCTTTTCGTTATTTAGGGTCGACTGCCACTTTTTGCACCATTCAGATATTTTTTCTAAATCATTTTGTAGTTTGTTTTGATCTTATGATGACTTTATTAGTCGATAAACAACAGCGTCATCTGCAAACAACTGAAGACGGCTGCTCAGATTGACTCTCAAATCATTTATGTAGATAAGGAACAGCAAAGCGCCTATAACACTACCTTGGGGAATGCCTGGAATCACTTCTGTTTTACTCAATGACTTTCCGTCAATTACTACATCACATGACACACTAAACGCTTTGGATCAAGGCAGTCAGACAGATGCAGTATTTCATGATGTTCAGAAAGTGTTTGACTCAGTACCACACGTATGCTCATTGTCAAAAGTTCAGTCATATGTGGTATCGAGTGAAATTTATGACTGTCTTTAGGACTTTTTGGTAGGGACAACACAACATGTCGTCTTGGATGGGGAGTCACCATCAGATGTAGAAGTAACTACAAGTGTGCCCCCAGTGAAGCGTCTTGGGACCACTGCTGTTTGTGCTGTATATTCATGACCTTGCACATAATATTAACAGTAATCTCAGACTTTCTGCAGTACTATAAGCTGCATAAATATTCAGTCAGATCTCAATAAGATTTCAAAGTGGTGCAAAGATTGGCAACTTGCTTTAATGTCCAGAAATGTAAAACTGTGCATTTACAACATAAAAAATGTAGTGCCCTATGACTATAAAATCAATGAGTGACAGTTGGAATCGGCCACCTCATACAAATACCTGTAACACTTTGTAGGGATGTGGATCAGAATGATCACATGAGCTCAGTCGTGAGTAAAGCAGGTGTTAGCCATCAGTTTACTGGTAGAATACTAGGGAAGTGCAATCAGTCAACAAAGGAGATGGCTTACAAATCACTCTTGTGACCCATTCTAGAATACTACTTAAGTGTGTGGGATCTTTACCAAATAGGACTAACAGGGGATATTTAACATATACAGAGAAGGGCAGCACGAATGGTCACAGGTTTGTTTGACCCATGGGAGAACATTACAGTGATGCTGAAGAAACCGAACAAGCAGGCTCTCGCAAAAGTCTGCTGACAATGTTTGAAGGGCCATCTTTAAATGATGACCCTAGGAATACGTTACAATCCCCTGTGTATTGCTCACACAGGGATTGTGAGGACAAGATCAGAATAATTATAGCATGGACAGAGGTATTCAAATGGTCATTCTTCCTGTGCTTGATACATAAATGGAATGGGAAGGAACCCCATTAACTGGTAAAATGTTTGTGGACATAGATGTAGATGTAGACAGTCTGTCACTGTGTCCCTCTGACTACTGTTATAAAAAAGGGACAGCATGCCAGAGGGATGCGAGCAATACCATCTTATTATAAGAATAGAGTTTTATAATCCCCATGCTCAAAGGTTGTGGGAAACACACAGAATATACAATAATTCTTGTTTACCTCTGCCATGATTTCATTAGAGATATCTTGTATGCTGTTCTTTGTGAACCCTTAAGAAAGGCAATAATTTAGCAGTAAAGGAGATGCCTCATTGAACAGTAGATATATTGAGTCGTTGATAGGCAGTTTTCAGACACACACACACACACACACACACACACACACACACACACACACACACACACACACAGACCCTTGTACCTACACTGTGACAGCTGAACACACAATGCTAAGATCAGGTGGACTAGTGGGGAGGGTTTACATTGGGTATGGTGGATACAGAGAGAAAGAGGTGGGAAACAGGAGGACGAGTTGCTGGTAGCTCAAGGGACTGCAGCCAGTGTGTGGGATAAGAATGCGGAAGAGGGGTGGGGGACAGCAAGTGTACATGATAGGAATGCAACTCACAGACTCCAGAGTTTGTGAGTTGTGTGGTGCACAATGACAATGATGTGAAGGCATGGATTGGGAGGGAGTGACAGGATAGAGGAGGGAGAGTCTGTTGGGTAGAGGATGTGGGTGCAGTAGGTTAGAGGAGACTGAGGCCAGGAATATTACAGAAGGGAAGGATGTATTCCTGTGTAGTTGTATCAGTATAGATGAGAAAATCTGGTGCTGGGGGGGGGGGGGGGGGAGAAGGGGGGGGGGAGAAGGGGGGGGGGGGAAGGATCCACTTGGCACAAGTTTTGAAGCAACTACTGTACCAGAGCATGTTGTGCTCAGTGGTATGTTCCACCACTGGGTGGTCAATTCTGTTGGTGGTGACCATTTACAATGGCATACAGTCAGTTGGTGGTTATGACGTAAAATACTATGCAGTAATTGCAACAAGCCTTTATATGACATGGCTGCTTTCACAGGTGGCCCTGTCTCTGTTGAGATAGGATAAGGCTGTGAGAGAGCCAGAGTACGATGTGCTGGATGAGTGAATTAGGCAGTTATTGCATCCGAGTACCATATTTACTCGAATCTAAGCCGCACTCGAATCTAAGCCGCACCTGAAAAATGAGACTCAAAATCAAGGAAAAAAAAATTTCCCGAATCTAAGCCGCACCTGAAATTTGAGACTCGAAATTCAAGGGGGGAGAAAAGTTTTAGGCCGCACCTCCAAATCGAAACAAAGTTGGTCCATTATAATATGAGACACAATTTAGGTCGAATGAATGACGATACAGCTACAGTAGTTTGGTTCGAGTTGTAAGCTTAGCAGTTAAGCTTTACCAGGTAGCCATTGCTATGCGTCAGGCGCTCCGTCCGTATTTATACGCGTACCCTTCCTTTTTCACGTGCTTCATCTGATTTGAATCGATTGCTTATTTTGCTTTGATCTGATAAGTGCCGTTTTCTTTGTTATAGGTGTTTACGCCACTGTAAGCTGAAAATGCATTACTGTACTGTGTCATGCACTGTTTGTCGCATTCTGATAATGAGTGTTTACGGCCTGTCGCCGCTCGCGGCATGGCTTGCTTTTGTGCGCGCTACCGCCGCTTACAATTAAAAAAAAAAAAAAAAAAAAAAAAGAGAGAGACAGAGAGAGAGAGAGGAATCGTCTCATTAGCGAAACAATGGCAAGAGACTGCTATATGTTGTTACTTACACTGCTGCTTTCTTTGATAATGATCAACAAGAACCAAATAATAGACTGTGTATGATAGAACATGTTCTGAACGAGAGTTACGCGAAAATTTTTCTCCGTTTGAAAATCTTTGCGGCCGCTTCTTTAGTACATCAAATTCTGCACAGAAATTAGTCATCTTAGATTTAAAAATCTAGTCGGTTGCCGTGCTTCATTTCTGACTGCATCACTATTAGGCATAAAAATAATACGAATATAAACATGACACGATACGTATATTCTTCCGCGTTTGCTGTTGTCTTGCTCTAGTTTCATAGTTTATTAGGCAGACAGGATTTAAATGAGATAGCAGCAAACACGAAAGAATACATGGCAAAATGTTTATATTCGTATTATTCTTATGGTCAAGAGAATAGTGCATGTGATTCACATTTCATCAGGTTCCTATTAGCAACCATCTTTTCTCACAGGTAGGAAAAAATTCAGAACGTAGAGTTGGCCATATTGACAAACATCCCAAACAGTCTTGCCAGTCGTATTTTCGTAGTACATTGAAATTCTGCTACATTCGAAGATGAACAATACGGAATTTGTATTTACTTCGTTGGATAATGTATGAAAATGGTCGAAACTCGGGACGGAGAAAAAAAAGCTTGTTTTCCACCTTTTTTTAAAATTTATTTATTGACGCAGAGGTTTTGGCGCCAGTATTTATCTTTGTATCTACAAAGCATGCTACATATATTCGACGGCAGAAGTTAGTTGTGGCGGCACCTACTAACATTTTTCAGAACTTCTGCTTGCTTTGCACTCGATTCTAAGCCGCAGGCGGTTTTTTGGATTCCAAAAACTGGAAAAAAAGTGCGGCTTAGATTCGAGTAAATACGGTATTCCTCAGGGATACAAACCCTGTGGGATCCAGTATACCTAGATCCAAGCTGCTGTCAGCCTCACCCCTTTGACTTGGCAGCAGTTCAGGGGCTTTGTGCAGCTGTTGTGACGGGTGATTTCATTGGGGAAATTGTAGCGGTGTGGGAATTGGGGAAGCAAACGAGACTCTTCCATTCTTTTGCAGGGTTTGCTCAAGAGATAGGATTATAGCTGAACAGTATGAGAAAATTAGAGCCCTTCAGGCTGATTTGGACAGAGCAAGGGAGGAATTGAAGAGGTTAAGGGGGGAGGAGGGTAAACAGCAGTGGGAAGTGGTAGCTGGGAACAGGGGCCACAGAAGGAGAACAGTGTCTGACAGTTCCCCAATTGGCACAACAAATAGATTTGCCTTGCTACCACAGTTAAGTAAGGAAGAGGCTCCAGTAGAAGTAGATGTAGTTAAGATGCAACAGAATCTTACCAGGAAACCAACTGTTTCAAAAAAAAGTAGAAAGTAAGAGGAAGGTTCTGTTGGTAGGTAGCAGCCATGGAAGAGGCGTGGGCCAGATTTTGCAGGAAAAATTAGGTGACAGGTACCACGTCAGAAACTTTTTCAAGCCAAGTGCATGTCTTAGCCAGGTGGTAGAGGATATAGGTTCCTTGTGCAAGGGTTTCTCAAAGAAGGATCATGTGATGATAGTGGGTGGAGTGGGAAACAGTTTTGATAAGGATCAGGGCTACAGTATTGAGTGTGACCTGGTGAAAATAGCTTCTGCAACGACCCATACCAATTTTGGGCTGGTGCCTGCTTTCACGTGGCATGATCAGTCCCAGTTGAACCGCTCTGTCAGGAGGGTAAATATGGGGTTGGATCAGTTGCGTAGAGCGGCCACTCTGTCAGACATTGGATTGGTTCCTGTCGAATCTATTGATAGGGGGGATTTCACTAGGCATGGCCTACAGCTAAATAGGAAAGGGAAGGGTAAACTGGCAGGGTTGTTAGAGAAATCCATCAGGGAGGACACTAGTACTCATGATGTACCTCTTTTTTAGACTAATATCAGTGTCCAATGAGAAGTTCAGGCAGGCAGGTGCTAAAGAAGTCCAAAACTCACAAGATTCTCATAACAGGAAAGTAAATAATAATGTTACCAAATTTAACCAAAATATTGGTGGATTAAAGAAAAAAGTAGATTCTCACAAAAGTAAAATAAAAAATAATGTTACCATTTTTCACCAAAATATTCCAGGATTGAAGAATAAAATAGATGAGCCCCTGGTTTGTTTAGATGACATTGAATCTGATAATGTAATAGATGTACTATGCCTGTCTGAGCATCACATTGTGTCTGATATGGAAAAGATACATATCAATGGTTATAAACCAGCTGCACATATGCGTAGAGAGAATAAGGTGAGAGGAGAAGTTGCCATATATGTTAAAAGTTATCACTGTGTAAGAAGCTTACATACAAAAAAGTTTTGTCTAGGGCAACATACAGAAGCATGTGCCTGTCAACTTAAACTGAAAGAGAGCGCTTTTATAATTGTAACAGTATATAGGTCCCCTCCAGGAAACTTTCATTTATTCCTGGAAAACTTGGATGCCTTGTTGTGCTATCTGTCAGAGAGGGGAAAGCAAATTATTATTTGTGGGGGCTTCAATGTTGATTCACTGAAAGAGGGTAATAGGAAGAATGACCTGGAAGTCTTGCTCGGTTCTTTCAATTTGACATCTGTCATTAATTTTCCTACTCGGGTAGTAAAGGACAGCAGCACATTGATAGATAACACTTTTATAGACCAAGATAAGTTTAAAAACATAAATTCTTGTCCTGTTGAGAATGGCCATTCTGATCATGGTGCTCAGCTAGTTACAGTATATGACAGCTCCATTCAGTAATTCAAAACTACCCTCCAAAGTTGTGCATTCAATTAATGTAATGACTCAACCATTAGAAATTTCAGAGAAAATCTTCAGCAGTTAGACTGGGATGAGGTGTACAAGGAACCTGATGCTAATTTAAAATATAACTTATTTCATATACACTTGTAAGAGAATTTGAAAACTGTTTCTCCAAGAAAGTAGTTAAATCTAATCATAAGAAACCATGCAAAAAACCTGAGCTTACTAAAGGAATAAAAATATCCTGTAACCACAAAAGGGAACTGTATCTAACAACAAGAAAGAGTAATGACCCAGAAACAGTCAAATATTATAAAAACTACTGTGTTACATGAAGAAAGGTTATTAAAAAGTCCAGAAGCATGTGCATCATGTCTGAGATTAATACTACTGATAACAAAATCAAAAATATTTGGAATATTATTACAAGGGAGACAGGGCAACCAAGAGTACAGGCTGACGGCATTACCATCAAAGCGAATGGAAACTTGACAAACAACAAGCCGGAAGTTGAAAACATTTTGAATAATCATTTTTTAAATGTTGTAGAGAAAATGGGATCTAAATGTTCATTAGAAGAAGCAAGGCAGTTAATGGAAGAGGCTTTATCCATACCATTTGATACAACTGAAATCCCACCCACCTCTTCTTCTGAAATTAGGAAGATAATAAACTCTCTCAAGAATAAAAGCTCACATGGAATTGATGGCATTTCAAGCAGGATAATAAAAGCTTGTTCCCAAGAGATAAGTGGGATTCTTAGCTCTCTGAAGCAGGGTATTTTCCCAGATAGACTGAAGTATGCCATTGTTAAACCACTACATAAAAAAGGGGATACATCTGATGTCAACAACTACCACTCAATCTCTCTTCTGACTGCCTAATCTAAAATTCTTGAATAAGTAATGTATTGTAGAGTACCTTCACACCTTTGTAAAAATAACGTTTTAACAAACTGTCAGTTTGGTTTCCAGAAAGGTTTTTCAACAGAAAATGCTAAATATACTTTCACTAATGAAATATTAAATGTTCTGAGTAACCGGAAGTCACCCGTTGGGATTTTTTGTGATCTCTAAAAGGCTTCTGATTGTGTAAATCATGGAATACTTCTAGATAAGCTCAAGTGCTGTGGTATGAATGGGACAGCACTCAAATGGTTTAAATCATGCCTAACTGCAAGAGTGCAGAAAGTTGAAATAAGCAGTTCACATAATATGCAAAAAAACTGGTGATTTCTCAAACTGGGGAACAATCAAGAATGGGGTGCTGCGAGGTTCGGTCTTGAGTCCTCTGCTGTTCTTAATATATATTAATGACTTGCCATTCTATATTCATGAAGATGCAAAGCTGGTGCTTTTTGCTGATGATACACGTATAGCTATCACACCCAACAGACAAGAATTAACTGGTGAAATTGTAAATGATGTTTTTCAGAAAATCATTAAGTGGTTCTCTGCAAATGGGCTCTCATTAAACTTTGGCAAAACACAGTACATACAGTTCCACACAGTAAATGGAATGACACCATTAATAAATATAGACATCTATCAGAAATCAGTAGCTAAGGTAGAATATTCAAAATTTCTATGTGTATGCATTGATGAGGGGTTGAACTGCAAAAAACACATTGAAGATCTGCTGAAATGTTTGAGTTCAGCTACTTATGCTATTAGGGTCATTGCAAATTTTGGCGATATACATCTCAGTAAATTAGCTTACCACACCTATTTTCATTCTCTGCTTTTGTATGGCATCGTATTCTGGGGTAACTCATCATTGAGTAAAAGAGTGTTCATTGCACAAAAGTGTGTAATCAGAATAATTGCTGGAGTTCATTCAAGATTATCCTGTAGACACTTATTTAAAGAGCTAGAGATCTTCACTGTAGCCTCACAATATCTATATTCACTTATGAAATTTGTTATTAACAATCCGAACGAATTCAAAAGTAATTGCAGTGTATATGGCTACAACACTAGGAGAAAGGATGATCTTCACTACTCAAGGTTAAATCTAACTTTGGCTCAGAAGGGGGTAAATTATGCTGCCACAAAAGTCTTTGGTCACTTTCCTAATAGCATCAAAAGTCTGACAGATACCCATATAGCATTTAAAAGGAAATTAAAAGAATTTCTTAATGGCAACTCCTTCTACTCATTAGATGATTTTTTGGATATGGTAAGTGGGTAATTTAAAATAAAAATTAAATTAAATTAAACTAAAAATATTAAATCTTAAGTGTCGTGTAAAATTTTGTGTAATGTGTCTTGTATAGACACCTTTTATTAACCTAACACGTTCCACATCATTACGAAGTGTCGTATTCATGATCTATGGAACAAGTACTAATCTAATCTAGTTCCTCTGATGGCGCATTACAGATGCTAACTGCAGAACTTCTGATCTGCTGTTGATCATGTCTTCTGTCAGGGATATTAAATCCCCCTCCTCTTCCGAAATCGACATGTAGGGATGGAGTGGCGTCACATTGCACAAGTGGATCTACGAACATCGGCTCAGGCTGACCCTGTCAGGAGGCCTGGTTAAGGACTCCAGGAACAGTGGGGGCAGCAGTGTGCTCAAAGCAGCAGTAGAGACCTCTGGTGCCACCAGGGTAAGGGAAGATTAGTATAGATGGAACAGATCCATTTCTATAGATGCCCAAACTGTGATCCTGACTCCCAAACTGTGATTCCTCACCCATCCACTGGTGGCAGGGGCACAAGGAAAGAGGTCATACCAAGACACATGACATGTTGAGAGACTGCTGGTAGTGGCTCTGGTGTCTGGTCTAAGGACCAGAGGCAGAATAGGAGGGCAGGGGTGGTGACTGCGAGGGCAGCTGTGGTTGGAGCTAGATGCAATGATGGATCTGTTGGATGTGCCCAACCATGATGTCAATCATCTGACAGTCCTTGTGTCCTACAACAACCCTTTTGTCCACCCCAGATGCTTGCAAAATGTGCATGCCCAGACACAGGTGCCTGTACGCAGAATGGGTACAATTACAGGATGATGGAGGTCCAACAGGACTTGATTCCAGTGGAATGTATGATTTTGTCTGGAGTGACCCCATTAATGGGGCCGAACCTATATGTAACTAGGGAGCTGTGCATGGTATCCTCAGTTGATGATACCTGTGAGGCCTTCTGCATCTGGGTTCTGAATGTGCACACCATCTGCTCAGACTTAACATTGGAGGGGGAGAGTGGAAGGGGTTGGTGGTCTGATAGTCAATGCTATTATGGAGACAGAAGGCCAGGAATCAAGTATGTGTAAACTGGAGGCCATCTACCAATGTGACACATGAAGAAGAACCTGCAAGATGTGGGACCAGAGGAGGGCAGGTGGGACACCCCGAATGTTGGAGTCCTTCATCCTTCACAGCCAATGCTAAGATGCTGTGTGTGGTGTTGAGCTGATATTGCAGTGTAAATAATTTCAAAATGCTTGGCCAGCCTGGAATAGAAACATTATTTGACCACCTTTTCTGGACTGCCAACAAAACTTTCCTCAGGGCTAGGTTACGGGACAATGCTGAGGCAACCTCACATGTCGTCAACAGGAATTCACCCAGCATTCTTTGTAGGTACTGATCAAGGGCAAAACAAACAGTTTTCTGGGAATTGATTCCTCATCAGGGCCAAGAGAGAGGCAGGACAGGGCATCTGCATTGGCTTGTTGGGCAAAAGTACGAAAATGGATTCATGTTGCTACCCACTGAAGAACAATGCACAGCACTGCAAATACTGCACCACCTTGTCTGGGAGCTAGAGTGATTCCCGAACAATCAAGGGTTTGTGGTCAGTCAAAAGTTGGAATTTGCTGCCATACAAACACACATGATACTTCTTGACCCTATAAATGATCACTGAAGCCACCTTCTCTATTTGGGAATAGTTGAGCTGTACAGCATTTAACATTTTGGAAATAAAGGCAACTGGATGCTCAGAGATACCTGATATCTTTTGAGGAAAAAGGTGTTGCAATGCCCTACTGGGATCAATCACAGGCCTGGTGTATATGGTGTCAGTGTCACCTTGAGACTGTCTTTAAGGCACTGAAAAGCCTGTTGGCTGACACACGAATTTGGTGTCCTCCTTGTACAGTTGATTGAGAGGATGTGCAATCTGCACCACTTGGGGAGATAAACTTGGCATAGTACATGATTTTACCCCAAAACAACAACTGTTTAAGGTTAGTAGTGGCCAGCATGTTTATGATCATGTTGATGTGGCCACTCACAGGCATGATACCTTTGTGACACAGAATGTTCCCTGGTATTTAATGTTGGATGCAAAGAAACTGCACTATTCTGACTGACAAAATAACCTGCAGATGTTTTAAAAAGGGATTCAAGGTTATTGTGATGTCCAACACACAAAAAACCCAGAACAGTACTATTGTTCAAATAATTAGCATAGTGCAGAATACCTTGAATCAATTGCTCTAAATATTTTTGCACGATGGTGGGTACACTCTCAACCCAAAATAGTAACTTGTTGTACCTGTGTAGATCAAATGACTTATTCAAAACTAGAAATGATATGAAGCATCAACAAGCAGCAGTTGGAGATATGCATCCTTTAAATCTATCACTGAATAGTGGCCCCCAGCCAGTTTAGACAACAAAACCTTTGGGTGAAGCAGTAGATAAAGATCAATGTTTGACTGGGAATTAATAGTGCAATCAAAATCACCACATATATGTAACAACCCATTTGGTTTTTTAATTGCCACCATAGCTGTTGCCCAATGGCTGGTGGAAACCGGAAAAATAACGCTTTACTACTGAACCTTTGTGAGTTCTGCCTGTGAGCTCTGCCTCCCAAACTGAAAATGAACGTGGACAAGCTCAGTAAAATTTAGCCACTGCAGAAGGCTGCAGAGAAATGTGAGCCAGTAAGTTAGATGCACACTCAGGTGTTGGTTCAAAAATCTTCTTATATGACATGTACAGAATGTCAAGATCAGAAAATGTTACCATGGTTGATACTAAATTAAGTTGGTTCGCTACTGTGAACCCAGAATTTGAAAAGACATTGAAGCCAAAATGTTATTAGCAGTAGGGGAGTGCAGCACTAAGGAGATTAATATGTGTTCAGTGCCATTGTACTTAGCGACTAGCAATAGTTCTCTGAGAATAGGTATGGTCCTGCAGCAGGAAGGCAGGACCCAGCACTGGACCCATTGCATGGCAGGTAAATCGAGCTGATATTATATGTTGTCACTGATTCAAAACACAGGAGTGCCAGTGTCCAGCTGGAATTCCATGGAGTGGCTGAGCAGCATTAAGTTCAAAAAGAGTTTTTGTGGAGTTTGGGAGACACCTGAACCACAACCATGACAATGTGGATGACTCTGTTGTTTTCACCCTGTGGCTGAGTACAACTGCAGCATGCCATTTGTTGATATATGATAGCCAAGTAATCACACTCCCTGCAGGCCCAGCAGTCTGGTGCATGATGCAAGCATCTACTTCTGTTGCACCTGCTACCACAGGCAGGAAGTGACTGTCACTTCTTTGACATGCATGAGGAACATCACAACAGCAAGGAGGGGGGGGGGGGGTATTTATGACTTGCCCAAGTAATATTCTGAAAGGGGCCACTCGACACTGTGGAGGGAGCAAAAGCATTGCTGTATTTAAGTCTATCGTGAGGTACCAGCAATTTGTGCACTTATGAGCTTGGGTGAGACAAGGAGGTGGAGTTAGAGAATCATTAGTGGAAATCATGAGTTGACCAGTTTGTGATGGTGTCTGATGTCATGCAAAACTTGAGATTCATTTGTAAAGGATTGCTGAGCTGCTGAAGCAACCTTAAAAAATTTAGCAATTTTAAGCACTTCACCAAGCCTGGGATCGGACTTACCAAAACCTTATCTACTCTATTAAACATACACAAACACACAATAGATGATGTTTGAACCAAATTGAATGAGTTATCTGTGTATTCAGCAAATTATATTGTAGACAAAACTGACTCACTGATACCTCTGGAAGTGAAATACCTGGTAATCAGTTTCCAACGAGTCAGACATTCGTTGGCCTACAGTCACATGCACTTAAGTTGTAAAAACTAGTCTCCCTCAACAAGTGTGGACTAGTCCATGGTTGTCCAATTACTTTATCAACAAGATTATTTATGTTCTGTTTGCAACTTTTCCTGAACTGATAAGAATACCTCCCAATATTATCAGCCAGTCTCCATGTTTTCCCAGATATTTGTAACTCCTAGAATAAACTAAATGATAATTTTGAAAAACATATTTTCTTTCTGACAGTCAGTGTTTTACTGACAGGGAAAAAAATTACTTCATTAGTTTTGACACAGTAAATAAATCATAGTATTTGCACACCATAATAAGATATTTCTCATTTCCCATAACCTATTTAAAGAATTCAATTATTTTACTTATGCAAACTGTTCAAGAAGTGTCAGTTTTAAGAAGCACATAGACTATCAGACAATAATTGGTTTGTACACTACATGATAATAATTTGTCTCAGTGGCAAACAAACATTCTTAAATGAAAAATGTTGAGGCTGGTGTGCCACAAGGCTCAGTTCTTAGACCATTCTCTTTCAAAAATGATATCAAAACGTTTGCCAAATCATATTCTGAATCTTCAATGTTGTACCCTACTGTATCCATTAATTGTAGAAACAATTCATGACTGCAAATATTGTAGACACACTGACTCGTTCCATACCCTAATAAGTCTACTGTGATCAACTGAAATAAAAATAAAAACAGATAAAATACAACAATCATTATTCTGTTACCTGTTGTGCAGATGGCACAATTCTGTTGTCAGAAGTGCACACCTGGAGCAAACACTGTCAAACTTATATGCAAGTGTTTACAGGCCAGTGGGATACATTGATTAAAATTTTATACTCAGGGTAATTCTATTTTCTATACAGAAAAAAGCTCTGTTCCTACATACTAAGAACAGTGTGAGTATATGATGGCTTCTGGGTGTGTCTAACTGGAATTTTTCCAATGGAGATCACAACACAACATGCTCAGGGGATGTGCAAGTGAAGCTTATGGCCACCTTTCAGATTATGAGAAAGAACAAATCATCGGCATGAGGGTCATGGGTGCATCATGTTGACAGATCATAAAGACAGTTGGATGTAATACAACGACTGCAGATTGAGTGGTGATGGGATTATGCACGGCAACAGCGTGGCAAGAAGTACACCATAAGAAGATCATAGATTGTTTGAGTGCCTCTTACAAATAACAGGATGACAATGACTTAAGTCTAGGCAGAGATTACAGGCTGTCATCGCAAACTGTCAGAAACCTATTACAGAAACCAGGGAGGAGGTCTCATGTTGCCATGTCTTGTTTACCACTAATACCATACTACACACAATGAGGTTTACATGGTGTGCAGTCAGAGCGAACTGACCTGTAGAGGGGCTTTCTGGCATGTTCAGTAATGAGTCTCACTTCTGTTTATGGTGGTCAGATTGACTTCAACATGTCTGTAGGTGATCTGATAAAAGGGTACAAGAAAAAATTATTCTCGAGGGCCGTACTTCTCCAACTCCTGGAATTATGGTGCGAGGAGCTGTTGAGGACTGATTTGATAACTTTTGATGGAAGGCTGAGTGATCACTCGTATGTGGCTGAATGGTAAACACTTTTGTCATAATCTTCATGACAACAATACAGATGGCATATTCCAGCACAATAATGAAAGACCTCACACTGCAGTTCACACAACAAATACCTTGAGGAATGTGTGGACCCTTAAATGGCCCTCCTGGTGCTCTGATTGTCGCTGACAGAGTGTGTCTGGGATACAGTGGGAAAATGTATACTTTCATGCCAGCATCCAGTATGCAATCTTCATGAACATGACATGTGTTTCAAGCATGTCAAGTGCTTCATCAAGGAGACATTTGGAGGCTGTTTGCTTTGATATCACAATGTATACAAGTTTGTATTCATGCCCATGAGTATTACAACCCATACTGATGGTGATGGACTTCAATGCAAATAGAATAAAAGTTTGATAAACATCAAACTGGTGCATCATGGTGGAACACTTTCCATTCCTGCCGATGTGTACTTTCATGTTTCATGCCATGATTAGTCTGCTAAGCCATCAAAGGAATCTACAAACCTGAACTGCAATGCAATAATTGAAAAACAGGAGAAAAATGAAAACTTGGATTCAGTATCAGTCGATGTACTTACTACTGGTCACAAAACATTACAAGAATTTATGTATGCTGTAATGAATTAGTTATGCCTCCAATAACTTTATTCATCCTAAATATTTACTATTTTTATGACTATTGAGAGATATAGAAAGTTGAGATTTTATGTTAGAGATGTAATTACTGCTGAAATTAAAGTTGATATGTTTTGGGCTCCAGAATGAATCTCTTTCACTCTGCCCTGGAGTGTGATTAGATTTTAAATTTCGTACCAGATTAAAACTCTGTGCCTCACAGGCTCTTGAATGTAGAACCTTGCCTTTCACAGGCATTGCTGTTATTGACTGCACTATGCAGGCATGACACATAACTACCCTCATAGCTTCGCTTCTGCCAGGACATCTCTACCATTTCTGAACTTCACAGAAGCTCTACTGCATACTTTGATCAACTGCATTTCTAAGAAAGGATACTGCAAGGAAATGGCTTATAACAGGGTATGCACTGTTTTGAAAACTACTGACAGAGCTTCTGTGAGTTGAGTAAATAGGAGAGAGATCCTTGCAGAAATGAAGTGTGAGGGATGGTCATGAGTTGTTCATGGGTAGCTCACTCAGTAAGAGCATTAGCCACAAAAGGAAAAGTTTCATGTTCAAATTCAAGTTTTAAACAACCAGTAAGTTTAAAATTTTGGACAGTCCCAATCTCGTGTTTCTTATATACTGCTGATATGGTGACACTGTCATCATATCAGCAATATTTTGAAAATATGAAAAAAAGTAGCATGAGTAACATTCAGGGGTGGCCCTCAAGATAACTGTTGATCTTTCTTCAGAAACCTTAAGCCACCCCCAGTAGTAAACTTGTCACATGAGTCATATGAAAGCATTTCATGTAAGAGAATACACTCACAGCTTAATAACAGAGTCAAAATGAATCATCCATTAATACACACTCTGTGTTCTGTAAATCTCATCATGAAGGAGAGCCTTTAAGGATGTGGAAAGAATCAGTTATATATGAGAGGCTGAAGAAGCCATTGATGGTTACTTTTGTAAAGCAGTCTAACAACAGATTATGACTAGCACTAAACTGTTCAAACTGATAACTATGGCAATCACTTGTAGAGTACTTTATTCATTTATGTAAGATGAAAAAGAACTACTTTGAAAAAAGCCACTATCTGTCCTTTTATACTAGTCAGCTGATACTGTACTTCAAACAAAGCATTTTAACTATACACAGGCCACTATTTACTGTCTATATACTGGTGTGTCTGCTGCTCATGGTCTCATGGTAGTGTTCTCAGCTCCCGAGCACGGGGTCCCGGGTTCGATTCCCATCGGAGTCAGGGATTTTCATCTGCCCCAAGATGACTGGTTGTTGTTGTGTCATCTTCATCATCATCATTCATCCCCATTATGGTCAAAGGAAGGCAACGGCAAACCACCTCCATCAGGACCTTGCCTAGGACGGCAGTGGGGGGTCTCCCGCATTGTTCCCCTACGCTCTGACAAGAAGCATGGGACTTCATTTTCATATACTGGTGTGATATGTTTTAGACTCCAGAATGAATCTTTCACACTGCAATTGAGTATGCACAGATTTCAGATATTACAGGCAGGCATAATTTTTGTTCCCAAGTACAAATACTTAGATATATTGTAGAAGCAGTGTCTAGTTATGTATTCTTGTACTTTATGTTTAAATATGTAGGGATTTTCAGTTTCCTGCATGGCATCCACTCACAACCTTTTATATAATAGATCTTTGCACCATGAAGCTATATTCTGAACATAAGAGAGGGGTACAGAATCTATATGGATTTATTTCTACTTCTAGTAATGTGATTGTAAATTACTAAGTTCATCCTACACTCACTCTTGTTATTAACTACAAACATCAATAGGGAAATGTGTATTGGCATGTAAGAATCCATAGATCCCTATAGTGACTTCTGCAAGATGTTCTGTTATCAGCTTTACATGGTGTTCTTATTGCACACTTCTGTAAAATAAATACTTTTTTCAACTTAGCTGCAATGTCCCAGAGGACTATGGCATAGGGTAGAATTGAGCAAAAGTATGCCAAGTACGCTAGCAAACTTGTCTGCTTGTCAACACAGTAAGAGAGATTTCTAAATACAAAGCAGGCAGAACTGAGCTTTTTGGTTAATTCTGGTACTACCTCAACTTCATACATGGAGACTCATTCAGAGTATGCCCATTGAAGTCTACTTCTGATACCTGTTTAGTAATTTTTATTTGTTTGGAATTGCGTAACATCAGTTTCTGCAAAATTATAGATAGTGAACCAGTTGAAAGCATGTTCCATTATTCTTCTGGGTGTAAAATGTAAATGTTCTACGGCATTGTTCACTGGGAAACCCTATGAGTTGGATCCAATTGCATATCAGAAAGGATGCACTTCTTCCATGCTCAGTGGCCCCCTTCATTGTGGATATGTAGGATTTATGTCATATGTGTATTTGACAAGTGTAGATGAGTGTAATGGTTGTGTATATGGTACAGTGTTATGTTTGTGTTGTATGATGATGAGGCAAGGGAGAAGGTTAATCTCGGTGCTGGCACATAAGCTCCTCCACTCGAATAGCACCAAGGGAGCCGTTAAGCTTAATGTCCTAGTCTGCAGGACAGATCACAATCAACAGTTTTACATGACCTCATTCCATGAACCATTGTGAAGAGTTTAGAATTTAACCCATGACATTGGCACAATGACTTGGGATCAGGAAATTTGTGCAATCATCTCTCCTCCCCTTAAAAAGCACTCCGTCTTCAGGCCACAAGTGGCCCATCGGGACCATCCGACCGCCGTGTCATCCTCAGATGAGGATGCGGGTAGGAGGGGCGTGTGGTCAGCACACCGCTCTCCCGGTCGTTATGATGGTTTTCTTTGACCGGAGCCGCTACTATTCGGTCGAGTAGCTCCTCAATTGGCATCACGAGGCTGAGTGCACCCCGAAAAATGGCAACAGCGCATGGCGACTGGATGGTCACCCATCCAAGTGCCGGCCATGCCCGACAGTGCTTAACTTCGGTGATCTCACGGGAACCGGTGTACCCACTGCGGCAAGGCCATTGCCTTCTCCTCCCCTTGCCAACCAAATATTTGCTGTGTTTGGAATGTGTGAGTTTGAGCTCTTTATCAACATACTTGTGTCATCAGCAGACATTATAGTTTTTGCAGAGTCCTCTAATGTCCACAGAAAATCATTCACAGCACCAAGGGCAGTGGAGGTCTAAGCACTGAACTTTGCAGCATATATTTAATGTTACCCCACTCTGAATTTAATCTTATTCCTGTTTATCATTTGCTACTGTGACCCTCTGTTTTCTATTGATAAGATATGATTCCATTTGAGGGGAAAACTTTTAATGCAATACCATGGCAAGCAATGTCCTTGAAAGTATCATTGACTGGTTTTTTGCAAATGGCCTTTCTCTCAATTTTAAAAAGACACAACATAGTCAGTTCTGCACTTGTAGGGGTATTAAACCAATTATAAATGGAGAGGAAATAGTAAGTAGGGTGAAAACTTCAAAATTTTTGGTATCAGTATTGATGAGAATTTAAACTGGAAAAGCACGTTTTGGAACTCTAAAAACAACATAGTTCAGCCACATTTGATTTAAGATTCATTGCAAATCTTGGGGAGAAGCAAATCACTAATTTGACATATTTGCATACTTTCATTCAATAATGTCATAGGGAATAATGTTCAAAAGGAACAATAATGTACATAGTTAAAATACCAGAAGGAAAAATGACATTCATTACTCCACATTAACGTTGTCTCCAGGACAAAAAGGGATGCACTGCAACTAAAATTTTTGACCACTTACCTGGGCATATAAAATGTCTGACAGACAGCAAAGTAAAATCTGAAAACTAACTGAAAAGGTTTCTCCTTTTATTCTGTAGAAGAATCTCTATCATCAAAATGTGTAAAAGATGGTGGGTAGGAATTACTAACTCACGTCTGTTTTTTAAGGGCCTTATAAATGTTCAGCAAGCAGACATATTTACAAATTAATTTGTGATGTGAATGTAAAGTGAATCTTCCTACATCATTACAGTTCACTGTGCAAAATGATCCATAGAACATGAAAGTAATTATCTAACTTCCTTTTCATTTCTCAGAGAATGTTATGATCTACACAATACAAGGCCTTGGTAGCATCACAGAAAACGACAACAGGGTAATTTTTGATCAAACTGTCCATGCGTGTACTGCCAGTTCATAGGGCCCAAAAATATAATATTTCAGCTATCAGACTTGGTGAGCAGGGTGGCAGAGCACTTACATCAATGCTACCACAGACGCCAACATTAGCATCTTTGTGACTGCAGATGCATGGCTGCATGCATGGAGGGAACAGCTCATTGGGGGAGGGGATATGAGTCAGCCATGCATCCCCAGAAGCTCAGTTTGTGAGTGGACCTGATGACAATGACACGTCTGATTGCTAAAATAATGTGCCCCTTCGACACTATAAATTTGCAGTACACCTGTGGACTGTTCAATCAACAAATATGCTGGGAGAAACTGAGCAATCATATTTTATACCTTTACAGGGAGGAGACGTATCACAGAATGAAGAAATATGACACACTGTGCCACCGGAGATGCTATATTCTGAGTGCTCTTGCAATTCTGAAGGGATGTCATGCCCAGCATGTTGTGCCAAACTTTGCAAAAGTCATGTGTCACATCAATTCTGCAGCATCCATGAGAATTAAGAAGCAGGCCAGCCTTGCTTGGTACATGAAAGGGTGCACTTTATCCACCAGCACCTTGAGTACAATTCCGTGGAACTATTTAGACTACATTTACAACTGGCCAATCTTTTTAATTCCTGGACCTGGGACTGGATTATTGGTGTTACCTGGTTGGCAGCTGATTCTGCCCATAGGAAGGCCACAGGATGTCAAATATCAAAATTCTCACCATTACCTGAAGCCCTGTGCAAGATGGTCATCAATTTGAATGACATGGATCTGAGTGACGATGCGGTTTCAGTTCTGGAAAAGAGACTTAACTTTGCTCTTGCCCCTAAGTTCACACCAGTTGTGGACATTGTCAGCACAGTCGAACAAATTGTGGGGAGATTACCATCTGAGACTGCTGAAGAAGTACATAATAAAACCCGTTGTGCTCTGACAGGAACTAAGCCTATGAAATCAAAAATTACCAGCAGAGAGTGGGCAGCTATTCAGGACCTGAGAGAGTGCCCTGAGATTGTTGTCTCACCTGCTGACAAAAAGAAATGCCACTGTTGTCTTTTGCCACAAGGATTACATTGACAAGATGCTGAGCCAGCTAGAAGATGACGGCTCCTACAGGAAGATCAATGCTGACTCCACAGAGTTGGTAGAGAACAAGATTAGGGCTCTTATCATGGATGTGTATTTACCAGAAGGGATCACCAAGAAACTGTTACCTCAAGGGCTCCCTAAAGTACACAGAGATGGGATGCCATTGCACCTCATTGTCAGCAGCATTAGTGCTCCTACATATTTTCTGAAAAAACACATGATGGAAATACTAAACCCTTATGTGGGTAAATGCACTCATCATGTCTGCAATTCTGTGGATTTTGTAAATGTCGTGACAATTTCAGGGCGAGAGACTTAGATATCTTAGTGAGTTTTGACGTTGTTTCATTATTCACCAGGGTACCCCTACAAGAGTTACTGGGCCTTATTGGTCAGAAATTTTATAAGAAGACCATTGATGTTTACAGGCCTGTCTTGATCTCCACGTATTTCCTGTTTAATGGAGAATACTATGAACAAATGAAAGGAGTCACAATGGGCAGCCCATTCTCACCTGTGGTCACAAATTTGTATATAGAGCCCTTTGAGAAGGAAGCCCTAGTGTCATCCAAATGGAAACCCACATGTTTTTTCCATTATGTGGCTGACATGTTTGTCATGTGGTCCCATGTAAGGGACAAACTCCTTGACTTCCTTACACATTTGAACTAAATACATCCCAACACCAAATTCACTGTGGAGACCAAAGCAGAAGCAAGATTACCACTTCTGTATGTCATGGGCAAGAGAAGAGCATGGAGCACATTGTGTGTCAGAATAAAATACACACTGACCTGTATTTGCATGCTGACAGCTCCCACCAGCCTTCGCATAGGAAAGGAGTACTGAAAACACTATTACACAGCACACACACTATCTCAGACGCAGAGGGTCTGTCCTAGGAGCTGGAACACCTCAGAACTGTATTCCGAAAAAGTGGGTACCCAAATGGCAGATTAGGTGTGCTCTCTGTCACACCACCCAGTACTGAGTTTAATTAACAAGACCCTCAGCAAACAAAACAATCTGGTGATGAGGGCAGACAGAGCACCTACCACGGATGCCAATGCTAGTGTCTCCATGACTGCTGAAGTGCAGCTGCAGCCGCGTACCATGGAGGGAACGGCCTGCCAGGGGAGGGAATATAAGTCAGCCACACAACCTCCGGAGCTTAGTTTGTCAGCACACCTGACAATGATCACCAAAATATTGAGCTTGTTGGATGCTATGAACTGGCAGTATACTGGTGGACAGTTCGATCAACAAATATGTCAGGAGAAACTAAAGAATAAGGATAACTTTTGCTGTTTAGTAAGAACATGTATTGCATTCTTAATGTAGAAACATTTAAGGAAGCCAAACTGAGTTGTTCTTAGAAGGTTATTCTGAGAAAGATGATTAAGTATTCAATTGTAAGCTACTTACTCTAAAAGTTTTGAGAATATGGGAAGATTGGTCAATAGTTAGAGTAACTTGTTTATCTCCAGGTTTGCATGTTGGTGTTACCACCACATTTCTATTAGGAAATACTCCTTCACTCATTATTACCAGAGTAACTAAGTCAGCACAAAATTTTAGTATTTTGGCTGAGATTCCATCATAACCATAAGAGTAACTATATTTTAGTGACATAGTGATTTTTTATGATCTCTCTAACAGATGCATTGGAAGGACTAATATCTGGCAGTGGTATGTGCATTATCCATCTAAGTAAATTTATTGGATCAGCTTTTGATAGAAAGCGTTTTGTTCTCTCATTTTCAGCTACTGTTAGGAAGAATTCACTGAATTTAGTAGCCAATGACTTTAATTTCATGCCATCTGTTTTGATGCTACTGACACTTGGGAGTTAAATATCATTTTCCTTGCCAAGTTTATTCATTTCATGCATAATAATGCATCACACTGTCCTTGCCTTGTTCTTGCAATTTTGAGATTTTTTATATGTAGGATATGGTGTATACCTTTTTTGATGTCAGGCTGAAGAATATTACAATACTATTTATGGTGGATTTTTTAATTCTTGGTTAGAGCTAGTCCTCTGCATTAAATAAATGTCTCTCCTTCAACCACAATATATTATGATCCCAGATGTTAGTCATCCTTTTTATTGGCTTCCACAGTAAATGTCCTTGACCCATAGTAAAGGAAAACTGGATTCACAATGTTGGAACAATAGTTTTAGGAGAGAATTAACCATCTCGTCTCCTGTGTATCATTGGTAAACTTCTTCCCATATTTAATCCACAAAATTCTCTCTGAATCAGCATATATAAGTCTATGAAATTTTCCTTTTCTTTTCTTGTTTAAATCAACTGATGGGGTGCATTATTGCTGCCATTTGATCATCATAGTCAGATAAGTCATTTACTTAGAGGTTCACATATATTTCATTAAAGACAGATGGATTTAGAAACAAATTATCAGTTGCTATTGTACTATGTCCTATTCCTGATGGGGATGTTACTGTAGGGGTCAAACCGAAGCAGGTCATAACTGATTATAGAAGCTCTCAATCAGAAATATACACATACAATCGCTTTCCAGTTATTTCTACTAAGTCTTATTAGTACCCTCTCTAATTGTCTACTGAAATTTAAAACATTTCCAATTGGGTGCCTATAGATTGTCAAAGCTGCTATTTTATGTGTTTCCAAGTTTATTACTGAAGTAGGCCTACAGCACTAAAATAGGTGTTCAATGCAGTGTTTACTAAGGTCTAAGGCCTGGGATTTTATTCCACTTTTTGTGTATAGAGCCACTCCCCCTTTCCTCAAAACTGATATTCCAGAGCACACACTGATAAAAGCTAATTCTCACCTAGAGTTAGAAATAAAAGTCAGTATCCTGACTGACTGACTCATCATCACTCAGCCCAAACTGCAAAGGAGAGGGTGTTGATCTTACACTGTTGGGGTCATTTAAGAAAGGATTTTTCAAAATAGGGGATGAAAAGTTTTATGAAGTATTACATTATGCAAACATTTTCAAAGCTAAATCTGTGAAATCTGAATTTGGTTCTTGGTTAGAAATTAAAAAAAAAAAGAAATATGTTTCACTGTTTTTGAAAATCCACTCCTGTGGGGGTGAAATAGGGGGTGATATGTTTTATGAAAGTACTTCATTTTGAAAGCATTTTTAAAGCTCAATATGGTAATTTGTATGCGGCTTCACTGTTAGAAATAAAGAAAATTTGCATTTTACTGTTTTTGGAAATGGGCAGTGATACGTTTTATGAAAATATTTAATTGTGAAACCATTTTTAAAGCTAAATCTAAGGAAATTGCTATGAGTTTCATGAAGATATTTCATTGTGAAACCATTTTTAAAGCTAAATCTAAGGAAATTGCTATTTGGCCTCTCAGTTAGAAATGAATAAAACGTTTCACTGTTTTTGGAAATTCAACCTCTAAGGGAGTGAAATAGGGCCTGACTGATTTACAGACTCATCATCGTCCAGCCCTAACCACTGCAGATACAAACTTGAAATTTGTAGAGGATGCAGATCTTATACTGTGAGGCTTAAGAAGGGATTGTTTGAAATTCCACTCCTAAGGGGGTGAAATAGGGGATAGAAGGCTTTTTGAAAATATGTTGCTATTAAGTAAATTCTGAAGCTAGAGCTAGGAAATTTGTATTTGGTTTCTCAGTCAAAAACAAAAAAACAAAAAAAAAAAAAAACATGGGTTTCAGAAGCTTTGGAGATTCAACACCTGTTGTTTGTGTTGTTGTGGTCTTCAGTCCTGAGACTGGTTTGATGCAGCTCTCCATGCTACTATATCCTGTGCAAGCTTCTTCATCTCCCAGTACCTACTGCAGCCTACATCCTTCTGAACCTGCTTAGTGTATTCATCTCTTGGTCTCCCTCTACGATTTTTACCCTCCACGCTGCCCTCCAGTACTAAATTGGTGTCCCTTGATGCCTCAGAACATGTCCTACCAACTGATCCCTTCTTCTAGTTAAGTTGTGCCACAAACTCCTCTTCTCCCCAATTCTATTCAATACCTCCTCATTAGTTATGTGATCTACCCATCTAATCTTCAGTATTCTTCTGTAGCACCACATTTCGAAAGCTTCTATTCTCTTCTTGTCCAAACTATTTATCATCCATGTTTCACTTCCATACATGGTTACACTCCATACAATTACTTTCAGAAACGACTTCAAGACACTATACTCAATGTTAACAAATTTCTCTTCTTCAGAAATGCTTTCCTTGCCATTGCCAGTCTACATTTTATATCCTCTCTACTTCGACCATCATCAGTTATTTTGCTCCCCAAATAGCAAAACTCCTTTACTACTTTAAGCATCTCATTTCCTAACCTTATTCCCTCAGCATCACCTAACTTAATTTGACTACATTCCATTATCCTCATTTTGCTTTTGTTGATGTTCATCGTATACCCTCCTTTCAAGACACTGTCCATTCCATTCAACTGCTCTTCCAAGTCCTTTGCTGTCTCTGACAGAATTACAATGTCATCGGCGAACCTCAAAGTTTTTCTTTCTTCTCCATGGATTTTAATGCCTACTCCTAACTTTTTTTTTGTTTCTTTTACTGCTAGCTCAATATACAGACTGAATAGCACCGGGGAGAGGCTACAACCCTGTCTCACTCCCTTCCCAACCACTGCTTCCCTTTCATGCACCTCGACTCTTATAACTGCCATCTGGTTTCTGTACAAATTGTAAATAGCCTTTCGCTCCCTGTATTTTACCCCTGCCACCTTCAGAATTTGAAAGAGACTATTCCAGTCAACATTGTCAAAAACTTTATGTAAGTATACAAATGCTAGAAATGTAGGTTTGTTTTTCTATAATCTATTTTCCAAGATAAGTCGTAGGTTCAGTATTGCCTCACGTGTTTCAACATTTCTGCAGAATCCAAACTGATCTTCCCCGAGGTCAGCTTCTACCAGTTTTTCCGTTTGTCTGTAAAGAATTCGCGTTAGTATTTTGCAGCTGTGACTTATTAAATGGATAGTTCGGTAATTTTCACATCTGTCAACACCTGCTTTCTTTGGGATTGGAATTATTATATTCTTCTTGAAGTCTGAGGGTATTTCGCCTGTCTCACACATCTTGCTCACCAGATGGTAGAGTTTTGTCAGGACTGGCTCTCCCAAGGCTGTCAGTAGTTCTAATGGAATGTTGTCTACTCCTGGGGCCTTGTTTCGACTTAGGTCTTTCAGTGCTCTGTCAAACTCTTCACACAGTATCATATCTCCCATTTCATCTTCATCTACATCCTCTTCCATTTCCATAATATTGTCCTCAAGAACATTGCCCCTATATAGACCCTCTATATTCTCCTTCCATCTTTCTGCTTTCCCTTCTTTGCTTAGAACTGGGTTTCCATCATAGCTTTTGATATTCACGCAAGTGGTTCTCTTTTCTCCAAAGGTCTCTTTAATTTTCCTGTAGGCAGTATCTATCTTACCCCTAGTGAGATAAGCCTCTACATCCTTACATTTGTCCTCTAGCCATCCCTGCTTAGCCATTTTGCACTTCCCGTCGATCTCATTTTTGAGACGTTTGTATTCCTTTTTGCCTGCTTCATTTACTGCATTTTTGTATTTTCTCCTTTCATCAGTTAAATTCAGTATCTCTTCTGTTACCCAAGGATTTCTACTAGTCTTTGTCTTTTTGCCTACTTGATCGTCTGCTGCCTTCACTATTTCATCCCTCAAAGCTACCCATTCTTCTTCTACTGTATTTATTTCCCCCATTCCTGTCAATTGTTCCCTTATGCTCTCCCTGAAACTCTGTACAACCTCTGGTTTAGTCAGATTATCCAGGTCCCATCTCCTTAAATTCCCACCTTTTTGCAGTTTCTTCAGTTTTAATCTACAGTTCATAACCAATAGACTGTGGTCAGAGTCCACATCTGCCCCTGCAAATGTCTTACAATTTAAAACCTGGTTCCTAAATCTCTGTCTTACCATTATATAATCTATATGAAACCTTCTAGTATCTCCAGGGTTCTTCCACATATACAATCTTCTTTCATAATTCTTCAACCAAGTGTTAACTATGATTAAGTTATGCTCTGTGCAAAATTCTACTAGGCGGCTTCCCCTTTCATTTCTTAGCCCTAATCCAATTCAGCTACTACATTTCCTTCTCCTCCTTTTTCTACTGTTGAATTCCAGTCACCCATGACTATTAAATTTTTGTCTCCCTTCACTACCTGAATAATTTCTTTCATCTCATCATACATTTCATCAATTTCTTCACCATCTGCAGAGCTAGTTGGCATATAAACTTGTACTACTGTAGTAGGTGTGGGCTTCGTGTCTATCTTGGCCACAATAATGTGTTCACTATGCTGTTTGTAGTAGCTTACCCGCACTCCCATTTTTTTTATTCATTATTAAACCTACTCCTGCAATACCCCTATTTGATTTTGTATTTACAACCCTGTATTCACCTGACCAAAAGTCTTGTTCATACTGCCACCGAACTTCACTAATTCCCACTATATCTAACTTTAACCTATCCATTTCCCTTTTTAAATTTTTTAATCTACCTGCCCGATTAAGAGATCTGACATTCCGCGCTCCGATCCGTAGAATGCCAGTTTTCTTTCTTCTGACGTCCTATTGAGTAGTCCCCACCCGGAGATCCAAATGGGGGGACTATTTTACCTTTGGAATATTTTACCCAAGAGGATGCCATGATTATTTAATCATACAGCAAAGCTGCATGCCCTCGGGAAAAATTACGGACGTAGTTTCTCCTTGCTTTCAGCCATTCGCAGTACCACAACAGCAAGGCCATTTTGGTTAGCGTTACAAGGCCAGATCAGTCAATCATCCAGACTGTTGCCCCTGCAACTACTGAAAAGGCTGCTGCCCCTCTTCAGGAACCACACCTTTATCTGGCCTCTCAACAGATACCATTGTGGTTGCACCTATGGTATGGCTATCAGTATCATTGAGGCATGCAAGCCTCCCCACCAACGGAAAGGTCCATGTTTCATGGGGGGGGGATTCAACACCTAAGGGGGCAAAATATTGAGTTAAATTTTTTTTAAAATAAATCATTATTAAAGAACTGCTAAAGTATCTTCAAAACTACATCTATGAGAACTGGAATTTGACTTTTCGGTTAAAAACAATAATAATAAAAATACTTGTTTCAGTGTTTTATATGAAAAGCCAGAATCAAATGTTTTCAAAATGTCTTTGTAATGTAATATTTCATAAAACTTTTCATCCCCTATTTCACCGCCTAATGGGTGGAATTTTGAAAAATCCCTTCTTTGACACCTGCAATGTAAGATCAACACCCTCTACTTTGTGGTTTGGGCTGGGCAGTGATGAGTCAGTCAGTCAGGACACTGATTTTTATTTATAACTTATTGGCTAAAAATAAAAAATTATGTGTTTCAGCCCTTTTGGAAATTCAGCTCCTAGTGGTGTGAAATAGGACCTGACCGGTTCACTGACTCAGCATTGCCCAGCTCAAACCTATAAGAATATAAACTTGAAATTTGGAGAACATGTTGGTTTAATACTGTAGGCATCGTTTTGTAAGGAATTGTTCAAAATTTGACCCCTAAGGGGACATTTTTTGGGAATATATCACTATTAAGGCAATTTTGAAGCTAGATCTACGAACAATGGTATTTGGTTTCTCGGTCAGAATTTAAAAAATACATGCTTCAGTATTTTTGGAAATTCAACCACTAAGGGAGTAAAATAGTGGGTGAAGAATCATTATTAATGATTCATTAATTAAAATAAATCATTTTTAATGTTACATTTATGAAAACCGATACATGACATCTCAGTTAAAAATAAGACAAAATACGCGTTTCATTGTCTTTAGAAATTCAGTCCCTAAATAGGAGATGAAAATTTTTATGAAAATGTTTCATTATTAACCAGCTCTGGCTGCACCCCCTCCTTCCACAATGACAGTTCAGATTCCACCAGTCCATAGCCCTCACCAACATAGCCCTGCAAAACCACGTCAATCAGGCCCAGACTTCCTTGCAATACCTCCTCTCTACCCATAAACTTATCCTGCTATACAGTCCCAAATTTCTTGACCCCATGTGACACACTGAGACTCTTGCCCTCCAGAAACTAGAGCAGCATGCAAAATGCACCATCAAGAAACTCTCCAACCTTTTCACTTCCTACTCCCACCTTGCAATACCACTATCCACCACCTCTACAACAACCTTCAAACCTCCTCCACATCCCCTCTTAGCCGACAAACCCTGCCTCACAGACCTGCTACATTTACACCATCCTCAAAAACTACCTTCCACCACCATACAGAAACCAGAACCTAAACAGACCCAAAACACACTCATGACCTTTTCCTCCAAAATCCTTAGCCCCACAGAAGTATCAGTTCTTTACAAATGCTTCTCCTTTTGCCCCCTCCAAAATTTAATCATACAGGACTTCTCCCAGACCCTGCAGTGGAAACTCTTCTTTGACACAAACCCTACCAGTCAGACTCATCCAAAGACCAATGTTGAACCCTTCCTGATGCAGTTCACTTCTCCATTCAACCATGATCCATCCCCACTGCCCCCAAATCACCCCCTGTTAACATTCCATAATTTCTAAACCTCAAACCTTGCTTCCCATCGTTCCCCAAATCCCTCAACATGTAAGATAACTTTATATCTGCAGAAAGAACCACAATCTACCACCTAAAAATTGATTCCCACCTTATAATCCTACCCACTGACAAGAACTCCACCACTGTTGTTTTGAACCACAAGGATTACCTGTAAGAAGGACTCCGCCAGCTGTCAGATAGGTCCACTTACAAAACCTGCACAGTGATCCCATTCCAGAAGTCCAGCAGGATCTCCTGTCTCTCCTCAAATCCTTAGGCCCATCCCAGAACCTCTCCCTGGAGTCCATCACTCTCCTCACCTCTACTACTTCTCACACTCCTACCTTCTACAAGCTTTCTGAAGTCCATAAATCCAACAACCCAGGATGCCCCATTGTGTTCGGTTACTGTGTCCCCACAGAGAGAATTGCTGCTCTTGCAGACCAACACCTTCAGCCTATTATGTGAAATCTACCATCCTACATAAAAGATACCAACCATTTCCTCCACTAAGCCTCCATAGTTCCTGTTCCTTTACCACATCATGCTCTGCATGTCACTAACGATGCCACCTTCCTTTACACTATCATTTCATCCACGGCCTTGCTGCCATTGAGTACTATCTTTCCCAATGCCTGATGGACTCCAAACCTATAACCTCCCTCTATACGCCCTGACCAACTATATTCTCATCCACAATTACTTCTCCTTTGAAGGTATCACCTACAAACAAATATGGGGTGCAATGGGCATGTACATGGCACAATCCTTTGCGAACCTATTCATGGGTCATCTCGAGGAATCCTTTCTAACCACTCAGCATCCCAACCTGGTTCAGATTAACTGATGACATCTTCATGATCTGTATTGAGGGTGAGGACATTCTATGCACATTCCTCCAGAGCCTCAACACCTTCTCCCCCATTTGCTTCGACTGTTCCTCCTCAACCCAACAAACCACCTTCCTCGATGTTGACCTCCACCTCAAAGATGGCTACATTAGTACCTCTGTCCATACAAACCTGCCAACCACCAGCAGTACCTCCACTTCGACAGCTGCTACTCATTCCATATGAAAAAGTCCCTCCCATACAGCCTAGGCACCTGTGGCCATTTCATCTGTAGTGACAAACAGTCCTTCTCGAAATATACCTAGCATCTCACTGAGGCCTTCACAGACCGTAATTACCCTCCCAGCCCTGTACAAAAACAGATCTCCTGCATCATATCTTTCTAGTCACCCTCCATCTCCCAAAGACCCACAGTCTGGCTGCAGAGGAGCATTCCCCTCATGATTCAGAAGCACCCAGGACTGGAACAACTGAGTCACATTCTCCACCAGGGTTTCCACAACCTCTTGTCATGCCCTGAAATGAGGAATGTCCAACCCAATATCCTTCCCACCCCTCCCACAATGGTATTTAGCCACCCACTGAACCTACACAATATTCCCATCCATCCCTACTCATCCCCTGTTCTCCAACCTCTTGCCTCAAGGCTCATGTCCCTCTAATAGACCTAGGTGCAAGACCTGTCCTATATAGCCTCCCAACACCACCTACTCTAGTCCAGTCACAAGCATCACCTATACCATCAGAGGCAGGGCTACCTATGAAACTAGTTCTGTGTAAGCTGAAATGACTGCACTGCATTCTATGTGGGCATGACAATCAACAAGCTGTCTGTTCGTGTGAATGGCTACCAACAAACCATGGCCAAGAAACAGCTGGACCACACAGTTGCCAAGCAGATTGCCCTACACAATGTCCTTAATTTTAATGGCTGCTTCACAGCCTGTGTCATGTGGATCCTTCCTATCAATAAAACATCTTCTGAACTGCGCAGGTGGGAACTCTCCCTGCAGTACATCCAACATTCCTGTAACTCTCGTGGCCTCAATGTTCTTTAGTCATTGTCCTACACTTACCTATCCCCTTTCCTGATCCCACTCCAGTACTACACACCCCTCTATTTCACCAACAGACCCACAGTTGTTTTACTTCTCTCCTTTTCCAATTCCCCCCACCCCCCTCCATCTGACCTCTCGACTGCACCTAGCTGCCCTATCCTCTCTCCACCTAGTCCCTGTGTGCTCCCACAAGCAGCACTTTACTGTCCCCCAACTGTACCCTGCTATCCCTTCCCCTCCCCCTCCCCCTCCCCCTCACCACTGCAGCCTCCTCCTTACCCCAACCACCCAGACTACTTCTACCTGCTACTCACAGTGTGGTCTCGACATCCAGAAACTGTGGTCATGCGTGTGTGAGTTGTGTTTACGCACGTGTTATGTGTGTATTTTGTCTAATTCTGATGAAGGCTTTTCTGGCTGAAAGCTTACTTGTTTGACAATCTTTCTGTTATGCCTATCTGTGACTCAAAATCTCTGCTACATGGTGAGTAGCAATCTACCCTTTTCAAAATATTTTAATTATTTTTAAAGTTAAATATAAGAAAATTTGTATTTGGCTTCTCAGTTACAAGTTAAAAAAAGATGTTTCACTGTTTTTTTTTTAATTCAATACATAAGGGGACAAAATAGGGAATGAAAATTTTTATGAAAATATTTTGTTACTGGTCTATTACAACAGCTTAAAACAGAATTTATGAAAATTTGTATTGTATTTCTAATGGGATATGTGCTAGGGGATGATAGTTTCAATGGAAATACCACCACAAGAAATCCAGATGCATGATTAACAAAGAATCTGACTCAAGCTATCAGAACTGCTGTTTGGTCAGAAATATATCAGGAAAAGACAAAGCTTCTATCTATTTAATTACTGTGAAAAGCTTAGAAGATGTTGCAATTTGTGAACAACATACAATTCACTAAAGATACAAATATATTATTCACCTATGGCCCCAATAGGACCAGATGAGGTACAATCCATCAATGTCACCTTTCATGGTTTGCCCTCCTTTGTGTCCAAATTTGTTTCACCCTTTCAGAATGTAGTCTCTTTCTTTCATGAGACCATGGTGTTCCAGTTCATTTTCTAATTTTCCTCTGAACAACTTTCCAAGCAAATGTCTTTTGCCTGAATGTTTTCTATCTGTAATGTCTGCCTGAGTTATACAAGCTACTTTAAGATCCTCCTTAATCACTGCGATCCATTTTGGCCTTATTTCTGTGTTTGTAGAATTCTGCTCCTTGTTTTGTCAATCTAGTGGGTGCCATTCTTTTAATGTGCCCATGAAATTTAAGTCTTAATTTTCTCATGTCACCATGTATGTCTATGTATTCTTCTATTTCCTTATTACTTTTCAGTCTATGAGTTTCTCCATCAGTAATTTTGGGGCCTAATATTTCTCTAATAATCCTTCTTTCTTTCTTTTGAATTTCTTCAATATCTCTCTTTCTATTTAAAATTAAAGTTTCTGCTCCATAAAGACATTCAGGTTTGATTACAGTGGTGTAATGCCTAAGTTTACTGAATTTGGAAAGTGATTTTTTATTATAAATAATTTGTGTAAATTGCCATTTTTTGATAGTGATCTTCATTTACAGTTTTTTCCATGCCATTTTCATGTATGATTTCTCCCAAGTATTTAAACTGAGAAATCCTTTTTATTTTTCCATATTTTATATTCAAAAATTTTGGTGCTTGTTTGTTGCCTGTCATACAGTATATTCCACTTTTTCGAATGATATTTGTAGACCTATTTTTTCTGCAACATCTTTAAGAATTTCAATTTGTTTTTGAGCTGTGGTAATATCTCTAGTTAAAATTGCAAGATCATCTGAAAAGGCAAGGTGATATACTCTGATATTACTTCTGCCTAACTTGATTGATTGATCTATATTTTGACTTGACTTCTGCTCTCGCAATTCTGTAATCACCTTTTCCAAAACACAGTCATGTTAAGTGTTGCAAAAAATATATTTGTTTTGGTTTTAAGTTGGCCTGAGGACTCCAACTTCCTCTGTTGAATCCTCTGGCCACCCCAGAATCCAAAAGACCAGTTGCGCCAGTAATGCTGGTGGTGGATTGACCACTTGGGGTAATATTGTGATTATCAAAATGCTCCGTGATGATTGTACCTAGAATCAGGTGAGGTTGAGTAGACTCATTGAGTTAACTCAGAGTTAAGACTGGAATATAAATTTCAGCCACACCCCTGGTGAACAGACACTGACCACTTTACCGCTTGCTACAAGACAGATACAAAGTGGATTTAGTTTTATTTTGCTTTGGTCTGGTACTGCTTATTCTGTATTTGCAGCTGTCCACCATATCTGGTGGAATGTTCATTATCCACCACTTGTGACCCGTCCAATACCTTGGGCAAGGTCAGCTTCTTAGACTTTTAGTGTGTGTGTGTGTGTGTGTGTGTGTGTGTGTGTGTGTGTGTGTGATAAATGCCAAAAATGTAAATGTGAAGAATTCACATTTAATGGCTTCTCTATAAGGAATGTTACTTTTTACTTCATGAACTGAGTTCTGGTGAAGTTAAATAAGAAAAATTATAATATTGGTATTGGCCTTAATAAGATCATTGATTCTGTTTAACGTAAAATTTTATTGGTTAAAGTAGAATATTGTATCAGTGGCATACACTTGCAAGGCTAAATTCTGATATTCATAGCAGGAGATAAGATTCACATTAACATTCTGTACCCCAAAAATAAAAATAACATGTAGCAAATCAGATATAGCACCTCAATAATATAATATTGTTTGGAAGATAGTGCCCTACACGTTCCAACTGAAATTAATAACCTACTAAAGAGAGTGTAAAGCACTTCATAAACTTTAATATTTACAGCTAATGATAGCAAACTGATTGAAAATCCAAACTCTTTGCTCCAGATACAACCAACAAAATAGTCAAATAACTCAATAATTTATTCAAACCAAGAAAAACTTAAATCTTAGAAAAAAAACTATCTTATACTGTACCAAGCAAATAAAAATTATTTCCAAGTCTCACAGATGGATATATTATTATTCACATTCTATATGGAAAGTCATATGTAAAATTATTAAGAGACTATGAGAAATGAAGCCACAATCAGCACATTGTTAAAGTTATCAAAAAATCAGTTTTCATACTCTTATTGTCATCACTCCAGACAAAAATGATGAATATTTGGAATACATTTGCTCCTTGTTATCTTACAGGATAATCTTCTGGAGAAATGCAGTTAAAGACGATGGAGAGTACAGCATATGATATGGCAATGAATGAATGGTTATTCAAAGTTTTTTTTAAATTACTGGCATTTATATCTGAAGTTGTGTTCCACAATGATCAGTCCTATATAGGAAAGCCTTTTACATTTATTTTAATGCCTAGCAGAATTTTTTTAATATGTAATCCTTTTACAGTACATCCATAGGTCTGACAGGTTCATGCCATTCTCTCTTCGCCAACATGTCACATTTAAAAATGTGAATGACTGTCTGACTTATTACAGTTACTACAATGTACCTTTAATGTAAACTAAAGTTATATCACAGTTCTTTCAGTTTGAATGACTATTGACTCATCTGTTTGATAGCACATTACAGCACTAGATTACTATTTTCATGCTGAAACACTGAATACATACCACATCAAAACCAACTTCATAGTGAGTTCCTCTTGTAAAAAGAAAAGGAATAGCAGACCTCCTTCCTAGAGTCTCAGTGGCTGGCATGGTAGTGATGTTGTCCTGTCAGCGTGTGGTAGCTCACTGTTGCAGAAGGTGCCTTCTCTCAATCTGCACAACTATCTGTCCTCAGCCAGGGCTAGGCAGAAGGCAACAGCAGTTGTAAGGCTTACAAGAGGAGTAATCCTATCATGTACTGCACTATTTAGGTTTCAGCCCATCTACAGTACTAAACTTGCACCAACTGATAAAGATATTTGATGAAGGGTTATAAATATGACATTTTTGTGGTCAAAAAGATATTTTCAAACTAATAATCTATGCTTTTAAAGGAAGCTGTCCTTTGATCAGTACATATTTCTGAATTTAGCGTAATATTTCAAGTCTGTAATTAACACAAGATCTCAAACATTCCTAGTTGCTGTAATTTTATCCAGTTATCAGTTCACTTAATCTATTCTTTCAGCCCCTATTATCTAAATAAATCACTTTTATGGCTTCCAGCACAACAATGGAAAATAAAATATAAATTTAAGTCATGAGTTCATTAAGAGTTTAATTTTATTACATAATTTCATTTTTCCCATCATATTAATTAGTTATTTGTAAGGCAAAAGTCACCGGCTATGAATTTACATAAGCATATAAAGTTGTCAAGTTATGTTGTTGAACGATTTTCATATCACGGATTTACCTTTCAGGTGACTGAAATATTGAAGACTGTAGCTTCAGATGTTAACAGAGGTTACAAATCTGTAGACTGACTGAATCATTTGTGTTTGGAACCAGATGCTTCTTCTGTGGAAACTAAAACAGAAAAAGTGTGTGGCATCAGATCTGGAAAATTCTGTGAAGTGAAGGATGAGATGTTTGCAGCCCTTGTCAAGAGTATTATAACATATCAGGTATAGCTCAAAATAAACACATAAAAATGTACTGAAAACAATGTACTTGATTTATTAGAGTAAACTTATTATTTATTATTAAACTTATTATTTATTAGAGTAAACTTCACAAGTATTGAGAGCCAAATTACAATAAGCATTAAAATAAGTGTACTTTATTTTATTGCTACTACAAGAGTCATGAAATATGGTATAAGTAAGTGTAAATTAATAGATCGAAGCAATAACAAATACTGGTAAACTAGTGCTAATGACACTGACACTGAATGATAAAAGTATAATTTTTAAAATAGCACAGCTAATGACAAGCAACAGAAAATTTAAAATAAAAGGTTCAATATAATAAGTCACTTGAAAATCACAGCCTTAATGTGAGTGCAGCCAGTGCACTGTAGTGGCACATGTGAATGATGTGTGTTTTCTCTAGCTTGTTAAAGAATTCACCCAAAAGCTGGCAAAGTTTCCATTCATTCTTTGTTTGTGTACATGTTGATGACTCAGTATTTCTATTGTTTGGTGCTTGTGAGTTTTCTCCTTTACTCCTAAATTATTACAACCTCAATATATTTAAGTGCAGGTGAATTAGAAATAACTGTTATGTCAGTGTGCCTCGGTGAGTACAACAGTCTACTGCTCTGTGTGTAAGAGATATTGTAGTGCCTTGCACTGACTTTATGAGGAACAGTCACCAGAGGATGATCAAGTTAAGGGATTTATTGAATTTCATCATTGTCAATTCAATAAGACAAGATGCACTGGACACTATATACCTAAAGTTTTGCAAGCACAGGGGTTTTATTTATCACTATGTCAAGTGCATACCACTACCTTAATGTCGTTAAGAAAAAGTATGTTCCAATGCAAAAAAATAAACAAATGAATAAAAATAAAAATGTAAGACTATGGTTACAATAATGGTCATTTTTACTGTGCATATAAGTTTGTTTTATGAAATTATTTATGATAACATTACCTCCATGATTTATATTGTTATCATAGAATAGGACAAGTTTTGGTTTATCTTCATCAAAGAACTTTGCTGCTGGTCATGATAATCATCTAGTAGCATGTCATCAGCAAATTGCTGGAAAATGGATTGCAAGTGCCACTGGCATAAAATATTTATTCCATTTAGATGCTCCATCAAACATTCAAACATTTCCACCAATTTTTTAATCTCATTAGCTGGTAAATTATTTCATTTCTAATCTTGAACATTCTCAGATCCTGAATTGAACACTCACATATGAACAATATATTCACTCATTATCTCATCTCCATTTGACAGTGAATGTCCTCTGCTGTCATGTAGTAACAGTTTTGATTATCTTTGTCTTCATAATATTCACTCATTGTCTCATCCCCATTTGACAGTGAATGTCCTCTGCTGTCTTCTATGTCTTCACAAAAAAAAGTAAAAAAAAACCTGTCACCATTAATGCGAATTTAACAGCCAAAACAACAACTTCTTCATTGGGCATCTACCAAATAGCAGACTCACAAAAGCTGGATGGTATTTCAAGACAGCCATTTGTATGATATTATGAAATGGAATGGTTTCATAGGCTCAGTTGTGGGTAAAGCAAGCGTAGGTTTTGGTTTATTCGTAGAATACTGGGAAAGTGGTGTCAGTCTACAAAGGATACTGCTTACAAATCACTCATGAAACCCATTTTGTAATAATGCTCAAGAGAGTCGGGCTTGCACCAAATAGCACTAACAGGGATATTGAACTTATACAGAGAAGATCAGCATTAACAGTAATATGTTTATTTGATTCATGGGAGAGTGTCACTGAGATGCTAGAGAAACCAAACTGGCAGACTCTTGAAGACAGATGTAAACTATCTCGAGAAACTCTACTTACAAAGTTTCAAGAAATGGCATTAAATGATTCCAGGATTATAATCTAACTCCCCACTTACAGCTCGCATAGGGATCATGAGGACAAGATTTGATTAGTTACAACACACAGATAGGCATTTAAACATTCTTCCAACACTCAATATGTGAATGAAATGGGAATAAACCCAGATAACGGGTACAATGGGAAGTACCCTCTGCCATACAGTTCACAGTGGTTTGGAGAGTATAGATGTAGACCCAGATGTTGACAGAGGACCTAGTGTAATGAGTCAAATTATAGTATATGAAAATCATTCTTATTTAAAAATGTTCGAAATTGCATTGTATGAGACTTTATGAGATTAATATTCAAATAGATGTGAACCACTTGGACATCTGTTAAGCTATCATATGAGTTGTGTCTGGTAAGTTGAGTTTTGGCCTCTGAATAGTACATTTGTCTTATAAGGAAACATTACAGCTTCTGGATAACACTTTAAATTCAGAGGAAGATTGTTTATGGAGGTAAGAACAAGAGTGGAACTGGTATTGATCCTCTTGGGACCTTGTATGCCATATTCTCACTTTCTGAGGCGAGTTTCATACATGTAGCACAGCACGTCAATGAAACCTCTCTGCTTCCTGTTATCAAGGTAAAACTCCATCCATAGTAGAGTGTTGCCATTAACGTCATAACACTTTAGTTTGCCACAAAGAATTTTTTGATGATCAAGTTAATAAAGGATGTGGCAAGTTGTAAAATATAACAACATGATTATTTTCTTATTTAGCTTTGTTAGTACTTAATTTATAAGCCCTTGTATTGCTTTCTCTATCGAGAATCCTTTATGAAAGACAAACTGAGGAACAGGGAACAAATTTTGCTCAAACAAACAAGTCAGTGTTCTATTATAGGCCAGATCCTCAAACATTTCTGAAAAGACTGGAGAGAATGAAATGGTTCTGTAATCAGAGGTGGTTTCCTATCTCCAGTTTTATAAATGGGTTTTACTACAGCATATAAGTCTGCTAGGACATAAGCTTTGACTCCTTGAGTGATTGCAGAGGTAGCTCAACTTTAATGCCGTCATCACAAGATTTTAATATGCTGTTAGAAACACTGTTATAGTCAGCAAAATTACTCTTTTTAGTGACCTGATGGGTTTTGAATTCTTTTTCTTAAATCTTAAACTAATATCTTTTAAACTAATATCTTTTGGTGGTGTATCTAGTGTCTACACAATAAATCTAATACACCTGCATTTGAACAAAGGAAAATCTAGGATGGAATGTAACAATAAAGCAACAGGATTATTTTCTTGTTTAACTTTATCAGGACTTCATTTATGAGCCCTTGCATTGCTTTCTTTATCTAGAATCCTTTATGAAAGACAAACTGAGGGACAGTGAACAAATTTTGCTCAGATATATTTGTCAGTGTTCTATTGAACGTCTGGCTTCAAAAGGCAGGGGCTGTGTGAGTGTTTTCAACAAAGGCCTCGTTGGCCGGAAGCTCATTTTGTGATAGTCTTTTTGTTGTGCCTATCTGTGACTCAGCATATCTAAGCATCTGTATTTGGTTTTTATTAGGGAATGCAACGTTCGCTGCTGCTGTGAGGCAGTGATCATTAAATTTCATGGCCCACAATTTGAAAGCGTCGACATTCCTGCTAGTGTTATTTTAGGGGGAACTCAGTTTGTTTGTTTCTTACGTCTCTCCTACTCCATAAAAAAAAAAAAAAAAAAAAAAAAAAAACACTTTTAAATTAAAATTCCCTACCGAATGAAAAGAGTTGTGCAGAGGTTACGTTTGAAATTCGCTTTCAAATTAAACTGAAATATTATTTGTCAAGCATTTTATGCAGTTGGTTAAGCAATATTAGACCGTTTCTGAGCAAAGTTAGTTTTAAAAAAAGCAGTAACATTCGTTTCTTTTTTGTAGAACGGTAATTACGGACGCTGAACTGCCGTCAGGACCTTACCGACGGCGTGACGCGGTAAGCCCCCACCAACGGCGCAGACGCAGACCGGGCGCAAAAACTGCCGAAAAACTGGGAGAGGCATGTGAATTCTCTTACCTCTCTTGCTCCAATCTTCTGCCTAAAAGAAGTCTTTCTCTCGGGTCGTGACTGCAAACACACGCTGTTGTCACAGTGCCATGTCGTACAAGTGGCATCGCAAAGAAACGACTATTAGAACAGACCTAACATGGTTTACATGGAAACAGCGCGCTCGGTTCACACAGCTGCCGCCTACACAGCTCGATCATGTTCAACAATGATGTTCTTGCTGTTTCTTCGCTGCGGTACTGTAGGATCTAAAAGGCCTGTGAATGAGTGCTAAATTAATGATTATATTATCTGATCGGAGACCTCCGATTTTTTACGCTTTCGGCTAGCTGAGGACTGAAGCGAGACGCGACGGTGGAGGAAACAATTTTTTTAAAAAAGTGCAGAGGATATGTAATTTAGTTGGAGGGAGGCGAGGGGGTGGGAGGAGAGAGAGCTTGGGATGGGGTACAATTTCGTTGTTTTTCCATGTAACAGTCGTATAACAAGGCGGATTCGACGCTGCGTCTTTAGTAGTAATTGCCGTGTTAAAAATGGTTCAAATGGCTCTGAGCACTATGGGAATTAACTTCTGAGGTCATCAGTCCCCTAGAACTTAGAACTACTTAAACCTAACTAACCTAAGGACATCACACACATCCATGCCCGAGGCAGGATTCGAACCTGCGACCGTAGCGGTCGCGCGGTTCTAGACTGCAGCGGCTAGAACCGCTCGGCCTCCCCAGCCGGTGCCGTGTTAAATTTAAGGATTTTTTGTGGAAGCCATTGCTATAAATATTGCGCATTTCTCATTTCAGTTATCACAGAATACTGTCGAAATTAATGGACATTTTAAGAAAGAAAAATTTACTTCAAATCTCATTAGATAGATACAACTATAAGTAGTTGAAAACCTGATTTCGATGTCTTGAATTTTTTAAGAAATATTGGATGTGTCTACTTTACATGAAACAGCAGGGCCGTAACGAGGGGATGGCGAGATTGCCTCCTGCGAAGGCCGCAGGATCGGAGTGGACGCAAAAGGGAAAGAAGGAAAGGCGGTTTAAGAATTAAGTTGGGGGTAAGAGATACGCACCCAAACATCAAAACAGCTATGGGGATATTTGTGACAATGCCAGCGACTGCAGCAACGTGGGAACGCAGTTTCAGGAAATTAGATATGATTGCGATCGAGTATGGGTGAAAGTAGATTGCAAAATTTAGCTGCTTGTTGCTAGAATACGACACAGCTCGTAAACCTGACGTTGGTAATATAACATTTATAACCAATACTTTATGCGCTAGTAATAATTTATGAGGTGGGAATAAAATCTGCCCTTTATGATATATCAGACTAAATCAATGAACGTATATAACAAGGCACAGATTACGTTTTGCTTTAATTTTTTTAGAAACTTTATACAATTTTTAATTTGTTTACTAGAATGATACACTTAATTCGTAGTGCACAATATTTTCTATCAATGTAGTTCATCCAAGTAATATTTCTCAATAATGCTTCATTTTTAGTAACCTGCCAGGTTAGCTGAGAGCACTAATGCGCTGCTTCCTGGACTCGGGTAGGCGCGCTGTTCTCGGATCGAATCCGCCCGATGTTGGCTGGTGTGCCAGCCAGCCTAGATGTGGTTTTTAGGCGGTTTTCCACATCCCCCTAGTTGAATACTGGGCTGGTCCCCCACATTCCGCCTCAGTTACAAGACTCGCAGACATCTGAAAACGTTCGCACTCTTCCACGGATTACACTCGACACAGACAGCTGGGTCACACTAATTCCATCGCGGGGGGTACGGGGTGACGGCAGGAAGGACATCTTGCCACCCCTTAAAAATTAACTTTGCCAAATCCATTCTAACTATGTCGACCCTGCGTAACTGCGGGACAAGGCACTAACAAAAGAAGAAAGAATGCTTCATTGTAGTAAACTTTCCTAGAAAATTATAATATTTGCTAAATCTGGGCAAAAAAATTGCAGAAAGATACATCTGCAAGGGGTGGGAGTGGGGGAGGAAGGGAGGGCGGAGGCGGGAGGCGGAGCTTTGGCCCTTCTGCCAGGAGCACAGGGTCACCTCGCTACGGCTCTGTGAGACACACAATAGATTTATTCACTATAGAATAGTATCATATCTAAGTATTATTAAATTATTGTTACATTATGCAAGCTAAATATTAGCCATTAAAAGAAAGTAGTAACTGAACAGAAAATAATTATTGGCACTTTGATACTTTTTATTATGACGTTTTTCTGTCGGTTGTTCAAGGAACGGCCAACATTAGCGTGCAAGAAATAATCCTATATCGCCAGGAGAATGATCCTGCTCACATACCGACCGCGGAGATGGCGAAAGTGCAGTAGATGGGTTTTGTAGTGGTTCCAAAATTTGTCATTCGAAACTTAATGTGCATGTTCTTTGGGGCGCGTCGCATGTTGAACAACGTTCACTCTACATCTACATCTACATGGATACTCTGCAAATCACATTTAAGTGCCTGGCAGAGGGTTCATCGAACCACCTCCACAATTCTCTATTATTCCAATGTCGTATAGCGCGCGAAAAGAATGAACACCTATATCTTTCCGTACGAGCTCTGATTTCCCTTATTTTATCGTGGAGATCGTTCCTCCCTATGTAGGTCAGTGTTAACGAAATATTTTCGCATTCGGAGGAGGAAGTTGGTGATTGGAATTTCGTGAGAAGATTCCGTCGCAACAAAAAACGCCTTTCTTTTAATGATGTCCAGCCCAAGTCCTGTATCATTTCTGTGACCCTCTCTCCCATATTTCGCGATAATACACAATGTGCTGCTCTTCTTTGAACTTTTTCGATGCACTCCGTCAGTCCTAACTGGCAAGGATCCGACACCGCGCAGCAGTATTCTCTCAGCACCGCGCAGCAGTATTATCTCTACATAGGACTGACATTCCAGCTCAGCACAAGGCAACGTACCGGCTATAAGTTGGCCATTTAGAGAGAGTTAAAAAGAGAACAGGATACAAAGTTACGGTTATGGGCCAGTTGCAGGGTATACCTCTGTCAGTGAGAAAGGGCGACTGTGCTAAGGCCCGTACAGTATATGCAATTCTCTCCAGCTCTCATCTGAGAATGAAACATGTCGATTCCAATCACGAGATGGTTCACTATCTATTGGTGCATGGTCCTTATCCAGTGCAATTGCACAATTACTGCATAGGAAGAGCGGTGAAACTTTCTGGTAGATTAAAACTGTGTGCTGGATCAGAAGTCGAAAATGGAATCAGTAGCTTTTGTAGGCAACTGGTCCACTGACTGAGCGTGTGCCTGGATAGCTCAGTCAGTAGATCAGTTGCCTGCGACAAGCAAAGATACTCGGTGTGAGTCCTATTTCGACGTAAGGTATTAATCAGTGAGGAAGTTTCAAAATTAGCACACACTGAGCTGCAGTGCGAAAGATCATTGGTAGAAAGAGAGATGCCTATCAGAGCGGCCAGTGTGACCTCGCAAAGCAATTAATATTTCAGTCCCCTCAATATGATGAATACAGACACATTTTAGTTCTACCGGACATGCCACTTTACGATGTGATAAGTGACCCAGATTATTGGGAAACAGTTTAATATAATAGTAGGGCCTAAATAATTTTTACAGTAAAATTCACAAATATTATATAATCGCGGTGAACACCAAAACGTATATTGCGGTGGTTTGTGAGTGAATGATGGCATGCGCTGGTAATTCTATCAATGATGAAGGAGCCAATGATGAAGGAGCCACCCTACCAGCGAGGGTGGACACCTCGTCTCCACCACCGCATGTAACGAGCAGGCCAAGTGAATGCCTAGCCGGCCGGAGTGGCCGAGCGGTTCTAGGAGCTACAGTCTGGAACCGCGTGACCGCTACGGTCGCAGGTTCGAATCTTGCCTCGGGCATGGATGTGTGTGAACTCCTTAGGTTAGGTAGATTTAAGTAGTTCTAAGTTCTAGGGGACTGATGGCCGCCGCAGTTAAGTCCCATAGTGCTCAGAGCTATTTGAACCATTTTCTGAACGCCTATCGTTGCAGAGGGCCTTTGCCTTCGACAGCAACCATGACAGCAATATTATGGTCACTGAAAAAGCAAGAGAACTCTTTGCAGGGAAAGCAAATGAAAAACTCGAGAAAGTTTACAGCTGTTCACTATGCAATAAAGTGACATTGAACAAACAGAAATAATTGCCATGTGTTTCAGTTTGAGGATGGAAAACGACAACGTAAAATTAAAAGTGCTGGCACCTTTTTTCTTGCAGCCTGCGTAACAAATGCAATATTTCTAGGAATGAATGTTGATTCTCAGTTGAAGTGGTCTGAACACACATACATAATTACAAAATGTCATCAGCATGTTTTGACCAGTCTTGTAATCAATGTGTAACACCCAGCGCCTTTTGCTTACGTACACTGAGATGACAAAAGTCATGGGATAACGATATGTACATATACAGATGGCGGTAGTTTCGCGTAGGCAAGATACAAAAGGGCGATGTATTGGCAGAGTTGTCATTTGGGGCGGCGTGAAGACAGTCCTAAATGAAGACGCCTGACACACTACAATCATGGGCAGCAAGCACGAATTTGCTGCGAACTCCATCATACCTCGGAGGAACGAGAGTTCTCCGTCCAGTTCCACGTGATGGAGCTGTCATTTGTACTCAGGTGAATAATGTGAAAAGGTTTCCGACGTGATTGTGGCAGCCCGACAGGAATTAACAGACTTTGAACGTGGAGTGGTAGTTGGAGATAGATGCTTGGGACATTCCATTTTGGAAATGTTAGTGAATTCAGTATTCCTCGTTCCTCAGTGTCAAGGGTGTTATGAGCGTACCAGATTTCAGGCATTACCTCTCACAATGGACAAGCAGTGGCAGGCGGCCTTACTGAACGACCGAGGGAAATACCGTTTGCGTAGATGATGGTGATGATGATTTATGGTGGAGGGCGCTAAACAGGTAGGTCATCAGCGCCCTTGCATTAATGTTATACTGAAGAAGATTTTCATAATCTATGGAAGGATCAATAAACTGGTAAACTGCGTTTGATCCCACCACACGGAACGTAAGGCAACACCAGGAGGGTGAGCTTCAGAAAAGCCCATAATAAGACCCCAGCGAGACACAGCGGGATAACTAAATGAAATCATGGCGAAAATACCTGTAAAGATGCTGTTAAGAAAGGGACAAATAAGCGTGGCTGAATGACGACTTAGAAACAATACGTGACTCAGCCGCTCTGTGACACATTAAGATTGCACACCAAGTATTTTGGGAAGAATTCCGGACACCGCACAAAATTTTAAGACACGAACAACACTCGTCTCGTTATCAATTAAAATAGAGGGAAGATAGAGCTCTCAGTGTTAAGAGACAAGCAACACTGCGTGAAATAACCGCAGAAATCAATGTGGGACGTACGGCGAATTTATCCGTTAGGACAGTGCGGTGAAATTTGGGTTAATAGGTGCAGACCCCACGAAGCCAAAGACCTAAATTGTCACAACAGCACAGTGCAAACTGGTGGTGGTTCCATAATGGTGTGGACTGCGTTTACACGGAATGAACTGGGTCCTCTAGTCCAACTGAACCGATTATTGACTGGAAACGGTTGTCTGCAGACCATTGACTTCATGTTCCCAAACAATGATGTCACGTCACAGGGTCACAATTGTCTGTGATTGCTTTGAAGATGATTCTGTACAGTTCGGGTGAACGATTTGGCCACCCATATCGCCCGACAGGAATCCGATCGAACATTTATGGACATAATCGAGAGGTCAGTTTGTGCACAGAAACCTGTGACGGCAACACTTTCGTAATTATGGAAGGCTGCAGTAGACTTACCACGACTTGTTGAGTCCATGCCACATCGAACTGGTGCACTACGCCGGGAAAAAGGAGGTCCGACACGATTTTAGGAGGTATCCAGTGACTTATGTCACCTCAGAGTACTATTCATATGTACCCTCAATTTTTAGCTTCAGAATTATTTTATGGGGAACAAATTCACAAAATATGAACACAGTTCTTGAACTACAGAAAAGGGCCATTAGAATAATAATAATAAATAACAGAAGTTGAACTCATTGTAAAGATCTGGGTTGTTCAACGACACCATATGAGTAAATATAAAAAAAAAATGACATTGATAATTAGAGCACAAACAGCTCTGTCTACGATCATGGAACAAGATTTAGACTGAACTTACATTTACCAAGAAAGAATAAACATAAAACTCGCAACAGCATTTTCTACCAAGAAATAGAACTGTACAACAAATTGTCCAAGGAGTTTAAAGAGTTTACTAAAACAACCTTATTTAAGAAGGTAATTAAAAAGAGCCTGTTAAGCGTACACTCCATTCAGTGAATGGTTACTTAGATAACACAGAATAGGAGTTTAATGAAAACTGTAAGACAAATAAATAATATTAATAATGATGACAAAACATCTACACTCCTGGAAATTGAAATAAGAACACCGTGAATTCATTGTCCCAGGAAGGGGAAACTTTATTGACACATTCCTCGGGTCAGATACATCACATGATCACACTGACAGAACCACAGGCACATAGACACAGGCAACAGAGCATGCACAATGTCGGCACTAGTACACTGTATATCCACCTTTCGCAGCAATGCAGGCTGCTATTCTCCCATGGAGACGATCGTAGAGATGCTGGATGTAGTCCTGTGGAACGGCTTGCCATGCCATTTCCACCTGGCGCCTCAGTTGGACCAGCGTTCGTGCTGGACGTGCAGACCGCGTGAGACGACGCTTCATCCAGTCCCGAACATGCTCAATGGGGGACAGATCCGGAGATCTTGCTGGCCAGGGTAGTTGACTTACACCTTGTAGAGCACGTTGGGTGGCACGGGATACATGCGGACGTGCATTGTCCTGTTGGAACAGCAAGTTTCCTTGCCGGTCTAAGAATGGTAGAACGATGGGTTCGATGACGGTTTGGATGTACCGTGCACTATTCAGTGTCCCCTCGACGATCACCAGTGGTGTACGGCCAGTGTAGGAGATCGCTCCCCACACCATGATGCCGGGTGTTGGCCCTGTGTGCCTCGGTCGTATGCAGTCCTGATTGTGGCGCTCACCTGCACGGCGCCAAACACGCATACGACCATCATTGGCACCAAGGCAGAAGCGACTCTCATCGCTGAAGACGACACGTCTCCATTCGTCCCTCCATTCACGCCTGTCGCGACACCACTGGAGGCGGGCTGCACGATGTTGGGGCGTGAGCGGAAGACGGCCTAACGGTGTGCGGGACCGTAGCCCAGCTTCATGGAGACGGTTGCGAATGGTCCTCGCCGATACCCCAGGAGCAACAGTGTCCCTAATTTGCTGGGAAGTGGCGGTGCGGTCCCCTACGGCACTGCGTAGGATCCTACGGTCTTGGCGTGCATCCGTGCGTCGCTGCTGTCCGGTCCCAGATCGACGGGCACGTGCACCTTCCGCCGACCACTGGCGACAACATCGATGTACTGTGGAGACCTCACGCTCCACGTGTTGAGCAATTCGGCGGTACGTCCACCCGGCCTCCCGCATGCCCACTATACGCCCTCGCTCAAAGTCCGTCAACTGCACGTACGGTTCACGTCCACGCTGTCGCGGCATGCTACCAGTGTTAAAGACTGCGATGGAGCTCCGTATGCCACGGCAAACTGGCTGACACTGACGGCGGCGGTGCACAAATGCTGCGCAGCTAGCGCCATTCGACGGCCAACACCGCGGTTCCTGGTGTGTCCGCTGTGCCGTGCGTGTGATCATTGCTTGTACAGCCCTCTCGCAGTGTCCGGAGCAAGTATGGTGGGTCTGACACACCGGTGTCAATGTGTTCTTTTTTCCATTTCCAGGAGTGTATTATTTAACGTAACACTTTCCCTACCTCTTTTTTCTTATTTTCTTTGATTGCTTTTTTTCTGGAAAAGACTCAGAGCTGCTAACAACTTATTATCTTTCCGAGCTCAATAAGTCGCTCGTTATAGATGGCTGCTGAATCAATTTTTCAGTTTAGCAAATGGCAAGCTGAGGCACACAGAATGGAAAGCAAACAATGTCACTATTCCCTGACGTCAGCTGATGGTGTGTGTAACGCTACGTTATGAAACGATGTGTGTATAGTGTGTACAGTGTCAGGGAGTGAGAAATAAATGAACAGTGTAGCACTAGCCTTTTGCATTATTAAATAATTTCTTTGCAAAACATTATTCTACACTAGGGATAAACAGAATTAAGTAGTACTGTTTTAAGCATACTGTCCTTGTATTCGGGAGGGTAGAAACAGCGGTCTTCATCTGGCCATCCTGATTTAGGCTTTCTGTGGTTCCCCTAAATAAATTCAGGCAAACGTCATGTTGGTTCCTACTATAAGGCTACGGCCAACTACCTGTTTCGTCCTTATCAAACTTGAAATTTAAGTAGGGCCTGTGTAAATGCCTGTATATATGAATTACGTTGTTTCTGTTGTAATCTGTAATCCCAAGATATGCCCACTGTCCATGTAAAAGTGATCTACGGATAAATAAAACTACTACTACTGCTATTATCGTTACTACACGACCACAAGGCGCCTCCAGAACCACGCTGTCGTAGGTTGTAAAGGATATTGCTATCAGTATTAATTAAGTTCAGTATTAGCTACTGACATAATCTTAGGACTGTTCGGTATTATTTGTTGACGTAATCCTAGGGATAAATTAGATGTTTGTAGAAGAAATAGGTATAGTCGATGTAGACATACGTCTATCAGTGATACAACTCGTTCAAGCGGCTGGAAGCCAGTGAAGTCGGTGAAATGCTTGACAGAAAGAGGCTGAGATGTAAACTAAGGACTGGTTAGATGTAAGTAAAATCCTTTCACTTTTCGAACAACACCATTAAAATTATAATTCTCGAGCTTTCATCAGGTGTCAATGTCATCATCATTAGGAGTTAAGACTATTGCTTTCTGGGAATGGCAATCCCTCCTTCTTCTATGCACGAAACGGAAGCTTTTTCCAATAATGGGCTGAAATCTCGTATGCACGGAAAGGCGAGTCAGGCAGCGCACGGCAGATAGCTGTACCGTGCGTGCGTAAAATTCGGGCCACGTGTGGAAAATTCTGGACTCTGTAGCTCCGTGCATTGAAGGAAGAGGCCATGCCTCCGGAAATCAGTAGTTCTAATTCCCGAAGAAGATCCGGCGACAGCCGTCGAATTCTTGAAATAGTAACTCAGCTATTGCGTCTTAAAGACCGAGAGGAGTTTACTCGATTTTGCCAGACTAATGACTACGAGGATACATGTTTGATGTAGTTTGCAGAAGAGAGGAAGTCTCGACATTTAATCTGAAGCTCCCAAAAAGCGGAAGCTAATCGCAGCACATAGAAGGCAGCCCGTGACATACATGAGACCTGTTTAATTTGTATGTATTAGAACAAGTAAATATGACCATGCAGTACTATTGCCGAAATACCGTTGAATGTTTGTGAGGGTTCTTGATAAGAAACTAAAAGATGACGCCAATTTCATGCTCCCAGAGACGTAAGATAAAATACTGGAAACATAAAACTCTAAGCGCAATGTTTTGGCAGCTGAACAACTGCACGAGCAAAGAAATTGGATTTTTTTAAAACCTCTGACCATGCGGTACGCTGAGACCCGGCAGATTATAGAGTTTGTTTCATTTTCAGCTACAATGCCGAGCGGCCGATGGAATACCAGAAGGGGATGCATAATTTTAAGAACAATGAAAACGCGTTGACGAAATTTTATCATATCTAGGATACGTGCACACTTTGAAAACCTCTCTAAAGCGCATTGCAGAGAGTAATTATCTTTGTGCCACCTGATGGGGCGAGGGAAGGATTCCTTCCTAAATGTCTCTATGCGTGTTTCAGAAATAAGCCGATTTCCGCTGCATATGAACTTCTACATGAACACGACCGGTTTCGTGGTGTCAAATCTCGTCTTCAGGTATACATTGCAAGATAGAAGACGTGCAATCGACATTATGATGAAAAACATACCTTTGGTAATCATGTATCCTCTATGACAACCAATATGAAATACTCACAAGTCAGTAAAGTACTGCTACGAGAAGAAGGGGGACTCAATCTTCTCAAAATAAAAAACTGTTACCCGTAACAAGCAGGGCGCCATAATTCAAGTTGACGAGCTGAAAAACTGACACGTTAAAGGCGCGTGTACCTACAATGAAAAGAGTAAAATTAGAAAACAAGAAAAGGTAAAAAGCCCCAGCTAGCAACACAATGCCCCTGGTTCCAAACCAGGAAGTGGCGGACAGCAACACTACAGCGCCTCGCCGTGCAGGGCCACACTCCTGGTATGAAGTGAGTTTTCTTGACCATGGGCTTTCAGTGTTGCTAGCTGGGGCTTTTACCTTTTCTTGTTTTCTTACTTTGCACTTTTCATTGTAGGTAAAGGTGCTCTTAACATGTCAGTTTTTCAACTAGTCAGTTTCAACTGTGACGCCCTGCGTGCTGCGGGTAACAGTATTTAATTTTAAGAAGGTTGATTCTCCTTCGTTCCAGTATCAGGGCTTAAAAGTTTTACTGATGTGCGAGTATTCCTTACTGGTTGTCACAGAGTATAGATTATTAGGATAGGTGTGGTTTTTTTTATCATAATGTCGGCTGTACGTTTCCTATCTTGTAGACGTACACCTGAAGATGTGATTTCATATCACGGAACCGGTCGTATTACTCTAAACGTTCAAATAAATCTGAAAGCAGTTTATTTCTGAATCATGGATTACTTCAGCTGCAATTGCCCTCAACAGAAAACTATTTGTCTCTGTGGGGGCGCCATAATTAGCCTTATCTTGTTTCCATTGTCGCCACGGAAGCGATATGTAGGGAGACAAAGAATATCTCACCGTTCTTCACTTAAAATTGTTCTTTGAAACTTGGCAACTAGTTAGGAATACTCGTGCTGCCGGCCGGAGTGGCCGAGCGGTTCCAGGCGCTACAGTCTGGAGCCGCGCGACCGCTGCGGTCGCAGGTTCGAATCCTGCCTCGGGCATGGATGTGTGTGATGTCCTTAGGTTAGTTAGGTTTAAGTAGTTCTAAGTTCTAGGGGACTGATGACCTCAGAAGTTAAGTCCCATAGTGCTCAGAGCCATTTGAACCATTTTTTAACACGGCAATTACTACTGAAGATGCAGCGTCGAATCCGCCTTGTTATGCGACTGTTACATGGAAAAACAACGAAATTGTACCCCATTCCAAGTTCTCTCTTCTCCGCCCCCCTCCAAGTAAATTACATATCCTCTGCACTTTTTTAAAAAAATTGTTTCCTCTACCGTCGCGTCTCGCTTCAGTCCTCAGCTAGCCGAAAGCGTAAAAAATATGCTCTTAATCCGTTCTGCACATTTTTCAGGCCCCCACAGAAGATATTGTTTCCCAATAGTTGCTTCTCACATTGGCCCGAACTACATTTAATGAGATCTCTTCCTCGCTGTTCTTAGATTCTCCATTGCTGGAAGAGGCTTTTGTATTACCTTTATTCTGTATTCATACAGCACCACCTTACACCTGGGCATTTGTTTTACAAGTAATGCAGACACTCACATGAAATAATGTTTTCGGGCCAATGTTTGATCTTTCTTTTACTTAAATACATTTGATACTATCTCAGTCCCATACGGACATGTTATACCTGACTATCGTCAGTGCCTTGAGAAAAAAATGCTTTCATGCATTAGATATTTTCTCCATTGTGTCTGCAAATCCTGTGGAAATCTCACACCCATCCTTTCACTTTCAGACCATCGCCCCGAGCGAATAAAGAGCAATAAAATTTCCTTCCCTCACGAAGCTAGTGTATCAGTTGTTCTTGTATATGCTCCGAGGTTACGGAAGTCATGGGATAGCGAAGTGCACATATACAGATAGCGGCATTATCGCGTACACAAGTTATCAAAGGGCAGTGAACTGGCGGAGCTGTCATTTGTACTCTGGCGATTCAAGTGAAACGGTTTCCGACGTGATTGTGGTCGTACGATGGAAATTAAGAGACTTTCAACACGGAATAGTAGTTGGAACTAGGTGCAGGGGATGTTCCACTTCGGAGTTTGTGACACTCGAAAGGAATGACACTTGTACAGAGAGGGAATGTGTTGGTATCTGTATGGAGCCCAGGACACTGTAGGACAGGGGCGGGCAGGAATCCTGCACATGTGCGGTGCACTTGCACGCGTGTAATTAACGGGTGTTCCGCGTGCACACAGCTGGCCACCCGCTTATCTCCCATCCCCACCATACCTTCTGTCCGCTCTTTCCTCTGTAATGCGTTTTGTTTCCTAGCTTGCTTTATTGAGTGAATGAATAAGGTTAGTAGGAGTGCTTGAAATAAATCATGGCTTGAAAGAGTACCTATTACCTACGATACGTTTTATTTAATTATCACAGGTGGAGTTTACAATACGTTTAATATCTGGAACAAAATTTCTACATACAGACAAACACAAACAGTTACGTAAATTTTCATCACTGATGTTTGCTCTTAACCGAAACTTATTAATTCAGCAAATGGTTTTCCAGCTCTCGCTATATTAAGCGCAGTCTTATAACTTGCACATACCGCTGGGCTATTATCGTTGTCGTCCTGAAAACTTGAAAACAGTGCTCCATAAAATGTTAAATCAGTTAGATGGGAGACATGACGAGAGAAAGTCGCAGATCTCTCGTGACAACGGCAACTACGACAAATTCAAATGGCTCTGAGCACTATGGGACTTAACTGCTGTGGTCATCAGTCCCCTAGAACTTAGAACTACTTGAACCTAACTAACCTAAGGACATCACACACATCCATGCCCGAGGCAGGATTCGAACCTGCGACCATAGCGGTCGCGCGGTTCCAGACTGTAGTCCCTAGAACCGCTCGGCCACTCCGGCCGGCCAACTACGACATATTCATCTGGTATCGTCAGATCGCTCTTCTTAAGCTCAGTCAATACCCCATCCGCTCAGAATCCGACAATAAATTGTACTCGTTCTTGTGAAATTTATTATAATGGCCTTCAATACTAAACTTCCGTTGACCAGCGAGAATACTGCCACATGTTAAACATTTCGAATTTTCACGTTTTTGCACAAAGAAAAAATGATTCTCCCATTACTTTTTAAAAGATAGCAAATCTCCACTTCTCCGTTTCTTGAAATACAACGTTCACTACATAGTGCTCGCTTCGCATCAACGTCCGCAGCTTAGCCTGGCACTACACTGCCGCAACCTGCCGGCTGTCGCCACAGCCCCGGTCGCCGCCTGCACGCGAGCAGCACACGTGCAGCGCTGTGCGCTCATGAGCCGCGTGCAACGTTAGCCCGCCCCTGCTGTAGGAAGTGGGCAGTGTCTTCCAGAAGTAGGATACACTAGCCTGTCCACCGCTACCTGCAAAGTATTCTGGGAATGGCCAAAGCCCATTTCCTGCACAAAGTTCCCTGTCCCCATACCAGTTCATGGTCTGTGTGGCTTTATCGCGAGTCAGTGCCTTATCAACCTCTTACTGGAAGCAGCTTTCCGTGTTTTAGGCTGAGGCTGAGTTCACTGAGACTACTAAAGGGAATCCTCTATTGGTTTATAACGGGCATCCGTTTATGGTGGACTACACAAACAAACAAGAAGTGATTTGCTGACATTGTGTAAGCTTTATGAAGAACAAATGTAAAGGAAGACTATCCACAAAAAATAATGTTTTAGGAGAAGGTAGCCATGTCTATATTCCAGGTGAAGCAGCGAATGAAAGGCGAAAAAATTTTGTCAGTGAAAAGAAGCGGCCAAAAGAAACAGACGCTATAGTTTCATCAGTTTATGTTGAAGAAGTACGGCAGCTCTCCAATCGACGCTACGACTTAATAACATAGTTACGATCAAACAGAAGAGCGAAACAATCGTTACATCACATTGGCGAAAATGTGTGGGAACTACACAAGATCCCACCAATTGTGGAGGAATATTCTCCCACGAAAATAATTTACTGATGTATAATGATAGCAATTTTTTTATTTGCAGATGATAACAGAGGACCAATCATGGAATACTTATTGATAAGCTCAAGTACTGTGGTATGAATGGGACAGCGTTTAAATCATACCTAACTGGAAGAGTGCAGAAAGTTGAAACAAGCAGTTCACATAATATGCTAGAAACTGGTGATTTCTCAAACTGGGGAACAATCAAGAATGGGGTGCTGCGAGGTTCGGTCTTGGGTCCTCTGCTGTTTTGAATATATATTAATGACTTGCCATTCTATATTCACGAAAATGCTAAGTTGGTACTTTTTACCGATGATACAAGACAGCTATCACACCCAACAGACAAGAAATAACAGATGAAATTGTAAATGATGTTTTTCAGAAAATCATTACGTGGTTCTCTGCAAATGGGCTCTCATTAAACTTTGACAAAACACAGTATATACAGTTCCACACAGCAAATGGAATGACACCATCAATAAATATGGACTTCGATCAGGAATCGATAGTAGGGTAGAATATTCAAAATTTCTAGGTGTATGCGTTGATAAGGGGTTGAACTGGAAAAAAAACACACTGAAGATCTGTTGAAACGTTTGAGTTCAGCTACTTACGCTATTAGGGTCATTGCAAATTTTGGCGATATACATCTCAGTAAAATAGCTTACCACGCATATCTTCATTCTCTGCTTCCGTATGGCATCATATTCTGGGGTAACTCATCATTGAGTAAAAGAGTGTTCATTGCACAAAAGTGTGTAATCAGAATAATTGCTGGAGCTCATTCAAGATCATCCTGCAGACACTTATTTAAAGAGCTAGGGATCCTCACTGTAGCCTCACTATATATATATATATATATATATTCACTTATGAAATTTGTTATTAACAATCAGAATGAATTCTTCAAAAGTAATAGCAGTGTACATGGCTACAACACTAGGAGAAAGAATGATCTTCACTACTCAAGGTTAAATCTAACTTTGGCTCAGAAGGGGGTAAATTATGCACAAAAGTCGTTGGTCACTTACCTAACAGCTCAAAAGTCTGACAGATAGCCATATAGCATTTAAAAGGAAATTAAAAGAATTTCTGAATGGCAACTTCTTCTACTCATTAGATGAATTTTTGGATATAGTAAGTGGGTAATTTCCCCACCCCCCACCCAAAAAAATTAAAAATATTAAGTGTCATGTAATATTTTGTATAATTTAATGTCTTGTATAGACACCTTTTCTTAACTTGACTCGTTCCACATCATTACGAAGTGTCGTATTCATGATCTATGGAACAAGTACTAATCTAATCTAATCTAATCAAAGTGACAGAATTCTGGTGTTTGCCAGCGAAAACGGAAGAGCGTGTTTATCAAACTGCGGGTGGTAAGATCCTATAGGACCAAACTGCTGAGGTCATCGGCCCCTAGACTGACACACTACTTAATCTAAGTTAAACTAACTTACGATACTTACAACACGATACCCACGCCGGAGGGAGGACTCGAACCTGCGGATGTGGGAGCCGCGCGAACCGTGGCAAGGCGCCTGAGACAACGGTGCTACCCCGCGCTGCTATCAAAACTGTGAATCATTCTGTATGGATGGATCGTTCAAGGATTTGAGCAAGCAGTTTAGACAGCTGTTTATACTTTACGCTGACCGTAGTAGTTCTTGGGAGGAAACGGATATCACCCCAGATGTTTACACTTTGCTGCCAAATAAAAATCGAGAAACATATGAACGTTTTTTTAAAGCTATTAAAACTAACGTGCCTAGATAGAATCCTGTATCTCTGATGATGGACTTAGAAATTGCCGTCGTCCAAGCAGCTAACAGTTTGTTTCCTGGAACAGAGATTATGCAATCTTTTTGAAGTGTTACGGCCTCGTTCCAGCCTATTAGGAAAACGAGAATATACGCCATTACAGAAGAATGCGTTCTGCAATAGCATATCTTCCCCTAAAAGTGTTGGGTGGTAATTGGCTGCGTATTCAGGACAGCAGCCCTGAAAACCAAAATCTTCAGGACTTTTATGACTATTTTGTGGGCTCGATAACGAACATATGCCACGAGAGTTGTGGAATTGCAATGGAAGGCGCCATTGCACTAATAACGTCTGAGATGGATGGAACCGAAGAATAAATGCATTGACATCACCACTTCGTCCGAATGTTAACTCATTGGTACAAAAATCTTTGAGATAATGCAGAGTACCACGGCCACCAGTTTCACAGACTAATTTTAAACTCTGATGGGAAAAGAAGAAAAAAGTTACCAGTGAAGACCGACGAAACGATTGCAAAGCATTAAAGAAACTCCAAACATGGGATTTCAAAATCACTTCTGACTTGTATGGCCTACGTACAGAAGCTACGATGACTAAGAGAACGTCAGAATCATTGAAAAATTTGTAAATACTGAAAAGTAGTTTAACGCAATCGTTGACAATCTTGTAAATACTGTAAATAAATTTAATGGGAGACGAAAAGAGACCACCTCCTCTTGGTGTTTCCTGTAAATGATACAAACTCGGCTATATATCTATTGAAATTTGTAAAATATTCCCTAATGAAGACTGACGAGACTATTTCAAAAGCCAAGCCTCTTCTAAAGAATAATCACAGTATTCGCCTTGAGAGGTTCTTATAATTAGAATGTGTACGGGCGGACAATGAAAACAAGGTCTTTGCAGCGAAAACCCAGGCAAATGATATGCAGTTAAATCCATAATTTCTCCCGCTGTTAGAAGATGAGCAAACCAGCATGAAACTGGTAAACACAAAATAAATTATCACAAAAAGTGACTGGTCGCTGTTTTGCAACCTTTCAACATACGTCAAAATTAATTTCTATGACACATGTTGTACACCATAGCAGGCCCGTTGAGGATGCGGCTAGGTGAGCAAGTGCACTCATGATATTTCGCCGCCTGCGAGCATTCGTTGTAAAACGGGACCGTCAGGAGTCTTTGTGGTCTTTACTAGCGCAGCATAACCGACTGGTAGCGCAGATGTGCAAACAATGGCCTTCAGAAGAATGACCATAATTAGGTTCTGCGTAGCCTCAATTCGAACATACAGTGTATACGGCGCAATGCTTAAGGGGAGACTCCACCCAAAAATTTAACTTTTCTACTACCTTACCGATGGCAGCCAATTCTTAAAATAGTATCTGTTATGTAAAGATGTAGAAATATCCAAGTCCATAACTTCATTGGTCTTCGAGTCTTGAATTTTTAATATGATTTAATGGCATTCTTGGAAACCAAGTTTCGGTACTTGTACCACAGTTTTCACATGCCACATTTTGTAGGTACATTCACAAGACGTAGTTCAACGGTTCTGTGCAGTCATCTTATGAGAAACGTTAAAAATTATTTTCAGTGTTTATTTTAAATTTCAGTCCAGAACCGCGCTGCTGCTACGGTCGCAGGTTCGAATCCTGTCTCGGGCATGGATGTGTGTGATGTCCTTAGGTAGTTTTAAGTCTAGGGGACTGATGAGCTCAGATGTTAAGTCCCATAGTGCTTAGAATCATTTGAACCATAAAATAAACAAATTACATTTTCGATAATATTAATGCATACTTCCTGCTAAAATTTCATGTAAATAGGTTAATACTTATGATTAAAAAGTTGGCACTGAGCTTATAAAAATAAACTTGTGGTAAAATGAATTTCAACATTTTATCAAAAAATGAATGTTACTACAAGACACGTACCCATTAAAACTCATCGGCACCCTAACGTGTTCCCTTCTGCTTATATGAGGCTTCTTGTAATTTCAAAATCAGAGTAGCCTTTTTCTTGAATTTTCTGAATAAAAAATCTACCCACAGTCTTCTTGAGGAGGTGCAGTGGTAAGCATAGCTGATTGTAAACCAATGCCTATTTCCTTGGAGCTTATTGATTGTACTGAACAGTACTTCAGTGTGTTCTCCAAATTGTCCGCCTCCGTAGCGTAGCGGTAGCGTTTCCGCCTATCACGCAGGGGTCCGGGTTCGATTCCCGGCAGGGGACTGGGTGTTGTGTGTCCTTTATCATCATTGACCCGCAAGTCGCCGAAGTGACGTCAACTAGAAAGGACTGGCAATACGGCGACCGAACTCCCCCGCAAGGGGCCTCCCGGCCAACAATGCCATACGCTCATTTCATTTCCCTGAATTTATATCTACACAGTCAACAAACAGGCAAAGTGATTTCCAACGACTGACTACCAATTGTTCCGCATCAATTTGCCTGGAAATCTTGGAACGCTTTAAGCTCCTAGTTTGAGTTCATACCAATTTTCGGAGTAAAGATGCTTCTGTTAGATGGTGATAGAAATAAAAAATTATCTACGGCATCTTTCGTTGTGTCACAGCCCCTTAGGCAGTCCGTATTTCTTTGACGTACTTGTGATTAGAATACAGCCAAATCGTTTTGGAACCTTCAGAGAAAACGCTCCAAAGATGAGAGACAGCTATTAAATTAAAAAAGAGTGAAGTTAAAATGGTGAATAGCTGTTTTTAAAGGGATGAAAATTAGTATGATGGCCGGGTTAGGAACTTCAAAGTGGTCAGGCACATCAGGATCAACGTATCAGAACAGGATACCTAGTCTATACGTTTACTGTATGTGATGGTGTTTTAATACGCGTAGTGTTCTATTAATCTGCTTCAGAACTCTGAACATAACGAGAAACTTCAGTTTACAGCAACATTACAATAAAGTCTGTGCAAAAGTTTATGGACACCTGGAAGGTGAACAGCGAGAAGCCGATATGAAAAAAATTGGGAAAATCCTTTTCAACGATATGACTAAAGAAAGTATTCATCGTATGGGAACAGAGAAATAAACGTCTCAATAATTTTCCCAACGTTTTCACTATGAAAATACGTTTTTGTTTTCAGGAGGAACACTCAGAGAATGAATCTGCTGCTAGATCAAGTTACCATACTGCTTTTTAGCTTGCAAAGTTAGCTGTTTTCACTGATTTTCGGGTTATGTTGACAGTGTGGAAATTCGACTATAGCTAGAACTTCTGCACCCACAGTGAGGCAATTGCACGATTACTTTCTTAGTAAAATTAGCCTCGTAGACTTCTGTTTCAATGTAAATTTTCACGTCTTCACAAGTCTGCAGCTACGATTATGTTGGTGTTTAGACTTACGCGTACTAGCTGCTTTTTTAAACCAAAGAAGAGACTGAAATCCACCCACAGAAGCTCCTTGGCAGACTTCCTTCTATGTTTTTATGTTTAACATTAAAATTTGTCAGTTTAAATTTCCTCCTAAAACGACAGCCATCATAAGGCTGCAACGGCCGTAATAAATAGCTGGCCACAGTTCTTCGTATCATCAAAATACACTCCTGGAAATTGAAATAAGAACACCGTGAATTCATTGTCCCAGGAAGGGGAAACTTTATTGACACATTCCTGGGGTCAGATACATCACATGATCACACTGACAGAACCACAGGCACATAGACACAGGCAACAGAGCATGCACAATGTCGGCACTAGTACAGTGTATATCCACCTTTCGCAGCAATGCAGGCTGCTATTCTCCCATGGAGACGATCGTAGAGATGCTGGATGTAGTCCTGTGGAACGGCTTGCCATGCCATTTCCACCTGGCGCCTCAGTTGGACCAGCGTTCGTGCTGGACGTGCAGACCGCGTGAGACGACGCTTCATCCAGTCCCAAACATGCTCAATGGGGGACAGATCCGGAGATCTTGCTGGCCAGGGTAGTTGACTTACACCTTCTAGAGCACGTTGGGTGGCACGGGATACATGCGGACGTGCATTGTCCTGTTGGAACAGCAAGTTCCCTTGCCGGTCTAGGAATGGTAGAACGATGGGTTCGATGACGGTTTGGATGTACCGTGCACTATTCAGTGTCCCCTCGACGATCACCAGTGGTGTACGGCCAGTGTAGGAGATCGCTCCCCACACCATGATGCCGGGTGTTGACCCTGTGTGCCTCGGTCGTATGCAGTCCTAATTGTGGCGCTCACCTGCACGGCGCCAAACACGCATACGACCATCATTGGCACCAAGGCAGAAGCGACTCTCATCGCTGAAGACGACACGTCTCCATTCGTCCCTCCATTCACGCCTGTCGCGACACCACTGGAGGCGGGCTGCACGATGTTGGGGCGTGAGCGGAAGACGGCCTAACGGTGTGCTGGACCGCAGCCCAGCTTCATGGAGACGGTTGCGAATGATCCTCGCCGATACCCCAGGAGCAACAGTGTCCCTGATTTGCTGGGAAGTGGCGGTGCGGTCCCCTACGGCACTGCGTAGGATCCTACGGTCTTGGCGTGCATCCGTGCGTCGCTGCGGTCCGGTCCCAGGTCGACGGGCACGTGCACCTTCCGCCGACCACTGGCGACAACATCGATGTACTGTGGAGACCTCACGCCCCACGTGTTGAGCAATTCGGCGGTACGTCCACCCGGCCTCCCGCATGCCCACTATACGCCCTCGCTCAAAGTCCGTCAACTGCACATACGGTTCACGTCCACGCTGTCGCGGCATGCTACCAGTGTTAAAGACTGCGATGGAGCTCCGTATGCCACGGCAAACTGGCTGACACTGACGGCGGCGGTGCACAAATGCTGCGCAGCTAGCGCCATTCGACGGCCAACACCGCGGTTCCTGGTGTGTCCGCTGTGCCGTGCGTGTAATCATTGCTTGTACAGCCCTCTCGCAGTGTCCGGAGCAAGTATGGTGGGTCTGACACACCGGTGTCAATGTGTTCTTTTTTCCATTTCCAGGAGTGTATTAAAAGAGATGTTGAATTTCAGTGATAGTTCTCATTCTGTTGAATTTCTTTGTCATTTCTCATTAATGCAACACTCTTAAAAATAAATTTGCCACGAAAAACCTTAATGAGCAAAGCTGAAGTTATAAGTGGTTGCTCACTGGTGCAGTGTGAGCGCGATCCACCTGGCACGAGCAGCCGCGCTGAACTGCTAGACTCCTTAGTGAGCCTGTGAAAAGTCGGTTAGGCCCGCAAGAGCCGCAGGCTCAGTGCAAGTGTCACTCCGTTCAAGTGTTCTAATCCCCCATTTCTGAACTCGTCAGGGAATTCAATATTCCGAGACCCACAATGTCAAGAATGTGCCGAGACTACCAAATTTCAGGCATTACCTCTCACCGTGGACAACACAGCGGGCGACGGCGACCGATAGCAGCGGCGTTTGCGTAGAGTTGTCATTGCTAACAGGTAAGCAAACTACGTGAAATAACCGCAGAAATCTACGCGTGACGTACGATGAACGTATCCGTTAGAACAGTGCGGTGAAATCTGGCGTTAATGGGCTATGTCAGCAGAAGCCCGACGCGAGTGCCTTTGTTAACAGCACGACGTTGACTGTAGCAGTGTAGCACCTACCCTGGGCTCGTGACCATATCGGTTGGAATTTGGACGACTGGTAAACTGTGGCTTGGTCAGATGATCCCTTTTTCAATTGGTAAGAGCTGATGGTAGCATTCGAGTGTGGCGCAACCTCAAGTTGTACACAAGGCACTCTTCAAGTGTTCCTAAATAACGATGTAATTTTAATGGATGGCAGTGTGCCATGTCAATGGCCATAACTGTTCACGATTGGTTTGAAGAAGATTCTGAACAATTCGAGTGAATGATCTGGCCACCTAAATTTCCCGACAAGAATCGCATCGATCATTTATGGCAAGAAGAAAACATGAAAATACAGTAATGGAAGCAGGCGAAAGGGAATACAAACGTCTAAAAAATCAGATCGACAGGAAGTGTAAAACGGCTAAGCAGGAATGGCTAGAGGACATATGTGAGGATTCAGAATGGTTCAAATGGCTCTGAGCACTATGGGACTTAACATCTATGGTCATCAGTCCCCTAGAACTTAGAACTACTTAAACCTAACTAACCTAAGGACATCACACACATCCATGCCCGAGGCAGGATTCGAACCTGCGACCGTAGCAGTCGCGCGGCTCCGGACTGAGCGTCTAGAACCGCTAGACCACCGCGGCCGGCGTGGATTCAGAATCAAATATCGCTACGGGAAAGATAGATACAGCCTACAGGAAAATTATGAAGGCCTTTGGAGAAAAGAAAACCATTTGAGTGAATATCAAGAGCACATATGGAAAACCAGTTCGAAGCAAAGATGGGGAAAGATGATAAATGGGAGAAGTACATAGAGAGTCTATACAAGGGAGATGTACTTGAGGGCAGTATTATAGAAATGGAAGAGGAAGTAAACGGGGATGAGATGGGAGATTTGATACAGCGAGGAGAATTTGACAGAGCACTGAAAGAACTACAACAAAACAAGGCCCCGGGAGCAGACGACAGTCCGTTAGAACTACTGAAAGCCTTGGAAGGGTCAGCCGTGATGAAATTCTTCCATTTGGTGAGCAAGATGTATGAAACCGGCGAAATAGCCCCAGACTTCAAAAAGAATATAATCATTCCAGTTCCAAAGATAGCAGTCGCTGACGGATGCGAATACTATGGAACTATTAGTTTGATAAGTTGTGGTTGCAAAATGCTAACACGAATTCCTTACACGAGAATGCAAAATCTGGTAGAAGCCCACCTTGGGGAAGATCACTTTGGATTCCGGAGAAATGTGGGAACACGCAATAATAATCATAGAAGATAGCTTAAGGAAAGATTTAGAGAAAGCTTTTGACAATGTTGAGTGGAATATTCTCTTAGAAATGCTGAGGTTGGCAGCGATAAAATACAGGGTTCGGAAGGCTATTTATAACTTGTACAGAAACCAGACAGCAGTTATGAGGAAGGGAAAAAGGGGATGAGAACGGAGTCAGACAGGGTTGGAGACTATTCCTATGTTATTCAATATGTAGATTGGGCAAGCAGTAGAGAAAGAAGTTGAAAATCATCAAAAGCAAAACAAGGATAATGAAATGTAGTCGAATTAAATCAGGTGATGCTAAGGGGTTTAGATTAGGAAACGGGACACTTAAAGTAGTAGATGAGTTTTGCTATTTGGGTAGTAAAATAACTGATAATGGCCGAAGTAGAGAGGATATAAAATGTAGAGTGACAACGGAAAGAAAAGCATTTCTGAAGAAGAGAAATTTGTTAACATCAAGTATAGATTTAAGTGTCAGGTAGTTTTTTTCGGAAGTATTTGTATAGAGTGTAGCCATGTATGGAATTGAAACATGGATGATAAATAATTTAGACAAGAAGAGAATAGAAGCTTTTGAAATGTGGTGCTACACAAGAATGCTGAAGATTTAGTGCGTAGAACACGTAACTAATGAGGCGTACTGAGTAGAATTGGAGAGAAAAGAAATTTGTGACACAACTTGACTATAATCGTTTAGTAGGACGTATTTTGTGTAACACTTCTGTCACTAAATGTAACTGGGTTTCCTCTTTTGATGCTAGTCAATTGTCAGGATGAGCATTACTGCAAAGGGCATTTGATTCTAAAGCATTATGTCAGGGTGAAAATACTAAATAAATTAATTTTTCTCTCTTAACAACATGTGGGCAGGGTGGGTTCTTCCTTGGCTCGGGTATGGGGTAGAATGAAACAGCATTTTTACATAAGATAACTTTTATTGAAAGTTTTGTACTACTGTTTCCTTACTGGATGTTCTGGCCCGGAGAGCGGCAGCTGTGTCGTTTGCGAAGCCTTCTGCTGCGGCAGCGGCGGCGTCTGATTACACATGGCGGTGTGTATTTCGTGTCGCCGTCTCGCCCAGTTGACTGGAGACGCGCATCGTGCTGTGGCCCGTTTAATTATTGAGAACGAAGTCGTGAATCGGATGGTGATACCTTGGATGTGGCGTCCCAGTGCTTCTCTTCTCTAAGCGGCCGCGTGTGTCAAGTGTTGTGCGTCGGCCAGCGGAGCGGCGTGGCGGAGGAAGGCCAGTGTCCCGGACTCGAACAACGGACTCCCGCTTGCCAGTCTTCGGCTGCCAGGTCTTCATCCCAGCTCACAGTTGACTGCTGATGTAAGGCCGTCTCCTTCCCGTCCTCACGAGTCACCCGGGTACGTAAAAATCAGTCTTCAAATACCTTTTAACTTCTGTCTTCTGGCGGCGAGGCTGCTGCTTGCTATTCCATTACAGCGGCGGACTTGGTGCGTCTGTGTATGATGTAGTCTCTTCTTGCATGACGGTCTTCAGCACTGAAACTGAACTGAAAACTACTACTACTCTTCTTGGGCCCACTGCGTCTCGCGTATTTATTCACTTCAGTTCACTGGAGGTGAACGACTTCACGGTCATTGCCTCTTCTGTCACGTTGAAAAGCTTCTCGAAGAATCTTCTTAACGTCGGTCATTGGCTCTTGGAATGTAGGCGAGGGCCTTTGATCACATGTGACAATTGAGAAACAGGTGAGCCGGTCGGGCGATGCCCTGACGGCTGAATCGACAGTTTCCGCTTCTCTCCTGAACGTGCTGACTTCAAGCGCCGACCGTTGGCACTGCTGCTTTGTCCGCTGTTTGCCAGTGTGTAATTCTTCTAAACTAAACTAAGTTTTTCATTTATTTTCTAATTTCTACTTCACTTCACATTGATTTCACTAATTTATTTACCTATCTTAAGTACCACTCAACATTTGAGACATCAAGGGATCACCAGTTTAGTACTGAAAGCAAGTGTGGGGGGTAAAAATCGCAGAGGGAAACCAAGAGATCTACGCAGTAAGGAGATTCTGAAAGATGTACGTTGCAGTTTTTGCTCGGACAGGAAGAAGCTTGCACAGGACAGAGTAGCTTGGAGAGCTGTCTTCGGACTGAAGACCAAAAAAACAACAATCGAGAGGTCAGTTCGTGCACAAAATCCTTCATCGGCAGCACTTTCGCAATTATGGACGACTATAGAGGCAGTATGGCTTCATGTTTCTGAGGGGACTTCCAACGACTTGTTGAGTCCATGCCACGTGGAGATGCTGCACTACGCCACGTAAAACAAGGTCCGATACCATATTAGGAGGTATCCCAAACTTTTGTCACCTCAGTGTATGATGATCAGCATGGAGCTTCGTCTACAAGAAACGTAAAAGGACCTTCTCAGCGTCGCTTTCTCCCTCTACATCATGAAGCTTGCCCATGTTCACAGCATACTTACTCATAAAACCGTTTTGGTTATTCAACATCTTTTGTTTCACAAACATTGCTTAAATCTCCCCCCCCCTTCCAGAGAATCATTAACTGATGTAATTGTACTTCTGTTTGCCGGCCGCGGTGGTCTAGCGGTTCTAGGCGCTCAGTCCGGAACCGCGCGACTGCTACGGTCGCAGGTTCGAATCCTGCCTAGGGCATGGATGTGTGTGATGTCCTTAGGTTAGTTAGGTTTAAGTAGTTCTAAGTTCTAGGGGACTGATGACCACAGATGTTAAGTCTCATAGTGCTCCGAGCCATTTGAACCATTTTGTACTTCTGTTTCTGGGTAATACACTTGAGAAATTCTGTCCGTGAAGAAATTTAGGTAAGGACGCCCCTTGTAAATACTATCACATGGTTTCGAGTGTCTGGGTGTTAGATGTCAAAATATTATTTACTCCCTTAAAATATACTGGTCGCTTTGGAAAGCTGTAGACTGTAGAACCGGTATCAAAGAGTCATGTGTCCCTCCACCACCGACATGTTTCATTGCGGTGAAATTATATGTATGTGCCACTCGGTTGTATGGAATTAGCGAAGCAAGCCGAGTCGATCTGGAAACGTGACAGAATGGCAGAAAGGTGACTTCATGTTGGTCACGCCCATGACCACACTGTGAATCAAGCTTTCCAGTTGTTGGTGCGGGCAGTCCAACGAGTCTAGGGTGTGGTGTCACCGCCAGACACCACACTTGCTAGGTGGTAGCCTTTAAATCGGCCGCGATCCGTTAGTATACGTCGGACTCGCGTGTCGCCACTATCAGTGATTGCAGACTGAGCTCCGCCACACGGCAGATCTAGTCTAGAGAGACTCCCTAGCACTCGCCCCAGTTGTACAGCCGACTGCTAGCGATAGTTCACTGTCTACATACGCTCTCATTTGCCGAGACTACAGTTTAGTGTAGCCTTCAGCTACGTCATTTGCTACGACCTAGCAAGGCGCCATATTAAGTTACTATAATTACTTCAAGAATGTATTCTGAGCAGATAATATTGTGAATCATGTACCGTCAAGAGCAACGTTCATCATTAATGGATTAAAGTTAAGTATCAAACTAATTATGTCTGCTTTCTGAATTCTCATTCCTTGTCATGTTCCAGACCTCACGTCAATATAGTTCTTCCCTCCTCACGCCAGCCTGCGTAAGCTAAAACGCGTGCATTGCGGCCTCCACTCGTAACACGGTGTTGGCTCTTCAGCTAACACAACATAGGGTACCACTCGCAGCCAAGTAATACGGTGTAATAATAGTGGTTGTAAGAATATCTTATCTACATACCTACTCTGCAATTTACACTTAAGTGCCTGACAGAGGGTTCTTCGAACCACCTTCAGACTATTTCTCTACCATTCCACTCCCTGTATGAAATCTTATGGGGCAACTGCTAAGGTCATCAGTCCCTAAGCTTACACACTATTTAACCTAAATTATCCTAAGGACAAACACACACACCCATGCCCGAGGGAGGACTCGAGAATCCGCCGGGATCAGCCGCACAGTCCATGACTGCAGTTCCACTCTCTAACAGCGCGTGAAATGAACGCTTAAGTCTTTCTGTGCGAGCTCTGGTTTCTCTTATTTTATTGCGATTGTCATTCCTCCCTATGTATCCATGTACATATCTATGTATGTATTAAACTGGGGACCTAGAAACGACGAAGAGGCTTCGTCCCGCCGTAGCCCTCAGTGATTCACAACTCCACAACGGACCACAGCACTCCACCCACCCCATCGCCGCCCCGCACTGAATTCATGGTTATTGTGCGGTTACGCCCACAGTGCCCCCACCCCCCTGGGAACGTCTCATACTAGACGAGTGTAACCCCAAATGTTTGCGTGGCAGAATAATTATGGTGTACGCGTACGTGGAAATGGTGTCTGCGAAGCAGGCGAAATAGGGGGAAGCAGACAGCATTCGCCGAGGCAGATGGAAAACCGCCTGAAAAGCCATCCACAGGCTGGCCGGCACACCGGACCTCGACACTAATCCGCCGGGCGAATTCATGCCGGGGACCGGCACGCCTTCCCGCTCTGGAAGCAGCGCGTTAGACCGCGCGGCTAGCCGGGCGGGCTCCTCCCTATGTAGGTTGGTGACAATAAAATATTTTCATATTCTAAGGAGGAAGTTGGTGGCTGAAAATTCGTGAAAAGATTTCACCGAACCGAAAAATGCCTTAGTTTTAAAGATTGCCATCTCAATTCGCTTACCAGATCCGTAACACTCTCCTATTTCGCGATAGTGCAAAACGAGCTGCCCTTCTTTGAACTTTCCGATGTCCTTCGTCAATCCTATCTGACGCGGATTCCACACTACGAGGCAGTACTCTAGCTGAGGTGGAACAAGCGCAGTACAGGCAGCCTCTTTAGTAGACCTGTTGCATCTTCTAAGTGTTCTGTCAATAAAACGCAGTCTTTGTTTGCTTTCCCCACAACGTTATCTATGTGATCGTTCCAATTTAAGTTGATCGTAATGGTAATCCCTACGTATGTAGTCGAATTGACAGCTTTTAAATTTGTGTAATTATTGTCTAATCGAAATTTAACGGATTTCTTTTCGTATTCCCGTGGATGACCTTACACTCTTCCCTCATCTAGAGACAAAAAAATGGTGTTGGGGCCACTCCTATTCCTCGTTTCCTTATTTATGTAAATGATGTTCTCTCTAGTATTAGGGGTAACTCAAAAATATTTCTGTTTGCTGATGACACCAAGTTGGTAGTAAAGGATGTTGTGTGCAAGACTGGCTCAGTTTCAAATAGTGCAGTTCATAAGTTCATGGCTTGTAGAAAATAAACTAACGCTAAATCGCAGTAAGACTCAGTTTTTACAGTTTCTAACACAATTCAACAAAACCCAATGTTTTCATTTCACAGAATGGGTATATGATTAGTGAAACTGCACAGTTCAAATGTCTAGGTGTTCAGATAGATAGTAAACCGTCGTGGAAAACTCACTTTCAGGAACTTCTTCAAAGACTTAATGTTGCCATTTTTCTATTCGAACGGCATCTGAAGTAAGTGATCGTTCGACTCGAAAATTAGTCTACTTTGCTTATTTTCATTCGCTTATGTCGTATGGTATTACATTTTGAGGTAATTCTTCCCATTCTAAAAGGATACTTTTGGCTCAGAAACGGGCGGTTCGGGCAATAAGTGGTGTAAGTTCACGAATCTCTTGTCGACCCCTGTTCACTAGTCTGGGTATTTTAACATTGACCTCTCTATTTATACGTTCTTCACTGTTATTTCTTGTTCACAATATCAGATTTTTGCCAAGAATAAGCAGCTTTCACTCAATTAATACTTGGCAGAAATCAAACGTTCATTTGGATGGGACTTCCTTAACTCTTATGCAGAAAGGTGTGCAGTGTACTACTGCTTCCATTTTCAATAAGCTACCACAAGAATTCAAAAACCTTAGCAGTAATCCACGCGCTTTCAAATCGAAACCGAAGAGTTTCCTCGTGGGTCACTCCTTCTATTCTGTCAAGGAGTTCCACGCTGACAGCTTCGAACCACCTGCATCCCTTCACGCTTGAAGCCTTCTCCGACGGCGATGTCATCTTTGACAGTATGATTGTCGGTGTCTCGGAGCCAGAACGGTGCTAAAGTGGTTTGACGAGCAATATAATGACCTCACGTTGACGTCTCGCCGATCAAATTCGTCTGATGTAAATGCTGCAGAACCTGTCTGGGTCGCTATGGGCGCCGTCACCGCGTACGCAAATCAGGGCCCGTTATTTACGCGAATTACATGAGCTGTGGTAGATATCTAATGCCACATACCTCCACAAACCTACTAACCAATTGTCGGATCCCTAACACGGAAATCAGTGACGTATTTCGTTTCAAAGATGGACAAACAAGCTCTAAAGCAGGTGGTCATAATAAGGGTATATGTATCTCATCAGCGTTGAAGTTTAAAGAGCTTCTTTGGAACGAATTAATAACTTCACAGCTGTTACGTTGCACAAAACCGCAGCCTGTTAGACATCCCAGAACGTGTTGTGGAGAAGAATTTTCAGCTACTTGACTCTCACGTGTACTAGGCACCAACATAATTGTTTTTCATTCGATTTGACTGACATGTTCGTAGGAGAACTTAACAACTTGAAATCAAGAAGCATTTAAGTCGAAACGACAAGCACTTACGTTAAAATATTACTGAATCATGTCGCCACATTAATCTTGAGAACTGGTGGGAATGGAACTGGTAATTACGTGAGTTTTTTCTGAAAGCTGTTCCCGTTGAATGATGACCTATTTCTCATAAGGATTCTTTTTAAAAAGTTTAGAAAACTGCAGTTATATAAAAATTTGCTATGGCGATAATCGCTTACATTTATAAAAAATATTTCCATTACCGGTTTTAGCAAACAGTCGCTATCTTCATATGTGCTTAACCAACTAAAAAGCTTCATAGAGATAAACGAATATAGTTAGGCACTTTAAACATCGTAAAGTTATTTAACATTTCACTGAATGTACTGTATATCGCCACAATTAAGAAATTGGTTACGTTTTACGACTGTTTTATACCTTCCCCTCGGTTTAGAACGACGTCAATCGGCTGATGAGCCAGTTTAAAGACTAGGAGGATTCATCGCGTCGTGGTACCGCGGCTGGGGCAGCAGTTTGCAGGCCAGCCAAACGTGCTCCTTGGCTAGTTGGAGATGCTTGCGTAGACGTTGACAGACCGGCGATCCTGGGACTACAAGGGGCCCAGGTGCTGCCAGCCTAGAAACAGCGGGATCGCGTGGGCCAGTGTGTCTGAGGTAGACTGAAGGAGGACAGCGCAGTCGCTTCCAACACTCCTGCAACTTTAGGGCCAATGCGGTCTGGCATACAACTCAGACTTTGGCGCACGGCAAACGTTCAGTATTTTGTCTCTCGGCCTGTTCTCGTTCATGTTACTTCGGAAGGTTGTGGCTTTCTTACGTGTTCGCTTTGTTTAATAGCTTTCTCTCCGTACTTTTAGGTGATATAGAGATCTGTGCTTTCACCGAATTATTCTTTGTGTTCATGGGCTTTCATTCTGGATTCCACAGGGACCTTTGCAGACTTACTTTGTGTGGCGTTGTCGCTTATTTCAGAGTGTCTCATTTTCAGATTGGTTTATTCCTTTATATTAATTTTAATATCAGGCTCACTGAGTGTGGTACAAAATTTCCAATCGACGACCGTCCAACTGCCATAATCATTACACAAGGTTGGTGTTTCCACTAATCGACCCACTTATAAGACTGAGGTGACATCATGAGAGTCTGTTGATGTAGTTTATAAGGAAATGCCTAGAACCCGTGATGGTCCTCTCTGGCTCGGAGCAGAGGGTATGGTCTAAACCACAGGCTCAGACGATTTTGCCATGGGATCGGATACAAATTCCACGACCTCCGCTATCGATTGGAGAATTGTAGGGTTCCCCTTAGCAGGTCAGGCGTGCACAACACGCAGGAAGAGGTACTAGGACAGCGGAGTACGTGTGGCGCGCACATGTCGGTATTTAGGACAGAGAAATATCTCCACAGGTCGAATACGATGCCATTTGAGTCCAGACAGAGTTGCATTCGACACAGCAGATCGCGGAAAGAAAATTTTGATATACAGTTACGTGACAAAAGTAATGGGGTAGCAATATATACATATACAAATACATATACAAATGGCGGTAGTGTCGCGACAGTAAAATATAAAAGGGCAGTGCACTGGCGAAGCTGTCATTTGCACTCAGGTGATTCATGTGAAAACACTGCCGCACGATAGGAATTCACAGACTTTGAACGTGGAACGGTAGTTGGAGCTAGACGCATGGAGCATTCGATGTCGGAAATCGTCAGGGAATTCACTATTCCGAGATCCACAGTGTCGAGAGTGTGCTGAGAATACGAAATTTCAGGCATTACCTCTCACCACGGACAACGCAGTTGCCGACGGCCTTTGCTTGACTACCGAAAGCAGCGGCATTTTTGGAGGGTTGTCAGTGTTAACAGACAAGCAACACTGCCTGCAAAGACCGCAGAAATCAACGTGGGAAGTATAACAAACGTGTCCGTTAGGACAGTGCGGCGGAATTTGGTGTTAATGAGCTATGGCGGAAAACGACCGACGCGAGGGCCTTTGCTAACACCTCCATAATGGTGTGGGCTGTATTTGTTTGGAACGGACTGTGTCCTGTGGGCCAAATGGATGATCATTGACAGAAAATGGTTATTTTCGGCTGCTTCGAGACCATTTGCAGCCATTCATGGACTTCATTTTTATGGATGACAGTGCGCCCTGTAGCCGGGCCACAGTTGTTCGCTATTGGTTTGAAGAACATTTTGCATAATTCGAGCAAATGATATTCGCATCCAGATCGTCCGACGTGAATCAAACGTTTTGGGACATAATCTAGAGGACAGGATGCTGAAACCAGACGTCAGTAGCAACGAAATACTAAATTCTTATTGGAATGTAGATCGCAAAGATAGGTTGAACGCTGGTGGCGAAGGCGTGTTTGTAGATATAAAAAAATACGAGAATGTCTAATGAGTTTTGGACAGATTCCTATTGCGTAATAATTTGGTGAAGATAAGTGTTAAAGGAGGATCAGTTATGATCATCGGATGCTTTCATAGACCCCCTGTCTTAGCAGCACTCTTGGCGCAACAATGGAGAGGAAACTTGGAGAGTACTTCGCGTAAATTTCCTGGTCATATTATAGTTTTGGGTGGAGACGCGATGCTGGTGACGAACAGACCTGAACTCTTCTACTCAGCATAGAACAGGGAATCAGTGATCATAAGGCCATTACAGCATCACTGAATACAGCTGTAAATAGGAATACAAAGAAAGGCAGGAAAAAACTTTCTGCTTAGATGTTAGACTACCTGAGTGGTCAGCACAAAAATTTCATCTCCAGCATAACAACGTTATCTATCAATTGGCAAAGCTCAAGAGCATTGTGCAATAAGTTTTAGACAGGTATGTATCGAGCAGAATTGTGAGAGAAAAGATCCGCCGTGGTTCGACAGCCATATTACAAAACTGTTACGAAAGCAAAGAGACCTTCAAGCAAATTTAAACGTAGCCAAGGCCTCGCAGCCAAATAAAAACTAAACGAAACCAAAATTAGCGTAAGGAGAGCCATGAGTGAAGCGTTCAACGAGCTGGAATGTAAAACTCTGTCTATCGACTAGATAGATAATCTTAAGAAGTTAGGTCTTACGTTAAATCAGTAAAAGGATCGAAGCCATCTGTCCAGATATTCTGTGACCATAATGGCACTGAAAATGAGGGCGACACAGAAAAGGCGAGACACTATACGTCTTTTTCCAAAACTGTTTACAGAAGAAGACTGCATTGTAGAGCCTCCTTTAAACCGTCACTCGAAAGGCAAAATGGCTAATATCGAAATAAGTGACCATAGAATAGAAAAGCAACTGAAATCGCCCAACAGAGGGACGGCCACTGGACCTGACGGGAGTGTGCGAAAGAACTTGGCCCTCATCTAGCAGCAGTGTACCGTACGTCGAGGAGCGAAGTGTTCCTGATGATTGGAAAAAAGCACGAGTCATTCCAGTTTTCAAGAAGGGTTGTCGAACAGATGTACAAAACTATAGGCCTATATATATACCTGATGTCAGTCAGTTCTAGAATTTTGAAGTATGTTTTATACTCGCGAGTTACGACTTTTCTGCAGACCGGAAGTCTCCACAGTCGGAGCCAACTTGGGTTCCGAAAACAATGATCGTGAAAAAGCCGGCTCGCTCTGTTCGTCCACGGGACCCAGAAAGCAGTAGATACAGGCGTCGAGGTAGAGGCCGTGTATCTTGACTTGGACTATAGATCAGCTGTGTGACTGAACTGAAGTTCCAAGCAAAGAGAACACAGCATGTCCTTCTGATCGGAGAGAAATCTTCGGACGCAAAGTAACTTCGGCCGTGCCCCAGGGGAGTGTTGTAGGGCCATTACTTTTCACAATATGTATAAATGACCTAGTGGATAACGTCAGAAGTTGCAAGAGGCTTTTCGCGAATGCTGCTGTTGTATACAGAGAAGTTGCGAGGCTAGAAAATTGTTGCGAAATGCAGGAAGACGTGCTGAGGATCGACGCTTGGTGCAGGTCCAACAGAAACCAACGTATTGCGAATACATAGACAGAAAGACACTTTTGTTGTAAGATTACACAATTGCAGAGCAATCACTGAAAGCAGTTGCTGCCATACAATGTCTAGGAGTATGTGTACGAAGCGATTTGAATCATAGGGGGCGACCGGAAAGTTTCCGTCTGAGGGTGTTGCTGCAGCGTATATGCAACGTAACGCGATTCCGATGCTGGTGTATAAGCACCGACATGTAGGCAAGGGATCAGTGTGGTCATCGTGACTTTCGACGTGCTTGTGGTAAATGCAGAAACGTGAACTATGGCGACTTACAACTAAATGCGTCCAGACAGGACTTCTTGGTTGCCGAAGGACAAACACCGGTGTGTGATAGCACATTCGTTGCAAACCACTGTTGTGGAGCGGTGCTACTGTTTTACGAGATGCATTCAAGTTCTAAGGCCTCTAATTTTTTTTCTCCGGACTGGAAAGAGATAGAAACATGCGCATTGTATTAAAATGAGGCCGCGTTCATTGTCAATACGTCCCAGAGATGGCAGCACCGTACGGCAGATGGAATTTTACCGCCAGCGGCGAGAATGAGAACTGTTTTAAATACTTAAAATGGCGACGTTTTCCTTACTTGAACAGTGTGCAATCATTTGTTTTCTGAATTTGTGTGGTGTGAAACCAATTGAAATTCATCTACAGTAGAAGGAGACATGTGGTGATGGAGTTATGGATGTGTCAAAAGTGCGTTCATGGGTGCGACAGTTTAATGAAGGCAGAACATTGTGTGACAACAAACCGAAACAACCTCGGGCTCGCACAAGCCGGTCTGACGACATGATCCAGAAAGTGGAGAGAATTGTTTTGGGGGATCGCCGAATGACTGTTGAACAGATTGCCTCCAGAGTTGGCATTTCTGTGGGTTCTGTGCACACAATCCTGCATGACGACCTGAAAATGCGAAAAGTGTCATCCAGGTGGGTGCCACGAATGCTGACGGACGACCACAAGGCTGCCCGTGTGGCATGTTGCCAAGCAATGTTGACGCGCAATGACAGCATGAATGGGACTTTCTTTTCGACGGTTGTGACAATGGATGAGACGTGGATGCCATTTTTCAATCCAGAAACAAAGCGCCAGTCAGCTCAATGGAAGCACACAGATTCACCGCCACCAAAAAAATTTCGGGTAACCGCCAGTGCTGAAAAAATGATGGTGTCCATGTTCTGGGACAGCGAGGGCGTAATCCCTACCCATTGCGTTCCAAAGGGCACTACGGTAACATGTGCATCCTACGAAAATGTTTTGAAGAACAAATTCCTTCCTGAACTGCAACAAAAACGTCCGGGAAGGGCTGCGCGTGTGCTGTTTCACCAAGACAACGCACCCGCACATCCAGCTAACGTTATGCAACAGTTTCTTCGTGATAACAACTTTGAAGTGATTCCTCATGCTCCCTACTCACCTGACCTGGCTCCTAGTGACTTTTGGCTTTTTACAACAATGAAAGACACTCTCCGTGGCCGCACATTCACCAGCCGTGCTGCTATTGCCTCAGCGATTTTCCAGTGGTCGAAACAGACTCCTTCGCCGCTGCCATGGAATCATGGCGTCAGCGTTGTGAAAAATGTGTACGTCTGCAGAACGATTACGTCGAGAAGCAACGCCAGTTTCATCGATTTCGGGTGAGTAGTTAATTAGAAAAAAAAATCGGAGGCCTTAGAACTTGAATGCACCTCGTATGATAACGCACGTCCCCGCATCGCAAATGTCGTAACTCAGAAGTTACGCCAACTCAAGTGGGAAACCCTAGAGGGCCCGCTAAACTGTTCTGATCCCTCCACATGCTATTGACACACTTTTGGTCCCTTGAAAAAGACCCCGAAGGGTCGACGATTCCTGTCGGACGAGGATGTGCAACATGCATTACGGACTTCTTCACGAGGCAGGACACGGTCTTTTAGCAAACCGGATCTTCATCCTGGTGCATCGGTGAGATGATTGCCTCAGTGGTCACGGCGATTTTGACTGATTGGCGTGCCGATTCCGGATTGTGCGGCCTTGCAACGGGTACTTTTTGACGCCCATTACAGAACGACCAGCTAAAGGTAATCGCGAGTAAGCCAGATGCCAGACTGAGATTCATTGGAAGGATCCTTACAAAACGTAGTGCATCCACAAAGTAGCCGACAAAACACTCATTTGGCGAATACTTGAATATTGCTCGTCATTATGGGATCCGTAACAGATATGACTGGTAGAGGAAATAGAGAAGATCCAAAGAAGAGCAGCACGTTTCATTACAGGTTCATTTAGTAACCACGAAACCGTCTTGAAGATGATCAACCAACACCAATGGCAGACTCTGCAAGGGAGGCGTTCTGCATTACGATTTAGTTTACTGTTAAAGTTCCAAGTGGGTGCATCCCTAGAAGACTCGACAAATACACTACTGGCCATTAAAATTGCTACACTACGAAGATGATGTGCTACAGACGCGAAATTTAACCGACAGGAAGAAGATGCTGTGATATGCAAATGATTAGCTTTTCCGAGCATTCACACAAGGTTGGCGCCAGTGGCGACACCTACAACATGCTGACATGAGGAAAGTTTCCAACCGATTTCTCATACACAAACAGCAGTTAACCGGCGTTGCCTGGTGAAACGTTGGTGTGATGCCTCGTGTAAGGAGGAGAAATGCATACCATCACGTTTCCGACTTTGATAAAGGTCGGATTGTAGCCTATCGCGATTGCGGTTTATCGTATCGCGACATTGCCGCTCGCGTTGGTCGAGATCCAATGCCTGTTAGAAGAATATGGAATAGGTGGGTTCAGGAAGGTAATACGGAACGCCGTACTTGGATCCCAACGGCCTCGTATCAGTAGCAGTCGAGATGACAGGCATCTTATCTGCATGGCTTTAACAGTTCGTGCAGCCACGTCTTGATACCTGAGTCAACAAATGGGGACGTTTGCAAGACAACAAACATCTGCACGAACAGTTCGACGACGTTTGCAGCATCATGGACTATCAGCTCGGAGACCATGGCTGCAGTTACCCTTGACGCTGCATCACAGACAGGAGCGCCTGCGATGGTGTACTCAACGACGAACCTGGGTGCACGAATGGCAAAATGCCATTTTTTGGATGAATCCAGGTTTTATTTACAGCATCATGTTGGTCGCATCCGTGTTTGGCGACATCGCGGTGAACGCACATTGGAAGCGTGTATTCGTCATCGCTATACTGGCGTATGACCCGGCTTGATGGTATGGGATACCATTGGTTACACGTCTCGTCACCTCTTGCTCGCACTGACGGCACTTTGAACAGTGGACGTTACATTCCAGATGTGTTACGACCTGTGCCTCTACCCTTCATTCGATCTCTGCGAAACCCTACATTTCAGCAGGACAATGGACGACCGCATGTTGCAGGTCCTGTACGGGCCTTTCTGCATACAGAAAATGTTCGACTGCTGCCCTGGCCAGCACATTCTCGAGATCTCTCACCAATTGAAAACGTCTAGTCAATGGTGGCCGAGCAACTGGCTCCTCACAGTACGCCAGTCACTACCCTTGATGAACTGTGGTATCGTGTTGAAGCTGCATGGGCAGCTGTATCTGTACACGCCATCCAAGCTCTGTTTGACTCAATGCCCGGGCGTATCAAGGCCGTAATTACGGCCAGTGGTAGTTGTTCTGGGTACTGATTTCTCAGGATCTATGCACCCAAATTGCGTGAAAATGTAATCACATGTCAGTTCTAGTAAAATATATTTGTCTAATGAATACCCGTCTGTATCTGCATTTCTTCTTAGTGTAGCAATTTTAATGGCCAGTAGTGTACATTGCTTCCTACTATGTCTAAATTAGAGAGATTCGAAAACACACGGAGGCTTAGCAGCAATGGTTCTTCCCGTGTTTCCCGCAAACTGTTCGGGACTGGAACGAGAAAGATGACAAGTGACAGTGGTACACAAATTACCTTACGCCACACACTGCAAGGTGGCTTGCGGGGTAGAGATGTAAATGCCTAGGAGACAGGACGTGTGGTATAATCTGCTTGTCTCATTCTGTTGTAATTTTTTGAAACATTGTCCCAGGAAAAGGGCGATCTAATATTTAGTAAACTCTGTCGTGGTCGAATATAAGTTATCATCTTTTATTTATGCACTATCGGTTACACCAAGGAATGCTCTCTGAAGCAGATCGAAACCGGTCACCCACAAATAAAAAGTAAGATCTTATATGTGAATCTTATGTGCAACCACGAGTGTGTTTAGTAAATAGGTTATCATTCTGTTATGCTGAGAGAGTCAGCCGGCCCCTGTGGCCGAGCGGTTCTAGGCGCTTCAGTCTGGAACCGCGCGATCGCTTATCACCAGATCACCAATTTTTTGGAGTCTTATCTCTCGCACTGAAGTCTAGCTATTCTGCCACGTTGCCGCCCGTTTCGATGCCCTTTCACTACAGCAGTTAACGAGCACTCGACGAGCGCAGTGGTTTGTGGAAACAAAGTGCGGAATTCGCGTGCTTGCAATGCAAATTTTCTTCCATTAAACACCGACGAACACTCCCGTTGCGCTTGAACACTAGTCACGTAATTCAATTACTGCCCTTGTCATTAAGCACCGCAGGGTTGCGGGGTTATCCAGAGGAGCAACAACATTTTGGTGTAGACCGCATATCTTAGCAATGTTATTCTTCAAAGGCACCGTTGTGTCAGTGAATGAGTGTGGAATGACGCCACAAAATAGCTAGGCCTACGCAGGACAGATATGTATGTATGTTGGTCAGGTTGTGATGCAGGTCGCTTAAACTGTTGTGGACTCATTTTTTGTGTGACAAATGTAAGTATTATTTACTAGTATAGTCACTGAAAAGACTTCAATAAATTTATCTGATAAGATATTTACTATTATAATCACTGAAAAGATTCCCGTAGATTTAGCTGGTGAGGTATTCTGACGTTACTAACATATGGAAAACGTCATACGCCTTTGGTAATGCAAGCGCCTACATAATATTCACACTAAGGCTACTGAACATCAGTAGTACTATGAAGAAGCATATTCCTAGTAGAAGATGCAATTTTCCAATACGATTCCTTCCATTTTTCATTTACCTCCCCTCACTGTAACATTCTGTTATGTACTGTTGACCTCACGAGTATGTCTATATTACGCAACTCACACGCTATAATTCGGAAGTATGATATAAGGCAAACAATTATGTTTCGTTGTAATTTATTTTTATGACACCTATACACACCAAGAAAAGGTGGCCATGGCTCTGTTGAACGACGAGTTGCGAACTACAGACCAGTGGGAGCGCTGCAGAGGCGAGTGACGCGATGCAGTTGGCCGTGGTGAGTGTCGTTATCTGGCGAGCGCTAGACGGTGACCGCGCGTAGGACGCGGCCTACATTTCTTTATCGCTGTTTCGGCACTCCTGCCAAATCAGAGCACACTCAAACGGCAAACAAAACATAAGATGGCGGTACAAATGGAAAATAAAAAAAAAAAAGGAGTAGCAGCTCACTGCAGTCTCATGGCATCCAGCTCTTCGTTGATCCTTGTCTGAATAGCTCTTCGTTGATCCTTTGTCATCACTGCTAACTTGTTTTCTTTCGGCGTGCTTGTACAAGACAGTATTGACCCTCAACTAAGGTCTGTGTATATACAGCAATAGCCTCATTGTTTATGTGTTTTTGATTTTATAAAAATTTATTCGCAAAGCGTTTTGGGCCCCTAGCGTTCATCTGTAGGTACCGAAGAATACACAACACTTAAATACAAGTTCAGTCAGGAAGAAAGGTACATGCTTTGAGGGGTAACAGTATTGGTGACTGAACAAAGCTTCATATGGAGATATACCCTATTTCGAATGGTTTCCGAGATAGAACACTTTTAATGTGCGCTACATTGTTGTTTATTTACTGTATTATACGGTGCACTGTTATTGTTTTACAATGTACCACAGTGATGTAGATGAATTCGAGACGAACAATTTGATACAGGACACTTGTGATCTGTCACATCGAGAAACCATCTCAAATTGGCCTACAAAATCTATCTAAGCTGCAGCGCTTGCGCGTCGCGCGAGATTTTCAGTATTTTCTCCCTCTAATCGAACAAACTGATAGCTCTTTGGAAAAAATGAGTAGGAACTTATTTGTAGGAAATTTAATGCAGTTGATAGCTCTTTGGAAAAAATGAGTAGGAACTTATTTGTAGGAAATTTAATGCAGTTTAATTTTGGTACTGTGACTCGTTTACGTCACAGCCCACGGTTTTCGGGTTATTCAATAAAAACTTACTTTATTTTGTTCAGAATCACCAGTAGTATCATTCCTGAAAGCGTGTACCTTAGCTCTTGGCGAACCCTGTACGTTACCAAGACTATTATTACTAATTTGTTGGGTTGCCAGGGTCTTCATGAGGTCTGGACGTCTCAACACACACAAATAATAATTATAAATGGCTAGAATATGATCCTTGCCGAAAACGTTAGTTTTGTTTTGGATGAATGTGAAAAAGAAAGTAAAGGAGAAGATGAAACATGGTAACAGCAGTTATAGCTACGTCAGTACTTTGACAGGCACAGTACCGTTGTGCGATAGGGTGTACGTACTTCGGCAGACATCACGACCCTCGGTTCGCGTCCTTGTTTGGACAGATTTTCAATAACTTTACCTTAATGATTTTACGGGAGATAAGTGTCCTTGGAAATAATGTTGCTTGACTCATCTGCAATAGAAGTAGTAGATATTTCAAGAATAAGCACTTAGTTGAAGCATAGTGCCTTTCGACGATTCAAACCCGCGTCCGGCCATCCTGATTTACGATTTCCGTGATTTCCCTAAATCGCTTCAGGAAAATGTCGGGACGGTTCCTTTGAATAGACACAGCCGATTTCCTTCCCCATCCTTCCCTAATCCGACGGGACCGATGACCTCGCTGTTTGGTCCCCTCCCCCAAACCAACCAACTAACCATATTATCTTTCCTGTAGCCTATCACATTTTTATATATACTCCCATTTCATTTAATGCTTGACATTGATCTGTAATGGAAACGACCACGTATATATATTTTCAATTGTACTTACTGGTACCACATAAATGGTTAATTTCCAGAATGATTGCATTAAATGAAAACTGCCAAAATGTAATTAATTTTATTGAATTCGCCCATTATGCAATATGTTTATAATCTATTTGTTTACATAATAACTCATAGATTACTGATATCACATTGGTTGTTGTATGGTATATTTTATAGGGCCTCAAGATGACGTTGTTACGGCGTTGAAACTAGTTGCCAAAATAAAATCGACACCTTAAATACAGCTGGAGGAATTTTTTCATTTTTTAATATAAATTTATACCAGCTGACGTCCCACTATCCTTCATTACAGCTATGGATGTACGAAGATACCAATGTGATGAATCATACTTACAGTCTTATCTTCCTCATCGGCTAATTCAACTTGGGAAGGATCCCACAGTCACGAATGACACTCAAGTACTGGGTATACAAATGGACTCAAGCAGATCTATGTGGACGCTCTACCTTGAATCACTGTCGATGATAATCCTATACGACGTTATTTTGTTAAGTATGGTAAAAAAACAAGAAAAAAGTTTGTTTCTTAAGCAAATCATCCTACTTCTTGGCATAGTCACCTTTGCGGGATATACATTTAGTCCAGCCGTCCCCCACCTTTTCATCCCATGAGAAAAATAGATTCTGTCAAGCTCTACAAAATACTCGTTGACTACAACTATCACTTCCTCATTTGATGAAAATTTCTTCCTAGCAAAACCAAAGATTGAAGTTAGGGACAGGAAGAAGTCCCTTGGGGCTAAGTCTGACGAATAGAATCGATGAGGAACCAGTTCAAAGCTCAAGTCACGCACTTTCGCCATTGTGGGCTGGTGCGTTACACTGGTGAAATAGCGTTTTTCACGTGCCAACCTTGGTCTCTTTTCAGCCAACGCAACTTTCAAACGAGCCAACAATGAACCATAATAGGGTCCAGTTACTTTTCTGCCCTTTTACGAGTAATCTACGAATATTATTCCTTGGGAATCCCAGAAAACAGTGCCCATCATGTTACCAATTGACAAGAAAGTATTTGCCGTCTTTGGTGCACTTTCACCAGTCTCTGTCCTTTGTTTTGAGTGCTGTTTTGACTCTGGTGTGTAATGATGGATTCGAGTTTCATTAACAGTTACAAATCGGCGCAAAAAAATCTTGCAAATTGCGATTAAACATTACCAGACACTGCACTGAAATGTTGTGACGGATGTGCTTTTGATCGACTGTGAGCAATCAAAGGTACACTCCTCGCACATAGCTTCCTTGTAGCCAATTCTCGCTTGCAGCATATTATGCACTCACTTTGTTGAGATGCTTACAATCTCAGCAGTTTCATGAATGTTTATTCGGCGCTTTTGCATTAGCATATCATGGATTTTGTCAATGGTTTCCTTTGTGGTGGACTCAATTGGACGGCCAGAGCGCGCTTCTTGTGGTCATCATTGACGGTGCAGAGTCCAGTTCTATTTTGATTCACGGTGCAATCCAATGCGTCAAATGAAAATATTTAATAACAGCACGAAACCCGGCTTTCTCCATTTTCAATCGCAGTCGACACGCTGATCAGTTCGGACGGCTGTCGACAATGAACTGTACGATGTACGTTGTTGAAATTCTTTATAGGATCCTTGGAATAATCAAGGTTACCAACCATGAGGCGCAACAATAACGTTCCATTCTTTCATGGAAATTTACCAGACTTATCAAACCACTCTCGTAAATTTAACACTTATGACTGATCTTATTGATTCCTCGGTGATGATGCTATCGAACAGTATCGAGGCTTTTGTGTAACCACGCGGATTACATAACATTTGTTTACTCTGAGCTTCACTGCCAGTTTTGCAACAGTACTGCAGCTGTTCCTGCATTTTGTCACAGTTTCTGATAAAGCACCCACATGGTCGTCCGCGGATAGCCTGTCAGCTACTGACGTATGTGACTTGGATAAAGAGGAATTCAGCTAAGCTGTCCACTTAGAAAATTTCCAGTACTATTTAAGAGTTTGTAATCTTATTTTCATACAATTAATTGTACAAAAGAAAGCGACACATAGTCTCACAGCATAGCTACTGTATGTTAATTTCAAGAACACCAGTATCAACTAGGTATTTCAAGTGGAATTACAGTCTCAAAGAGACGAATTCAACCGTGTCTTAATCTCCGAAATTCTGTTTATAATTTCGGAGAAATTCGTACAGTATTTAGCAATTACGAGTGTTGTGTCGGGCATGGATCCTCGAATGGAAATGTCGCGTCCGACTGGTTAGGCGCTCCAGCTATTTACAAATTCGGGAAATATGTGAGAAGTTTATTTTAAAACTGATACTAATCATACTTTGCTTCAGACTGACACACCAACTGGAAGGCAAAAGACCTGGTGCCTAAGAATAATTCATCAGTTAACTGCGGTAAAACCATGGTATGTTGTTGTCAGAATTTGAACGAAAGGTGAATTTTATAAATGGAATGAATCAGTGAAAGAGGAAATTAACGCACAGAGATTGCTATATAATAACCTCTCATTCAAAAACAACAGAAGTTTAATTACTATATAATCGTACACATTTACATTGTAATATTACCTCAGCAACAGTAACAAAATGGAAATCACAGAAGAAAGTGATCATAAACAATTCTATGACGTTCCATTCAAGTTATCGGGTGTTCGAAGAAAGATCAGGATTCAGCGTCCCGTCGATGACTAGATCGCTAAAAACTGAGCACAAGTTCGAATTGGGGAGTTACGGGGCAGGAAATCGGCCATGTCCTTTTAAGAAAGAACCATCGAGACGTTTACCATTAGTGAAAACTACGCTTGGACTGACGTTCGAACCGCCGTCCGGTTTCGAGTCCACTATGGAGCACTGTGTCACTTCGCTTGCTTAGTGTGTTCGAAATGGCCAGTGACTACTGTTAACACACGTTTCCGTTTGCTCGTGCGATGACTTCTGGACAGACATGAGATTTAGGCAATATCGTCGCACACACTGCAACAATACGATGGTTTAAAACTTCTTGGGTTATGGGAATTTGTTGATAGCCTTCATCTTTCAGCTTACCCCAGAGTAATAAATTTCACCTTTGTACGTGCAGCTCAGCTGTTCTCGTTATGATCCTCTGCGTTCTCCGTAAACAATTAGAATATTTATCTTGATTCGTGAATGTCAATTTATATTCACAACAACCAGAATTTGATTGATTCGAACTATACAGACAGAATAAAAAGCTACCTTTTATCGTTATTGCTGTTTTCAATTCCTGGGCTGGCAGCGGATGAAGAAAGCTTTATTCCCGTTGCGTCCTTTTTATACCGATGTCGCGGCAATGTACTACCTGTTTCCTCCTAATGCGACGTGACGTATTTCCTTATGTGGTTACGAGATAAAAAACTTCCTCGTGAGACAGCAATCAGTTTGATGTTCAAAATGTATGACTTCCGTTTGTCGGATTTCGGAAAGTGAAATGAGGTTGAATTCACCTCTTGGAGGTCTGCTATACAAGCGGAAAAACTTCGATCCGTAAAAGCGAAATTTAAACCGGTATCTCAGACAAGAGACTTTATGTCATGTATTGAGGAGAATTATGAATATTGAAAGATTGCGGAGGGATTCGAGCTTAGTTGAATTATGGCCTTCATGACGCTGTCAAAGAACAGTAGACCGTATGTGTTCATGTCTGTGACTGGATATAAGACTGCGTACCAAATGGTACTATACTCTGATTAATATTTCGAATATATTCTGAACAGTAACAGTGCTATGAGACATCCCTGAGAGCAAGTGATGTCGCTTTCGTTCCTCACGATGTCTCTTAACCCTAGATTACTAAATCCTCGTTAAAATTTACGATTGCAGTTGGTAGCAATTCGCGATTTCCGCAAATCTGGAATTATCAGTATATGGTGTAAAACAGTACATTTTGTACTGATTTTATATGTAACAAAGCGCTGGAGATCTTGTAATTGTAATTAACTAGTGCATAAACTATAAATTATGACTTCTTTTGAATAAAATATGGAGTAGTAAAATTTACGATAGTTTAGTAGCAATGTAACTTTTTCTCGCCTTTAGTGTTCCAGGGTTAATGGAGATGGATCATACCGTGGAATCCATCGAAATTAATGTCCTCATTCGAGTAAAAGATTCATTTCGGTCAGATTCCGTTACTGAAAATATTCTACATCTAGAGAGATTCGAGGGGACTACATTTCGGGCATCTCTCTAGTGCATCAAGAAATTTATGACTCGCTACATTGAGGTGGATTATACGCTACACTCGTGCTAGGAGAAACATTTCGTTGTCTCGATTTACTTCTGTACTTTACCATAATCTCGCCATGTGGCAGTTTATCAATGTTGAACTTCACAGTGAACCAACAGCACTTATTAGAAGATCGAAATTATGGCGCCACGAAAAACTTAAATGGTGCTCCTCACAATTATTTCATTATGGAGCTTACACCTTACAAAAAAAAAAAAAAAAAAAAAAAAAAAGCCAAATGCTCTAGTCGTCCTTGGTCGAGAGCTCAGGAAAAAGAAACTCGAATCGCCGGCAACGTTGACTGCGCACTTCGAAATGCTTTTGTTTCTTTGTACGCAGTGGCAATTAACCAACACGTTAGTTGTGCAGTCAGGTGTAACTATCTAAATGTAAACATTGTCATGAAAGTGTAGCTATGCAGAAGTGAGAATAATAAGGGTAAACCTCGGCACCGACCCAATGCCCTCCTCCTCTCCAGAGGCACTAATGTCCACTCTGTCGGCTGGATGACCCCAACCCATCAGAGACGACAATTACTTTTGGAATTCAATCCAGGATATTGATATAAAAACTAGTGATCATAAAAACATAAAACCACCCATTCCTTCCTCGTCAGCGGAATTCTGACAAAGAAAATTTATTTCAGTGCCAGAATTCAAGTAAGCCACCTTTAGGTCGAGCAGCATTACATTATTGCCTCTTCAAGTCAAAAGAGGGGAAAGCACGCAGGAAAGTCTTCTCAAGGAAGTTTCGAAGCTTTAGTATTGTCACTCCTGCCACAGAGGGCTTCTTGTTGTCGTAACACACTGAAACTTCATTTCTACTGTGCATGCTTCGGCGACCACCTCTTAGTATTTTACGGTAAGCTTGATGACTCTGGAGTTAAGACTATTCGAGAGGAGAGGTGTTGGTCTCCCCTTCCGAAGAAAAGGAATATCTGAGTATAACGCTCCGTTGAGGACGAGTGTAGCAGAGGCGGAGAACAAACTGGGATTGGACGAAGATCGCAAAGAAATCGGCCCTGACCTGTACAAATGAACCATCCCGTTATTTGCTTAAGTGCTAGAGGTAAAGTACGGAATACCTAAATCTGGAGGTCTGGGCGCGGATCTGAAACCTAGTGTTACCGAATACGTGTCTAATGTCTGAAACATGGCGCCACCCCTCGCGCATTTAGGTTGTCTCTGGTTGCCCTGGAGGCCGGCTCCGGTCTCGTAAACTGACATGCGGCTGGGAGAGCGGTGTGCTGAGTACATGCCCCATCTAGTGACGCCTGTGGTCTGAGGATGACACGGCGGTCGGTCGGTTCCGTTGGGCCTTCATGGCCTTTAGGGCGGAGTTTTAGTTTTTAATTTGGTTGCCCTACATCGCGTCAGGAGAATGCCGAAACAGTTTCTGAATCAAACTATGGCCTATTTTCAACCCAGTTCTTGTTCATTTTTAAAGCTTTCGGCGTAGACTGGACATTAACTTCTAACCTGTCTTTGCCTTCCTTGTGTGCTTCCACGTATTAGTTCTTTTCATAAACATGTAGCGAATATTACGAGCAGCTGCACTTCAAACACGCACATTACGTGGATGTTTGATCATCTGACTATTACGAATAGTGGCGTCACTTACATAGTAATGGTGTTTCGATAGACGCCGTCACTCATTTTGTTTTCATCGGAGGTAGCAATTTTAAGAAGTCCTTCATATGGATCATATTCAAGAGCAGTACGGTCATGTTTGTACTCAGCCATTCTCTTTTTACAATTAAAGGAGAAGACTCCTAATGACCGTTCATCGACCTTCGACCGATCGTGGTAGCGCAGTGGCTAGCACACTGGACTCGCTTTTGGGAGGACGACGGTTCAAATACGCGCCCGGCCATCCACATGTAGGTTTTCCGTGATTTCCTTGAATCACTCCAGACAAAAGCCGGGATAGTTTCTTTGAAAGGGTACTGCCAGTTTCAATCTTCAACCTGAACGAAACAGTCCGAGTTTATTCTCCGTCTCTAAAGACCCAGTTGTCGACGGGACGTTAAACCTTCATTTTTTTCTCATCTTCCGGTAAATTTGCGATGAACAAAATAAATATTTTTATGATGGCTCAAAATTCCAGGTTAGGTACTAAACGAAACACACGCAATACTACTGCTTTTCAAGGACTTTTAAAGGACGTGTAAAGAAAACTATTCCACAGATCATTTTGTTTCTTGGCATGCCATAGACTGCATCATGTACCAACACAGCGAAAAATCATAGTTGATACGAACGCTACCTCTGTGCCAAAATGTCTTCATCTTGTCCTTGTACTGAACGCTTAAGGAAGAACCGCGAAGTCACGATAAGATTAATTAATAAACTTCTAGAAGTGTATAGCAATCACTCGTTTTACGCGCATGAATGAATGAAACGCTTATCACGACCGCCACAGTGACCATTATCCTTCAGCCTTCCGCTTTAATGATTTGTTGCGGAATGAGAGAACACTTGAATGATGACGAACTTTTCTCGCAACTCAGTGGTGCAGTGTCCACGATCAGAGCTAAAAAACAAAAACAAAAAAAACCAACATATTCGCGTTGTAGTTAGCGCAGACGGCGAAGCAGGACTCTTTCGTTCAGCTGAAATTCTCGATTACTTACCTCAAGAAGCACTCGCAACCGGAGGACTTCGCGTTCTGACGTAGCTGAAAATTAGTCTGCGAGTAAAAGACTTTGAAACAGGTTAGAAAGAATGGCGAATGTCCTAGAAACACACACTTAGAGCGGGCTGCAGCCAACCCGAACGCCGGCTTTCAACTGATATGCCCGGCACCCGCCTGGTCGGGTTAGGTAAGCCGCGTGTTATCTAGTTGCCTCCTGAGGATCAAGTACGACAACTGCTGTAAAAGGTGTAACGCGAAACCGGACGTCTTCCTTTTAACGTTTTAACTTCTTTTCCTTTGTCTAAGGTTTCGCTTGTTATCTAAAAAGTAATCAGAGACTGAAAGAAGATAGACTAGGCATGACGAAGATGGCAGCCGCGGATGCTCCTCACTGCGCTTTATTGGCGTACGTGGCACACTCTTAATGTTTATTCAAGAGCAACGAAAATAGGCCAAGGTGATGGATACAGATAGCGCTAATGCCTCGGGATTCCAAGGAGCTTTTTACGTCTTGTCTGTCTTCAAAAATTGGACTGAAATGTTTTAAATTACTTCACGATATCATTCTTAGGCTTTGATGACTTTAATTATACGCTGAAGAATTCACTACCTAAAAAGACACAAACTTTGGACTAGTCCTAACTCCAATGGAAACGCTGGTTGAAATTATATAGCGAGTGAATTTCAGTGTTTGCAATGACTTACTCCCTCAGTTGACAATGAAGTAATTAAGAAATACCTGCTGCTGTTAAAAGATGTGAATGTCAGAAAACGCGTAAGTACTAGTCTGGATTAATAATGGAAGTACACAATCACTGTTACTTACATTCATGAGCCAAGAGATCATCACCACTGCCCACGGCGATATTGAGAAACGCCTAGTGGCGTTGCGGGCTCGTGAATCGGTAAGGAAAGCACACTCGCGGAGTAGAAAGAAATGGGGAATCACTGTAGCGACGATACGAGCTGCAAACGCAGAAATTCACTGACATAAGCTACTTCGATGAAGGATAGTTCGTTATCTACATCTACGTGATTACTCTGCTATTCACAATAAAGTGCCCGGCAGAGGGTTCAATGAACCACCTTCATACTATCTCTCTACCGTTCCACTCTCGAATGGCACGCGGGAAAAACGAGCACTTAAATTTTTCTGTGCGAGCCATGATTTCTCTTATTTTACCGTGATGATAATTTCTTCCTATCTAGGTGTCTGCCAACAGAATGTTTTCGCAATCGGAGGAGAAAACTGGTGATTGAAATTTCATGAGAAGATCCCGTCGCAACGAGAAACGCCTTTGTTTTAATGATTGCCACTCCAATTCACGTATCATGTCTGTGACACTATCTCCCCTGTTTCGCAATAATGCAAAACGAGCTGCCCTTCTTTGTACTTCTTCGATGTCATCCGTCAGTCCCATCTGACGCGGATCCCACACGTCACAGCAGTACTCCAGAATAGGGCGGACAAGCGTACTGTAAGCAGTCTCTTTGGTAAGCTAGTTGCACCTTCTAAGTGTTCTGCCAATGAATCGCATTATGGTACAGCGCCTGGAAACTACCATCTCGGAAACGGTGAAGGTGGTCTGCTGTGAGCATCTGTGGAAAGTGATTGAATGACGCTGAAACCGCAAGTAGGCGACAAGGTTCTGAGTGTCCACGACTCATCATAGGTTGCGAAGTTCGGAGGCTTTCCCGCTCTTAAACAGGATAGGCGGTGATCTATGTCGCAAATGACGACAGAGCATAATGCTGGTGCAGCCGCAAGTGTTTCGGAGCACACCGTTCAGCCCAAAATGTTATACATGGAGCCCCACAACACATGATCCCTTCATGTTACCATGTAGATCCAACTACATGGTCATTTACGATTGCAGTGGGCACTTGATCATCGAGATTGGTTCGTGAATCTGCGGAAACGTGTCTGCAGGTCATGTGATTTCTGTTTCCTGTTACACCACGTCGATGGTGGGGTCCGTCATTCAGATGAATAGTTGCTCGAAATATGCACTGCGCCACGGACGGACGGAGGCTGGTGGAGGCAGTGTTATGCTATTCGTGACATTCGACTAGAATTTTATCGGATCTGTAGTGGTAATTGAAGGCGCCATGAACATTATTGCGGACCACCTGCGTCCCAACATGCTTGATGTCTTCACCGACAGCGATGGTATCTTCCAGCAGGATAACTGTCCGTGTCAGAAGGCCAAAGGCGTGCTGTAATGGCTTGAGGAACATTATAGTGTGAACTCATGTCGATATCTTCTCATCTTTCTAACCTCGGTGAAATAAATCTGGCTTACTATCAGGCGCCAGGTTCTCGTCTATAAACCACCGGTCTGTAATTTACTGGATTTGAGAGAACTGTGGACAGGCATCCGGTGTCACATACCTCTGGAAGCCTACCAAAGACTTATCGAATTCATGCTACGCAGAACCTCGTCTGTATTGTGTTCGAAAGGTGGAAAGGTGGACCAACATTCAATCAAGTTAGTAGTCGTATTGTTTCGACTTAGTAGTGTGTGTGTGTGTGTGTGTGTGTGTGTGTGTGTGTGTGTGTGTGTGCGCGTGCGTGCGTGCGTGCGCGCGTGTGTACATATGCCAAATGACACTTTCATTTTGTTTCTGTCTGTCTACTCTTCGGTCCAAATGTCGTAAACGCAAAGGCTGCTGTCAGTGAAACACACGGGAAAGACGGTCCGATGACAATGTAATATCGCACACGTACACACCATCGGCTGCATGTAAATAATTGTCTGTGACAGGTAGAACGGCCACCAGAGTTATTCGTGTTTAGCATTGTTAGCAAACCTGGTAGAGTACACATGGAGCTTGAACAGCGTCATGAGTTCAGTGGTTATTGTGAAGGACACAGAGATACCACGTACTCGTGTGAGATAACGTTAGCAATATCTGACAGAGGCTGAATGGGGCATCATTGAGGTCTCCGTTTGGGCGGCTGGTGAACTGTGCGTTTTCCAGATATGTGGAGCGTACGGATGTGATAGTGATTCGATGCTGAACAACCTTGGAGAGTGAAGGCATACATACTCGTCGCCAAGGTTCCGATCGAGCGCATCTGACCACCTCGAGGGTGGATAGGTGTGTTCTCCACCAGGCACATCGTAACCCCTTCACATCTGCGCCTGACATTCGAGAATTAACAGGCAAGGGCTGCTGATGAATGGCGTGGCATTATTGCCTGTTCTTCACTACCTCGGAGGACCATCGATGGCGAATATGGCGGCGACCTGGAGAGAGCTTTCCTTCTTCCAATGTTTTAGAGAGGCACTCCCGTCATGGTGTCATTGTGGGGGAGTCACCTTACATGGCTTCAAGTCACGGCTGATAGTGCGACAACATTACAGCACGGACATATATGGTCTCCATGAGTTACTTCTCTTGGTACAGTATCGTGGTGCCATTTTTCAACATGACAATGTTCGTCCACACACGGCACGTGCGTCTATGAATTGTTTGCCGTGATGCTGAGTTAATCCAGTGGTCGGCGATATCCCGAGATCCGTCATCGATAGAATATGTGAGAGACCAGCTCGGATATGAGTTCCGTTCCAGTGCCGGTATCCAAGATATCAAGCACCAATTGCAACCGTTGTGCACCAGTTTGCTCCAGGAGTGGATATAATGACTCTATGACACCATTCCCCATCGAATCAGTGTAGGCATCCAGACCAGAGCGGGCTCATACTGCCAAGGTCTTTGTAACTGTGACTCGTTATTGTAATCATTGAATTAATATCACACACCCCCTCAAACCGTCACGATTCATTTTGTGTCTGGCTTCCCTCTGCGTGCTTCACTTTTTTCGTCACACAGTGTGTATAGGTTGAAACGCGTACGCAGCGATGGTGAGGCATAACAATCTTTGACCAGAGAGTAATAGCTCGCGAGAGTAAGCAGTTTGTTGCGAGATGCAGTAGTAGTCAGTAGCGAGCCGAGAGAGTAGGCAGTCTGTTGCGAGAGGCAGTTGCATGGACAGTCTGTCGGTAGTAGCAGCCCAGTGCAGTTGTGTGTGAGGAGTCGGCGGGCGTCGACATGGCTCTGGTCAAGATTCAGGACGAGGTACATTTTTAAATAAGGTAATGAGCTAATAATGTATTGTAATGGATCTTGAGTGTAATTAATTTGTTCAAGAAACGCCCCAATAATAATTTCGTTTTGAAACTAACCATTTTTAACAAACAATCCTTTTTTTTGAAATAACATTTCCCTTGGATTTCCCTAAAGAAAAGCTTTTACTTAAGTTCAAAGAATTTTTACGAAGCATTTCCTCCAAGCTATGGAAAAAAAAAGAGCAGATCCAATTTTACTGAGGTAAGAATTTGAGTTTAATCAGGGCCTAAAGATCGACATTTCGGTCTATTTGTGTTTCCATTGTCATTGAGATTTCATTCATTTCTTATTGAGTTGACTTTCATGTTGTGGGAGGTTATGCATGGGTGGTCAGATTGCTAGTTCTAACATTTAATTATTGTCAGTTTAAGAAAATTTCTCTGGGAGGTTACACTATTGTCTTTCTTCTCTCACATTTTTCTGGGGAGGTTACAAGGTTCCCAGTGAAAGCATCGAATAACGGCTGCATGAGGTAATATTTATTTGTCATTAACTGGATGGATATCGAGAATTTCGTGCACCATCAGCAGTTTGGCCGAACATAACATTTGTACTATAGGACAGGCTTTAACCCTTACTCTTTACTAAAATGAAATTGGTTCAAAATTTCCCTTGTCGTAAGTGGTATTGCAGATTTCCAGTTCACTTATGACAAGGGGTTAGATTATTACGGATTTCAGTTTATCGCCAAATCCAAAAAGCGAAACTGATCTGTAATGATAACGACCATACGCCATGCTCAAAGCAAACAGCCTTTCCAGTCTTCCAGTGAAGAATGACGTGCGGTACACGAATGATTGGCACAGAGCGACGTGCAGCAATGGTGAGATAATGGACTCGCATTCGGGAGGCCGCTGGTTCATATCCCCACCCGGTCTCTGATTTAGGTTTTCCGAGGATTCCCTAAATCGCTTTAAGAAAATGTCTGGGTGGATCGAAAGTGATACAGCCAATTTCCTTCGCCAGTCAGAGCTTGTGCTCCGTCACTAACAGTATCGTCGTCGACGGGATCTTCTTCCTTTCACGAGTGGCTCGTCGCCTTGCATACGTGAAGGATGGTACGCAACATACCCGATGATATCACTCTTCGAGTGGCTACAGCAAGAGAACGCCTGCCAGATATGTGATCTACATTAGGAACGGTTGGAAGTTCACCGATGCATCCGATAGGCTATTCGCAGCTCTGCTCGTGGGAACAATGTAATGACATATCGTTGCGAACAATCGTCGCGCCTTCTTCTTCTTCTCTTTTTTTTATATATATATTTTTTTTGTGTGTGACGCAGCTGAACGACGTAACGCAGTCATAAATTCCGGCCGCGTGTGGCTGATCTGTTACATTAACAGTCAGTTCAAGCTCTGCGGAACCTCTGTGGTGCAGAAATGCCGCTCGTGTGGAGCTAGACTCAGCTAAAGCTTGTCGTCAGGAACTGATTGACTGGTCGCTACAGGAATGTTTCAACGCTCTTTCCCTGGTCTATAGGGTACACGCTTGGGTAGATTCTCGGCATCAGCAGTGTTCTCGTCTGGCAAAGTAGGACGTGTAACGTCCTGGCCAAGGATCACTTTGCGAAGTATTAGGTTCTCTTTCCAGAACTGCCGACAGCAACGGAACACAGTCGCATGATAATGAAAATCTCACATTAAGGCGCCATACTTACTTTTGTGCGGGACTAGAACGGTTTATGCAAAAATAAGTGTCGTGTGACTAGAGCCTCCCATCGGGTAGACCGTTCGCCGGGTGCAAGTCTTTCGATTTGACACGACTTCGGCGACTTGCACGTCGATGAGGATGAGATGATAATGATTAGGACAACACAACACTCAGTCCCTGAGCGGAGAAAAATCTCCGACCCAGCCGGGAATCGAACCCGGGCCCTTAGGAGTGACATTCTGTCACACTGACCACTTTTTTTTTGTTGGGTCTCCTTCCTCCCCTTCAACCCATCCTTACGCTCGCCAATTTCTGCCTTTTCGGCTGGCTTCTATGCCGTTAAAAGAACGTTTAATACAAAGAGTACTTCTTCTGCATCAAGAAAAGAAAAACAGTGTTGTCACTGCAGTGGAAATTTCAAGGTGCGTTGCTTCTGCAGCAAAGGAAACGTTTCATTCCTGTCCATGACTCTTTGCTGCGAAACTTTTTTTTCCATCTTGTTTTTTTTTTTTTACTTTTTTAATATACAAAACAGGTGTTTTTCTTAATTTTTTGTTTCCACTATTCTTTGCGTGAGATATCTCGGTTTATTGACGGCACCCAACGCTCGTCTTCTCGAGGGTTGCCTATTATGGTATATCCCAATCAAATGCTCGGTCTCGTTTCATTTTCACCTCTCAGCTACCGGGGGCGGACAAACGGTTAAGTATCACGACATTACAACCAGACTGCTGTCGCAAAGTCTGTAATTTGCGAAGCTACCATGATATAAAAATTTTCTTGAATGTACGACATTAGCGTCTCCCTCTCGATCCTGGTTACCACTATCCGAAATTTGTGAAGTTGTCAATAACCGACGCTTCAGGCTGCAGTGAGAGTATGGACACTGTCATTGGAGTGCCAAAACGTCGCCCTAGTCTGGAGTTAAAACAACGCACTCATGTTAAGTACGTGATTACAGTGATTCTGCATATATTTTGGAGCATCATACTGAACAAATGACAGAGATGTTGATAGGGTCTGTGTCTCTGTTATAAGCATCCTCTCTAATGCCATTGCTTCGCCTGGTGTGATACAAAAGTCAAAACTGAACCATTCGGTCAAACTTGGCTTCATTTTGCAACATCACTACGCGGCATCAATTACTACCGTCGATACGTGTTCGTAGAGCAGCTTATGTTATTTCTGTCTTGCAGTCCTGGCATGCCACCGATTAGAGAAGTTTGGTCTTACTAAGGCCTTTCGCCAACAGTCCCGTCACTGGTCTCCAGAGATCCGTACGAATGTGTTGAAGTCTCTAACGAAAATAGCACGGCAGGTAATCTCTCAGAAACGCACAATTCGCTTCTTGATTCGATGCCTAGAGCTGTATGTACCCCGGAAGGATGGAAGAAGGAAGGTCGAAATCATCACGTAGTGAACACAAGTTTCGTTTGGATAAGAATACGGAAGGCACCAGGCCGAGGGGGCCATACAAGCATCATCCGGCAGGGACTTAGGGAAATCACAGCACACCGAAATTGGGATGACTAGACTGGGGTTTTAACCCCATTACTTCAAAATACGAAACTACTTTTAACCACGACGCTGCAACGCTCGGTTCGCTGCCCAGCGATTTTTCTAGCCGAAAGCTTAAGGAATGTGAAGTTAACAAGGCTAGTACATGCACTACAACAGAAAATGCTGGTTCGCTCCTATCACAAGAACACAGATGAAAGTCCTGTGTGACCCTCTGGCGTCAGGATACACCAGCTTGTTTCTCAACAGTATGGTCTGTAACTTCCGTCGTTCATTGGACTTGTCCGCACTTTCGTCTCATAAAAATTGCAAGGTTTTCAGATGGTTTGATATTGATGTGCTTTCTTTTTTTCCTTTTTTTGTTTAACGCTAATATCTTGCTCAAAAGGGTGTAGACTCATCTTAATGATTCTTAAGCGAGAAAAATTGTATACTTCCTATATCACAGTAAATCGCCAGACTGTGTTCGATAATTACTTGACTCACTGATTAGACCAGAAGACTCTCAGAGCAATGTGAGAAATCAGCTTCGAACCTGGTAGAGGACTGCCGTCATTTCGATACCAGGTTTTTCAAAATGAGGAACGACGGGACTTCATCATCGATAAAGAACGAACACATAAAGTATTACAAAAAGTGCCGCAGCATAACTATGCAGGTGCCCTTCCAACAGGTATGTCTATATGTGAAACATCCCGTGTACTATTTTACGCGAAAATTAAATAAAAGTAGATGCCGTCGTGCCTACCTCAAATCCACAACGACATTCAGAGAACTGCATACAGCTGTCTCCAGGTTGACGCTGCATTTATTGCGTTTCGAAAAACGTTTTATTTCATTACCGCGGTGCAACGGGCCAGGATTCGATTCCCGGTTGGGTCGGGGATTTCCTCCACTAGGGGACTGGGTATTGTGTTGTCCCCATCATCAGTTCGTCATCATCGAAACGCAATTCGCACACTGTGTCGTCAACTGAAAAGACTTGCAACTTGGCAGCTGACCTTCCCCAAGTTGGGGACATCTGGCCACCAATGCCATACAGTCAGTAAACAAAATGCGGCGCGATCTTACCATATATGCGACATTAGTTTGGGGCTTTACGGCGTAAAGTGTACTGTTTCGAATCTCGTGACACACCTTACTGGACAAGCACACATAGAAGGAAATATATAGTCAATATACACTAACGAGCCAAATATTGCGACAGCTACCCACTCCGAGATTGAATGTCGCCTGATGGCATTGCAGGCCGCGACGTGGTAAGGAAAGAAACATTCCAGCAAATACACGGGCCACATATGGAGAAATCCACTGACACACGCGGTTTTGACAAAGAGAGGATTGTTATGGTCTAGCTTCTGGGAACAAGCATCTCGAAAACTGCGAAGCTGGTAGGCAGTTCATGTGTTGCTATTTTTACGGCACAGAACAGAAAAGGGCAAGAAATTAAAATTTTCCTAAAGTTCATTATGGCGCAGCCACAGACGACACCAGGCAGAGGTGGTGACCTAACTACGCAGCAGAAAGAAACAGTCAGCACCGTAAGTCGGTCGCGTAAACGAGCACAGGTTGCTAAACCGGAACCAACCGCCAGGCATAAGTTACGTCCACTGTGAGAGTGTGACAGACACGTATTTGTTAGCTCTTGTTACGTTAAGCAACAGGCAATATGTAGGACGCAAAAACACCTACCAGGCACTTGACAGTGCAGTTAAGAGCTTGTAACAAATTGTTAAGTAAACAAAGCGGAACGAGGACCGCTGACATCTAGTAGAGAAGCGGGCCACATTCGGTCATAACGGACAGAGCCTCACGTCTTAACTTCCCACCACTTCCCATAAATACCTTAGTTCTCCAGCTCTGGATTCAGTTGGTCGTTAGGATCGATCACATTCGTACCGGAGCACTCGGTTCAATGATTAGTACGGTGTTGTCACATCCATTTATTAGATGTTCCAGCACTTCTCATGAACACGCTCCTTGCCGTTCCCGAGATGACAACATCCTAGTAATCACTACCTACTACTTGTCGGGCTTTGCATTGGTGGCCTACCACGACAATGATGGGGAGACTGAAGGTCTTCTGTCACGAGTGCATCTTGCAGTGCTTGTCGCACTAACATCATCACCATTGCCTGGTGAGAGAGCCGTCCGATGCCTCTATTCTTGATTGACGCTATATGCACTTCTGGGTGTGAAGGGCATCTCTGTCCGGTGGGGCTAGGATCATCCGACTACACGATTTCAGGGAGTGCGGTACATCCCGATGGGACATCGCGGGAAATCGGCATTTTATGGAATTGGATCGAGGACGTTCTAACCCATTGTGAGGCCACCCTGGCACAGCTCTGCTTCGCCTGCCTGACTTCGAATTAATTGCTGGAGAAGCGGCCTAACTGACCAGAAGTGAACAGAATTCTTCCGCCTCACTGGAACGAGACGTCAGCCGAGTCTGACGAGGAGACTCAGAACTGTAAATCTGAATGAATAAATTACAACTTCCTAATCATGTTTTATTGGCGCCAACAGACGGTCTACAGGTTCCACAACACCATCCTGACATCGTAGAGGTGTTTCCGCTCGGCACCATCGTACTATCCTGATCATCTATGGAGAGTAGTTGAATGAAAGTGATGTCACGAGTAGACGACAAGGCTGGTGTCTAATGTCTCATCCCAGAACATGAAGTTTGGAGGCTTCTCCACTCTGTAAAGCAGGATAGGTGGCGATCTGTGGTAGATCTCAAGACACAGTACAGTGCAGGTGCAGACACAAGTGTCTTGGAGCACAACGTTCAGTGCATGTTGTTGGATATGGGCTTCATCAACGGACGATGCCCACACGTTCCCATGCTGGCCGAAGGACATCGTTATTTACGATTACAGTGGGCACTGGAACATCGAGACAGAGACGTGAATCAGTGAATCAGTGAATCAGGTGGGCTAGTCGGACGTTACTGGATACACCAAGTCGATGGTCAAGCCTGGATATGCCATCATCCAGGCGAATGACTGCTCGAAGCATGATCCGTTCGTCGGATGCAGGCCAATGATGTTGGACATCCACCTTGGCTTTCATGGAGCCTGTGGTAGTAATCGATGACACCATGACAGCCATAGGCTACGTGAACATTATTGCCAACTACTTGCGTCCCCTCATGCTTGATACCTTCCCCGACGGCGATGTCATATTCCAACAGGATAAATGTCCGTGCCACAAGGCCAAAATCGTATCACGCGGTTTGAGGAGCGTAATAGTGAACTCATGCTGATGTCTTGGCCACAAAATTCGCCTAAGGTGAACCCGATGGAACTCAGCTGGAACACTATTGGGCGCCAGCTCTGCACCCACAAAACACCCATCCATGGTTTACGGGAATCGCATGACCTTTGGATAGACATCTGATGCCACACATCTCCGTAGACTTACCAAGGACGTATCAAATGCATACCACGCAGAAGGTCTGCTGCATTGCGTTCCAGATTATTAAGCATGTGCTTATAATGTTTTGGCTAATCTGTGCACTTATGTGCCTTTTTTTCCAACGGGGAACGTCGGAAGAAAGGAACGAAACTGGAAGGCGTGACTGAATCTGTCCCATTCCAGTATCCAGAAATTATAATGTCAGTAGCGGTTCGCGACTGATTATGAATAACATAGACGTTTGGCACGATGTAATGTCGCGAGGAAATTATTGCTAGATCTAGGAAGATCTACAGAAAATTCAGTGCTTGTTGCAAACACAGGCCAGTTAGCATAATGAGAGCAAACACAATGCAGTAGCCATAAATAGACAATAAATTTCGCTTCTGTTTTAATATTTGTATCAGCATTAAAGCACTGGATGCAGCTAGAGCATTTAAATCTCTACAAGTGACTTTTGAAGGGATGAACAACGGATTGATGACGTGAGTCGTGAAATGAAGAAAAACTTACCGTTCAACGTTTCATGTGAAGGAATATGAGACAGTACTGGTTACGTATGGAGGAGGTCATTTACGACATTCTTATCTTATCAATACTTGAGTACTGTTCACCTGCTTCGTAGATATGTTAAAACAAATTCACCGAGGGGAGAAGGAAGTTTAAAAAGAGAAAAATACGAGTATCTACAGATTTGTTAAGTCAATATCAGAACGTTGCATGAAGTGTCCACATTTCAAGAAAGTATTCAGAAAGGATTCACATTAGTGGAAAATACAGGTTACATCTAAAATGTGAAGTACAGATTCTGAATTAGCAAGCTTTAACGGCAGAGAGCAATAAACGCAGTTATTCAAAGTGCCTTGTGAACAGACTAGAAATAAAGTAATGACCATGAAAATGCCGAGTAGGTAAGAACTGCATTTCAGTTTCTGACTGATTGAAAAGTTCGCGCAAAAAGTGCTCTAGATGACGTAATTGAATGTTATGATTTGTTCTGATTGATTGAGCCATCTTCATAAATAGAAGATTGAGAGTGGTGGCTTCAGCAATGGTGCATCCGCAAGAGTTTTGGCGACGCGCGCCAGCTGATGCCAGTGACAGTTAATATCCTCTACATACTCGTATTTTAAGCTGAAGGTGACCTAAATTGGCCGAAGCTGGGCATAGTAATAAAATACGTGATGCAGATTGTGTTTCATTGAAAAAAATGCATCAATATCACTGGTTCCTCGAGACTTTCTGTAGGTTGGATCATTGTTTTGAGTGTCATACTGAGTTATGAATACTGTAAAGAAGCCAGAACGGCGGACAAGAGGATATTAACAGAATTTCAGTGGGTTGTTTTGCGAGCGTGCTGGTGGTTTGATGTCATTCCACAAACGCTCCAGCAGAGCTTTCTATGCTGTATCAGTGATGGTCTCAGTGATTAGAGTAGAGTTCAGATTTTTGACGTCCTAGTTCCAGACAGACGGAAAATACTGAGCCTGCCGATACCACATGCATGCTTTCACACATTATGTCATCAAAATGGCGGACATGAACCACTCATCGAAATAATTGAAAGGTCTCTGTTGGATTCCTTTCATGTTTATTTCTTAAAACTGTTGTCATTTATGGCATACATTCCACTTCTAAATTTACTGTGGTGTTTCTGACTCTATCTGGGAGGAGACTGAGCAGTGGAACGTGTTACTTTTACACATAAACAAGAACGATCTGTCACACTACTACACTTTAAAACACAGTTTATATGTAATTCATGTCACACAGTCTCATATGGAACCTACATGCGCTTTTTTTTAATATAGTGTATATGATAAGATACTGTCATCCCTATTCCCTTCTGTGTGAAAGGATGAACGAGCAAATGTATTTCTAGTTGCATGCTTGATGGTAGCAGACAAGCCTGTCTGCTAGAGAACAGTAGGACCAACGTCGGAACAGGTAGCTACGCTTTCTAAAAGGTTTCTATTCTTAGTATGGTTCTATCCGTCCCTTGTCATTTTGGTATAGGAAGCTGCCTCTCTGGTCACGGCGCGCCTCTGCTAAGTCCGTAGGACAATGGATTTCTTAAGTTCAGCCTAACTGAAAATTTAATCACCTTTATTTCAGGTTTAGATCTAAAATATCTAATGTTATCTTAAATTGCAACGCAGTGTAATTCGAGTGTGAAGTTCAGAATATCTTCCACTAGTTGCTTTGTCACTACTTTGTGAGTAAAGTGGAACCACGTGTGGATGATCCGTAACTCTAACTAAGATCATCAATCTTAAATGCGAATGTGCGTGAGATTATAACGTCTCGTCTTGACAATATTTTTCAATATAGCAACTTTCCTTTATGTTCAACCCACGTGGGGTGTGCTTTGTGAGACCAGTACCACGTGCTTATACAATTGTTTGACCCATCAGGTTAATAGTAAGACGATAGTAACCAGTTCGAGGTTCTTCTTTTGTAATTTGTGTTTCGATGTAATTTATTTTAATTATCAAAATTATTGTGGAGTTACACTCTTTGTGTAAACCAAGTTGACAACGTGAAGCATGTGGTGTAATCATCAAAGTAGCCCTCAGCTATTCTTTTCGGGAAGATTTCACAGAGAGTTAGTACGAATTTAGTATACCAGTGTGTGGTAATATCATGACGGACAGGTTTGCGCTACGAACGTAACTTCTTTGGGTGAAAATTGAATCGGTTGATTGTGGTTAATTTCCTCTTGCATATGTTTCAACGGTCTTCGCGTGTTATTTTATGAATGCAGTGTTGTATGCAGTCTCCCAATCTTGGCTCCATATTTGATGTGTTCCGTAAGATTACAAACTCACATTTTCACAATCCTAAATAAGGCACCAGTTTAGTTATGAATCAAGTTTAATATGCTGAAATTTTAACGGAACAATGATCAGTGGTAAAATAAATGTCCAAATATAAACTGATTTATTTCTTTTTATTTAAATTGTCTTTATATATATATATATATATATATATATATATATATATATATATATATATATATATATAAAACCGGTTATAGGATGACTACTAAAAGATTATAATTAATGTTAGTCTGGTTGGGAATTTGGTGAGCTAGACTGGATACCTGGTGAAACAGTTGCTCAGTAATGCAAGGTTAACTTCCCCAGATAGCTCACAGCTTTTAACCCGCTTTTATTGTCTTGAATATCAGCACCGATTTCAGAACAAATTAAAGCATCAACATTACAAAATGTGCGCCATTACTTGAATTACAGTGGCTTCGAAAACTCACAACCAAACCATCGCCATCTACGGACTAAGCTGCAGATCAGTATGTTACCTCAATGTACAGCCAAAAAAACAATATAGAAGCAATACAAAAACTGTCAGCGTTCTGTTCTAGCTTTGTTTTTGCGCATATGACGACACACGCCAGAATTTCACTTTTTACTACTACAGAAAGCTCAGCGGATTTGATAGAAAACGGTAAAATTGATTCGAAAACGGAGGCGTAGGCAAATTCATGATTATCTGAAGATAACACAACGTAGCCAGTTCCTATAATGGAAAGACTGTTCCTACCGTTACAGATAACATGTAGAAAAGCTTCTAGTTTTTGGCGCCATGTAAATTAGACGACGAAAAGATGTCAAGCGGTTAAGAGAGGGTAAAAAGGAAGAGAAGCATACAGTAGACATTCTACACTTCTAAAGACAACTTGAGCCACTTGTTACAATCGTGTCATCCGTTTGGTAAGCAAGTCAGGTGTAGACCACTGATTAACAAAACATAACCACTAAGATATCAATCTGATTCAGTCATCTGTCTCCTTATGTATGATGGTCTCGGAATATGCAGTGATTGTTTCAATAACCGGAACTTTGACTGTTTCTCTTAATTATCATTTCCGACGTTAAATACTTTTGAGTTTTCATTGACAATACGCACCATCTTCTTTTTGGTGTGTTCATTGCACATTATTTAATCTTATCATAGAACTGAAAGACCTAAATCCAAACAAAGCACCTACAGCAGACGATATTCAATCAATATTATTGAGATCCTCGGGATAATATAGGTTGACGAAACTATTAGGTTGGTGCATAAGTTCGTAGCGTTTTTGTTTTGCATGTTGTTATTCTGGTTGCTATGGGTTTATTTACCTACGGTCATTTTTATTTGTAGTTCACTGTAGCTACTTGAGTTTACATATTGTCATTTTGTTATTTGGAGATAGTGAGTGAAATTGCGTAGTTAGAAATTCGAGTGCCAAGTGAAAAAATCGGAACATTGCCGACATATTCTTGTTTGAGTTCGACAGAGGGTTGACAGCAGAAGAGGCAGCCAAAAACATTTGTGCCGTGCATGAGGACAATGCCATAGGGCAGATCATGGCAAGAAAATGATTTTCTTGTTCTAAGGAGCATCGTTTCGACATTAGTGATTCGTCACATTCAGGAACAACTTCGGGGTTTGATGAAGATCGTTTAAACGCAGTAATCCACAATGATCAACGTCAGTTCACTCGAGAACGGGCAAATGTGATGAACTGTGATCAATCCACTATCGTGCGATATTTTCATGCAACGAGGAATGTTTAAAAATCGGATGTACGGTTACCGTATGCTCTAAGCCAAAATCACAAAAATCAGCTGGTGCCCATATGTGCATTTCTGTTTGCTCCTCATCAATCGGCTCGTGGACAACACCCACTATACCTATCCTGTCGCGTTACAGGTGACGAGAAATGGTGTCTTTATCTTAACATAAGGAAAAAAAGGAAATGGTTAAGCCCAATGAAAGCGGCAACTACTCGTGCAAAGACCTGCACGCATCCACAAAAGATAATGTCATGTATCTGGTGGAACAGCGACGGTCCGGTGTACAAAGGATTGCTTTTACGAGAGGTAACGACCATTGCTGGCATTTATTGTCAACAATTGAGAAGTCTTGCAGAAGTAATCCAAGAACAGCAACCAGGAAGACTGCGTTAAGTGATACTACTCCACAATAACGCGAGACAGCATTCTCCTAGGACCTAGACTGGCAAAAAACGCTATACAGGACTTGGGTTCGGAAGTAATTCCGCACCCGCCTTATTCACCTAATCTCGCGCCCTGAGATCTTCCCTTTTCCTCTATGTATGTCACGGATAATGATAAAATATCGATATATCGATATCTTTTCAAGTTAGTACCGATATGCCTATCAATATAGAAATATCGAGTGCCGATATACTTAATTTTGATTACCTTTTTCAAATAATTTTCGGTATATATTTGAAGTTGATCTTTTGAAACTGTAGTAGAACATAATTTTACTTTCACTATATTAAGGAGTCTTAATATTTTTTGAACTTTCATCACGTCAAATCTTTCTCTTTGATTTTGTGAATCAAGTATATGTGGCAAAAAAGAAGAAGTCCAATTGCACAGGGGGATGGCGATGTAAATGTAGTAAGGGGATTTCCGACGTGAAGAATTTGCGTTAGAAAACAATTTTTAATGCAACTACTGTGCTATTTCTTTACATTGGTATCCTTCAAAAACAAGTACTGAAAATGATGAACAAAAATCTAAATGACAAGATTAGTCTTTGCGGTGGGCGGAGTCGTGCTTACGTAATCGGCGCTTGGCGTTATCAGCAGAAACTGCAACGTTTAGCCACACCACAAATGCTAGGTCGCTGGCGTTGGCAGAGATGAAAAAAAAAAAAAAAAAAAAAACAGGGAAGTCGACATGAAGCGTTCCACATAAATCCGATATGTGACGAAACCGAGTGATGGACCCATCGGACACCTTCTATTGTGCCACTTACATGCAAAGTGGTTATCGACAAGCGTGGACTTGCATAGTTTTTCTTTCAGTTATTGTGTAAGGGAGATAGGCTGGCTACTAGTTTGTAAATGCACATAATATCTAATAATAAATCAGTACTTAAATATACAACTCTAAAACCGGCAGTATATTTACAATGCGAAGCCGCTATTTTCCTGGCTCGGTACGTTGAAATATAACGAAATGAAACAATCGTATGACATTGTTGGCGGGGATGTCCCATTCGGGTTCAGCCACCAAGTGCAAGTCTTACTTCAGTCGGCGCCACATTGGGCGACTTGCGTACGATGATGAGGATGAAATGATGATGTGGACAACATAACACACAGTCCACGAGTGGAGAAAATCTGCAACCCGGCCGGGAATCAAACCCGCGCCCAGTGCATGGGAGGCAAGCTGGTTAGCACCCAGCTAAGAAGGCCGGCACGTTGATATTTATCCAGTCGATACATCGATATGTCGGCACTTTTGTTCGCTATATCGAGATCCGCTAACGATTTTTTGCAAATCTCAATATATCAGATTTCCGATATTTTTAAAAATATCAGAAGTCCTAGAATGAGATTTTCACTCTGCAGCGGAGTGTGCGCTGATATGAAACTTCCTGGCAGATTAAAACTGTGTGCCCGACCGAGACTCGAACTCGGGACCTTTGCCTTTCGCGGGCAAGCGCTCTACCATCTGAGCTACCGTAGCACGACTCACGCCCGGTCTCACAGCTTTACTTCTGCCAGTATCTCGTCTCCTACCTTCCAAACTTTACAGAAGCTCTGGTTCGCAGGAGAGCTTCTGTAAAGTTTGGAAGGTAGGAGACGAGATACTGGCAGAAGTAAAGCTGTGAGACCGGGCGTGAGTCGTGCTACGGTAGCTCAGATGGTAGAGCGCTTGCCCGCGAAAGGCAAAGGTCCCGAGTTCGAGTCTCGGTCGGGCACACAGTTTTAATCTGCCAGGAAGTTTCATATCAGAAGTCCTAGTTTATGGAACAAGCTTCAGGGAACTTCCTTTTTGAATGAAAATGCGCTCCAAACATGGCTGGACGAGGTTTTCACATCAAGATCACGTAGGGCAACCGCGGAATCGAAAAGTAAGCCCAGCGTCGGCAGAAGGAGGTTATAATACTGATGAGTAAAGTATCTGTTTTGTGTATCTGTTGTGTTTATTAAATTTATAGAAGAACGCTGCGAACCTATGGACCAATCCAGTATTACATACAAGATATACGGGACAGGCGAAACACCCTCTGACTTCAACAAGTGGCAGAAATAGTAAGCCCAATATTTGTCACGTTTTGTGAAGAGGATCACTACGTAACGGCTGTTAAATTATTAAATTTTCATTCCATTCGGAGCTGATGTCCAGCAACGTCAGCGGCTCTTTCATTTGTGTGGCGTGGAGGCAACCAGCTGCCGCATGTCACTTGGCGGAATTTATTTCTTGCCTGAAATACACGAAGATTATTGGTTGGAGGGTGGTATGATAGCACACATCTTCGCAGCACATCCCAGACACGCTCTGCGGACAAAAAAGTCACGGGAGTGAACGGGCCAGTCAAGGATTCGTACACTTAGCAAGGCATCTGTGGTGTGAACTGTTTTCTATCCTACTCGGCACATGCAGAGCACACATTCTGACCGCTTGCATTGGCAGTGATGCAGAGACCTGCGCAATAAACAGGCAGTTGCTGTGGTTGATGACGGCAAAGTTCACGAAGTGAACGGCTTGCCAGAAGAAAAGTCCAGAGCGTAGCGAAAGTCGTCATAGTCGTGCACATACAGTACAGGGAGCGGTCCGAATAGAAAAACCTAAGCTCAGGTAATGTCAGTCCCTTTACTATCAATGGCGTGCATCGAAAGCTGCAGAAGAACTGCGGGACAAATGTGAGACAGCTTTTTTCATTCAGGGGCACTCTCGCGTCAGTGAACGGGTTCACACGACATGCCTCTGGCGGCGGCGACCTTCACGGAGCGAGATGCGGCCGTGATAATGAAACCAAGGTACCTCTGACCTCTACTTCATATCAATACTCGGTCTGGGTACAGAATCCGAATTACTGTCGGGAATTATAAAGTGCAGTGCGAGGGATTTGTTTATCCTGCCTGAATATGCCATCTCGGACCCTGCTCGCGTATTCTGGCCAAGAAAGCTGTATTTACCGATTCAGTGAAATATGATAAACTGCCACCCAACGATATTCTAAACAACATAAGGACTGTAATCACGACCCATGGAATGAAAATCTTCAAGAGCCTTAAGAAATTAAAGCAGATACTAAGCCATAGTGATGCCTAATCTCCCGCCATGTCCTTGGCACCAAAACTGCAGATACAACAGAAACTTTATAGTGACAATGGCACGACTTCGCTTCAATCACGGGAGATTCCGACAACATCTCTACCGCCTCAACATGGTCACCTCATCTTCATGTGAATGCGGCAGTGAGGAAGATGTTAATCACATTTTCTTCGGCGGCCACAGAAGGTTTCAAGAAACTATGGCAGTATTACAGCATCTGATGGCCTCTGGAAATGCCTTGTTTACAAACACTAAACCCCTTTTAACAGCAGAAGACAAAAGTCTGTGAGCTCTTATACAATTTTATAACAGAGGCTCAAATAAGAAAGAGAGAATTCTTTTACATTATAATACACTCCTGGAAATTGAAATAAGAACACCGTGAATTCATTGTCCCAGGAAGGGGAAACTTTATTGACACATTCCTGGGGTCAGATACATCACATGATCACACTGACAGAACCACAGGCACATAGACACAGGCAACAGAGCATGCACAATGTCGGCACTAGTACAGTGTATATCCACCTTTCGCAGCAATGCAGGCTGCTATTCTCCCATGGAGACGATCGTAGAGATGCTGGATGTAGTCCTGTGGAACGGCTTGCCATGCCATTTCCACCTGGCGCCTCAGTTGGACCAGCGTTCGTGCTGGACGTGCAGACCGCGTGAGACGACGCTTCATCCAGTCCCAAACATGCTCAATGGGGGACAGATCCGGAGATCTTGCTGGCCAGGGTAGTTGACTTACACCTTCTAGAGCACGTTGGGTGGCACGGGATACGTGCGGACGTGCGTTGTCCTGTTGGAAGAGCAAGTACCCTTGCCGGTCTAGGAATGGTAGAACGATGGGTTCGATGACGGTTTGGATGTACCGTGCACTATTCAGTGTCCCCTCGACGATCACCAGTGGTGTACGGCCAGTGTAGGAGATCGCTCCCCACACTATGATGCCGGGTGTTGGCCCTGTGTGCCTCGGTCGTATGCAGTCCTGATTGTGGCGCTCACCTGCACGGCGCCAAACACGCATACGACCATCATTGGCACCAAGGCAGAAGCGACTCTCATCGCTGAAGACGACACGTCTCCATTCGTCCCCCCATTCACGCCTGTCGCGACACCACTGGAGGCGGGCTGCACGATGTTGGGGCGTGAGCGGAAGACGGCCTAACGGTGTGCGGGACCGTAGCCCAGCTTCATGGAGACGGTTGCGAATGGTCCTCGCCGATACCCCAGGAGCAACAGTGTCCCTAATTTGCTGGGAAGTGGCGGTGCGGTCCCCTACGGCACTGCGTAGGATCCTACGGTCTTGGCGTGCATCCGTGCGTCGCTGCGGTCCGGTCCCAGGTCGACGGGCACGTGCACCTTCCGCCGACCACTGGCGACAACATCGATGTACTGTGGAGACCTCACGCCCCACGTGTTCAGCAATTCGGCGGTACGTCCACCCGGCCTCCCGCATGCCCACTATACGCCCTCGCTCAAAGTCCGTCAACTGCACATACGGTTCACGTCCACGCTGTCGCGGCATGCTACCAGTGGTAAAGACTGCGATGGAGCTCCGTATGCCACGGCAAACTGGCTGACACTGACGGCGGCGGTGCACAAATGCTGCGCAGCTAGCGCCATTCGACGGTCAACACCGCGGTTCCTGGTGTGTCCGCTGTGCCGTGCGTGTGATCATTGCTTGTACAGCCCTCTCGCAGTGTCCGGAGCAAGTATGGTGGGTCTGACACACCGGTGTCAATGTGTTCTTTTTTCCATTTCCAGGAGTGTATACTAAAAATGTTAATTTATTTAGATCTTTTACTTACGTTCAGTTTAAATCGATGTGACAGATAATTGTTGTTTTTTATTGTCTGGCTCTATAGGTGATGCCCGAAATCCATCAATAAATCTCAGAAAGTGTGCGACAACAGAGTTTACTATTCCTGCCACACACTGGCGAGCATTCACTTGCCCTTCAACAATTACCAAACCAGTCCTGTTGTCATAACGAATAACTCCTTACACCACGATTCCAGAGCCAGAGGAGGACTGAGTACCGAGCTGCCTGTGACCTTTCTCCAGGCCGTTCACGAAGGCGTTAGTGCTGATCTGAGCACTATAAGCAGTAAGCGAGACTCCTCGCCGAGCTCCACAGAATGCCACTCACTGTCCCAGTTCATTTTTACGCTACACCACACGAGTCTGTGATCAGCGGCAAATAACGCATGGCAACTCGAGATATCAACACAGCTTCCCGTAATTTATCCTCAACAGTTCATTGTGACACTCTGCCTGTAACACCTCTCCGGATCTCAGCAGTTGTCATTCGTAAGTTCCTCAGAACTAGTCGAACAATCTTGCTATCTGCTAGCGGAGTAGTCCGTCTAGAAGGACCCGCACCTACTTTTCTGGCCACACTGTTATCCTGAGACCATCCCGTTACCAGTAATTTTGCAGTCATTGCACTGCAGCCGATTGTCTGTGTGACCTGTCTGTATGATCCTACCACGCCAATCATGCCAATGATTCGACCTTTTCCAAAGTCCGAAAGATGGCGTTAAGAGCAGGCTCGTTCTCTGGCATGCTATGTTGAAATTTTGATCTGAAAAGTTCCAGTAACGTTAGACACACCCAACAGCCATCATATGCTTATAGAATTCTTCATCAGGAATGGGTTTTATTTTCACTGATAAAAATGAAAGTAATCTCGCGTAAGGATGAAATTCTAATCAATATATTTCACACGCATGGATATACTGAAGTATCAGTTTGATAGCGTTCGGTCGAGGTGTTCTTGACGCAATACTTTCCACTTCTGTTGTTTCTTGACATGGTCTGGTTGGAGATACGCGATCTCTAATTGTTTTCCGCGCGGGATTAGCCGAGCGGTCTGATAGCGATGCAGTCATGGACTGTGCGGCTGGTCCCGGCGGAGGTTCGAGTCCTCCCTCGGGCATGGGTGTGTGTGTTTGTCCTTAGGATAATTTAGGTTAAGTAGTGTGTAAGCTTAGGGACTGATGACCTTAGCAGTTAAGTCCCATAAGATTTCACACACATTTGAACATTTTTTTCTAATTGTTTACTGTTCTCTTCAGATCCCAGAATGCCATTTTTGAGGTGTGCGTGCGTGTGTAATCACTAATCACCAAACGGTAGGACACGTCGTCGTAAATTTTGTGCAAGCAGCATAGCTCAATCTTATTATACAACTCGATGAAACATTAATATAAGATGACCATGACTAAGAGATCTGTCACATCCACTGTGTAAAACCATTATATCAGATAATCTCCACATGTGCAGTAAATACGACAACCTCATATAACTGAGAGAAAATTAATGTATTTTTTTCTGTTACCTCGTCTCTAGAGCAACGTAGTACGTTTACTGTGAGCTCACTATCCACACGCGAAGATACCTGATATAATGCTTTTACACAGTAGATACGACAATCTCATAGTCATGGGTGATTTTGCATTGTTTCGCTGAGCTATAAAATAAGATTCAGCTAAGAAGTTTATACAAAACTTAGGACGGTGTGTCCCACAGGTTGGTGATTGTATACGGAAAAAAATGTTTGTCTTGTGATCTAAAGATGGCTAACAACTTGACCCGAAACAAGTAATCAATGAAAATAATAAATTGCGATCTTGATCAATAATTGAGTTTTTTTCTGAATCCAATAACTGTAAACTCCATGTCTATCATTGTAATTCAAATTCCGAGGAAGACAGGAACAAGTTTCACAAAGTCGTCAGTTTAATAAGCCATGAGAACAAAATACGGACACAAATTACTTACAGAAGAACAGAAAGACTGGTGAATTTACGATCTATCCTGCAAAACTGATTGAATAACGACGAATACACGTTTACAGTTCTTTTAGATTTAGTGATAGCTTTAGACAATGTTGACTGGAATACACTCACTGAAATTCTGAACGTAAAAGGGAGAAAATACAGGGTCTGAAAGTTGTCTACAACTTGTACAGAAATCAGACTATAATTATAACAGTTGACGAATGTAGAGAGCCCGCAGCTCGTGGTCATGCGGTAGCGCTCTCGCTTCCCGCGCCCGGGTTCCCGGGTTCGATTCCCGGCGGGGTCAGGGATTTTCTCTGCCTCGTGATGGCTGGGTGTTGTGTGATGTCCTTAGGTTAGTTAGGTTTAAGTAGTTCTAAGTTCTAGGGGACTAATGACCATAGATGTTAAGTCCCATAGTGCTCAGAGCCATTTGAACCATTTTTGAACGAATGTAGAGAGGTTGAGAAGGGAGTCTGACAGGTTTGTAGCCTATCCCAAATGTTATTCAGTCCATATATGGAGGAAGCAGTGAAGGAAGCCAAATAGAAATCGAGGAAGGGAATTACAGTTCAAAGAAAAGAAATATAAACTTCGAGGTTTGGCGATGACATTGCAATTCTATCCGAGACATGAAAGGACTTGCAAGATAAGCTGAACAGAATCGATAGTGTCTTGAAAGAGGTTATAATATTAATATCAACAGCAGTAAACAAGCGTAATGGAATGCAGACGAGTTGTCACGCGATGCTGAGGGAATTAGATTAGGAAATGAGACGTCAAAAGTAACTGATGAGTTTTACTGTTTGAGAGCGTAAAATAACAGGCGATATCCGAAGTAAAATGGTTATAAATTGTAGATTGCCAAGAAAAAGAAAATATTTTCTGAAAAGAGAAATTTATTAATACCAAAGAAAAAAAATCAGGTGTTAAGAAGTCTTTTCTGAAAGTATTTGTCTGGAGTGTAGCCTTCCACGGAATTGAAACATGGATGATAAACAATTCAGGCAAGAAAATAATTGAAGATTTTGAAATGTAGTGGTACAGAACAACGCTGAAGATTAGAACGGTGGATCGAAGAAATGAGGAACAGGTACAGAATGGAATAGGGGAGAAAGGAAAATGGATTAAAATGAGGTATAGGTTGATAAAATCATTCTGAGGCATCAATGAATTGTAAGTTTGGAGATGGAGGGATGTTTAAAGGAAAAAATTGTAGAAGGAGATCAAGTCTTGACTGCACTAAGAGGATTCAAATGGATGTAGTTTGCAGTTATTATCTGAAGATGAAGAGACTCGCAGAGAATAGACAATAGACAGTTTTTTAACATGTAGAATGAAGAGCTGCATTAAGCCAGACACTTACATAAAGCTTTCGGCCACAATCTTTGTCGGTAAAGGAGAGACACACACCATTCACGTACACAAGTAAACACACCTCACGCACACACGACCGCCAACTCCAGCATCTCGGGCCGGAATGCGTGAGGTGTGCTTGCTTGTGTGTGTATCTGTTTTACTGATGAATGCTGTGGCCAAAAGCTTTATGTAAGTTTATTTTAATTGTGCCTGTCTGCAACTTGACGTGTCTTCTTTACGGTATGCAGCAATCTATCTTTTCCTACACTGCTGATATTCCTACCTGAAGTTTCGATTGTTTGATTTTTGCCGAACAACTACAATAACAATTCGTGCAAGTCTACTCTCAAATACACTGTTTTAAATTCTTACATTAACTGTTTCAGTTTGTCTTTTCTAGAAGCAAACAGTATAATGTCACCAACAGAACCAGTGTGGTTCTGATATGTTCCAGTAACACGCATTTCTTCTTTGTTTGAAATCTTTGCCGTAATTATTTCTGAAGCCGCTATGGCTTGTTGCAGCTATCACATAGTACGTAACGAACACTGCTGAGAAACTTAAGATGTGCTTCTAAAATAAGTATTAGAAAAGAGGAGCGTTTTGCTTTCCACGCTTGAATAAAATATCCAATATTTGCTGAGCGAACTAACAGAACGATGCAAAGGTTTTGTACCATGGAATTTATATCGTAAGAAGAATATAATTAATTATTCTATATTATTCTACGTTACATCTACATACATATTCCACAAGCCACTATGAAATGCATGGCAGAAGATGCTTCCCATTGTAACAGCTCCATTATCCCACCGTTCTATTTATGTAAGTGGCAGAATAATGATTTTTTAAATGACTCCTTGCGCTCTGTAATCAGTCTCATCTTGTTGGTTCAAATGGTTCAAATGGCTCTGAGCACTATGGGACTCAACATCTTAGGTCATAAGTCCCCTAGAACTTAGAACTACTTAAACCTAACTAACCTAAGGACATCACACACACCCACGCCCGAGGCAGGATTCGAACCTGCGACCGTAGCAGTCCCGCGGTTCCGGACTGCAGCGCCAGAACCGCTAGACCACCGCGGCCGGCTCTCATCTTGTTCTCCTCATGTCTACGGAAGCGATGCGTAGGCAGCGTCAGTATATTTCCGGCTTCAATACTTAAGCTGGTTCTTGAAACTTTTAAGTAGGCTTTCTCGAGATAGTTTGTGTCTATCAGCAAACGTCTACCAGATCAGTTTCTTCAGAATCTTTGACACTGTCCTATGGGTCAGACAAACTTATGATCAATCGTGCTGCCATTCATTGTATGCATTTATAACTCCTATTAATCCTAACTGATATAGGTCCCACACACTTGAGAAATATTCTAGGATGGGTGGTACGAGTGTTTTGTGAGCAATGTCTTTTTCTGGCTGAATGTATTTCTCTGGTATTCTACTAATAAATCGAAGTCTGTCACCTGCTTTACTTACGACTGAGCCTATGTGATCGTTCCGTTTCATGCCCTTACACTCAAGTATTTATATGAATGAACCGATTCAAATTATGGCTCTTGACATTGTAATCCTAGGGTTCTGCGTGTTTTCGTTTTGTTATCTGCGCAGTTTAATATTTCTGTACGTTTGAAGTAAGTTGCCAATCTTGTCTAAGGCTGTCAATAATTTACTAAAGGAACATTCCTCACTAACGTATGACAAAAATCCACCACTTAACAATGGTGTTAACTAAATATTTTTTAACTGTTATCTTCCATAATTTCCCGTGTTATTTCATGTCTGTGTACCCACGTACGAGTGCTGAAGTTCCAGCAACTAGAATAGCGTTCTCGATAGGTCCCTACGCATATACAATGTATACGTCAGTATAGATTTCAGTTACTTCCTCTCCGTGCTGCGGTGTTTCAGGCGTTTCGTGCACTTCAACAGAATTCATGCAAATAAAAAAAAATATAAAAACCAGTAGTGAGTTACGTTTCATTAGGCTGTTATAGTCCACAGTGGCACTGTTGTACTAGTACGTAACGCTCTCTGAAGTCGCAAGTAACGTGTTTGCAGTTAGACTTGATACGTGTACCTGTAGAAACGATTCAGGGAAATCACAGACAGTCTACATCGAGATGACAGGACGCAAGTTTGATTCTGTCTCTCCCGCATCCAAGTGAAGTTGCAACAGCATCTCGCCAGCCAGACAGTGGGTGACATTTCAGGAAATTCCTGTGCGGCCTCGGACTCTATGAAGGCTTACTTTACGTCGCGGACTGGTCAATCTCAAGGCCTACCACACGCGACTAATGCCTGGCAAACTACTACACTCAATAATCCCTACTCAGACCTATATTTTGACGAGCCGTTACTTCAAATTTGCTTCTCGCTGAATGTCGATCATCGGTAAACAGTTCTCCACATGGCGTGATTACCTAATAATTACGAGATCGGTAGTGAAACGATATTTCTTATGGCATTCAATCTCGTCAAATTTTATACGGATATTTTCCGCCATAGAAGGCCTTTTCTAAGAACGTGTATAGTTATTGTTTTTTTCCGTTTTGATCCCAAACTAACCTCCAAAACTTATTAATATCCATGTGGCGGTGGTTCTCCATTTGTTTACAAAACAATATTTAATAATATAATCGATTTGGCGCTAATTTCATACTTTCCCACTAGAAACAGGATCTCGGCTGTGTGGATTCGGCTCAGATCCCATCGCAACAGCATCTGTTATTTGCACTTGTAACCTGAGCTAGCGGACGGCTGTCTGCACAGCTGTTACTCCGTTCGCAGTGTATGCCGCCCTAGTCGATGCACTTTAAGCGCTTAGTAGATTAGCGGGTCCAAAAGAGAATGAAAAATGACAGAACGTATCACAAAAAGTCTTAACGACTATACCGCTTCGCTCAACAGTATTGATAAGGTGTTTGGGGTATAATGGTGGAACGGAACAAACGAAAAGCACAAAGGCATTCAAAGACGTGCTTCTCGATTTTCAGTTACCTCATTCAGTCAGATCGAATGTGTTACGAAAATGCTGGCGGAACACAAAGGAAGATCTTTGAAGTATTTTGAAGATTCAGTATTCGAGACATTGTTCTACCATTCTTCACCCTCCATATCAACACTCATTGGCGGGCCATAATGAAAAGATACTAGAGGTGAAACGCGCAGACGGAGGCAGTTACTTACTATGCGTTTCATTTCCGAGTGGAAGAGAAAAGGGAGGACCAAATTAGAGCCAAATACTCTCTGACATATACTAAAAACTGGTTAGTAGAGTATCTGTCCAAATGTAGCGGAAGCGGCAACATTGAGGATCTACTGGACATATTCGCGATCGAAATTATCGCTCTGTTACTCTCTCCAGGTACTTCTTTTCAGTGCTGAAATTTTACATACACTCTGATGTAGCCATGAAAAGTATGATGGAGACCATTCTTCATTGTATCGGGGACTGGGTATTCTTCCCGTACTATTCGTAGACGGAGCTTGTGATTAATGATTGCCAACATGACTTTTTCTCAGCTGGAATGAGCCTCATACATCTTCATGCTGAGGGATTCGACAATTATTGTGCTGCATGATATTCGTCAATTGCAACCTCGAAAAGTCGGATGAAAATTTTTCGTTATACGAATATTTCGCGCCTTTCTTAGAAACCCTGCAGAGTCAAACTTTCCAACGTTTCTGTCAGATACTTCCATCACACGAATACGTCTGTGAATACCAATGCTGATCCTCTCTGCACATATTCAGTACCACTTGTTAGCCCAATCTTTTTACAATCTTTCTCTATCGAGTAATGTTCTCGTCAGATATCAATGAACTGACGCCTACTGCTCGAGTTGAATTCGACTGAATCTACATGTGCCCTATATTTAGTATCTCCACATTCTCTGCCGGCCGCGGTGGCCGTGCGGTTCTAGGCGCTCCAGTCCGGAACCGCGCTGCTGCTACGGTCGCAGGTTCGAATCCTGCCTGGGGCATGGGTGTGTGCGATGTCCTTAGGTTAGTTAGGTTTAAGTAGTTCTAAGTTCTAGGGGACTGATGACCACAGCAGTTGAGTCCCATAGTGCTCAGAGCCATTTGAACCATTTTGAACCACTCTCTGGTGTGTTTTATATGACGCTACTGATGCCAGCTGTAACACGTTAATTCAGTGTTTGTAGCTTACTTTTCTTTTTTATAATGTTTCAAGTGTACAACTTCGCATTTCTCCATGATTAAGGGCGCGCGGGGTAGCCGCGTGATTTAAGGCGCCTTGTCACGGTCCGCGCGGCTCCTCCGTCGGAGGTTCGAGTCTCCGTCGGGCATGGGTGTGTGTGTGTGTTGTCCTTAGCGTAAGTTAGTTTAAGTTAGACTAAATAGTGTGTAAGCTTAGGGACCGATGACCACAGCAGTTTGGTCCCATAAGATCTTACCACAAATTTCTAAATTTCCTCCATGATTAAGGTTGGCTGCCAGAGGCTGCACCAGATCAGTTTGGTTATGGGTATTGTTTCCTTTGGTACATGTTTTGTCATGAGTAACTTAAAATCTGCAAAATTACAGAAATTCTTACGTTAATGTTACTATAATTATTTGGCAAGCAATCCACCCACAATGTAAACAGCATTTGCCGTGGCCTACAATCGTGAGGCGCTTTCAAAATTGCTATCGTGTCTGCTGAGAGCTCTTCATGCCTGAAGTAGTCGGTATCAGAAACACACTGGTACACATTTTCAGAAGTACTTGGAAGTTACTTTGGTGCATACGTATATTGTTGTTTCGTTCTAAAATATTTTTTTCCAAATATATAAATGGTTTAAAGACGCCATACACGTATCTGGAGGTTTATTGGTGCACATTTTCATCTTTTCCGTTTTGACGTTTGTTTTGTTTTTCATGTGCACTGCCTCGTTAAATAAATCTGATTTCAGTCACTAAAGGCCTAAATGAGAAGCTACAGACGGTACTTCATTCATCTGGTTTACTGTACCAAAACGTTGTTTAAGCGTGTTTCCTTTTTTCGTAGGTGCATATTGACTTTATACTAAATTATAGACAAGGGCACCCATCATAGTGATGTTAAGAAAGCGTCAGTTTATTAGATAAGCAAACAGTTTCCACAAGGAGCTATTTTTACACCACTTTAGGTTACCACAACCGAACTGCTGTCTTTGCTTGTGTGTTCTTTGATCGAAACGTTTTATTTTTAACCCTGGGATTTCAGAACGTATGTATCCATCGGTTATGGGCAGTAGTCCGACAAACTTCAAACATTATCCTAGCTATTAGTACTTACCGCAGTTACGTGTTAGTTTTCTTCATTTTTTCTGATTGTGAAGCACTACACAGGGCGTTGCAAAATCTAATTTTCCAAAGCTGACACAAAAGTCGCTATCACGAGACCTCGCCTGTTATCTGGCGAGGTACAGGCTGACGGTACCACTAATTATACTTGTTAAGTTGTTAGCTAACCAGAGATAACACTGTTGTGCCACGACGACACTGGTGTGCAAAACGTAAGGACGAAAGTAAATTTCACACGATATGTTACTGCTGAGTAACACAACGCTATGGAACTTGGACCATACATAGAAAGAACTGCTATAGTATCGTACAGAAATTAGCTGAAAGAAATACACAGTGAGTCGAACAGATATGACACTTTTATTCAAAGACAACAATTACACTGAAGTCACCGCAATTCATGGTGGGCCCTGGACACTAAAATAGGCAGTACATCGTCCTCAATAGGGTGCGTGATCACCACGGACGGAAATGTATGCTCTGCAACGTGCCCCCACGTTGGTCTCAAGGTTGATAAGAAGTTCATGTGGTACGACGGTCCCATCTTTCACCTGCGTCGTTGACGACTGCTGCATGGTCACTGGTGCAAATGGGCGTGGTGCAATACGTCTTCCAAGGGCATCTCACACATGCTCGATGGAATTTAAATTAGGGGAACGGGTTGGCTAGTCCATTTGCTGCATATCTTCTCGTTCCAAAAGTCGTTGCACCTACGCTGTTCGACGCGACCGCGCTTTGTCATCCATAAAAATGAAGTCAGAACCGAATGCAGCCCCGAAACGACGCACATGAGGGAAGGAACACAGTGTCACAATACGTTGACTGGTGAGTGTATCATGTTCGAAGATTTGGAGCTCAGAACGCCCATGCAGCATTATGTTTCACCACTCCATAATATCTGGACCACCAAAACGATCACGTTCGACAACGCTCGATGTACCCTCATACAGCGAGAGGTTGGAACGCGTAATGCTCTCGGGAACATTGGCGAATGTGATCGTTTGCTCTTCCAGCTGTTACAGTGTGGAAAGGTATAATCTTGCATTGACATAGTGGCTTCCAAATGTTTGAAAGCGGTACACTCAACCTGCAACGTCATTGTGACACTGTGCATTTTATAGATGACAATGCGCGACCACATCGAACAGTGTGGATGGAGGAGCTTTTGGATCAAGAGGCTATTCGGCGAATATATCGATAAGCCCGTTAGTAGTAGGGGAAAGTTCGTTTCAGCGTATTTTGTTACTGTGGGTTGCCTACATCAGGTGCAGGTATGCACTCAGGGGCAAACCTATTGTTCTCCTTTGATTCACAGGTCATTAACCTATTTTTCTCCTTTGATTAACAGGTCCTTTACCTATATTGTTCTGCTAAAAGGATCCTTCGTTTTGATTGACAGGTCCTTAACCTATTGTTCCCCCATTCTCCTCCCCCTCCCCCATCCCCTCAGGAAACCTCCAACCCACCCACCCCCCTTCCCCCTCACTGCTACAAGTACACTTTCAGGTCTGAGTTATTGGAATAGCCCCTCTAACTCTTATCAGTATGAATGACTATTTAATTAAATTGATCAATTAATTAACCCCTCCCCTCTAGTAACTCCGCCTGCCCCTCACCCACACCTCCCCCACCCCTACCTGGTAATTGGCTGCTCTGTGTTGGAGAGGAAGGATCTCATGACAGGAAATTCAAGGGCATATTGTTTATTTACAAAAATGCAGTTTTCGGGGGTTGGATTTCTGTCACTCATCATTCTCTGCTTTTTGGTGAGATGAAGGTCTTGTAAGAAGTAATTACATATATCACTTTTCTTTTTTTATTCCGATCCCACAAGGAATACCATCATGAAACACCTATCACATTTAATTACACACTAAAAATCTTTCAATCGTGAAGCACGCACCACCCATCATCCTCTGTGTACTGGATCACACAGAAAGTCACCGCACGCACTGCCAGGAGTCGAGATGCACTGGCAGCCCCTGTGAATTGAAGATGCATCCATCAGCTGCCGAACCATGTGCATGTGTCAGTTCGGGTCCCGCGAGCACGAGGCTTCTTTTTCATACTTGATGTCTGAGAAATACCTTTTGAAATATGTGTCTACCTAGATACCGTTGCTGGCGCAATGAAGCATGTCCTTTGTACCTGCGGTCCAGTGAGATGTTCGCACACCATATCACTCTCAGCAAACTGTTCCAATGTGCACACGTGCCAATGCCACGAGTCACCACCAGATAGAGAAATATAGGGATGTGAGCTATTGCTCTCAGGCAGCTGCCGACAGCAGCCAGCAGGTGAAAGTCGCGTCTGTATTCGAATATACAGTTAGAGTTCCTCGAGTGTTATACTGACGTCACATGTCTATGTAAATAAGAGCCAAATCAACATCTGGGCTGCACACATGTGTTTACTAATGCTGGCACGATACCTCTCTACCTGTGGATACTGACATCACAGGAATCTTTTCCAATGCTTCCCAGAATAGCACAGGGTGCAAGTTCCTAGTGATCCTACCAGGACATGCGAGCTGCGCCTAAGCATGCATGACAAAAAAGTAGAATATGTGTTGGGACATCGTGGAATATTCCCACTTCAGCCTTATAGTTTCATGAAGTTTCGATAGGAGACAGCGCTATACATTGTCTTCAAAATGGCGTCTGTAATGGAGGTGTATTCCAGCTAGAGAGCTGTCATTTACTTTCTTTTGGCGGAAAACCAGAGCATTGTATAAGAGCCAAGTCGACTTCTCAGAAATTGTAAAGTGTCACAGAAATAGTTAACGATTACTTTTGTAGGAGCTTTCGTAATGTTTCAGCTTGTCTGCATGGAAATTCTTGTCCTAACAGGACCTGTTTACGAAAGTAGCTCAGAATAACACCAAATGCATTCTTGCTGATGGTCCTAAAGGGACATCACGTGTCCCCTTCCCAGAAATCGTGACGTCCTGCTTTCAACTTACGTCTCAGAAACGGTAAACGTTCTCACAGCTAAAAGCCCTCATCATGTCTGTGCAAGCTCGCGAAGACACCGTTAATCATAAAAGCATTCTTGTTCCTTGAAAGGAGAGCACTGTCTAAGCACAGACAGGAAAATCGGAACAGTTACACAAACGGAATTCGAAGCACTGTTGTACAGAAGAGAAAAATGAGTGGAACTTTTGGTGTCTGCAGCTACTGGTCTGGAGATGTCCTAATGCCGCAGTAGCCGATGAGTGACAGCATCCCTGCCAGAGATGGATGGTCTGCTTCAGCTTGTCTTTGAACACTTGCTTTCCCAGAACTTTCCATAGATACCTTGCCTCCATCTTATTTGAATCAGTTTGTACATGTTCCTATGCCCCAGCACAAAGGACGTTTTGTGAATGAATCGCGCATTCTGATTGGATCTTACTGAATTTACCCTCCAAATTACTGATGCTGCCAGTGTGGAAGCACTGTCCACCTTTTTTTCCTGCAGACAAGATTTTCAGTGGCAAAAAGCTATTTTGTACAGATCGCCATATTGCAATGACAATTAAATCCTGCAAAGTGACCTACAGATCATCAAATATGGAAAGACTGTTACTCAATTACACTACTCTGCCACTAAGGACGGAAGGTTGAGTATTAGAGCATGAAACAGATGTCCAACCCAACAATATATCACCGTGTACCTAGTCGATATAGTAAACATACAACTCATATCCTGTGCCATACAAAATCGCCCTTCTTGCATCATGCATATAGCTATCGACCGCCAGACACTCGTACATATATTGCGAAGACAGATAGCATAAGCACACGCACCATAGGTATACTCCTCGCTGCACTAGATATTTCCCATGAGGTCGGGTGGTGATCAACTCCTGACATGTGATCAGAGCGCCCTCAGTGGACGAAAGTCACTCTCAAAACTGTTGCACAAACTTGGGGTCGGCTCCCCTCGGCACAAAGGCATTACTGTCCCTGGCCCGACCTGCTTGCTTGCTTGCTTTTCACACCCATCTCCAGACTTCAGGATTACAAGAGCATATGTAATTTCACATGGTCTGCCAGAATATCATGCCATCTTCGCGGGACACTTGTATATATACCGCGAGGACTGTTGTACAAAGGCTGGCTCGGTTCCCCTCAGCACAAAGGCGTCACCGTTTCTGGTCAGACCTGCTTGCTTTCTACACCAATCTGGGCTTACAAGGACACATGTATTTTCACGTGGTTTGCCAGAATATTTACCATTTACGAGATAATTCTCGATATAAAGCACATAGCAATATCGGTTGCAAAACAGCATCGCTTGTGCAACATAATTCCAAAGATATAGACTGGAAATTATTTCTCTAGAAACCCGAAACTTTAGCAAGGTGGAGTGTGCTGTAAACCACTGAGTAACTAGAAACTCATCCCGTCTGTGAAGACCTTTACGTGAAAACACGAAAAAAAAGTAGAGGAAACTGATATTTCCACTTGCGAATGCAGATGTCAGTGATGTAACAGTTTCCAAATCATCCCTATAATTTACAAAGTCAACTAAGGTGTTTCTCATGTCTAGAGAACCAGCAAACGTGTCTTCTACCTGTCTTTAACTGCTAGATGTGCTCACCACAATCGATGTTCTCCCAACTAAATAAAGACGGGAAATGTGAAGAAGCAGTCAATCGGCCAATTTACATGGCATGGAATAATGGTCCAGCGCAAACACACATGTCCATATTGGATCTTCTCAAATTTTCATGCGAACACGACAGCTATCCAACACATACTAAGTGTTTGTTCGCTATTTGGCCATCTAGAGGACGACATAGTTAATTCAGCTCCATTCCTGCATCCCAACAGGCCTCTCCATTTGGACACCCTAGACACAATTATCCTAGGAAACGAGTCACAAACATATTTGATCGCTATACTTACAATTAAATGTTGCGATCATGGTCTCAATCGGACGACATTCGACAATGAGCGAAGTATCAGAAATACACCCTGCTGACACACACACACACACACACACACACACACACACACACACACACACACACACACACATACTTTATAAGCCTGATACACATGGTGAACCTATCACACACACCCTATTACTAAGTATAATACATCGCCAATAAATGTTTGCTGGCTATATGAAATAATACTGAGAGAAAATCAGCAATGGGTGGAAATCTCTCATCAGTTTTTTTTTTGTGAGTGTTACCACCGTGTCTTAGAAAGACGCCTTACAAACCGCCAGATATTAAAAAACATGACCATATTACTGCCACAAGCAGTCTTGGTTCTACAGCTGCAGACAAAAAAAAAAATGGTTCAAATGGCTCTGAGCACTATGGGACATAACTGCTGAGGTCATCAGTCCCCTAGAACTTAGAACTACTTAAACCTAACTAACCTAAGGACATCACACACATCCATGCCCGAGGCAGGATTCGAACCTGCGACCGTAGCGGTCGCGCGGATCCAGACTGTAGCGCCTAGAACCGCTCGGCCACCAGGCCGGCGATGCAGACAAGTATTCATGTTAAAAGCTACACTGGCTTTATAAATCGAGGTATGGCATTACCTATGAATGAAGTGGTTTTTCCAGACAAATACCACGACACTGAATATAGACGGTGATCACTGGAGTACATATTATCAGGCCAACAGTGCGGTTACACGTCGCCTATGGTATAACCTCGTAATAAAATTACTGAATTTAGAAAGCTAAGGAACGTGGTATGACGCCAGTATTTACAACACCCTCATGCCACCACTAGATATTTCTCCAGTACGATATATCCACTGGGTTATAGGCGAAGGTTGATTGAGAAGGATCACAAACAGTAGATGGTGTGCTGATTGAGGTCGTAAGAAATGTACACAGGCTTTTCAGATCTCTAGTGTTACAATATCCACTAGAAATGCTGTCTGGGATTTGGAATCAAGCCTTTCCATTCAACCACATACCTGCATTGGATGCTATGGAGAAGTCCTTTAATGTTTACAGCCACTAGTGAATCATATTTATGGCACTCTCTTATCTCGTAACAAGTCACCTTTCTCGAACCTATCTGCTTCAGTAAAATTCCAATATCGTTTTAGGTAGTCCCTTTGTCTCTTGCAACTTTGCACATGTGATCCTTTCAGTTTAAGTCGGAACTGAGCAGTTGCCACCTTCTGCAACCCGTGTAGAAACAGAGTGACCTGAGTTAGTGCGACAGGACCATGTTTTGACCATTCGGTGGAAATGGGAACAAGTTGTCATAGCTTCACAACAGTGTACGATGTGTAAGGTCAGCGCCTTATGAGGCCTGCTCCTGCAACATGAGGTAGCAGAAAAGACAGTGCAGGAACTGGAAGAAGAATGAGGATTTTGTTACAGCTTTGTGTTGTGTCCCCAAACTACATACAGATACTGCAGTCCGAAGCAGTTTCGTGTCCCTCAGGGCCCATTCACGTCTATCACTCCAACATGCTATCATCGTTATTCTGTACCATCCAACAGAGAAAAATTACGAACTATGAAAGCTCTAATAACTTCATCCGATAGAGAACTTGATAAGATTTTTACTGCATCTCTCTCCTCCCATATACTGCATGCTGGCATCGAGCACATGTGATAATCCTATTAAATATAATGGTATAGATCCATTACATAGACCAGTTTAAAGTTGCATTGCCTGACTGTATGAGGATGACCATATCCCACAAACTATACTGTAAGTCACAAGAGACGCTCTGTGTAACCCTGTGTCGTTGTTTGAAACATCACTTTTTTCTCTAGTGTAACACGCTTACTACACTGCCATACAGCACATACACGTTCAGTTCTGAAAAATGGAAAGATCTATTGCACTCAGGGTATCACCAAAGAAAAGCATATTCTTTTCAAACAATTACTTTTCAGCTGATAAGGTAAGTTCTCAGTGACAGTTTGCAGGTGCCGACGGAATCATTTGCTGCGAGATGCATTCAGTCTACGTTTTTGAGACATGGCTGCACTTACATACTCATCCATTTATTAATTTGAGTCACTATGGAGCACCTTTCTTGATTTTGAATCAGTACAGTATCAGGGACTTTAATATTCTTTTAGATGGCTACGCATTCCGATAGGAAAGACTCTCCACATGGTTCCATGTTGCAAAAGATCTGTGGCCCATTCTGTTGCACACTTGTGAATAACATCCTGTTCTACCAAACTCATTTACGATTCAGATTACCGATTATTATTATTATTTTGGGGCTGGATTTCAGGGTTAATTCATAGTTTTCTGATCTGCACATGCATGTACAGAAAACGAACTAAACTGTAGTTACAATACTATTGGTAGAGAGGATCAAAGAAACACAAGGGTTGAATAAAAATAAGGAAACACCGCAAGAAATGCATTCTGAACGTAAGTGCAGACGCTGGTCAAACCTGGCATCCGCCTCACCCTCGCCCCTTCCCCAGGTGAACCATGGACTTTGCCTTCGGTGTGGCGTCTTGTGAGCCTCAGCGATAGAGGTAGCCGTGCTGAAGGTGCAACAACAGAGGGGTATCTGCTTAGAGGCCAAACATACGTGCGGCTCCTGAAGGGGGAAAGCAGCCTTTTCAGTGCATGCCGGGGCAATAGTCTATGGAACTACAGCTGTAATGTTTCCCGAGGGCATGCAGCTCCACTGTATGGTTAAATTACGATGTCACCCTCTTGGATAAAATATTCCGGAGGTAAAATGTTCCTCTATTCGGATCTTAGGGGGGAAACTACCCAGGATGATGTCGTCATCAGGAGAAACAAAACTAGCGTTCTATGGATCGGAGCGAGGTATATTACACTCCTGGAAATGGAAAAAAGAACACATTGACACTGGTGTGTCAGACCCACCATACTTGCTCCGGACACTGCGAGAGGGCTGTACAAGCAATGATCACACGCACGGCACAGCGGACACACCAGGAACCGCGGTGTTGGCCGTCGAATGGCGCTAGCTGCGCAGCATTTGTGCACCGCCGCCGTCAGTGTCAGCCAGTTTGCCGTGGCATACGGAGCTCCATCGCAGTCTTTAACACTGGTAGCATGCCGCGACAGCGTGGACGTGAACCGTATGTGCAGTTGACGGACTTTGAGCGAGGGCGTATAGTGGGCATGCGGGATGCCGGGTAAACGTACCGCCGAATTGCTCAACACGTGGGGCGTGAGGTCTCCACAGTACATCGATGTAGTCGCCAGTGGTCGGCGGAAGGTGCACGTGCCCGTCGACCTGGGACCGGACCGCAGCGACGCACGGATGCACGCCAAGACCGTAGGATCCTACGCAGTGCCGTAGGGGACCGCACCGCCACTTCCCAGCAAATTAGGGACACTGTTGCTCCTGGGGTATCGGCGAGGACCATTCGCAACCGTCTCCATGAAGCTGGGCTACGGTCCCGCACACCGTTAGGCCGTCTTCCGCTCACGCCCCAACATCGTGCAGCCCGCCTCCAGTGGTGTCGCGACAGGCGTGAATGGAGGGACGAATGGAGACGTGTCGTCTTCAGCGATGAGAGTCGCTTCTGCCTTGGTGCCAATGATGGTCGTATGCGTGTTTGGCGCCGTGCAGGTGAGCGCCACAATCAGGACTGCATACGACCGAGGCACACAGGGCCAACACCCGGCATCATGGTGTGGGGAGCGATCTCCTACACTGGCCGTACACCACTGGTGATCGTCGAGGGGACACTGAATAGTGCACGGTACATCCAAACCGTCATCGAACCCATCGTTCTACCATTCCTAGACCGGCAAGGGAACTTGCTGTTCCAACAGGACAATGCACGTCCGCATGTATCCCGTGCCACCCAACGTGCTCTAGAAGGTGTAAGTCAACTACCCTGGCCAGCAAGATCTCCGGATCTGTCCCCCATTGAGCATGTTTGGGACTGGATGAAGCGTCGTCTCACGCGGTCTGCACGTCCAGCACGAACGCTGGTCCAACTGAGGCGCCAGGTGGAAATGGCATGGCAAGTCGTTCCACAGGACTACATACAGCATCTCTACGATCGTCTCCATGGGAGAATAGCAGCCTGCATTGCTGCGAAAGGTGGATATACACTGCACTAGTGCCGACATTGTGCATGCTCTGTTGCCTGTGTCTATGTGCCTGTGGTTCTGTCAGTGTGATCATGTGATGTATCTGACCCCAGGAATGTGTCAATAAAGTTTCCCCTTCCTGGGACAATGAATTCACGGTGTTCTTATTTCAATTTCCAGGAGTGTAGATACGCTAATGGGGCAGGTAGGTAAGAAAATTTAAAAACGTAAATGAATAGTTTGGAGTTGGATATATTGGGAAATAATGAAGTTCGGTGGCATGAGGAACAGGACTTATGATCAGGTGAATACAGGGTTATAAATACAAAGTCAAATTAGGGATTATGCTGGAGTGGGTTTAATAATGATAAAGGAAATAGGAATGTGGGTAAGCTTCTATGAACAGCGTAGTGAACGTATCAACGCAGCCAAGATAGACATGAAGCCCATGTCTTCAAACCGGTACAAGTTTATATGCCAACTACTTCCGCAGATGATGAAGAGACTGAAGAAATGCATGAGGAGAGAAAAAAATTATTAACATGGGTAAAGGAGAAGAAAATTTAATTGTAATGGGGCTCTGGAATTCGATAGTAGGAAAAGGAAGAGAAGGAAAAGTATTCGGTGAATATGGACTGGGAGATAGGAACGAAATAAGAAGCCATCTGGTAGCATTTTGCACAAAGCATAATTTAATCATCACTAACACTTGGTACGTCGTATAAGTGGCAGAGACCTAGAGAAACAGGAAGGTTTCAGATGGATTGTATAATGACAAGACAGAGATTTCGGAAACATATCTTAAATTGCAAGCCATTTCCAGCGGTAGATGTGGACTCTGACCGCAATTTATTGGTTATAAACTATAGATGAAAACTGAAGAAATTGGAAAAAGTTAAGTAATTAACAAGATGGGACCTGGATAAGTTGAGAGAACCAGAGGCTGTTGAGAGCTTCAGAGGGAGCATTATACAACGGTTGACTAGAAAAGGAAAAAGGAATGCAGTAGAAGACGAATGGGTAGCTTTAAGAGATGAAATAATGAAGGTAACAGAGGGTCAAATAGGTAAAGAAACAAGGCCTAGTAGAAATCCTTGGATAACACAAGAGATATTAAATTTTAATTGGTGAAAGGAAAAAATTTAAACTGCAGAAAATGCAGCAGGCGATAGGGAATAAAAACATTTAAAAATCGAGACAGACAGGAAGCGCAAAATGGCTACGCAGGAATGAGTAGAGGACAACTGTAAGGATTTAAAAGCATATTTCACTTGGGAAAAAAAATACCGTATACAGGAAAATTAAACAGACCTTTGGAGAAAAGAGAAGCAGCTGTATGAGTATCAGGAGCGCAGATGGAAAACCAGTCCTAAGAAATGAGGGAAACTGAAAGGTGGAAGGATTATATAAGGAGTCTATACAAAGAAGTGAAGGCAATGTTATAGAAAGTGAAGAGGACGTAGGTGAAAATGATATGGGAGATATGATACTGCGAGAAGAATTTGACAGAGCTCTGAAAGATCTAAGTTGAAACAAGTCCCCTGCAGTAGACGATATTCCGTCAGAACTACTGATAACCTTGGGAGAACCAGCCATGACAAAAATCTTCCATCAGGTGTGCAAAAGTTATGACACTGCGAAATACCCTCAGACTTCAAGAAGAATGGAATAATTGCAATTCCTAAGAAATTAGTTGCTGCCATTTGTGAAAATTACTGAACTATCAGTTTAACAAGTCATGGTTGCGAAGTACTAACAGGAGTTCCTTAGAGAAGAATGAAAAAAACTGGTAGAAGTCGACATCGGGGAAGATCAGTTTGGATTCCGGAGAAACGTAGGAAAGCGCGAGGCAATACTGACCCTACGACTTATCTTAGAACTATATTAAGGAAAGGCAAACCTATGTTTATAGCATTTGTAGACTTAGAGAAAGCGTTTGACTGTGTTGAGTGGAATATTCTGTTTGAAATTCTGAAGGTAGCAAGGGTAAAATACAGGGAGCGAAAGGCTATTTACAATCTGTACAGAAACCAAATGGCAGTTACTCCTATAAGAGCCGAGGGGCACGAAAGGGAAGCAGCGGTTGAGAATGGAGTAAGACAAGGTTGTAGCCTATGCCCAATGTCATTCGGTGCAGTAGTTGAATGGAATGGACAGTGTCTTGAAAGGCTTTGGTGGTCTTGCAAGACCTCTGAAATTATTCCTCCTTTCAGGAAGGAAACTTGACTTTCAGAAGACAGATGCATCAGCATTGCAGTGATCGCTCAAAAAAGTCCACCAGTTCAACAATGAATATGAACCTAGCATGCAACTTGAAGTGTTCACATCCACAATTTTTCCAACGGTGGAAGTCATGTTAGATGAAAGATTAGTGTTTTATCCATCTTCAGCAACTGTAGCTGTATCTATGGAAATAAACAGCAACCAGTTGCTGATTATTTCGATTTAGACGAAAGAGTACATTGTGACATCTCTGCATTACTCTTCCGTAGAAATTTACACAAATAACAATACCAAGAAAGTTATTATTTGAAGGAAACTAAAAATGGTGCCCACAAGGAAAAATAAAGTTAGAGGAGTAGAAGGATTTCATAATTCCTGATTTAAAATGTCAAATAATTTTTTAAAACCATAATACACTGCTTTGGGCAATACAGCAGCTTCACTTCGCTGTCAGTCATTAACTTTAGTGGGATATCATCAAAAGTTGATGTAAAGGAGGTGGCAAGGACGTGTATCCTTTGTTTGTTCACTACACACTTTCTGGTACTGTTCGACAGTGATCACAAAGACAAGCATCTATCAAGTAGACAGTGAAAAGCTGTGGGTAGATATCTTAACATGAGAACGTTAACAGAGTGGAAACTATTACAATTTTCATTGCCTCTATCTAAACAAATTTCTTTTGCCTTTTGATAGTTAAAAATTGGTGTCCTCGCCAGGAGTTAAAGTAGAAAGAACGTTGTGTATAGCCATACACATTTTACATATTTTTAGCGTTTAATTCCAGATTAGTGAATAGGAATGTTATATTAAGAGCTTGGATCTTAATAAGTCTAGGCAGTCTACGTAATTCCATTTTGCGAAAATATGAATATGTAACCTCAGGTATGTACAGTAAAGAGACTTGCGAGTGTAGATGCTAAATACCTGATGGGTACGACAGTAACTTCGCACCTGCCACGTCGTCAACAGGGAAGCTGCTTCTGGACGTGGGTCTGTCTAGCAACGCCGCTTGTATTTCCCGGTCAGCATCCGCCTCAGATAATATAGGCTTCAGTCATTAGTTGCGAAGAACAAAACGTGCCAAAAACTCCACTTGCACTTAGATAGAAGTAACATTTCAAAGGGCACCTAAGTATTTATTACTAGTCGCTGAAGAAAAATGGAACTTCTTCAATAGCTTTTACAACGCCAGAACACATGCAGCTTACCTGAAAGTAACGGTGGATATTTAAAGCTGCTTTAGTGAGGTGGTATCTTTCGCTGCTTGGGAACAAAATCCGTCAACAAGAGTGTGGGCGCTAAAAAGCCCCGAGGACGTTGTAGCTAGCTCGACCGCGGAGAACTGGTTGTCAGGGGCAGGCGCCGGCCCAGTATGACCCAGATAAGCCTCTGTGCTCCAGACAGACGCGAAACGCGTGTAGGTCAGTCACGTGTAAACACACACAAGTCTGCTCTACGGCTGGCGGTTCTTCTCAACTTTCAGGAAACGGCACCTGGAATGAAAATCCTGACTTCCTAAGCCGTTTCGCCGGCCGCGGTGGTCTAGCGGTTCTGGCGCTGCCGTCCGGAACCGCGGGACTGCTACGGTCGCAGGTTCGAATCCTGCCTCGGGCATGGGTGTGTGATGTCCTTAGGTTAGTTAGGTTTAGTAGTTCTAAGTTCTAGGGGACTTATGACCTAAGATGTTGAGTACCATAGTGCTCAGAGCCATTTGAACCATTTTGAACCTAAGCCGTTACCGTTGTCGCGTAATTCCTCGCCACGATATCCGCCAAGAGAAATAAATAACTCTTACTTGAACGCCTGTAGTCCACTGTTTAGATGGTTCTTGTTTATTTTCCAGGAAGTATTGTTCATTCCCGACGTAAACGGAAAACTAAATTACACATGAGAACAGAAAGACAGCTATCAATAACATGAAAACATACGAAAGAACATGATACAACTGTGTTGCACAGAATTTAATCTGTCGTATGGCTGCAATTGGTAGCGAGATGGATGCAAACAGGACTTTTGTATCATTCGTCATCCAGTGTAGTACTTAGTTCCGTCAGACGTGAGGTAATCTACTCTAAAAGCGGCCGCAGCGGCTTAATAATGTTGGGGGTGGGCTATTACGATGGCCAGAAATGCTCACTGCAATATTCACCTATGAGTGTATGAACGAGGATAGTAGTGTCACTTAGCATTGTCTTGAAGAACAAGGCCATTGAAGGGAACGTCATCTAAATTTGTTTTCTGCAAACCACTCATGGTGCACCAGCTATATCTACGTCTCTATGACTACTGTGCAACCACACTTCAGTGTATGGTAAAGGTTTAATAGAACCACTGTCACACTATTTCTCGACCGTTCAACTCTCGAACAGTACTTGGAAACAATGAACACCTAAATCTTTCTGTGCCAGTTCTTGTTTTCATAATTATACTTCGATGGCCATCTATCCCTACGTGCGGAGGAGAAAGTTGGTGATTGAAATTTCGTGAAAAGATATCGTCATAACAAAAAACGTCTTTGTTCTAATGAATGGTTTCCACCTAACTAACTTATCATATCCATGATACACTTTCCCCTATTTCGCAGTAATACAGAATGGGCTGCCCCCTCCACTTTATCTCCCCGTCAATCCTGTCTGGTAAAGATCCCACACAGCGCAGCAATGTACCAGAAGTGGAAGAACAAGCGTAGAGTAGCCAGTCCCTTTAGCAGGCTATCTAACTTGTCATCCAATTTGTCCACATAACGCTCAGCCATATGTTATCAATGTAGAGCAAGAGACCAATTATACACTACAAAATTACGACCACGCCTCCACGTTTAACTCAAATGAACTGGTGGTCTCGTTTATAAACTTCCTTGGAAAACCTTCACTCACAGATTAGATCCTTTGTTGGAAACGAGGGGAAGGGCATCATATTTACGTATCACAATTACGTCAGATTATCTTATCTCGGTTTCATTTACGCCATGGTGATGCATTCTTCATGTTTTGGAGATAACCATCAGATTGCAGATGTTCAGATATTTCGTGGTGTAGGGGAGATAGAAGGGCGAAGAGTGAAGCATAATTCTGACTGCCCAAACAGTGGAAAGATAAAATCTGGAACTTCTACAACCAAGTTACGCGGAACGAAGAAAGGGTCACCACAGGCATTTGAACAAACTTAACAAGAAGTCCTATTTGCCAACCGGCTCTTGACTACGACAAGGAGGAAGTTGGTTGAAAGCTGCTAAACGAGTTGGTGCATCTTCAAATCCAAACGTTAATAATCAGTACTTACCCTTACGATGCTCTACACTTGTTTCTCTACGTTTCTGCTAGCACGACGTCACAATACTCAGCCTTTACAGTCACTGGCAACTGCACTACTGGCCATTAAAATTGCTACACCAAGAAAAAATGCAGATGATAAACGAGTATTCATTGGACAAATATATTATACTAGAACTGACATGTGATTACATTTTCACGCAATCTGGGTGCATAGATCCTGAGAAATCAGTACCTAGAACACCCACCTGTAGCCGTAATAACGGCCTTGATACGCCTGGGTATTGAGTCAAACAGAGCTTGGATGGCGTGTACAGGTACAGCTGCCCATGCAGCTTCAACACGATACCATGGCGCATCAAGAGTAGTGACTGGCGTATTGTGACGAGCCAGTTGCTCGGCCACCATTGGCCAGACGTTTTCAATTGGTGAGAGGTCTAGAGAATGTGCTGGCCAGGACAGCAGTCGAACATTTTCTGTATCCAGAAAGGCCCGTACAGGACCTGCAACATGCAGTCGTGCATTATCCTGCTGAAATGTAGGGTTTCGCAGGGATCGAATAAAGGGTAGAGCCACGTGTCGTAACACATCTGAAATGTAACGTCCACTGTTCAAAGTGCCGTCAGTGCGAACAAGAGGTGACCGAGACGTGTAACCAATGGTACCCATACCATCACGCCGGGTGACACGCCAGTATGGCGATGACGAATACACGCTTCCAATGTGCGTTCACTGTGATTTCGTCATACACGGATCCGACCATCATGATGCTGTAAACAGAACCTGGATTCATCCGAAAATATGACGTTTTGCCATTCGTGCACCCAGGTTCGTCGTTGCGTATACCATCGCAGGCGCTCCTGTCTGTGATGCAGCGTCAAGGCTAACCGCAGCCATGGTTTCCGAGCTGATAGTCCGTGCTGCTGCAAACGTCGTCGAACTGTTCGTGCAGATGGTTGTTGTCTTGCAAACGTCCCCATCTGTTGACTCAGATCGAGACGTGGCTGCACGATCCGTTACAGCCATGCGAATAAGATGCCTGTCATCGCGACTGCTAGTGATACGAGGCCGTTGGGATCCAGCACGGCGTTCCGTATTACCTTCCTGAACCCACCGATTCCATATTCTTCTAACAATCACTGGATCTCGACCAACGCGAGCAGCAATGTCGCGATACGATAAACCGCAATCGCGATAGGTTACAATCCGACCTTTATCAAAGTCGGAAACGTGATGGTACGCATTTCTCCTCCTTACACGAGGCATCACAACAACGTTTCACCAGGCAAAGTAGGTCAACTGCTTTTTGTGTATGAGAAATCCGTCGGAAACATTCCTCATGTCAGCACGTTGTAGGTGTCGCCACCATGCCAACCTTGTGTGAATGTCCTGAAAGCTAATCATTTGCATATCACAGCATCTTCTTCCTGTCGGTTAAATTTCGCGTCTGTAGCACGTCATCTTCATGGTGTAGCAATTGTAATGGCCAGTAGTGTAAATTTAGTGCAATATTTGACTTCGCTTTTGATGTGTTGCAACCAATAGCTTACGTTGTAGTAAAATTAAACACTTGTTCTCATTTCAGATAAAACTATACAATAATAGCTACAATTCCCTTTCCTCTAACTATAGTCCTGTCACGAACGACGGTGGTTTGCGCAGGTCGAAACACAAACGGGAATTGTATTGCTGCCGGTGCGAATCGACAGTTGCGGTAGGGTTTGCGCTTGATGGAAGCTTGTAAATTACGTCTCCCACTTACTTGTGTAGGATTTGTCGCTTACCTCCACAATCAGCTATGACAACTTGCAACAAATGGAACAAAAATTCACTAAATAACTCGCTATGATTACGTTCAATACTTGCACTGGATACGACACTCACAGCAGAGCTCTTAGGACGTCAATGAATGCTCGTTGGCTGTCGGAAAATGCGTGACGCAGGTGCGCAGAACAACCTAACTATCGCCATCAGTCACGAATCCAACTGAAGTCGCGTCCCACCAATATTCGTTTGATACGAAGTTAGGCGGAACTCATTTTTCTGCACCTACTACTCTGCAGTTGCATGAATAAAAACGTAGTAATTCACCTAGTGTATTTCAAGAACGATCTGCACGTCATTTCTCACTAAATATGAGGAGTGGACGTTTTATACATACGTATTTTCATTCCTTTCACTGCGATTTGTACCTGGGCTTCGAGGGTGCCTGAAATCGCTTATTCCACACACGCCCCAGAGAAATAGAAGTTCGTGGTCATATACAGGGTGTTTAGAAATAAGTTATTCAAAAGTAACTTTTAATTGTGAAAAGAGTAAATAGCATACAGAAATGTTCGATACAGTACTGCATGCAGAATATCCTCCAAGTTTTATTCCCGCCTAACACTGTTAGTTTCCGATGTCCGCACGAGGTGTCATGTGTGAATGAGTTATTTCAACAGTGATAACAGAGTTGTATAAGGGTGCAGAGCGTGTGCAGTGTCGTTTATGGTTTAATGAATCCAAATCCGCTACTGCGGTTCAGAGACAATCCAGGACTACACAGTATGTGTTGAAAATGGTTTTCATGTGCCTCAACGCATGCGTGTACGCGCCGTAGTATCTTCTGTCTCATACATTCACATCGGCCAGGCTGCATCCGAACAGTGTTAAGGGCAGCATGAATACGCTACTCCAGTGTCTCCACATCTGGAATGGGCTCTGCACACACGATACTTTTGAGATGGCCCCATAACTAGAAATCTCACGAGTTGAGATCCGGTGAACGAGCAGGCCATGCAGCTATATCCCCTCGTCCGATCCATCGACCAGGGAGACACGATTGACGGCAAAGTCGACTGGAGCGCCATCATGTAGCAGCCATATAACGGTTCCAATCATCAATGGCACTTCTTCCAGCAGGGGAGCCAAAGTCACCCGCAAGAAACGCTGCTAGCTCCGGCCTGTTAGACTACGTGGAAGGAAGACTGGTCCCAAAATACGGTCACCACCTATCCCGGTCCACACATTCCGGCTGCAACGATGCTGATGATTCGCTGTCACCATACCATGGGAGTTTTGCGTACTATCCCACAGATGACTGATATGAAAGTTGAAGAAACCACTCCGCGTGAAGGTGGGCTCATCTGTGAATTGGATGGATGCCACAAATCTCGGAATCGTGGTTGCCTGGTGAAGAAACAACTGACAAAACTGTGCCAGATGTGGAAAGTCTGTCGCTAGTAAGCCGTGCAGACGCTGTAAGTGATAAGGGTAGTAACAATTGACGGTCATCTGGCCTACCCTGTACTGGCGGGCCAGCTGCCTGGTACTGACATGGCGGTCGCATTCCGCAGTGTTAATCACACTTCCTCCAGGTCCGGTGTCTGAACATTTCGGGTACGTCCTTCATGATTTCATGCTTCCTGAAACGACCCTGTCTCAGACAAACGGCGAAACGCTGTTGCAAACTCTGAATGCTGTGGTTGTCGTCGGCGGAGATGATCTACTGATACAACCTCGCTGCCCGTCGCCCATTGCCGTTTGCCTTTCCATAAGTAAACGGCATGTCGACAAGCTCTCGATTCAAATACGGAATCATTGTGTACCAGGCTGAGTCATGTCCACTACAAGGTGATTCAGCAGGAAAAGTTAATCGGGTACATTACCAATTACTATGGCAGTGGAGGGTCTAGGGCATGTCGTATGAGGACAGTACCACACTCTAGGAGGAAACCATGCGAACTGTAACTGTGGTTGCATGGTACAGCACGCAATCTCTGTAACAAAGTATGATTGAATAAATGGTGTCTAGCGTGGAGACCATGCGTTTAGACCTTTTTTGTCCCGCATCCTCTCAGCGATCAATCCCTAGAGTTTGTACACGATGGAAAAAATCATCCTATAGAGAAAATGAGCGGTCCTGTCATACTGACATGGGACACTCCTGCTGATATCCTTACCTCTCATGAACACTCGCTGTCGAGGACAACGTACTGCATTCTGTTACTTAAGTGTTATTCAAGCCGCTCCTATATCTGGGAACTTAATCTGCATGCTCGGACCTTAGCTAACAGTCTGCCGTGCATAACCGAAGCGAACATTTTCCGAAAAATCTACGAATATGGGATCTTCCTGTTGATCTTCGTCCGTGGTTCGCAATATATCGTGCGAGAAAAGGGAAAGCTGAATTTCGCACGAACGATGCTTTCTAAATCCGTTCTGATATGTGAACAGAAGCTTTTCTATTTGAATGAAATTTTTATATTTGAACTTAGAGTATGCTCAAGTATTACTCAGTAAACCAGTGTTACGGATATCGGTCTGTAGTTTTGAGGGTCCGTTCTTTTACGATTATTGTATACAGGAGTCTCCTTTCTCCAGTGGCTTCGAACTTTGCGCTAACAACAGATTCGTGATAAATGCAAACTAAGGGGCCAGTGCCGAAGAGTACTCTCTGTGAAACCGAACTGAGATTCCATCATGATCTGGCGACTTTTTTCGACTTTTTCAGTTACTTCTTAACATCATGGCTACCTGTTTCTATGTCCGCCGTATTGGTATTTGCGCGACAGCCACACGATCATATGTCTGTACGATCCTCCTGCATAACTGTTTTTTTAAAAGCGAAACTTAAAACTTCAACTTTCCTATTGTTGTCTTCCACTGCCACAAAACCTTGGCCGAAGAGTGACTGGATAGAAGCGTTCGACAAACTTACCAGTTTTAAGCAAGACCTGAATTTTCTTGTTTTCCCGGGAAGATCTTTCGCTAAGGTATGAGTGTGGAATTTTATGTTTCCAGCGTCGACTTTTTTATAGACCGACGAGAGTGCAACGATCTCTGCTTGCTCAGCATTCTCTGAACTTTTTTATTAAACCGCGGTAGATCTTTTCCACTCTTAAATCATTTACTCGGATTTTTCTACATATCTTCCGAGATCTGGATTCGATCACTCCTTACGAGGGCTTCAACCTAACCGTGAACCTCACCTGATATTGTGATTGGCGTGACAGGCTCAGGAAGTTGAAGCACTTTAAAAGGAACTGACAACTTAGTATAATTAGAAAGAGTGTCTGTAGTATTTGGTGGAACGTTGCTCATGGCCCGGATTTGTTGATCGAGCACAGCGTCAGTTTGCTTCTTTTTTTTTTTTTTTTAGTAAAATTTGCTATTTTTTCCAGTACCAACAAGAGTTGTTTGGAAATTCCGCTGTCGTTGCGTCCTCCGTATAAAACAGGAGTTCCTCTCATAATCGTATCAATACACTGGAAACTTCAGACAAACATCCGCTTCGTACGAGATGATACGCGGGAGACTTGAGAAAAGCGTCCAACGCAAACGATTTAAAACATAATAGGAAACAAAACGTCAACAAAGTAATTGACGCAAAACAGCGTGTTGGCCACCAACCGCTGGATCCAGTTGGAAGTGTTGCCCGCTTAATTAGTCATTTCTTACTTATTCTTTCCTGGGGAACACAAGGCTCGGAGTACTTTTAGCCGGCAGCAAGTTAGGGATGCGGTCGCTGGCAATTTTGGGATTGCACTACAAAATTATGACTCGATGCATATCTTATCGCTGCATATTTCAGAGGGTTATTAAGAGTAAACAAACTTATGTCAAAAATCGAGCGCTTGTTCCATCTTCATCCATCAAATTCATACAGAAAAAAGTAGAATTGTTATTGTAGCTGGAGAATTGTCGCCAGTGTGGCACGTATTTCGCTTTAAATTGACTTCTGTTAGAATGTCAGCTATAGGACAGATAGTAGTCACGACGAAGGTAAACGTTACGTTAGGAAGATACAAGTTCCTTTGAAATGATTTCTCTCCTGAAGCGGTCTACAAGAATGGAATTACTGTCCCAGTATATGACTCCAAAAAAATCTTGTGACTATCGCGCTGCGTACGGTTTGTCTGAAACTGCTGTGCAGTATTTGAATGTTATTATACAGATAGTGCGCAAAAAGCTCATTCAAAGATACCGTGAGTTCTGTACACATACTTCATAGGCATTTTAATAATTTGCATTCGATATCTGGAATAAATGTGGCTCAAGTTTGGAGAGAGAAAGGGCATTTAACTTGCTTGCGACGTGTCACAACTTGTATGTCGCTTTTTTTTTCGTAGGGAAGGAAGGGATAGCCGCCACTATTTCTACGTTTTGTGGTGCACTGACCGTACTGACGGAGCTCTGTATTACTAAATTGCCACTAAATCACAGATTCTTTAAAGAATCGCACTCCCCTGTATAAAATAGCTTCAAACATGTGATTACTTTACAAGCGGGTTAATGCGTTAAATTTTTGCCTTTAAGCTTGTAAGTGAGAAGAAATTTAAGAAAGGTTTGAAGTTACGCTTAAATCTATTGGAAATTGATAAGTTCTCTTATTAAAACTGCCGGCGACCGCATTCCTAACTTGCTGCCGCCTAAAAGTACTCCGAGCCTTGTGTTCCCCAGGAAAGAATAAGCAAGAAATGACTAATTAAACGGGCAACACTTCCAACTGGATCCAGCGGTTGGTGACCAACACGCAGTTTCGCGTCTATTTTTTTGTTAACGTTTTGTTTCCTATTATGTTTTAAATCGTTTGCGTTGGACGCTTTTCTCAAGTCTCCCGCGTATCATCTCTTACGAAGCGGCTGTTTGTCTGAAGTTTCCAGTGTATTGATACGATTATGAGAGGAACTCCTGTTTTATACGGAGGACGCAACGACAGCAGAATTTCCAAAGAACTTTTGTTGGTACTGGAAAACTGCATGAATGTAGGGCAATTTATGCTCCATTTTAAGCAAGAGCTAATTTCCCAATGTTTATGAAGTCTTATCCTCTGAGCTATGTGCCATACAGTGATACAATTTTGCAGGTACATTCAGTGATATATATAGATACTGTCTGCAAAGTGTGTAGAGAATAGAGTTAATAGTAAAGAAGTAATAAATTAAAAAGGCGTGTCGCATGCTGAAGTTCGACTTCTTGAAGAGCGATTATGTAGTAAGTGATAAGCGTTATTCTTTTCATCATTTGCGTGGGTGTCAGGGCGGAAAAGTTTGGTAAATGTTGGAAGCTATGTGTAAAGTTCGTTGGGAGTCGCTACGGGCTATCATTCTCATATACTGGATGAATATACTCAGGGTAATTTGTGCGCCATAAATTACGCCGCCTCAGGACGTATATATACTTTCCAATTGTAATTCTTGTCTTACTCTGTTTACGAAAGAATTTAAAATTTTTGTATTTTCTCAATAATTAAATGAAATGTTAAAAATCGAATTTTTGTTGCTCCTACGTTGCAACTGGCAATGGATTTCGGGACAGAGTTCTAGTAATATAGATGCTACCTCAGCACAGAGAAATGGCTTCCTATAAATAAATGTGAACCAAAAGTCAACGAATTTGGCACTGTCATGCAGAAAATTAGTCATTTATTAAACTCTGAAAGATTTTTAGGGACGAAATTCCGTCTGTGTGTACGTTACAGTACCATATTTTTAATCTTTATTCATCTTAAAGTCACGCAGTCATTAACCCGAAGACTATTTTGAACGCCACAGTGCTTTACTAGGCACGGTCCTGTTGGAGTTTATAAGCCGTTCCCTTCCTACGACCTTTGAACTGACTTAGCCAGGCAGTTGTAGGGGGACCTACAGTCAACGTGGTTTCCGAACCGCGTGCAACTCGACACTTTTCACATCAGTAGTACGCAACAAATGATTCAGACTATCATTTGTAAAGCTTGTCTGAAGATGAACGTTGCTCGCAATGCGTATATTCAATAAATTGACTTGCAGCACTCTCCCACGCTACCGAATTTATCTAACACTTGTTTCACAATTATATGGCCATAGGCCTACAGTCACATAAATTTGTACTATGATCTTATACCTTCATTATACTCGATATGTCTCGATAGTAAACAACACACAATGTATTTCTCACTAGTGAGATTACTGTAGTTACGTCCTTGTTGTACTTACCTCGGAAAAGTAATTTTCCTTCTTCGACGATTTTCAGCAGGCCAAATACGTGGAAAATTGAAGTATTGGTCTTGGCACAAAATGTGAGCAACAGTACCGTAACAACGCCACCTGACTATTGTGATATGATGTTGGCGACTCGCAGAGTACGCCAGGCCTTCTTCACTCCAGTAGTATTCTCTACGACACACACTCACCTTTGTGAACGCCGGTCGTGTCAGTCGGAGCAGCTGAGAAGAATCTGACTTCCACAAAGCAGAAGCGTGCGGCCGCACAGTGATGTAAGACTTTGAAAGACTCGTTTTTTCTGGCAGCAAGGCCGGCCGGTCATGATACTGACTTACTCCTCAAGTAACAACTACGCGTTTCATATGCTAACTCGCGACGCTGCAGATATGCGAACGTGTTCTGTCTGCTGGTGAGACGTCACTAATGCAAAACTTCCTACAGCCTATTCAGTTATTCTCCCATAGTTTAGATGGGACACAAGAGCCTTTGTTTCCTATTGCGTTGTACTACGGTGACTCACGGCTGCTGTCGTCTACAGATTGAGGCATCTTTTTTCGTAACGCTAATTCCATTAACTGAGTTGGCACTCAGTTCTCCACTTGCTAGTTATTTTCTTGCCGCACCCCCACCCCTCTTCTCTCCCACTGAAAACCCCACACCCCATCGTTGCGTGGGGCAAGGTGGAAAAGTTCTTCACGTCTGAGTCAAAGACTATGTCTTTAGGCTGGAAAGCTTGCTTTTGAACGTGGGCTCCTTTCACATAAATGTCTTGACTCTTGGATCTTCTTTAAATACATTCTACATTATGTGATCAAAAGCATCCGGACACTCCCAAAACATATGTTTTTCATATTAGGTGCATTGTGCTACCACCTACTGCCAGGTACTCCATATCAACGACCTCAGTAGTCATTAGACATCGTGAGAGAGCAGAATAGGGCGCTCCGCAGAACTCAACGGACTTCGAACGTGGTCAGGTGATTAGGTGTCACTTGTGCCATACGTCTGTAAGCGAGATTTCCACACTCCTAAACATAACTAGGTCCACTGTTTCCGATGTGATAGTGAAGTGGAAACGTTAAGGAACACGAACAGCACAAAAGCTTACAGGCCGACCTCGTCTGTTGACGGACAGAGACCGCCGACAGACCATCACACAGGAATTCCAAACTGCATCAGGACCCACTGCAAGTAGTATGACAGTTAGGTGCGAGGTGAGAAAACTTGGATTTCATGGTCGAGCGGCTGCTCATAAGCCACACATCACGTCAGTAAATGCTAAACTGACGCCTCGCTTGGTGTAAGGAGCGTAAACATTGGGCGACTGGACAGTGGAAAGACCTTGTATGGAGTGACGAATCACGGTACACAATGTGGCGATCCTATGGCAGGGTGTGGGTACGGCGAATGCCCGGTGAACGTCATCAGTGAGCGTGTGTAGTGTCAACAGTAAAATTCGGAGGCGATGGTGTTATGGGGTGGTCGTGTTTTTCATGGAGGGGGTTTGCACCCCTTGTTCTTCTGCATGGCACTATCACAGCACAGGCCTAGATTGATGTTTTAAGCACGTTCTTGCTTCCCACTGTTGAAGATCTATTCGGGTATGGCGATTGCATCTTTCAACACGACCGAGCACCTGTTCATAATGCACGGCCTGTGGCGGAGTGGTTACACGACGATAACATCCCTGTAATGGACTGGCCTGCGCAGATTTCAAATGGTTCAAATGGCTCTGAGCACTATGGTACTTAATATCTGAGGTCGCGCGGTTCCAGACTGAAGCGCCTAGAACCGCTCGACCACACCGGCCGGCCTGCATAGAGTCCTGACCTGAACGCTAGAGAACACCTTCGGAATGTTTTGGAACGCCGACTTCGTGCCAGGCCTCACCGACCGACAGCGATACCTCTCCTCAGTGCTGCACTCCGTGAAGAATGGACTCCCATTCCCCAAGATACCTCCCCGCACCTGATTGAACGTATGCCTGCGAGAGTGGAAGCTGTCATCAAGGTTAAGGTTGGGTCAAAACTGTATTGAATTCCAGATGGAGAACGCAACGAACTTGTAAATCATTTTCAGCCAGTTGTCTGGATACTTTTGATCACACAGTGTATTTTCCCAATGACAAATTATGTATGTAGGCAGAATTATTAGCACAACGAAAAATAATTTTTTTTATTGAAATCTAAACCTCTTCTCAAGTATCATACCATCCAGTAAGTACAGAATACTTGCGCAGTATTCGCTAGTTATTCCTTTACTCTCTGAAGGGGAAAGAAGAAGAACACTTGTGCAGCCCGAAAAAAACAGTTGCAGTGATTTTCGCAAAAAGAAATTGACTGTGCCTCTTTTGGTGCAGGAGTACCAACGTCCAGTCTTTGCTTAGATAACTACTTCTTTCTTGGATGAAGTGATGGAACCATGTCATATTGACATTACAGGGTGGTGCACAAAACCAACTGGACTCTTTATAAGTGAATGTAGCCAGTCTTTCCGTGAGTATACTATTGACGAAAAGCTCTCGGATTTCCAACCGGGTTGCAATGTTAAAACACCGCGACGTTTCGAAGAGCGTCGTACTCATTATGTTCTGGAGTCATACTGAATATGACACACTTCGAAACGTTGCGATCTTTTAACGCTGCAACCCGACTGGAAACCCGAGAGCTTTTCATCAGTCAGTTGGATTCTTTTTACAGCGATTGTTGCACAAAGATTTGTCGTAGTTAACTCTTCGCGAAAATGTACCGAGTCCTATCTCTAGTACTGTACGGAGCAAAGTGGCGCAGTGGCCTGATACTGGCCTCGCACAAGTCAGGAGTGAAATTAAAATCTCCGTGCGGCCATAACTATTTAGGCTTTCGGTATTTGTTCGGTTTGCATCGAAGTTAGTTTTTCAGACTTACTCTCGTTCTTACTGTAACTGGACACATCTAATTTCGTTAAATTTTTTCTCCTGTTGAGCCAAACAAGACAATGCCATTCAGTGATTCAGGTAAGACCTAGTAATGTATATTTCTTCTTATTCCCAGATGAGTCACCTATTACAAGGTTGCAGCCTGAATTACTGGCCTAATTCCTTCAAAATTTCTGAATTTATAATTTAATGTAATCTAACTGATGCTTTAGACATACAATTCAGAGACTTCTCCGGCACTTCTGTTCCATTTACTGCTAATGCTCTAAAATGTCGTACTTGCGATGGAACTATAATTTATTAATCTTGGCACCTGCGCGTATCCAGTAGTTTCCAACAGAATGTCCTTTAGACTGTAATTTTTCTTATTCAAGTCTACAATTACTGCACTCTCTGTAGACTTAAACGTCTTACTCGATAATGTTTCGCGAGCGCAGCCAGTCACGTGCGCGGTATCTCATCTGGGCACCGGCCACACACGTTCACGTGAGCCGCCAAGTACGCCGAGAAAATTTCGAGATTCACATTAAAATTCTTTGTTAATTTTATGGCTTTTTCTCGTTCAGCCGTTAAAATCTCAGGGTCAGTGCGTCCCGATTTGCCCACAATGACGTCATTTCTGGTCTGTTACCTACTCTCATCTACATCTTACTTGTCGTGATTAGTAAATATAAATATTAACATAAAATGTTGTTGTTGTATCAGAAAGGTACCGAGCTCCTCTTATTTCATTACAATCAATTTTTGTCAGTACCTTTTAGCTTTTATCTGGAGGATTTATGTAATATACACTCCTGGAAATGGAAAAAAGAACACATTGACACCGGTGTGTCAGACCCACCATACTTGCTCCGGACACTGCGAGAGGGCTGTACAAGCAATGATCACACGCACGGCACAGCGGACACACCAGGAACCGCGGTGTTGGCCGTCGAATGGCGCTAGCTGCGCAGCATTTGTGCACCGCCGCCGTCAGTGTCAGCCAGTTTGCCGTGGCATACGGAGCTCCATCGCAGTCTTTAACACTGGTAGCATGCCGCGACAGCGTGGACGTGAACCGTATGTGCAGTTGACGGACTTTGAGCGAGGGCGTATAGTGGGCATGCGGGAGGCCGGGTGGACGTACCGCCGAATTGCTCAACACGTGGGGCGTGAGGTCTCCACAGTACATCGATGTTGTCGCCAGTGGTCGGCGGAAGGTGCACGTGCCCGTCGACCTGGGACCGGACCGCAGCGACGCACGGATGCACGCCAAGACCGTAGGATCCTACGCAGTGCCGTAGGGGACCGCACCGCCACTTCCCAGCAAATTATGGACACTGATGCTCCTGGGGTATCGGCGAGGACCATTCGCAACCGTCTCCATGAAGCTGGGCTACGGTCCCGCACACCGTTAGGCCGTCTTCCGCTCACGCCCCAACATCGTGCAGCCCGCCTCCAGTGGTGTCGCGACAGGCGTGAATGGAGGGACGAATGGAGACGTGTCGTCTTCAGCGATGAGAGTCGCTTCTGCCTTGGTGCCAATGATGGTCGTATGCGTGTTTGGCGCCGTGCAGGTGAGCGCCACAATCAGGACTGCATACGACCGAGGCACACAGGGCCAACACCCGGCATCATGGTGTGGGGAGCGATCTCCTACACTGGCCGTACACCACTGGTGATCGTCGAGGGGACACTGAATAGTGCACGGTACATCGAAACCGTCATCGAACCCATCGTTCTACCATTCCTAGACCGGCAAGGGAACTTGCTGTTCCAACAGGACAATGCACGTCCGCATGTATCCCGTGCCACCCAACGTGCTCTAGAAGGTGTAAGTCAACTACCCTGGCCAGCAAGATCTCCGGATCTGTCCCCCATTGAGCATGTTTGGGACTGGATGAAGCGTCGTCTCACGCGGTCTGCACGTCCAGCACGAACGCTGGTCCAACTGAGGCGCCAGGTGGAAATGGCATGGCAAGCCGTTCCACAGGACTACATCCAGCATCTCTACGATCGTCTCCATGGGAGAATAGCAGCCTGCATTGCTGCGAAAGGTGCATATACACTGTACTAGTGCCGACATTGTGCATGCTCTGTTGCCTGTGTCTATGTGCCTGTGGTTCTGTCAGTGTGATCATGTGATGTATCTGACCCCAGGAATGTGTCAATAAAGTTTCCCCTTCCTGGGACAATGAATTCACGGTGTTCTTATTTCAATTTCCAGGAGTGTATGTATGTTTTTCTGTATCTTGAAATAAAACAACCCTTTTGTTTTACATTCCCGTTTTGAAAGTTCCGTTATTCCAATGGTACCTAATAAGGGATTTCGCGTAAAACATTAAATCTCATAAAATTTATTATTCCATTTGTTTACTAGTAGGTCATGCTTGTCCAATATATGTTCGCAATATTTTACATTTACAAATGGAGCCATAATTAAGAAAATTTAGGTTAGTATTGTTATCTTTCAGTATTTTATATGATATGATGTACATCCTATGTAAAAGTCATTTCTACTGTATACGACAGTTTCAGCATAAAATAAGCAAGGTTTTGTGGATAGTTACTCACAAAAATGTTAAACTTTTAATTGTTAATTTAATAAATTTGCACTGTAGTTTTGTTGACTTGATTGTTAAAATACGTATAAATAGGAGGAGCACAAGACTCAAGAATGGACAGTTGAAGACAGTTTTGAGACGCAACCCCTTTGTCACACGTCTGCGCAATAATGTAATTGTTGTAATACAGTATTGTGACTATGTAGCCTGTTATGTGGAGTGGGCGCCCACTAAGAAGAAATGGTGCAGCTTGTCATAAATAAACCCCTATAAAACGACTTGGTACCTGGATTATTTCATGGAATTCACGTAACTTGATCCAGTTAGGAAATGAAATGGACCAAGGCAACGACTACTTCAGCAACAGCAGCAGCGGGAAGCAGATTACTCCGAATTACACCGAACTAAGATAACGTATAAGAAATCAGCTGAACTATAAGAGTGTCACAGCCGAACTAATTACTAAAGTGTAATGTTTTGGAAACTGTTCTAGCCGTAAACATTTGGAATTGTCTCAAAGTAATTCTTTGAGTGGTGGAGGCGAATGTGATCAGTAAGAAACACCCCCATGATTACACGTTTCTTGATATCTGTGGAACAAAAGAATAACAACAAATTTTTTTAAGTTTTTTGTTTAAATCAAATTATCTCTTTTCGATGTCGAAAATTTTCGCCCCAGCGAAATTTCACTGTCTTCCCCACGTAACCATAGTTTCGTTACACTCTCCCAGTACACAGTTAACATTTGTAGTAAGAAACTTGTAATTTCTTTCAGAAGAGATTTCTTCATTTCATATCTTCTTCTAAATATAACCGGCCATTATTAAACAGCGTGGAGAAAACGAACCAGATAATGAGGAGAAAGCAAGGCATGCAACTTGGAATCGAGTAAATTTTTCCAAATAGCCGTAGGTGGGAGACGCACCGTTGTGGAGCTGTAGCCACGAAGCGGCAGCCAATCAGCGATGAGCCCTCGGAAGTCAATAGCTGTGAAGAGCTGGTCGCAAGAATTTGTGATCCCGCGACAGTTATTCGCAACATTCTACGAATTTTCGAGAAGATGCGCCAACCTTTTCTTCGTCGGTGTCAAGTTTATATGAATAGGTGGTGTCTGTTCCTTCAGACATGTCCGAAAGAACAGACTCTAAGCATTCATACAACTGATACACCTCGGTGGGCTATGAATCCACAAGCACCAGTGCAGATGCACACTTACGTTCGACCTTCAGCGGTAATCTAAAATTAGCGAGCACATAGGGAATAGACAGGGACTGTGGATAAGTGGTGGTGATAGGGGGGAATGTGGCCGGTCGAGGAGCATGCCGAAATAGTCCGCGTATTTGCGCTTAACTCTGAGTCCAGGTAGTGCAGTGTTTAATGCAACTGGCTAGTGAGCAAGAGATCCCGGCTTCGAGTCCCAGTCTGTACTACGATGCCAACTTTGTAGCCTTTTTGGAGACACTGATTTAGAGCATTTTTTGTAAAAAAAATGTGACTTGATGAGAAAAGAGCATTCCAAATTTCGTTTGCTTTCTTTTTCACCATTGTCCTAGTTCACACTTAATAATTAGCCAGGTTTGTTGCTCTTTGTGCACTAAGAAAAACTAAAACATGTGCTGAAACTTTCTGGCAGATTAAAACTGTGTGCCGGACCGAGACTCGAACTCGCGATCTTTTCCTTTCGCGGGCAAGGGCTCTCCCATCTTTTTTTATTTTTATTTATTTATTTTTGCATTTTTGCTCTTTGTTGATCGTTGGGTTTAGTCGTTGCGGACGTCACATGACATCCGTTAAAGTTAGTTTGTTGATCCTTCCACTCAGCTTTTTATTACAGAGGCCAACCAGCTCTCTGACAGAACACGCTGAGCTACCGTGCCGGCTAGATCATAGGTAGACTACCTTATCAATGCGCTGTTTCTGTAGTACAACTTATCATCTTTACAGATTAATAGCATTGCGATACTTTCTGGACGACTGATTTAACAGTCGAGCTGTACCCACTAAACACCACAGAAAATTCGCGTCTAATATAACCGGCCATGGACAGGATATTAAAGTTTCTGTGGCTGTGATTTATGTTCAGCTAATTTAATTAGCACCTGCGCTGTGGCTCGCGTTTGGGGGAGGACGAAGGTTCACAGCCGCGTTCGGCCATCCTGATTTAGCCTTTCCATGATTTCCCAAAATCGCTTCAGGAATATGCCAGGATGGTTCCTTTGAATCGGCACGACCGATTTCCTTCCCCGTCCTTCCCTAATCCGAGCTTCTGCTCCGTCTCTAATGACCTAATTGTTGTCGACGGGACGTTAAACACTAATTTCATCGTCACCTGCGTTCTGTAGCATTACAGGTATTAGTTGGGACAAATTAGTTCAAACATACACTCTTTCGGGCGCTCGTTGTTGATTGGCTGTCGTTTTGTGTCCGTAGTTTTACAATGGTGCATGCTCGACCTGCGATTACGTGGAAAATGTTGCTTAATTGGACGCCCTCCACCTTGCTCAAACCTTGATATCTGGTTGCTTTTCTCCATCCGGCGTTGTTATATAAATTTTTGTAACTTCTCGCAATGGTTTTTCGTTTACAGTGGGATTCTGGGGCATGACTAGTATCGCTTTTAAGCGGTCTCGTGTCTTAGGTCTGACTCGAGGAGGGTCTGTGCTGTGCTCGTTATAAAACAAGTCTTTGATCACACAAGACGAGCGAGTGCAATGCTTGTTATTTTATCTGTATTCTTAATACAACTGATTGTTGAATTTGCCCACTGTACACAATGAAAAGGCCGCCGCAGTGCGAACAAATTGGGCGTACAACAGCTTACATTTTCTACTTGTGTGTTACCTAACAATGGAAAACCCGTAGCACAGTAAGGGACCTTGATACCTAAATGAAGGCCTAGATTAACAGTTATTTATTTGCTCTAATGTTTGACAAAAATTACAGTAAAATTAATAGAGAAGACTCTCCCCTAAAACTCAAATAAAATTAAAAAAGGAATGTAAGACTGTAGGGACGTACTAAAAAGCGTGAAACTCTTTAAGGAGAAAATGCAACAATGCCTGTTCATCTGGGCCGTTTGCAAAAACAAAGTTAACGAATCAACAAGAGGCCACAAATTATAACCAAATTAAACAACACAAGTTGTGTGACAAAGTAAGCAAGTAACGAGATGCTCAGAATGTAGATCGCGCTATTACAATTTTCGACACTTATATTTCTCCAAATCAGCTAGCAGGCGGCAGTCAGCACCATTTGGCACCTGGAGATGACTCCCTCTCAAAGACGGCCTGGAGACGAGTGCCCAGAATCTGACTTGACAGCCCTCCACTCTACTTTCAAAAACCTCTACATGGAGGGAGCGAATTCATGCTGTTGTCAATGTCATCCTCAAGAATATCGCCCATTTCACAAAAAAAAGGACAGCTGGGGGAACATAGCAGAATCTTCCCACACTTGGCGTACAAAATGCACAATCACAAACACAGTGTTCGTACCAGCACGGAGAAGTGTTTCCCCAATTGGTCGGACCCTTTGGACCAAGCGTAGTAGCAGGGCGACTCAGTTCAAAAGGGTAACATAAATTTTGGGAACTGTCGTTCTTCGTCGGCCGTGCGATGCTACAACGTCTCGTCCTTTGATGTCCATGCAGAAAAGGCAGCAATATCAAAATAAATTATTCTCTAGGAATGAATGTGGTGACATGGCGCCCCCTGCTGACAGCTAGGCCAGGGAGCCAGCCAGCTCTGCTCGTAACAGCACGAAACAGGCAGCAGCTTCACATCTGAGAAAACTTCCTGCCTCCCTGGGAGGAGCACTTCTTCTAATGAGATTCACTGACTGCCTTCTGCCGACAGCAGGACCCTGAGAACACATCAGCAGTGTACCATCCCAGCGCAAAAAATGGATTCTTTCCTCCCTCACAAAATAATAATCATGAAACAATAGCACACAGCAATATGTGACAGTAGTGTCACAAGCTTTTATTCTTTTTAATCTGTTTTTGCGATTTCTCTAACAATAATATTTACCACTCTCGACAATTCTTTTCCTGCACCTACACAGTTATGGGTATGCTCTGACTGTAAGTATATAAGGAATTGTTTCTTTCTGTGCACCTCAGTTACTTCAGTTTGTGTCCATTGATGTTATGTACTTCAGATCCCAGTACTAATAGCCTATCTTCTGTCTTTAACCTCCTCTAGTTTGTGTTCTGTGGGTGGATTGCGTTACGACTTTATCTTCCTTAATATTTTACTCCAACGACACTTAGGTGCAGCAAGATGCAGACTAGGAACCAGCTGATTGGGATCATGTTTTAAACGCACCTTTCGAGCGCCCCCAGTCCATTACTTTAGACATAGTAAATGATACACTAACGTACTAGTGCTAAATTTTAGTAGAGCAGAAGCTACGGTAATTTATCGTCTTTCTCTGGCCTCCTATAAACACCATAGTTGAATGTTTACGCGCCTAGTTCGTCCGGTGGTTATCTGCTGCCAACAGTTCGTCTTATAATGACGCTCAACGCCAGTGTGTTTCCTTCTGTTGAAGACGACGAGGTCCGACTTAAAGGTTGCACACATGTATTCTTTATCCCGTCTTAAACGCACTTTGGAAGGCATCCCAGTCATATTTGTTCACGAAATATGATATGATATGTGAGTACGTAACACAATTTTTACAAGAAGTTCAAAGAAAGATGTCATACAAATTTAACATTAGTTCACTTAAGTACTCCTGCTTTGGCTTGAATGTATCAAAATGACAACGAAAATGTCCGTAGCTAAGAATAAACAGTAGAAATAACGTCAAACGTAATGACACAAAGTACGTTCACTACAGAAAGCCTCCAACATATTAGCATTTGTATCAATTTGAAACAATGATCCTTCGTACAGACACGAAAACCAAAAATTAGAAGCCTCTGTTTAAGACTTTCTTAATAAGATTATGTATTTGCTTATCTTACACAAGATGAACATTCACGATAGTTGTTTAAAGTGGCGTCTCCCAGCTGCTGTGTAGGCATTTTCGCACAAAGTTTTGTCACGCCGATTAGAATAGCTCCGGAATTCACAAACCTGTGTGTCCTGCGGAGCGGGAATAGTGACGACCGTTGCACCCTGGGAGTAAGCAATGAAAGTGGCAGAGGCTGGGCATCCCTTTTAACGTTGCTTAGCCCTTAAGTTGTTCGAACAAAGAGGCAGCGAGAATCACCCCAGGAGATCCTTTTTAGTCTTAATAGTTGTCTCGCACACATTTCCTACAAGAAGAAAAGTGGGATCAGATCACGTGAACAAGCTGGTCATGGAACAGAGATTATCTAATACACGTGTCCATTAGTAAGATATGCAAAGTAACCTGGTGTGCCATGATGATGGAACCACATACTTTTGTGAAGATCTGGTGGGATATTTTTCAACGACATGGACATTGTCTCTCTCAGAAACACGACATATACTCTCTGAAGTTAAATGAGGAAGCTGATACGTTATATTAACCAATAACTGAGTATACTCGCCCATAGTTTCACTGAAAATTTGTGCTGGTGGTTCTTCAAAGTTGTAACGCTATAATTCACAAGGAGCCACACGTATCTAAACCGATTACTGAGTATTCCAGTTCTGATAAAACAGGCTTCACCCAAGGAATGTGACGATCGACCATTCAAACAACAGCACCCTTTGGTTCTACACGACGGGAGATGCGAAGTCAGTAGAAGTTAGCTGCAATTTTTAATTGAATTTATTGGCTTTTAGCGTAAATTCATACATACTCAAAAAAATGGTTCAAATGGCTCTGAGCACTATGGGACTTAACATCGGAGGTCATCAGTCCCCTACACTTAGAATTACTTAAACCTAACTAACCTAAGGACATCACACACATCCATACATACTTACTTACTTACATAACATATGCAGGTATTGATAAAAAATTAATTTTGAAAAATATCTAAAAATCTGCCAACCGGTTGCATAGGTTTTCTATATACCTTGACCAGGTTTCGTCACCTCTAAGGGGGACTTCATCAGAAGGTAAGGTAATTTACCTGTGTTTAGGATTTTCTTTCTGATGTCTTTGTACTTTGAGACAGCCTTTGATACATGGGCGGGTAAGAAGCGTACAACTTTGAACATGGCTGGCGTCTGCAGCAAAAGCATACACAAATTTGAAAAAATATGTAAATATCTGCCAACCGGTTGCATAGGTTTTTTATGTTCCTTGACCAGGTTTCGTCACCTTCTGGTCAAGGTATATAGAAAACCTATGCAACCGGTTGGCAGATTTTTACATATTTTTCAAATTTGTGTATACGGTTGTTGCAAATGTCAGCCATGTGCAAAGTTATAAAATTAATGTTAGAACGGAGAGCGTGACCTCGCACCCACACACGTTGTAAACAAAACACACATAGTTACATACCAACACTATACAATGATTGTAAATTCAAATTGAAACTGTGCTGTTCACTTCAGTGACATGTTGGTCTTAGACGTGGATGTTTGCGGCAACAGTGACCTTGTACATCGTATGGAAAAGTCTTTGATCTTGTGCTGCTAACAAAGCCGTCAATAATGCCTAGGCTTCACAAGTTTTTGTGAAATGATTGTAGTACTTTCCTGCAGCCTTGGACACAAAAAAAAAAATCTGCTTCAATTTCTCCCCAACAGCAGCAAGGTGTCTCTACGAAGTGTAGCCTGTGATAATGTTTACAGAAACATCCCTGGTTAAATTTGACTCTGGCTATCATAGAGGTGAGGCGCCTAGGCACTGAATTTAAAGGAGACTTCGTGGAATAGGGGAAAGACGAGTGAACTGTTGCGTGCTTCTTGCCTTTGTGTCTTGTTTCCTTCCATTCCCGTTACCAGTCTTCTGTCGTGCGTCTGTGGAGGACATACCGGTGATCCGTACTTGGGATTGCATTCCTGGTGGTATGTACTACCGCAGCAGCTTTCATTGGCTAAGCGGTCGCCAGCCTCGTTGCCAGTGATTCCACAGTGTGATTTCACCCGAGCGAAATTAAACGGAATGGCCTTTTTCAGGCATCGATTACAGCATTTTGATAATCCTGTATACAATGAGGTTCTCAGTCACAGGTGCTAAAAATTTTAAGTACTGATTAAAAATACACAGATGCTGTCATCTACGAGCAGAAACGAAATGCTTTTACTATCGTAACGAGTTCCGCAGTCATGGTACTTACGTCTGTAGGTAATATGAAGAGCACAGACATCGGCAAACATGGTATGCAGAACGTACTTACGAGAGTCACGGGTTTTGGAGCCGTCAGTGTAGATACGCATGTTGCTCCTAATACTATCTAAAAACTGTGCCATAATTTTATTGTTAATGTCAGCCTCATGGTCAAAAGTAATCCCAGTTATTATGTTCACCTTAGACAATTCCGGTGGGAATGAGACGCTAAGGCTATTTCGTCTAGGTGCTCTAATGATCTTCCTTGAAATCTCCTGAGTATCTGAATACGCATGGGCTAAGGAAGGAAGAGTTCTATAAACCCAGAAGCGTCCAGTTAAACAGTGTTCATATTTGAGGCGATCTATTTAAGATTGTTGGATTCATGTTGATTTCTTTTAAGGAGAAATTTGGCTCAGAGATGCCACCGGCGTAAATAGATTGGAGGTTCATATACTTCAACCAAGAGTACATAGTTAGGGATGGAGCGCATTATTCCCAAAGCATCTCTCAGCCCTATGTATTGGCATTTATTAATTCTGTTGAGGTAACTGTCATGTGCAAATCCATGATAACCACTTTCACAATAAATGGTTAAACGAACCATCGTACGGTAAAGTGTCGATGCTGTACCGACGTTCAAGCACCAAACAAGTCCTGTTGCAGATCTGATTATGTTGACAGCCATCTCGCATTTGTTAGCCAGATACTGAGTACGCATTCCAGGTTAGCTTATGGTCAATGAAGAGTCCCAGGTATTTGAGTATCATCTTCGTAGGGAAGTTCTACGGTCCTAGTTCTATTACCGCTGGCAGATTCGCTCTGTGCCTCGAAATCGATATTGCATTTGATTTAGCTGTGGATATATCCTAGCTGTAGTGGTATCCTAGCTGTGGATATATCCGTTTCTTGTGAGCCAGTGTTGTAGCGCGAACATTGCGGTTGTCAGTTGTGACTTAATATTCTAGGATTGTATTTTCCACGTAAATACATATATCCTCCGCATACTGCAAAACTTTCCTCTTTCCCGTGATTATCTATTAGGTGAGTGGTGTAGACATTAACTGGAAGAGGTGCCAATGCCATACGGAGGTGCCGACCTGAAAAACATTTCTGCATTTGTGACGTGCAATGTAACGAACCAAATGAGTGGAGAGACAGCTAGTTAAGGCCGTACGAGATGAAATCGTCACATCTGCTTGGATGTCCAAGCGGGGGCGTGTGTGAAAAGCAGGCAACAGAGCAAAATGCTGACATCAATACGACGTTAGATTCTCTGCTGGGCACGCAGCGTCGACTGTCACACGGAGTTTATCCTTGCCGCCTGAAAATGCTTGTAAACACATAAATACAAAATGGACGAATCACAAGCCGATATTTGAACTGTGTATGTTCTCTTTACATTAAAAAGCGATATTTAATTACATATACATAGACAATAAGTGCCTGTATTCTAGCAAGTTATATGGGAAGATTTTTTGCTGCGTTATCATCCAGCAGTTATATAAGTAATACTGAAGGCTTGAGTAAGGAGTAGATATGTGCCGGCTCCTGATTCGAAAACGTTACCACATGTTGTTTGAGCCCTTCTGGAGACGTGGAGGTCGAGAAACACTTGTTGCTGGCCTCTCAATGTGCATAAGAGGATGTGGCGGGGTACTGTGCATCCATTACTTTACTCATTTGGCTTTATGCCTTTTTCTCAACCATCAATTTGTGGCTTAGTTATTTTAAAGTGAGGAATTACTATAGAATGACCTCGTGCTTTCTGAACGCCGTTCAATGACTTAGGTGTTTTAAAGGGTTTGCATAGCAGTTAACTTATGCTTCTTGAGTTGTTAGTACAGGATTTTTACTTGCGAGTCCCTAAGGCAATTGTGAATGGAGCAGGCTTATAGCAATGAAATCTAGTTATCTCGATTTTTATTTACTAGTTCCGGGTTATTATTCGTTGGCGACCTTGGAGTTTTGATAACCGCTGCTAATATTGTGCACCTATTGTATGCAGTGTGTCGAATGTGTCCGTTGCGCGACAGAGCATAGATGTGAAGGTATGGGTTGTGAATTACAGTGATAGCGCGATACGAAGCTGATATCGGTCTGTTGGATTTCGAAGGTAACAGAATCCTCACGGGCTATCACGGTAGGCCACGGTACTGCATACCAATAATGCAACCCACGCCATATGCCATTCATACGTGGCTTGCCTAGACAGTTTTGACGTACCATCTCACCACTTATATCCCTTAATACATGCCATCCTACTATACAAGTTATTTCTTCATAGTAGCCAGGACGGAGGCTGTCTTCAGCTAGCATTCATCTTTGAAGACGGGTACGTAGTCTTGTTTACAGCGGCGGTCCTGTAACTGCTTCAGTTGTTATAAGGAAACTAATTACCGAATTCAGTCTTAAAGATTTCTGCAAGCATCGAACGTCAGCAAAAATTCCAGAAAAACAATATAATTTTCTAGAGGAATAGCTCATAGAGAGCCTGTACTGCTGTGTAATACCTGATAAGTATCAAAATCACTGCTTTGATACGGTGGAATTTGTGCTCTGAATGGCACGCATTCTCAGCTGCAGATAAGCATAAAGCAACTGCAGAGATTCTCACAGTTTGTGATGATGTTCCTAAGTGATTTCCGTCATTTCGCACAAATAATTATTCCCAGCAGCGAAGTTCAGCTTGGTGGTCAGATGGTATAGCTTAAAAGTTTGTGTTATTTCGATCAGTGTCTCCCGCATTTTGTCTATTTTGGAATTTCCCAGAATTTCATTGTTTTGGTTTGTTTTTTGTCTCGGCGGATGATAGCACGGTCAACATGATCTCACTCGCAGTGGTAGCCTTTGCCTTCCTCTAACATTTGCACAGACCTACACAGCTACTTATAGCGGGACGTAACCTACAGTTTTACATGGACACCGAACCAAGGTAAAACTTCGCGTTTTTCATACATACCCATTCACAAAGGTTATTTTTTTTTTCTCAGAAACGGACAGTTCGAAAATAATGTGGCGTGAGTTTGTGAACCTCCTGTCGAACCGGGTTCAGGAGTCAGGGAAGTCCGCAGCTCGTGGTCGTGCGGTAGCGTTCTCGCTTCCCACGCCCGGGTTCCCGGGTTCGATTCCCGGCGGGGTCAGGGATTTTCTCTGCCTCGTGATGACTGGGTGTTGTATGATGTCCCTAGGTTAGTTAGGTTTAAGTAGTTCTAAGTTCTAGGGGACTGATGACCATAGATGTTAAGTCCCATAGTGCTCAGAGCCATTTGAACCATTTTTTTGAGTCAGGGAATTGTGATGCCCGCCCCACTCGGGACGCGGCAGACGGACGGTAGAGCAAGAGGGCCAGCCCACAGCGCTCGTGCGGCACAGCCTCGCCCCGCAATGGCCACTGCAGACATCTCGATGCAGTTACGTATAGATTCTGAGTCTGATTCGGAACTCAGATATGTTATTTTGCTGTACAGTGCATATAAGAGCAATGAAACGTCTCTGTGTATTAACAACTACATGCAAAGCGAAGAGCACTTGGCGAATATGTGTTGTTTATGAAAGTTCCAGAAAAAGTATTCGCGGAAAGCTTCCGACTAAACAGACGCCAGCTCGAAGAGATTCAGTCGCTGATAGAGGAAGACTTAAGACGAAAATCAAGTGGCATGTGGGAGCCAATACCTACTAAAGAAAAGTTATCAATGTACTGTATTTACTGCATGTGATTAAAATAAAATGTGTTTTTTTTCCTCTCAATATTTATTACAATTATAATTCCTATATAAATTCAAGAATTCAAATAAATTCTATACATCTCATATATTTAATCTTGAATATGATGCAGTTTGTTCAAAATGCATATCAGTACAGTAACATGTAGATGTGGTACATGTATAAGCATTATTCACATATGCATTACCGAATGTTCTCTGAATAGGTGATTCGGAAAAGGATGATGATGTTGATGATGGTTATGATATCACTGACTTACATATTAGTTTATCTTATATTTCAGATGCTGTCTGGAACGCTTCTTAATTCACTGCCGTCTGGTAGGCTTTTTGAATGTCTTTCGTTGAAAGATACATCGATATGAAAATTTCATTAAAAACGTAGTTTTCTTTTCCAGTTCTATCCGCATATAAAGTCTCTTTCTCGAGTCAGGTATTCCATCATTAAATGCTTCTTGTACCGTCACTCAAAGTGAACTCCAGCCGCGCATACTGCTGTTCAACGCTCATTTCTCTTGTGCAGGAAGGCGTTCAGCATTCTGCTGCATCAATTACCAGTAAGGTACCGCAAGAATCAAAAAAACGATAGTAGGAATCCTTGCATATTCAAGCCCAACTGAAGAATTTCCTCATGGTTCTATTCTATCGTGGAGTTCTTAGGAAAACTTGAAGCATATTTCTATGTTACATGGTTGATTATGCTATTATATACTCATCAGCTTGTCATCTGCATTAGATTTGTGTAAATTTTATTTTATTTATTATGAAATTTTTGGTGTTAATTTCATTTACTGACTCGTTCGATGATCATGATGATTTGTACCTCAATGTGGTCCTACGGAACTAGTGTGCTGAATGAAAAAGAAATATAAAATAAAAATAAGTGACAGAAAAAATCCTAACACCGATAGAAGGCGGACCCTGTGCATGTGCATTTGTGGTCTGATAAGAACTTAGCAAACAAATTACGGCGTCAACGCACATTATTTTGCTTCGTCCACCCGATTTTATGACATTAGAATTTCAAAAAAATCAGTTTCATTTTTCATAGTACAAGTTGGGAAGTAGTCTTAAGACGTTACAGACTCTTTCTACTAAAAGCAAATAATTCACATTATCATAAGATCAGGTATAAAATCATCTTCCGCAGTCTGGTTTGTTTTGTACCCATCTTCCAAAATCAAAATTGATTGTCTGAGGTATGCAGCTATTCCTACTTGTTTGGAATCGATAGCCAGTTCAGTTCGTTTAATGTGGAAGACTAGGAAGAAGCCGTGTTTTCTTTTCTATCTTGTTTTGTGATCGTTTGCTTGTCTTCTTTGGCAATTTAAACTTGTTTGCTGTTTAATAAATACGATGTGCAAATTGATCTGCTTTTTACGTAGTGGAGGTACTTGCTTGTGAAGGTTTATTACTTAAGCGTCTCAACAGCATTCAGGCTTACTATTTGATCCTTCTCTTATCAGCTCATGTAAACAAGCATCTGTTCGTCCTTCAAAGCCTGTGTCACGCAAGAGCCTATTTACTTTTCGCTCTTTGTAAAATTTGCTCTTTAAAACGGAACCGAATGACAAGACCGGTGTTTTGAGTTGCACATGGCCAATATCATTGCCCAACCTTCCCTATCCGAGCTTCTGTTCCGTCTCTAACGATTTCATCGTTGACTGCACGTTAAAAAGTCATTTTCCTTTCTTTCGCTATATATATATTGATTCTAAGGACCTTAGTATGCTTTTAACTTGTCGCATTTCCAGGTAGTTACCTTCGACCATAATTTGTCCCATAGCCTGTTGACATCTAGATCATTACGGATGGAGCACAAGCTCGGGCACAAAATGCACAGTAGACAGAATAGATTGTAGCCTAATGAAAGGAAATTAGAAATTACCCCCTCAATCACCTTAATCGATTTAGGGAAACCACCTAAAACCTAAATCTGGACCGGGAGACGGGCCTCTGAACCTCATTCCTTCTACAAACGTGTCAAATGCAGTCTCTTGAAATAGATGATGTTGGACACTTTTGACATTATGCATAAGGCGTTGACACACTATGCGATCAAAAGTATCCGGACACATGGCTGAAAATGAGTTACAAGTTTGTGGTATCCTCCATCGGTAATGCTGGAATTCAGTATAGTGTTGGCCCAAACCTAGCCTTGATAACAGCTTCCACTCACGCAGGCATACGTTCAGTCAGGTACTGGAAGGTTTCTTGGGGAATGGCAGCCTATTCTTCACCGAGTGCTGCACTGAGGAGAAGTATTGATGTCGGTTGGTGAGGCCTGGCACGAAGTCGGCGTTCCAAAACATTCCAAAGGTGGTCTATAGGATTCAGGTCAGGACTCTGTGCAGGCCAGTCCCTTACGGGGATGTTATTGTCGTGTAACCATTCCGCCCAAGGCCGTGCATTATGAACAGGAACTCGATCGGGTTGAAAGATGCAATCGCCATCCCCGAATTGCTCTTCAACACTGGGAAGCAAGAAGGTGCTTAAAACATCAATGTAGGCCTGTGCTGTGATAGTACCCGGCAAAACAACATGGGGTGCAAGCCCCCTCTATAAAAAGCACGACCACACCATAACACCACCGCCTCCGAATTTTACTTTTGGCACTACACACACTGGTAGATGACGTTCACCGGGCATTCGCCATACCCACACCCTGCCATCGTATCGACATATTGTTTACCTTGATTCCTCATACCACACAACGTTTTTCCACTGTTCAATCGTCCAGTGTTTACGCTCCTTACACAAAGCGATGCGTCGTTTGGCATTTACTGGCGTGATGTGTGACTTATGAGCACCCGCTCGACCATGAAATCCAATTTTTCTCACCTCTCGCCTAACCGGCATAGTACTTGCAGTGGATCCTGATGCAGTTTGGAATTCCTGTGTGATGGTCTGGATAGATGTGTGCGTATTACACATTAGGACCCTATTCAGTTGTCGGCGGTCTCTGTCAGTCAGCAGACGAGGTCGGCCTGTACGCATTTGTGCTGTACGTGTCCCTTCACGTTTCCACGTCACTATCACATCGGAAACAGTAGATCCAGTTATGTTTAGAAGTGTGGAAATCTCGCGTACAGACGAGTGACGTGGAGTACCTGGCAGTAGGTGGCAGCACAATGCACCTAATACGATAAACGTATGTTTTTGGAGGTGTCCGGATACTTTTGATCACATAGTGTATTCAACAAAGTTCGCAGAGATTTCACTTTTCATCGCGTATAGATAAAATTTCTTTCAATTAACTTCCTTTTTAACGAGACTCTCAAGATTCATATAACTAGGAAGATCTGCTTCAGAACCTATACATGTTGTGATGGTTAGCGATTAGCGTTGCTGGCTACTGACGTGGAATTACGAATACTATTCCAGGCAACACCTCAGATTTTTCTGTGGTGGAAAGGTATGGAACTGAATCCATTCAGCCTCTTGACGCCAAACTGGAATCTGCTTGAGTAAAACACATTTCGAACTGATACGCGAGCCACTTAAGTCTCGCCAACTAGAAAGGCTTACACCAAGTTCGGGACAACATGGCGATTTTGGGAACAGACATGGAATAAGCTTCCCCACGACGAGTAAAAGAAATTTAACCGGCGCCTCCGGGGAACGATAAATCCTAGACCGCTCCCACCCCACAAGAAGCACCAACGAAAGATGAATTAAATCCAGTGGTTCTTCTTAGAATGCAACGCGTGTATTATATCCACAAGTAATGAAACATTTCAACAGCCAGGGAACAATTATTTATCATTTGCGTCGAGAAAATAAATGTGGTGCCATGTGCAGTAAGGAAAGAGATTCACCTGCAAATGCGTCTAGTGTCCAGGAATGAAACCCAAATCCTGTCTCTTATTCACGATAGTGAAGCTACTCCTTCCTTTAACAGGAAGTGTGGTAGAGGGATTATAACACGGACTTACTCTTTGAAATTGAATACATTCAGCAACAGTGATAAGAATATGTATGTACATCAATACAAAACAGAACCAGTGAAGTTGTTTTACTACACTTTTGTTACATAAATGGTTATTTACTTAGAAACCAGCTTTACTGATTAAAATGAAAATTACGACTTGCGTTTTACCGTACCTGCGCAACTCGTGAGTCGAAGGACTTGTCCGACCTGTTCTCTCGATCACCACCAGCACCCACTCCGTAGAGGTGTGGCTGGCCCACGTCTTGTGCGTTTGGCGCCGATGAAGGGAGTTAGATCTTAAACGGTCTTGCAGCTTAAACGTCACATAAGCAGATGTTCCCTTGTGCGACCGTCTGGAGTAAACATCTAGTTCTTGCTCTCTGAGAAATATAAATACTAACATTACGGCAAATGTTTCTGGGCGAGACCGGATGGGACGGGAAGGCAAGACGTCACGAAAGCGAATGTAACACAACTTCAACAATTCTTGTAACTGAATATGCAGTTCCTTTCTGCCGTGCTGTTGTCTAGAAAATTTAAAATCAAGAGACGAACGTAATTAGGTTGAAGCTGGCTGCGGAAGGAATACCACAACGAAATATTTCTGCTCTGCTACCTTGACATGCTTTTAGAAATAACAGACTGTGAGTGGTTATGAGAAAGGAAAACAGAAGCTATTAACGATACAGTAGCATTCGTATAACCTCCTCGGAAGTGAAACTGGTTGCAGCAACTAATGAACGTACATCGAATCAAAAGTAAAGAAATAAAATTTTAAGCGATGAAGTTTGTCAGAACAAACGAAAATAAACATTTATGAGGAGTGTGTCTAACCGTACTAAGAGAATGTAATTAAGATTTTTGATATGTGTGTAGTTACGTGAAAATGCTACACAGCTGAAACGTTGTAGTATACAACACAAAAATAAATTGGACATAAAACATAGCCAATGCAATAAGCTAATTTCTTTCAAGATCAGTAAACTTCCTTCAGAATTCCCGAACTCTGTAGAAATGCGAATATTGTTGCGTGCAGCCCAAGTCTACGAAACATGACGTGTAATAAATCATCCGTGAAACATAATCGAATAAATGTTCGAAATATTGTAAAATCAGTTCGCCATGAGGTAAACTGTTGTATAGAGAAATATCTCGAGCAAGCAAAGGAATAACAAAGGTTACTGGGCGACGTTCACTTTAACTGTGAAAACAACAAAAAATAGTTGACTTTGTACAACTGTTTTACAGCCTTAGTAGTCTTAGGAGAGAATACTTTTGACACTGTACGGTGAATAGGATTTTTGAAGTTGTGATAGCTGTGAAATCGACTCACAGATATAGGGAAGTAATTTACAGAATGTGGTAAAAGAGACGTTCTCATTAGAGCAAGATAGGTGCAGTTTGCTGTCCTTTCTAACCGAAAGCTGTAAACGACACCATTAAAACATTAAGGAAATGTGGAGGGAGTTGACAGCAATGATGATTCTGTCGTTCGGGGTGACACTAAAGAAAAGCTAGTAATACCAATTAAAATATAAATAAGATATTCTTTTAACTTAGTAAGCCAAGTTATATGAAATCTTCAAATATCAAAAACATAAAAGGGTAACTTGCACAGGAGAGAAAAGACTTCATTAACAAGTGGAACTGGAAAAAGTTACGTTCAGCAGCCATGTGTAAATTTTCTTCTCATTATCTCAGTGCAATGCGCTAGAGATAAGACTTGTTCTTGCATTGTTTCTGTAGCTCAGCTGGCCTTGTCGAGGTAGTTCACACAGATGCAGAATATTTACAAGGTCGATGACTATTCTTTTGAAATCAGGAACACGATGTTTACATTTAACAGATGGGACGTTTCTTACTCGTGAAAATATTGTAATATCTATAGGCCGACCATAGTTCATGGCCACAGTTCCAGGCTACCTACCAGGCAGGCTACCTATCTAATGGCTTCAAGCAGCAACAGAAATTTCTTTCCAATATCGTATCATATAGGCACTGTGTGGAGGATGTGTAAGGGCTTTCCAGTGGAACTTCTGCACCGTAGTCGAAACAACCTGCCAACAAAATGCCCGCACAGGTGGCGTCAAGGCTGTTTTGAATAGGTAGCAGAAGTTTCGCTGGGAAGCCGTTACATATCTTCCATACAGTCCCGGTCTCTCCCCGAAGCGGTCTCCATATTTTTTTAGCCCTGAAGAAAGACACTGATAGCCGTCGATTTGTTTCAGACAGAGAGGTGCTCGCCTCGGTACAACTACAGTTCCATAGCCAAATGTGGTCTCGGGGTAACGCCTTTGATTAGTGCTGAAAGTGTCCCGGTTTCGGAGCCCGCCACCGCTTAAACTTTAATTAAAAATCAGTATTGGCGGCCGAAGACTTTTGCATAAGAAGTCACCGACATTCTGCCAACGGTCTTGTCAAAGAGGGCGGAAGAGCGGACAGAGGTTCACAGCATTTTCTTGCTGTTGGAGTGGGAAGCTGCCCCTAAAGGCGGAAGAATCGGCAATGATCAACGGCATGAGGATGCAGAAGGCAATGGAAACCACTGCATTAAAGACACATAACGTGTATCCACAAGACATGTGGCCTATAACTGAAAAAGTGTCATGATGATCTCTCTTGAATAGTCCCCCATTCGATCTCCGCGAGAGGACTGCCAAGGGGGAGGTGACCATGAGAAAATGTTTGAATAACCAACGAAAGGATAACGTTCTACGAGTCGGGGCGTGGACTGTCAGACGCTTGAACATGGTAGGGAAGCTAGAAAATTTTAAAAGGGAAATGCAAAGGTTCAATCTGGATACGGTACGGATAAGTGAAGTGCAATGGAAAGAAGTCAAGAATTTCTGGTCGGATGATTATAGAGTAAAAACAACAGCAGCAGAAAATAGTATAACGGGAGTAAGATTCGTTATGAGTAGGAAGTTAGGGCAGAGAGTGTGTTACTGTGAACAGTTCATGGAAATTCTTATCAGAATCGACAGCAAACCAACATCGACAACAATAGTTCAGGTTTACATACCGACGTCGCAAGCTGAAGATGAAGAGATAGAGAAAGTACATGAGGACACTGAACAGGTAATACAGAATGTAAAGGGAGATGAAAATCTAATAGTCATGGGGGACTGGAATGCAGTTGTAGCGAAAGAGTAGAAGAAAAGCTTACAGGAGAATGCGGGCTTGGGACAAGGAATGAGAGAGGAGAAAGACTGAGTTCTGTAATAAATTTCAGTTAGTAATAGCAAATACTTTGTTAAAGAAACACAAGAAGAGGAAGTTTACTTGTAAAAGACCGGGTGGTACGGGAGGATTTCACTTAAATTACATCGCGGTCAGACAGAGATTCCGAAATCAGATACTGGATTGTAAGGCGTACCCAGGAGCAGATAAAGACTCAGATCACAAAATAGTAGTGATGAAGAGTAGGCTGAAGCTTAAGAGATTAGTCAGGGACATTCAATACCCAAAGAAGTGGGATACTGAAGTGCTAAAGAATGATGAACACGCTTGAAGTTCTTTAAGCCTATAGATACAGCAATAAGGAATAGCTCAGTACGCAGTACAGTTGAAGAGGTATGGACATCTCTAGAAAAAACAATCACAGAACTAGGAAAGCAAAACATAGGCACAAAGAAGGTAACTGCGAAGAAGCCATGAGTAACAGAAGAAATGCTTCAACTGATCGATGAAAGAAGGAAGTACAAAAAACGTTCTGGGCAATTCAGGAATACAGAAATACAAGTCGCTAAGGAATGTAATAAATAGAGAAGCTAAGAGGAAATGGCTGCATGAAAATGTGAAGAAATCGAAAAAGAGATGATTGTCGGAAGGACTGACTCAGCATATAGGAAACTCAAAACAAGCTATGCGGGGGAAAATTTGTCTGATGTGATAGACGAAGAAACAGGAGTCGATTTAGAAGAGGTAGGGGACCCAGTATTAGAATCAGAATTTAAGAGAACTTTGGAGAACTTAATATCAAATAAGGCAGAAGGGATAGATAACATTCCATCAGAATTTATGAAATCATTGGGATAAGTGGCTATTTACATGGGTTTGTAGAATATATGAGTCTGGCGCCATACCGTCTGACTTTCGAAAAAATATCATCCACACAGTTTCGAAAACTGCAAGAGCTGACAAGTGCGAGAATTATCGGTATAATCAGTTTAACAGCTCATTCATCATAGTTACTTACAAGAACAATATACAGAAGAATTGGAAAAGAAAATCGAGGATATGTTAGATGACGATCAGTTTGGCTTTAGGAAAGATAAAGGCACCAGAGAGGCAATTCCGACGTTGCGATTGATAATGGAAGCAAGACTAAAGAAAAACCAAGACATGTTCATAGGATGTGTCGACCAGGAGAAAGCGTTAGACAATGTAAAATGGTGCAAGATGTTCGAAATTCTGAGAAAAGTTGGGGTAACCTATAGGGAGAGACGAAGTACTCAGATTAAAAAGGATATAAGACAAGGATGTAATCCTTAGTCCCTACTGTTGAATCTGTACATCGAAGAAGCAATGACCGAAATAAAAGAAAGGCTCAAGTGTGGAAATGAAATTCAAGGTGAAAGGATATCAATGGTATGATACGCTGATGACATTGCTACCCTGAGTGAAAGTGAAGAGGAACTGCAGGATCTCTTGAATGGAATGAACAGTCTAAAACAGTCTAATGAGTACAGAGTATGGACTGAGAGTAAATCGAAGAAAGACGAAACTAATGAGAAGTAGCAGAAATGAGAACAGCGATAAACTTAACATCAGGTTTGATGGTTACGAAGTAGATGAAGTTAAGGCATTCTGCTATCTAGGCAGCAAAATAACCAATGACGGACGGAGCAAGGAGGACATCAAAAGCAGACTAGCACTAGCGAAAAGGGCATTCCTGGCCAAGGGAAATCTTCTAGTAACAAACATAGTTCTTAATTCGAGGAAGAAATTTCTGAGAATGTACGTAAGGAGCACAGCATTGTATGATAGTGAAACATGGTCCGTGGGAAAACCGGAACAGAAGAGAATCGATGCCTTTGAGATGTGGTGTTACAGACGAATGCTGAATATTCGTATAAGGTAAGGAATGAAGAGGTTCTTCGCAGAATCGAGGAAGAAAGGCGCATGTGGAAAACACTGACAAGAAGAAGGTACAGGATGATAGGACATCTGTTAAGACACGAGGGAATGACCCCTACGGTACTAAAGCGATCTGTAGAGGCAAAAACTGCTGAGGAAGACAGAGATTGGAATACATCCAGAAAATGACTGAAGGCGTAGGTGGCAAGTTGTACTCTGAGATGAAGAGGTTGACACAGGAGAGAAATTCTTGGCGGGCCGCATCAAATCAGTAAAGCAGTCAGAAGATTGATGACTCAAAAAAATCCAACCGTAAAGATTGTTCCATGAAGACATTGACATTCTTGTGTCACAGTGGGATAAAAGTATTAACAGTAATAGCAGTTACTTTTGAAATAATAAACAGTTTACTTTTTTTCCTATCTATCTCGTTTTAATGTCACTCCTCTTATATTAGGTTGGTGCATAAGTTCGTATCGTTTTTGTTTTGCATGTTGTAGTCTGGTTGCAATAGGTTTATTTATCTACTGTCATTTTTTATTTGTAGTTTGTGTTCCATTTGTGTGTAAATATCGTCATTTTGTCATTTGGAGATAGTGAGTGGGGTTGTGGACGCTAGAAAATGAAATGCCAAGTGGAGAAACCGTAACATTTCCGACGTATTCTTTTGTTTGAATTCAGTAGAGGGATGACAGCAGCGGAGGCAGCCAAAACTATTTGCACCGTGTATGGTGATAAAGCCAGTGGGCAGAGCAGGCAAGAAAATGGTTTTCTCGTTTTAAGGAAGATCGTTTTGACTTTCTGTGTTCTGGAGGACCTTAGGTGTTTGATGATCGTTTAAACGTATTAATTTATAACGATCCACGTCAGTATAATTGAGAACTGGTTGGTTCAAATGGCTTTGAGCACTATAGGACTTAATTTCTGAGGTCATCAGTCCCCTAGAACTGAGAACTACTTAAACCTAACTAACCTAAGGACATCACACACATCCATGTCCGAGGCAGAATTCGAACCTGCGACCGTGGCGGTCGCGCGGTTCCAGACTGTAACGCCTAGAACCGCTCGGCCACCCCGGCCGGCAATTGAGAACTGGAAAATGTGTTGAACCGTGATCATTTCACCATCGTGCGACGTTCGCGTCAAATGGGGGACGTTCAAAAATAGGGTATATGCCAAAATCACAAAAATCAGCCGGTGGCCATACCTGCACTCTGCTTGTTCACCATCAATTGGTTCATGAACACCACCGACCATTCCTATCCCGCATCGTTACTGGTGACGAGAAATGGTTCTTTATGCTAACATAATGAAAAGGAAGATATGGTTGAGCCCAAAGAAAACGGCAACTCCCCGTACAAAGACTTGCGCGCGTCCACAAAAAATAATAATATGCATCTGATGGAACAGCGGCGGTGTGGTGTACTATGAATTTCTTCGCTGAAGTGGAACCATCATTGCTGACATTTATTGTCAACTGAGACGTCTTGCAGACTCAATCCAAGAACAACGACCAGGAAGACTGCGTTAAGGGATGCAACTCCACGAAATGTTGGCCCGCATTCTGCTGGCAAAAAGCATTATACAAGAGTTGGTTTGGGAAGTCATTACGCACACACCTTGCGCCATCATATTTTCATATTCCCCGCTCTTTATCGAACAACCTTGAAGGAATTTCCTTTCCAGATGAACATGACTCGACGAGTTCCCATCCTCAAAACCACGTAATTTCTACAGTCGTGGAATCGAAAACTTACTCCAGCGTTGACAGACTGTTATAAATAGTGGAGTGTATATTATGGAGTACTAAAATCTCTGTCACGTGTATCTTTTGTGTTTATTAAACTTACGGAAAAACGCTACGAACTTACACACCAGTCTACTATAAAATGGCTTTAAGTCACACCTGTCATGGAAGGTATGCAGGTATTAGTAAGATACTACGCCCCAAAAAAATGTTCTACGCTAGTGGGTAGTGGAGAGGGGTGGCAGTAGATATTAGATAAAAGTTTCCCACCGAATGGCAACATAGTTTTGAGATTTCACGACAAATGGTTATGAATATACTTGCTAGTAGTCAGTATCCATTACACGTTCCACCTATCTACAAACTGGTGCCGGTTTGGTCTGTGTGGTGGAGCAGGGTGCGAGTTCGGATTGTGAAGAGCAGTTTTTCTGGGGGAGGGGGGGGGGGGGGATGGGAGGGGGGTTGAAGGGAAGCGTAGCTAGCTACCCCGACTGCCCATGTCTATGTTTATTACATATTTACTATCTATATGTTCCTTTCCTTTCTGCCGTCGAATAAGAAAGAGGAAATCACATTATGTAACACATCTTTTATTATGTTCATAATAACATCTTACTGAATTTGATGAGTCTTCTCTGAAGAAGCCAAGTAAAAAATTTCCTAAACGTTGCTACACTTCTACATGTTTGTAGATGAATTCATCAGTAAAATTATCCGATAAGCATTACTTTCTCATGTTACTCTTCTAAAGAAAGCCTGCATTGTGCCGCGGGAGGAGTCAGTGATCTTGCTTTATAATTCTATGAAAAAAAAGAGTCTAGGTAACGTTATTAACTGTTATGACCATTTTCGATACAATATTCAGATTTAAAAGGAGTATGCAGGATTTCTGCTACAGCCGGCATCCTCGGCATGCGTCGTTATTGACTTTTTACAGAATAAATAAAAACAGTTATGTTGCAAATTACACCAGTATGACTGCCCCGCGTACTTCAACTGTGGAATACATTTCCAATTGTCGCACCATTTCATTCCCACGCTGTGATGAATCTGACATTTGTACAGTAGCAGAACTGAGGGGGAATCCCGAACATTTACTCTCTTCTTACAAAGCGCCACTCTTGCTGCTCAATGGTCTTAGCATGGGACGAAACGTGTAACTCACTTTCTTAATCAAACCTACATTCTTAATGCAGTTCAATGGAGCGCACTGTGTCTCCCGTCGTGACTGGGATGGTACGGCTCGTGTCTACTGTCCAGTCTGTTAAGATGGCTCGAATGCTAATTCAGGCTTAGAACGTCTGCGTTTTGAAATTTTACTCTAAGGCGGGGGGGGGGGGGGGGGGGCGGTCAGGACATGTAGCTGCCCGCCCCGTTGACACAAAACACAGTGACGTCACTGGGACATTCAACAGCAGTGGTATAAGTCAGAACTTGAAGATACGTGTCGAAGTGGTCGATCCTTTCAACCACCACCAGCCGATGATCGGCGCCTGCACTTTATGGCCCGTAGGCAAGACGACGAGACTCTAAAGAACAGCTCACTGCGTTTTTGGAGTCAAATGGAAGGACTGTGACAACCCAGACTGTATTCAACCATCTCCACTTAATTTGGCCTCTGGGCAGTCATTAAGAACACCGCAATAAACACTTCCCCCTCCCCCCAGCACGTGAATAATGTGGAACAATGGAACGCCTGGAATGGAACTTGGATCATTAGCGTCGAGTGATCTTCAGGTACCAATGTAGTGAGACTCAGGGCAGAACGGGATAGCGGGGCACAGCGGGACTGTGCTGTTTTCTATACCGGAGGATGCTGCAGCCTACTGTAGTCACATGTAGCTACATCTCTGAATGGAAGGGAAGGCGCGACAGTCATTTTGACTTGGTTTGGAGTCCAAATTGAAAGTGAACAGTTGTCCTTCACGTTTCCAATTGTGTTTTTAGAAATTTTGATGAATTTAAACGCAAGATAAACTGTCATGTCTTAGTTGCACGACCTTCAATGGATGTAATCTTAAAGTGCACGCCGTTTCCTATACGGTAGTTAAATAGTACGTTTAAATTCGTCAGGTATTATGCTCCATAAAAGCTGGTAACCGGAAATGTGCTTTTGCGACGGAATAGTGTCCCGTTCTGTCCTCTGCCCCTTTATTTTTGATGCACATAGATTTCAGACTACATATTTCTTTCTTTTTCCTTGATTTTCCAGACGATGTGAACTTATATTAGAAAGACCGATAGAAAGTAGTTGGATATTAAATCAGTGAAAATGGCAGTTTCAGCTGTTTATCTTCTGAAATGGGAGTTTTAAAAGAATCTAAGGAGTTTAACGTACACAATGGGAACGTTGGAACAGAGTTGAGAAATCAGATGAGAAATTTAAAAATGTGTTGACTGAAGAAGAAAAGGACGATTTGGGATGTAACTGAGGTCAATGGAGTCCAGACTTTTTATTCCAACGATGAAACATATTGTCGGATCATTAGCCTATCAGTTAGCACAAAGAAACTTATCTAGCTGGGTGGGACTGGGTTACCGGATTTATTACTAGGCATCCTATCTTATCTATTCGCAAGCCAGAAAATACATCTGGTGCACGAACGATGGAATTCAATAAAGTAACAGTAACTTTGTATTGAGCATTAAAACAATTGTACCTTTTTCAAGACGACATTAAAATATTTTGTTATTGTTAACAGTTTTTTTAATATTCCATATTCCTTAATCTAAATTATTCATTAAACAACTTTAAGCCTTTTTTCAAGATGATACTGCCGAAAATTTCATTGTTTTTGCTATCATTTCATAAGCAATTTTCTTATTCTTCTCTGCCCCGTGGTTGGGACAGAACGAGCAATATAGAAGCATTCCTTTTAAAAATGCAAAAAATAAAAAAAACGTACAGTTTTAAGCGATTTTCAACTAAGGTACGTTAAGTTATACTACAAGGTGATTTATTACATCTTTAAGAAGTGTTTTCTTGTTCTCTTTTCTTTACCAAAGACTGTTAAACATTAAGTATTCCGTTCCGCCCCAAAGTTCTCCTTCTGTACATCTCAGGAATGGAGACCCACATGTGATTCCATACAGCCACGACCCACAGGAAATCGACAAAAAGTGGAAACACCGGGAGTAATACATGCTTGAACATAAATGCAGATGATAGTCAAGCTTGCAGGTTGCGCTGTTGTATCTGACTACAGACGACACCCGTGCCACGTCCACAATACGTTCCAATTTTCAGCCGTGGTCACAACAATGTGCTGTGCTGTTATGCGTCCATTGTATCGGAGGTAAAGTGAATTCGAACGTGAGCAAACTGTTGGTGTTCGTAAGGTGGCTGCCTCCGTAACTGAGGTAGCTGAAGTTTTTGGTGTTTCAAGGGGCAACATATCGAAGAATTATACCGAATGAAGGAGAAGCGACAAAACATAATCCGCTAAGTCAGAACGCGGGCAAAAGTGTGTGTTGAATGATCGGGACGAATGGTTATTGACGAAGATTGTGACGAAAAATAAAAGGATGACAGCTCCAAAAGTCACTGCAGACCTAAATTACGCACTCGCGACACTCATCAGCACAAAAAAAAAAAAAAATAGGAAGGGACCTCCACTCAGGGAATTGTATGGTGAGCTGTAATTCCAAAACCATTCATCAGTGAGCAAATGCCCGTAACAGAAAAACGTTGTAACAAAGCCATAAACATGTACTATGGAACAGTGGAATAAAGTCATTTGGTCGGATGAGTCTTGCTTCACACTGATTACAACTTCTGTCAGAACTTACTTTCCAGGAGTGAATGGGGGAGGGGGGATTCAGCGATGATTTGGGCAGCTATATCGTGGTATCTCATGGGACCCGTGGTTGCTCTGCAATCTAGCACTACTGACAAGCGTTATGTGACCATTTTGGCTGATCAGGCCCATCCCTTAGTACAGTGTTTGTTGTCCAATGCTGTGTTCCAAGACGGCAGCTCTCTTTGTGAGCACGAGGGTGCATTGTCGCTTCTCCCCTGGCTGCCACAGTCTGCTGATCTCAATATTATTGAGCCTTTGTTGCCTACTTTGGAGAGAAGGGTGAATTATCGCTATCCACCTCCATCTTACTCGAACTTACCACTATTTTGATGGAAGAATAGTATAAGATTCCCTTTAAAACCACACGGGAGCTGTATTTGTCCATTCCGAGACGACTGGAAGCTGTTTTGAATGTCAACGATTTTCCTACACCATATTCGACACGGAAACGTGTTGTGTTTTAAGATTTTCCATATTTTTGATGCGCCCTCCCCCACCCCGACCCCCGTCCGAAGGCCAGCAGTGGAGGACCATGTTACCGCCCGATATCAGCTCTACAAAACCCAGTGCCCCCCAAAGCGACCAGAGTGCTCTTTCAATAGGATGTGTACTGTTTTGTCCGTTGAGCTTAGTGACTGCTGAACTATCAGGTGTTAGTGGATGTGTCCAGATTATTTCGAGGACTGTGCATTCTCTGAATTCAATTGCAGACAACACAGGAGTTTTTGAAGATGACGCGCTCTAATGTTATTCACAACTGGAAGGGATTGTTCCTTCTTGTTGACATATCTCTTAACTACCCTTTTTCGAACAGTCGGCAAAACTCAGAAAGCGTCATGCCGAAAGTGTTTTGTTAACAGCTGTTAACAGTGTTTCATATCTAGCAGTGTTTTAAGTAGCAATTAGTCGCCGTTACTTAGTGAACACCATGTCTTGTCGTATGTTTGGTTAGAAACCAGTTATGAAGCATTTCCGGACTCGTCGTGATCGCTCTCTACTCCTTGCGTTGGTGTATCCTTTAAGCGATAGCTGACTGCCATGTATCACTTCCAAAATTTTCATAGAAGTTCGACACGATGTTGTTAACACTTGAATGATATCGGCGCTGTGTGTGGAAGGCGAAACTACTTGCCCCGCACCAAACCTTGCCCTCCGGCAGTCGGTGTGCTGGAGAGAGTTTGGTTCCTCCGCTTCCCGAGCCCCCAGTAGTCTCCAGGAAGAACCCTACCGCTGCAGGAAGTAATGTTTCTTGGCTCTACTGGAAGGCGGGATTATCGGAATTTAAAGAGTTTGGCGCTCCGGGATGCACGGCGCCTTCTCTATATCGCCTCCCGCTAACGTTTGTTGATCGTTTCAGTCATTCTCTCGCGATCACAAAATAAACTCTTAATGAGTCACGCTTCCCTTGGATAGTTTCTGTCTCTACCTTGTTAAGGCTGCCAGATCAACTCCCAGATCAACGAACACTATACATCAACTGCTCGAAAGAGAATTTTGCGAGTAACATCTTTCATAGGAGAAATACATATCCTTCGTTTATTGATGCCTCGGTGAGGGATCTGACTTCTACACATCTAGCCTGACGTGGTTGTTCCGCCTTAAATTTCTTTTGACGGTACTATTAAATACTTGATGATAGTTTGGTCACAAGACATTGGGGCCTTATGTAGCTTTATTCCCATTGCGTAACGTTTAAATCCACCTGTTAGTTTTACCACCAAGCGCTAGAATGGGCAAATCATATTACATGCAGAAACAGTTCCTTAAAAACGCTACCGTCTTGTGCTCTACTGCGTCATCTGAAACAGCCTCAGAGACGTTATTCACAAGATTACTGTTATGTACTAACGTTGGTGAAAATTGTAACTCCCAGAAAGAATTGTCAAACTGAATAAGGAACTCAGAAGATATATGGAACTGTACACCAACAATGATTAGGGCTGCAAAGTGAGGTGGTGTAGCCATGGGTGGGTTTACGTACCAAAAAACAAATAACAAAAATGTACCTAAGTCATTATCTCAGGGGCCGGCCGGTGTGGCCGTGCGGTTCTAAGCGCTTTAGTCTGGAACCGCGTGACCGCTACGGTCGCAGGTTCGAATTCTGCCTCGGGCATGGATGTGTGTGATGTCCTTAAGTTAGTTAGGTTTAAGTAGTTCTAAGTTCTAGGGGACTGATGACCACAGATGTTGAGTCCCATAGTGCTCAGAGCCATTTGAACCATTATCTCAGGGAAAAGGATATCTGTTTCAAGCTAATATAATTATCTATAATAAGGTTTAGTAGAAATCTACTTGTGACAGTACTGTAAATGACCATGCATGTAATACGCTGAGGTGACAAAAGTCATGGTACACCTCATAACATCGTGTCGGACATGCAGTCATGGACTGTATGACTGGTCCCGGCGGAGGTTCGAGTCCTCCCTCGGGCATGGGTGTGTGTGTTTGTCCTTAGGATAATTTAGGTTAAGTAGTGTGTAAGCTTAGGGACTGATGACCTTAGCAGTTGAGTCCCATAAGATCTCACACACATTTGAACATTTGTGTCGGACATCCTGTTGCCCGCATAGTACAAAAAAATGGTTCCAATGGCTCTGAGCACTATGGGACTTAATTCTGAGGTCATCAGGCCCCTAGAACTTAGAACTACGTAAACCTAATTAACCTAAAGACATCACACACATCCATGCCCGAGGCAGGATTCGAACCTGCGACCGTAACGGTCGCGCGGTTCCAGACTGTAGCGCCTAGAACCGCTCGGCCAACCCGGCCGGCCCCGCGTAGTACAGCAACTCGAGATGCCATGGACTCAACAAGTCGCTAGAGGCCCCCTGCAGAAATATTGAGCCATGCTGCGTCTATAACCTTCCATAATTGCGAAAGTTTTGCCGACGTTACGATTACGTCCAGTAATTGTTCGATGTGATCAATGTCGGGTTATCTGGGTGGCCATATCATTCGCTCTAATTGTCAAGAATGTTCATGAAACTAATTGCGAACAATTGTGTCTCGGTGACGCAGCGCATTGTCATCCATAAAAATTCCATCGTCGCTCGGAAACATGAAGCCCATGAATGTCTGAAAATGATGTCCAAGAAGCCAAACAAGGACACAGTCCATTCCATGGAAACACGGCTCACATCATTATCGAGCCACCACCAGCTTGCACAATGCCTTGTTGACAACATGGATCCATGGTTTCATGAGACCTGTGCGTCATTAGAACCTTACCATCAGCTCTTACCGACTGACATCGGGACTCATTCGACCAGGCCACGGTTTTCCAGTTGTCTTAGAGTCCAACCGACATGGCCACAAGCCCACGAGAGGCGCTGCAGGCGATAGGCGATGTCGTGCTGTTAGCAGAGGCACCCGCGTCGACCGTCTGCTGCCACAGCCCATTAACGCCAAATTTTGCCGCAGTATCCTAACGGATACGTTCCGCGTACGTTCTACATTGATTTCTTCGGTTATTTCCCGCAGTGTTGCTTCATTGTTAGCGCTGACAACTCTACGCAAACGCAGCTGCTCTCGGTCGTTAAGTGAACACCGTAGGCCAGTGCGTAGGCCATGGTGAGAGGTAATGCTGAAATCAGGTATTCTTGACGTTGCGGATATCGAAATAGAATGTCCCAGGCGCCTGTCTCTGTTAATTCCCGTCGTGCTGCCACAATCACATCGGAAACCTTTTCACATGAATCACCTGGGTACAAATGGCAGCTCCGCCAATGAACTGCTCTTTTATGCCTTGAGTACGAGATACTACCGCCATCTGCATACGTGCTTGTCGCCATCCCATGACTTTTGTCACCTCAGTGTAAGTCAGGCATATTTAAATTAGACTGTGTATAATGTTCAGAAAATTATGTCGAATAGCGAAGTGGCATCGTACGGGACATCACACAAGTACTGTTGGGTTCATCTGTCTTGTAAGTAAAAATTTGAAATTTTATTACGTTATAGGATGCCCGGAAGTGCTGTTTCTAACCTGGAAGTATAAATGCGAATCGCATTCACCGTGATAAAACTGGTTTTGTTCAGTTGAACATAGACGAACGTAACGTGACAATCATCAATGTAATATATTTCCAAGTACATTCTTGAGAAAACGGGATTTTAGTACACTATTCAGCATAATACCGTTATAATACCAGTATGAAGTGTTAACCAGTAAAGTTCATAAGATAATGTAACAGAATGCTTAACTTACATAAAACCAGTTCATAAATGACTGGTCGCAGTCATTTTTACGTTATTTAATGATGTTCTTTTTTTGTCAGTAGTTAGATGCTGCCTTACGACCCAGATGAGTGTCATGAAACAAATTGAAATGCTACAACATTAAGTATTCATTCGTTGTAATGAAACAAATGTTTATTTTTGGCCAAAGGTGCACACAGAAATTATTTCAATCTCTGTCATTACTGCTTACAATAAGCACAGAAGACAGCACAGAAGCCGAAGACACCAGTGTCCTGGGCATGCTTCGAATGAAGTAGGAACTTCGCTGCACGCTGAGAGCGTCATGAACGAGGACGCCAACCTGTAAACGAAGCACCGCATAGATTTCTTCATACCGTGAAATGAGAGAAGTGGAAGGTCATACGCACGGCAATTAGGGGCCCACTCGTCTTTGCTAATGGCCAGTTGTGTAATGCAAAGTGCAGTTCGTGTTAATGTGGTTTTGTGGTTGAAGGCCTTAGAGGTATGACCTAGCAGCAAGAGAAAAACTGTAGATCTCGTTTCTGCTAGCGTTCTGTGGCTTCTCTAAGGTCGTGAACTGTCTTGCTTATACAGGGTGTTACAATAAGGTACTGCCAAACTTTCGGGAAACATTCCTCACACACAAATAAAGAAAAGATGTTATGTGGACATGTGTCCGGAAACGCTTAATTTCCATGTTAGAGCTCATTTTAGTTTCTTCCACCTACACTCAATGGAGCACGTTATCATGATTTCATACGGGATACTCTACCTGTGCTGCTACAACATGTGCCTTTACAAGTACGACACAACATGTGGTTTCATGCACGATGGAGCTCCTGCACATTTCAGTCGAAGTGTTCGTACGTTTCTCAACAACAGATTCAGTGACCGATGGGTTGGTAGAGGCGGACCAATTCCAAAGCTCTCCTGACCTCAACCCTCTTGACTTTCATTTATGGGGGCATTTGAAAGCTCTTGTCTACGCAACCCCGGTACCAAATGTAGAGACTCTTCGTGCTCGTATTGTGGACGGCTGTGATACAATACGCCATTCTCCAGGGCTGCATCAGCGCATCAGGGATTCCATGCGACGGAGGGTGGATGCATGTATCCTCGCTAACGGAGGACATTTTGAACATTTCCTGTAACAAAGTGTTTGAAGTCACGCTGGTACGTTCTGTTGCTGTGTGTTTCCATTCCATGATTTATGTGATTTGAAGAGAAGTAATCAAATGAGCTCTAACATGGAAAGTAAGCGTTTCCGGACACATGTCCGCGCTGCTGCTACGGTCGCAGGTTCGAATCCTGCCTCGGGCATGGATGTGTGTGATGTCCTTAGGTTAGTTAGGTTTAAGTAGCTCTAAGTTCTAGGGGACTGATGACTTCAGAAGTTAAGTCCCATAGTGCTCAGAGGCATTTGAACCATAGTGCTTGGAGCCATTTAAACCATTTTTTGACAGATGTGTAGGAAGTAATCTCACCTCTTGTACTTCTTTTTAACAGCGCTATCACTTCATCGCGTTGTTAAACAGAAGTCTACGGATACCAATGTCTGTATGCTGGCCCCTACTTCGATTGTACAAGATTGGGATTCTTCCTACACATCGGTCAGGGGGCTTGAAGATGACGTAGTGTAAAGCCGAAACTGGTGGCAAAATTGAAGTAAAACGGCAATATAGACGGCTGAAGCTATTTTTAATTTGGCATCTTTATTTTGATCCGGGTCTGGTTCTCTTTCTGTCTCGCAAGATAGTGCGCTCCGCGCTAAACTGTACGAGCAGGTGAATGCAGTTGTGTAGCTACGGCGCAGTGAATTATTGATTTTGGAGAACTAGCAAGTCGATTCCTTTCTCTGGAATCAAAATGAGCCTAATGGGTCTTATTTAGACCGATTTTGCAAGTATTAGAGTGCTGAGAATTAATCTGAATCCGCCAACAAACGTTCCCTAGCTAATCTTTGCAGCAATTCATCGCGTAATTTACTTTTCTCCCCTAGAGCGCCTATACTACGCGCGATGCCACCGTATCTGTGAGTAGGAGACGGGCCGGCCGGGGTGGCCGAACGGTTCTAGGCGCTTCAGTCTGGTACCGCCCGACCGTTACGGTCGCAGGTTCGAATCCTGCCTCGGGCATGGATGTGTGTGATGTCCTTAGGTTAGTTAGGTTTAAGTAGTTCTAAGATCTATGCGACTGATGACCTCAGAAGTTAAGTCCCATAGTGCTCAGAGGCATTTGAACCATTTTGAAAGTAGGAGACGAAACAAGAAGGAAGCGCGGGGTTTAACGTCTCGCTGTTGACGAGACAATTAGGGACAGAGCACAAGCTCGGGATGGGAAAAGGTCGAGAAGGAAACCAGCCGTGTCCTTTCCAAGAAACCATCCTGGAATTTGTCTCAGCCAGTTTAGGTATATCGCAGAAAATCCTAATCTAGATGTCGAACTAAGATTTTAGCCACCATCCTCTCGAATGCGAGTCCAGCGTGTTAGCACTGCGCAACTTTTCTCAATTAGGACGAGACGGAGGACTATTTGAATGCTGTGAGTATACTTTCATTGTGCGTCTGTTTCCTGACAGTAAAATGTCACCTTGGAGTAAGCGATGAACACCATTTGCTAATCGTTCAAACTCTTCCCTGCATCGTATTTATTAAATTTATTGAATAGTTATGCCCGCAGAGATTATCACTTTCTCTACACATGGAGTAGATCGAATGATTTTTCCTTTTTAATCTCTGACACTTGCATCGTAATGAGCAACTGCCTCAGAGCCACCTTCCCAGTTGTGTACTCCAGTAGACTCCACTAGACACCCGTCCTCTTCCGTGACAGTTTACTCGCCGCCCAGAAGAGTTTGGGCCAAGACACGCGCGTCATGCTCGATGGTGTCACCGATATGCTTGGATTAACGTCAGGCGCCCTGTGAAGGGATGGCGACAGGGGATGGCGAAGGGTACCAAGAGATCAGATGAGTGGAGGTGGCACACACCGTGGTGTGTTCCTCAGACAAATCTGGTACAGTTCGGGAACGATGGTTCCCGCGTTATCTTACTGAACTCAGAGATCGCCTACGCGGTACTCCAAGTGAACAAATGGATGCACATGATCGACAGTAGATTTCGATGTCGCTCGTTGGTGAAATGAAATGATTGCATGGCGTTATTGGTCTGTAAATCGGCTGCCTGGTGCAGGTCTTCCTGTATACGCCACTACGACGACTTGCGTCTGTCTGATGAAGATCAGAGGAAATGATTAAAACAACAGAAGATCCCAATCCCCAGCCCGCAATCAAATACGGGACCCGCGATCTAGAGGCACCGAAACTAGTAGGCCACGAGCTGTATACGTACGTTAGTAGGCGACGATTGAAGACCTGTTAGACCCCATTTTATCCCACGTCAGCATCCATTAAGCGAGAATACCTCCACAACTTGCGAGAACGATGCACTGCGTTGCACTGATGTACTCATGTGGATTTTGATGAACTATTATCCTGCCGTCAGAGATTACCATTGTACACTACTGTTTGTCAGTTCAGGAGACGTTTTCCATGCTTCGAGTATTCAGTGGCAGTGGTTCTGCGCCCCTATTAATCCTGTGACCTCTCCTTAACGCCGGCCGCTGTGGGAAGGCCGGTGTGGCCGAGCGGTTCTAGGCGCTTCAGTCCGGAACCACGCAGCTGCTACGGTCGCAGGTTCAAATCCTGCCTCGGGCATGGATGTGTGTGATATCCTTAGGTTAGTTAGTTTTAAGTAGTTCTAAGTCTAGGAGACTGATGACCTCAGATGTTAAGTTCCATAGTGCTTAGAGCCATTTGAACCATTTCTTTGTCCGCAGCTCGTGGTCGTGCGGTAGCGTTCTCGCTTCCCGGCGGGGTCAGGGATTTTCTCTGCCTCGTGATGACTGGGAGTTGTGTGATGTCCTTAGGTTAGTTAGGTTTAAGTAGTTCTAAGTTCTAGGGGACTGATGACCTCAGATGTTAAGTCCCATAGTGCTCAGAGCCATTTGAACCATTTCTTTAGTCGACGTACAAGTGCGGTGTGATGATGTCAGCACTACATTCCGAGGAGATGTTACTGGATGGTAAGTGTGCTCACCGGCTGTTATTGTCCAGCATTGAACTGAGAAAAGATTTTCTGCACAGTCGTCCTTGTTCCTCATATCGCGGTACGTGCTGTTTACCTGTGACACAGTGGCCTCTACGCGTTTACGATCTCGGACGGTGCTCGTCTCGGGCGTCTCGAGACCAAAAACGCTAATGTGAACACCTCGCCGGTCTAGCGCTGGACTGTCTGTACAAGGTCAGGTAAAATGAGAGTCACGAGCGCGACGACCTTTCCACGTTGTCGTACTCTGCAGTGATATAATCTTATGTTAAAGGCTTAACGCAGTAGGACAAGTATTACAATAACGAACTATGTACATTTCTAGAAGCAACATAACTCACCGCCCGCAAATATCCAGACTTTCTTCATTCAGTATTTGATTATTTGAATATGAGAGCACGTGGTGACTTTGAACGAACGTTATTGATAGTTTCAAACCCTTACCAAAGTTCTTTTTTCCCTCCGGCACCCCCTCCACAGAATGGTGAAAGGAAAACAGTTTATCGCTTACTATGTTCTCGCTGTTCATGCAGTAAAACTTCAGCATCAGGGCAAGACCTTTTATTTTATTAATTCTTTACTACCAACTCTATTGCAGACAGTATCCACATACACTACAGAATGTCACAGCAAGATTAGTTCACGAGATATGACGTCATTAACTTCGAGGTCCGTGAAAAGTTACCTTACGCTTAAAACGCAGTGCAAATTACACAGACTGTACTCACCCACTATTTGATAATTAGAGCACTTTGCAACTTCCAAGACATTTTTAACATAATTTCAATCTTTTTCTCACTTACATGCTTAAATTTCTAAGCATTAATTTATTTGTAAATCGATCAGGAGTCTGAAGCCGTTTTCTCGTAATGTTCGATTAGAGCATTAGTAGTTTTCCGCTTGGCACAATCACGTCAGTGAAATATGTACGCGTAACGTTGCAAAGCGCTATGAAATAGAACGAGCAGGTTAGGATTGTAGTGTGGGATGCGAATGGTCGACGCAGGTTTATTGGGAGAATATTACCAAATTGTAGTCATTCTGCAAAGGAGACCGTATATAGAACACTAGTGCGACCCATTCATGAGTACTGCTCGCGTGTTTGGGATCCGCACCAGATCGGATTAAAGGAAGTCATCGAAGCAATTCAGTACATAGCTGCCTTACGCCCTTTTTAATCCGAGCACTTCATTCTTAGTCTTCCATTCTTATTATTCCCTCTCGTTTGTTGTACGTATAGTATAGTACCCGTTTTTCCCTATAGCGTACCCCTATTTTCCTAAAGATTTCGATCATTTGACATTATCGAACGATTTTGCAGGTCGACAGATACTGTGAAAGCGTCTTGATTATTCTTTAGCTGTGCTTCCATGATCAACCACAACGTCAGAATTGCCCCTCTGATGCCTGTACCTTTCCTAAAGCCAAACTGATCGCTATCTTACACATCGTCAGTTCTCTTTTCCATTCTTCTTGTCAGTAACTTGGCTGCATGAGGTGTTAAGCTGATTGTGCGATAAATCTCGCACTTGTCGGCTATTGCAATCTTCGGAATAGTGTGGATTCTGTTTTTCCGAAAGTCAGGTGGTATACCGCTCGACTCACCAAAGTGAGTAGTCGTCGTTGCCATTTCCCACAATGATTTTAGAAATTCTGATTGAATTTTATCTATTCATTCTACCTTATTGGATATTAAGTTTTCCAAAGTCCATTAAATTCTGATTCTAACACTGGATCACCGATCTTTTCTATATACATTCCTGTTTCTTCTTCTATCAGAGCATCAGACAAGTCTTCCCCTCATAGAGACCCACAAAGTGCATTTCCTACCTATCGGCTCTCTCCTCTGCATTTGACAGTGGAATTCCCTTTACGATCTTGATGTTACCACCCTTGTTTTTCAGTTTCACCGAAGGTTGTTTTGACTTTTCTATATGCTGAATCAGTCCTTACTACAACAATTTCTTATTCGATTTATTCACATTTTCCATGTAGCCATTTCACCTTAGCCTCCTTGCACTTCCTATTTATTTCAGTCAAAGTGTATTGTATTTCTGTACTGCTGGATTTCCCTGAATATTTTTGCATTTCCTTTTTTCATCGGTCAACTGAAGTATTTCCCCTGTTACACACTGTTTCTTCCTAGTTATCTTCTTTGAACGTATGTTTCCCTTCCAACTTCTATGACTCCCCCTTTTAGAGATGTCAATACCTCTTCCACTGAATACCCTACAGAGCTACCCGATTAAGTCCGCAAGGGGACACTGGGTAGCGCGGTTGGTAGCTCACTCCCCGCAAAAGCACATACACTATGTGATCAAAAGTATCCGGACATCTGGTTGAAAATGACTTACAAGTTCGTGGCGCCCTCCATAGATAATGCTGGAATTCAGCATGGTGTTGGCCCACCCTTAGCCTGGCTGACAGCTTCCACTCTCGCAGGCATACGTTCAATCAGGTACTGGAAGGTATCTTGGGGAATGGCAGTCCATTCTTCACCGAGTGCTGCACTGAGGAGAAGTATCGATGTCAGTCGGTGAGGCCTGGCACGAAGTCGGCGTTCCAAAACATTCCAAAGGTGTTCTCTAGGATCCAGGTCAGGACTCTGTGCAGACCAGTCCTTACAGGGATATTATAGTCGTGTAACCACTCCGCCACAGGCCGTGCATTATTGACAGGTGCTCTATCGTATTGAAACATGCAATCGCCTTCCCCAGTGGGAAGCAGGAAGGTACTTAAAACACCAATGCAGGCCTGTGCTGTGATAGAGCCACCTGCAGTAATGGGAGAGTAACTTACCTCTAAGCCAACGTAGTAGACTCTGACAACAAATGACTTCTGACAATTAGAGAAAGACCATCAGCTCCAGGCTGAACAAAAACCATTTCCACCAGACCTGGAAGCCGGATCTTGTATACCATAAACAAAAAGGACGATCCTACGGCACAGTCGCAATTATAATGTTACAACGCTGGATAATCTCGAGAGGGATGTAGTGGTTGAGGAAAAAGGATAGCACGATACATACCACTAAGTTGCAGGAAGTGCCTAGCAAATTTTTAACCACCCGTCTTCTCTGACTGTGCCCATGGTAGTACTACTCTATTATCCCAATAACTTTATGAAGACCAGATCGTTGTAATTCTGTAACCGAAGTCGTTAACACACGCTTGCGCAACTGCTCCCAGCGAAAGTAACCAGTATTAAACCTGCTGGCGGGAAAAAAAAACATGTCGCACGTGTCATGATCACAAGAACATGCCCCAGTGTCCCAAATCCCACCGGAGTACGTCGTGTTATGAGCGAAGTGCATTGTGAAGTGTGAACCATCTGTGTGGACGGGTAAGTTAAGGTTGTCAGCCCCTTGGTGCCTTTACAGAGAACTATGCGCTGTTTCAGAGACCCCTTCCTTTAATCTCATGTTAATCCACAACAACAGGTCACTGCCCATTGAAACATAGTTCCCTCCTCCGACGAGTTGATCCAATAATATGTGAAACTTGTGGAATATCACTTTACGTGCAATATATTTTGAATTCATGTGTTTGGTATGTTTGCTTAAGGGCAACCGTCTGCTTGGCTTGAGACCTGTCTACCATCCTAGGCACAACTGCGACAGTGATAACACGCGTTTAAAATAATCAGGTATCGGGCCTCCTAACCATAGTGCTGGGGAGAATGAGCCCCGAAAGGCTGGCTCGATTCTGTTTTCTATTAAGAGGTCAGCCAGCCACATACGACAACCAGTTTTACCGTTTTTACTCAGCTGATTCTCATTTCATTAAGCTGGTTCTCAAGTCGGCAAGTCAAGCTCGGAACAGCTTTCTTCAGCTAGGACACTAGTATGACTGGTGACATTAACGCTTTCAGACCTGAATTTCTTCTGGAGGAAGGAAAATGTTTCTTTATGCTGTAATGATATGTTCCAGTTTTCAAAATATACATTGAACAATTGGCTTATTTTTATGGACTAAAATAACTAATTTTGAAATTTTCACTGTTTTAATAAATAACCTGATCATTTAATAATTACCATGCAAAATAACAATTGTAAACTTCATTAATACAACGGAATATAACTAACCAAACACTGCGGTGCACTGCTACATTGACTTGCTATATTTTTATAGTGAAGCACAATAGTTGGTAGCACTTACACATGATAAAAAGATTGAACATTTACAAATGTGTACATGAGGTTTACACTGGGGAAAATATTTGTGTTGCAACTAAGAGCCAGAAAAATTTAATGTAGACATTTGTAGCCAGTGGGTACGAAAGGATTAATTAACTACTCATCTTGGAAACAATAAGATGAATGTATTGCCATATGTTCAAAAGGGTCTAACAAAGACGTCTTTTTAAACGATATGTGGATTTTAATACTTGACTATGTAACTGACTAATTGATTTTACCAGTAATGTACCACATACTTGAGTCGACATAGCGCGACATTCTAAAGAACACGCTACCGTGTATTCCTGGGGTATCGTATCAGCAATTTCGCTTGTGAGAACACTCATCTTCCAAATCAGAGAATATGTTTGTTGATATCCAGTAAGCTCAAGTGCGAATCCGGGCTTCGGTTCTGGGCGGGTGGGAGGGGGGGAGGGGGAGTACAGTCTGTCTCCCTCCCCTCAAGTATAACTTGCTCTAAGGTCCCATTTTTAACGTGCCACACATGACTACGATTTTAATTATAACAATAAAATATAAAAAAGTTTTAATATAATAAGAATGCAAAAATTTTTGGTTACGGTAAAATATACAGCATATTTTCAGGCAATAATAATATTTTTTTTGCATCAGTGAATAGTACATTGTTTTAGTATAAGTCCAAGAAACTGCAGTTCAAAAAATATAATCATTGAAAAGCAAGCTTCCGAAAATTTGAGGAATACATGTCTCACGCAGTTAATTTGAGAACTACACCGTCCGCCCAAATAGTTCCGAGACTGATTTTAATTCTGGCGTATAACTTCATCGCACGAACTACGATTGCAGTTTGAACTAACAACTATGTGCGACAGATGTGAATTCGACCATTCAGTGGTGAGCAGGCAGTATTAAGTTGTGAACGTGCGGCCGTAGTGAGCCAGAGATCACAGTGGAGCAACATCTCAAAATCAAGACATTCTCCAGAATGCCTTAAAGAAGAGAAAAGTGTGTGCAAAGTTGGTCCTGCACAGCTTGACTCCTAAACAAAAGCAGCTACGCGTTGACGCCAGCCACGACTTGATTGATATGTAAAACACGGACAGTCCTTTCTGGAAAAACAAAATCGTAACGAGTGACGAGACTTGATGTCATCAATACAAAACTACTACAAAACGATAAAGTTTAGAAATTCACATGAAGAGTCAATGCTTTAACGACATTCAAGCCTATGTGATGTACAAAGAAGGACTTTTGTGACGGTTTGGCTCTGAGCACTATGGGACTTAACTTCTGAGGTCATCAGTCCCTTAGAACTTAGAACTACTTAAACCTAACTATCATAAGGACATCACACACATCCATGCCCGAGGCAGGATTCGAACCTGCGACCGTAGCGGTCGCGCGGTTCCAGACTGTAGCGCCTAGAACCGCTCGGCCACACCGGCCGGCATTGTGACGGTTTCACATGGTTGTATGTACATTCTGTGGTGTTCGAGGTGGGGTGAGGGGGGGGGGGACTGTGTAGGACACATGAAGCGTTACAGCCACCATCTTTAAGTTTTCCCAAGTTTTTACTAATCTTGTGTAGATATTTGTTGGACTGACGAGACATAATAACAACAAACACAATTTCCATAATATAAAATCGAAGTGTGCACATACAATCATCAGTAATCACTAATCACTACGACTGTAAGTTCTGGTCTGCAAGCTACAGCTGTGCGAGTGTGTAAACGAGGGGCATCCCCTTTGTTTTAGTCGTTTCTGCCTGCTTATGTCCGGGACGTCGGTTTCTCATTTTTTTCTCTTTTTTTCGGTTGATCTTTTCCTCTCTGTTTGCCCTCATTCAGCTCTCTATGGCTCTACCTGTGGATTCACGAAATGTGACACTAGGTCAGCTTGTGCTAATGCGACTTTTTCTGGCTGGTTTGTTACCGGTGAGGCCGCAAGACCATCCAAGCTCTCAGCAAGCAACTGGATAGCATCCTGTATTAAACATGGCTTGTAATTTCTAGAAATCCTTGTCGTTTAACGGAATCTTAGTTTTCTTTTTAATTCATTCATCGAAAGTTAGCTGTGAAATTTGGAGAATGATATATGTAAAAATATAAATCAGTTCGGGATCATAAATGGTAAAGAAACTAATGTTGTCTGAGGACGATTGGAGAAAGAATGATAGGAATGAACAAGGAGGTGTAAATTTGTTTTATCGACTAGGAGAAGGCTGTCGATAGAGTCAACTGGCGTTTACTGCTGAGAAATTAAAAAGATGTTGGTACAGACTGGAAAGATAAAAGGTTAATAAAAGGAAGGTACGCAAGGCAAAAAGTTACTGGGTACGGAATGAGGAGACGGTAGAGGTGAGCACTGGAAGGATGCAAGATAAGAACGCTCGCTGTCACCGAAGTCACTCAAGATGTATAGAGAAGAACTGATAGGTAAGGCCACAGAGGATGCAAGAAGCATTGTAATTGGAGGAGAGAGATTAAAGACTAAAAAATACGAGGGTAATCGAGCAGAGCTGGTGGGATCAGAAAAGGAGGTACCGAAGATGATGGAGATATTGCAAGAAGGGGAGATCAGTATGGAATCAAGATAAATACAGGAAAGACGTAAGTTATTAGAATAAACAAGAAGAAAGCTCCAGTTAACACATTCTCGGACGGAAAAAAGATAGGCGAAGTAAAATCCTTTCTTTACCTGGGAAGTTTAATAACTTGAAACGGAAACTGTACAGAACAAATGAGGAGGAGCATCTGAAAAGATGAAGCAGTTACTAAATTTGTGCTGTGTCATTTCTGAAGACGCACTTTTTTTTGTTGCCTTTTCTTTTTGAAATCGGCATTTGGAAACGTCTTGATATCCAGAAAAATGTTAAATCGAATGTTTGTAAAATTTGTGTAATATGTGTTCCGTAACTATGTCGTAGATTTCATAAAGTAAGGAAGCAGTACGTGCATGCACGTGAGTCGCTGCGGTGCGCTGCAACCTGTCACCCTCGCAGTCCAGAGATGCTACAGCCAACCGTCGTAGTTGGCCGCCGAGGGTGCAGCCGACGGCCTGCGCCAACAATCTTTAAATTGTTAGAAGAGACAGTGGCACTGTATTTTTGTTAAATTTAATGGTTCTCCTTCTTTTTATATGTAGCAGATAGGCAGTGCCGTTTTAACCTAACGAGAAGTCGATTCGTGTCGTGGCGGGACAGTCTTGGATACTAGTTGCCGGGAGCGAACTGACTCGTAAGGATAAAAGACTACAGGATACATTATGTGTTTTCGAATTTTCTGTCACGATGAATTTCAGTAGGATTCACTTCGCTAGTTTCGAGATTAACAAATTATAATTTGCTTAACACTACAAGTTAAGTAGGGAGATCTTTGATTGCGAGTTATAGTTTGCGGGCTTGCAAATATTTGCAGTTATTTAATGGTAGGGAAGTATTTTAATGGGTTCTGAGGGACAAGAGTTGGTGATTGTGGCTGGGAGTTTTATATGATGATAGCAGACTTGGATCCGTACGCTTACGTAGTGTAAATACAGTGGTTCTGAAGGCACACTCAGAGAGAGCTGAGTTGTGGTTATTTTGTTGTTTGCCAGGCTCTTAGAGGATAGAGTTGTGGCTGTTTATTAATAGTGGATTGCTTCACTTGGGCCTTGAGCAGATAATTGTTCAGTTTTATTTATTGTGACAGACCCTTGTATGTGCATACGGGAATTTATCTTGTTCCCACAGTGACAATTCCCCCCGGTGCTTTAGTGAAAATCTGACCTGGCATTGTTAAACACAGAGCACAAATATTGAAGGAACCATTATAAAAAGGCAAACATACAGTAAAGATATTCTTATCATTAATTGTACTGAGTGACCATTTCACCTACCGTAGTGATTTTAGTGGCACGCGTGACGCCTACACCTGAAGAGTCAGTGAATTTTAATCTGAATGTTTAATTGTATGGATTAAAGTGGTGGTAGCACCAAGGTTTTTTGTTTATCCTTTATGTCATAAATGCTGTCTGATACAGGGAATTCAAGCTTTTGCTGGCACTCGTACACCTACGACGAACTGGCTTATTGATTTTGAAATAAAAGAAAAAATAATAAAAGCAAGATATCGAAAAAAATTAGTTCCCGAATTATAATTTCAGAAAAATCACTCTTCAATGGACTATATTTTGAAACCAAGATTTAAAGTCGCAAGAAAATAATAACTGGAAAAATGTCTTGCCAAGGGAAGCAAAGCTATTGAATATTTCCTAGGTAGTCGTAATTGCGATAATATTGACCCATAGAATTTAATTATATTACAGCTATATGGTTGGGAAGGAAAAGATAACAAGCATTGAAAGAAATTAATTAAGAAGCACAGATTTAAACATTTTATTCAAATAATTAATATTAGAAGCAATCAGCGTAGAACAAAGATATACAAAGCTTAGTAAAAGCTGACCTGACTTGTAATATTATCTCTGATACTCTTCCAAACGAATGGAGGTAAAAAAAAAGAAGGGGGTGTGTCATTACGTCACAAACTTGAAGCGGATGTCCGCCACTTTGTCCGCCACTTTGATTGTGTGGAGACGTAGCTGTTTCACCAAAATTGCCAGCTTGGATTGTTTACGGGTGTACTAATCGATCCGAACATAATCTGAACTTTAAAGAAATCACATTTCATTCATAAGTGGAGCAATTCAAACAAGTTTTTCTTTTGTACACATGAATTAATATTGCACTGTTTACTTTTATTGTAATTGTTTTCTTTCTGTCATCTGACTTTAGATTTCCTTTACTTTACTTAATTTCCGTTCATTCTATTCTGTCGTGCGTTTTTCATTGTCTTCCAAGTCGCAGGAGCTCTGACATCCGAGCCAAACCGTTTCAACCATCTTGCCCCCGCACAACACACGGGTACATAACCGCGCTGATTGCTGGGGCAGCATCAGATGCTCTAAATTCCTCTCGTCGATGATTATTATTCACTGGTTCCATTCCCTCCCCCGTTAAGAAAGAGTCTGGCTAGAACAGGCAGCGCGTGTGGGTGAGTTTTACATGTTTGTATGACTGTGTGTGAGTGCTGTGCTTTCATTCTGAAGAAGGCTTTGGCTGAAAATTTTACTAACACATTTTTCGTCGTACCTGCCTTGTGCCCGGCATGTGAGTTGCAATTTATCCGTTACACAGAATAGTTATTTCCTCATGAAATTTGTTGTAAATAATCCACTGCACTTCAACAGGTACAATAATGTACATAATGACAATACCAGAAGAAAAAATGACATTCATTATTGAACAGCAAGATTGTATGTAGCACAAACAGGGGTTCACAATGCTGCAACCAAAAGTTTTGATTCCTCACCCACTGATATAAAATGCCTAACAGACAGCAAAGTAAAATTTGAAACTAAAATGAAAGCGTTTCTCTTTCATAACTCTCCCTACTCTATGGAAGATTATCCATTACTGTAATGCGTAAATCGTGATGGGTAGGAATTACTGACTAACATCTGCCTGTCTTTAATTAAAAAACGGAAAAACTAACAAGTGATCAGCATGGAGGCCTATTTACAAACAAACAAACAATTGTTTTCGATATATAATGACTCGTTCCATATCATAACTATTTATCGTGCAAATGATACCTGGAACATGAAACTAAAACACAAACCTCCAGATGTCAGACACTCAGATCGGTACCAAATGTTGTATCTCGATAGAATGTCAACCAAAACTCCAATTCAGTTCGGGTTTGTACTGTGTGCTGTCATCCATAAGTATTATGTCTGGAGTGTAGTGTTGTACAGAAGTAAATCATGATAGTTAAAAAGAAAGATATTTAGAAGGTCTGAAATATCCCTTAGGGGAAGAATGCTTAAGGTGAAGTGGACAGACAGACTTAAGAATGAAGATGTAACGAAGAAAACAGTAGAAGAAATAAGGCAATTGAAAGTGATCAGAAAGAAGAAAAAAAACTAGGCTGGGACATATAATACGTAGGAAGAGAACTGGAATGATGGATGGCATTAGAAGAGGATGAACATACAAACAGACGAAGGAAGATGCTCAGAATAGGGCATGATGGGGAGCCTCCACTCCAAACATGTCAGAAGAAAGAGACATTAAAGAGGAAGAACACTGATTTGTCCCGCGGTGGAGGAGATGTTAATAAAACTCGGGCTTAGCCTGACCGCGGAGGTCGCTCTAAGGGGAGTTCGTCGCGGGCGTCCCTGCGGCAGCTGCAAGGTCGGCGCGTGGCCAGCCGCTGCTTTCACCTCAAGACACGGCTGGGCCCACAACCAGCCGCCAGGCACCGCACGGCAACTTTCTTTCTGCTGTTAGCAAGCGCACACATTGCGTGTCCATTGATCACGTTACCGACATCCAAGTAAAACTTGGATGGCCAATATGGATTCCCAGTTTCTAGTTTCCACTATCGTAACTTGAGGAAGGAAGCTGACTTTTTCCATCCTCTTATGAAATGAATGGATCGTGTCACATGAAATCTATTTATTGGAGAAAGCTTGTCGTGGACGCCACACTGCTTTATTAGTCACAGATCAGCATTCGACTGTACAGCCCTTCTTTTCTCCAAAATGAGAACTAGCTAATAAGCCACTTCGCTTGCGTGCCCAACAATTTAACGTTACACAAGACCACGCGAACCACAAGATTTTTTTTTCCATTTTAGCACAGCTGCGGCAGATCTGCAGGATCACACTCATCCTGCGGCTCACCGATTATGATCATCTCTTGTAAAACAGTACAATTTTGGATGTAGCAAATCCTGATCTACTATGATGTGTCTCTCATGTGGTTTCGAGAAATAGAGGCTCAGAGTTTTGTTAGTATGTTGAATATCACACCAGAACGCCGAGCTCTGGTGTTAGCGAACCGGCTAAGGCTTTGGACCAGATGTTCGTATTCTGTTCAGGTCTCTTAATTTTTTCTACAACTAATTATTTTTCTTCGGAAAGGAATACTAATAGTAGTGATAATAGTCGTGATACATGCGTGGCGAGATATAATCGAGGTATACTAAGGAATCGTGATGGAAAGAAGACATTATATCGATAAATTCGTGCACTTGAAACAGACATTTAATTGTTATTATTAATGGTGAAAAATACATCTCAATAATATTTTAAAAGGATGACCCCTCAGAAATAATTTTCGACGCAAACCACGTCCTTTTTAACACAGGTACGAATACATTTTCTTCTGGCCCTGCAACAATATCAAACCATTCTGCAGTCGCTTCATAAATTTTTGACTTGTTGATGACAGTAAACATCACTAGGCAGGTATAATTTTGTACAACTTCACTACAAAATTCGCCGAATGTATAGACAGATAAATGTTGAAATTTCGTACTACATGTCGATTACACATCGCAGCAAATATAACACTACCAATATCGTCATTACTGCCAAAGGCCTTGCCGCGGAGGTAACACCTGTTCCCGTCAGATCACCGAAGTTAAGCGCTGTTGAGCTGGGCTAGCACTGGGATAGGTGACCACGCGGTCTGGCGAGCGCTGTTGGCAAGCGGGGTGCACTCAGCCCGTAAGAGGCAAACTCAGGAGCTACTTGATTGAAAAGTGGCGGCTCCGGTCTCGTAAACTGACATACGGTCGTGAGAGCGATGTGCTGACCACATGCCCCGCCATATCCGCTTCCAGTGACGCCTATGGTCTGAGGATGACACGGCGGCCAATCGGTACCGTTGGGCATTCCAAGGTCTGTTCGCACGGAGTTTAGCTTTTTAATATCATCATTATTTTATTATTCTTAGTTTCCGAAGAACCATGACTCTTTCTATCGACACAAGTGTTCGCTGGAAGACCAGAAAAAAAATAAAATGTCGAGAATCGAAGGCCGTAGGGCAGATCACTGGCCGGTCCCCTAAACCGGTTGCGCTAGAGCTGTTCCTCATCATTTCGTATGTGGCATTCAGTAGATTCGTAAAACTTTCAACCACGGTTTCTCGAGAAGTGTATCGTACTAAAGCAGCATTTGCTAACTCTGTGTATCACAATCGTGCGGAAGATGAACAGAATTAGTCACCCATTGGATGTATTCATCCATTGTCAAATGGCTCTGAGCACTATGGGACTTAACATCTAAGGTCATCAGTCCCGTAGAACTGAAGCGCCTAGAACCGCGGCCGGCTCTTCCATTGTCAGTGGTCCTTACAGCGTTCATCACTAGTACTTGGTAAGTAAGCAGAGAAGAGGTGGTATCGTAATCGTCTTGAGTACTGAACTATCCAGCAATGTTCTTGATTATATTCTAAACACACACATGGCATGTATCACTGTCGATGGCGCTTCGTCCGTCTGTTTGGTGTGTTAGTTGAGTTAATTTCAGAAGCATTCGTCAAACTCCTACGCAAGACACAGATGCGCACTTGACGTCCACAATGGGTCAAGAAGAGGAGCCAAACCTTGGTATTTCGATGTATCCCAGGATACCCATGGAAATGGCTCATATATTTTATGTCCAAAGTAATGGCTAATTACGAAAATCAAACGAAATTCCACGAATACCTTTGACACCGGCCAGAGATCCAGCTAGTAATATTTGATTTACTGCATAACTGCCAGTCAACTGAGACGGCACGATGTGACGAAAAGGAAGATTATGTACTTTTGAATTGCATAGTCGCATTATTTCTCTGCACGCAGCGGTTAGTTTGAGATATAGCGTATTCGTTCCCCGACGACAGGTGATACTGTGGGCGATTTAACCACCTTATGCTGTCAGCATCTATAAATGCTGGAGTGGACGTCTTCACACAACAGTTACTGCAGCAAGTACGTTTCGTAGGTCCATTGCAAAGAAATTTGAAAACTATTGCTAACAATACGAAATATGATAATAAGTTATTTAATAAGAAATTTCGTGTTGAGTATAAAAAAGTATCTAAAAATGAATTGGAAACAATAAACCGTGATAGATGATTGATAGACTTTTACTCGCTTTGATAAACAAACGTGGACGTGAAAAGCATTAACTTTTGATAGATTACAAGTAGGTGAAAAGTTATTTTGTTCTTATTTGACATTCAGCGCAAACCTACCAGAAAGATAATTCTATCCGGCTTGCCTTCAGTAACGATGTGAAATACGTCACATCTAACTAACTACACGAGTGAGTTCTCGAAGAACAAAAGACGGTCGTCACCCTGCTACCTGTTCGTAATTGAACACTTAATTTCTGATTTTACTGGGCCTATGTGTTTGAATCTGGTTGCACCTTGAAGTCGTATAAATGTAATGAAGCATACTTTTACTACTAACAGGTTCGTTTGTTCACATCGAAACATTATCAAAATTACAAACAATATAAATGATGATGAAGAATATGAAGCTGTTACGCCATTACAGTTCACCCTTCTCACACACCGAGTGGCTGTAACCACCTACCTAGTGTCGTCTACGTCCCTTCCATGCGCCCTCCGGACAGCACCTGTTGAACGTGCCTGTGATGTAACGAGTCGCCGGTACTAGTCGTGTTATGTCCACCACGCTCACGGCAATGCGGCCTTCAGTGTTAAGACGGCGGTTTAAGAGGGGGCGGGGATTGTGGGGGGCAGAGAGAAGCAGGTGGGGGGAGGTAGCGTATTGAGTGAATGGACGTGGCATTTCATTAAGTCCCAAAAGAACTCACTAGCGCCTTACAAACAGCTGTTCATATTTGCGACCGGCAATACATATAGTATTTATATTCCATAGTTTCCCTGAATCAGTTGCGGTGAAGGTCGTTATGCTTCATTAAACAAGACATCGGCTGTTTTTTTTTCCCACACGAGTTTCTGTTCTGGCTCTAACGACTTTGCAGTCGACACAATACTGAACTGTAAATTTCAGATTTTTCAAACTCGCACATGCACATTTATAGGTAAGTAAAAACAGTGATTCAACAGAAGAACTTATAAAAATTGATCAACCGTCCATCTGACCTCGTCGCTGACCTAGTTCAGCTGTTTTCAGGCCTGAGAGGCCAGTGATGTGAGGCAGTGAGTGTTCGTTAAATTAGACAGCTTGGCGATCAGAGATCTACTATCAGGACACTATGTTGCAGCACCAACTGCTCCTCCACGCAGTATACAGTTGTTGTTGTGGTCTTCAGTCCTGAGACTGGTTTGATGCAACTCTCCATGCTGCTCTATCCTGTGCAAGCTTCTTCATCTCCCAGTACCTATTGCAACCTACATCCTTCTCAATCTGCTTAGTGCATTCATCTCTTGGTCTCCCTCTACGATTTTTACCTTCCACGCTGCCCCCCAATACTAAATTGGTGATCCCTTGATGCCTCAGAACGTGTCCTACCAACCGATCCCTTCTTCTAGTCAAGTTGTGCCCCAAACTCCTCTTCTCCCCAATCCTATACAATACCTCCTCATTAGTGATGTGATCTACCCATTTGATCTTCAGCATTCTTCTGTAGCACCAGATTTCGAAAGCATACAGTATGTTGGAGCAAATAAACGACAGATGTGGTCTTCGTAGTGTGCAGGGACTGACACAGAGAAACAGATCATTTACAGGGGTGTCAAACTCCACACGATCTGCGTGAACATATGGCACCATAAGGATTGCGGGATACTTATGGACCTTGCATTTTCGACTTTTTTAACCCTTGTCATTTTTTCCTTTCTATCAAGGCTGTTTGTTTTTTTTGCCTGTGCGTTTCGCTTCTTTTATGTATGAAGCTTCTTCAGTGGCCTGTAGCATATGTTTGTCGGCCGCTGTGGCCGAGCGGTTCTAAGCGCTTCAGTCCGGAACCGCGCGACTGCTACTGTCGCAGATTCGAATCCTGTCTCGGGCATGGATGTGTGTGATGTCCTTAGGTTAGTTAGGTTTAAGTAGTTCTAAGTTCTAGGGGACTGATGACCTCAGATGCTAAGTCTCATAGTGCTCAGATCCATTTGAACCATTTTTGTAACATATGTTTATTTATATGTACATAATAAATGCATTATATAGTAGTTACAAGTATGTTACTATTTTACGTTTTCCCTTGTTTGTCTCTAGTTTTTTTAGGTTAGAAACAACACGAAACTTGTGCTGAAAAAATTGTTTCTGAACTAAAAAACAAGAGAAAAACACGAGAAAACGTAACACAGGTACATAATGGTAACTACTACATAATGCTTTCATTATGTATACGAAAACAAACATGTAATGCAGGCCACTGAAGATGCTTCATAGATAAAAGAAGCGAGACGCATAGAGCAAAAAGAAACGGGAGTTAATTTACAGGATATAGGCAAAATAATGTGAACGGTGGTAGTAATGAGATGGTTGAGTTTGACGGTCAACAAAACAGGTAAGGCACGTGTCGCGCTGGATTGTGCGTGTCCAGTACGGACTAGGCATCAGTGCAGGTTGTTTACGAGTAGCGCACACTTCGTATTTGCATTCCGAGCTTGAGCTCGATGTGCAATGAAATAACTACCAGAGTCCCAAGAAGGGCAGTTTGTGGGGGCCCAATTAACTGGAGCATCAGTAACCAAGGCGGCTATCTTATTCAGTGTTTCAAGAGCAACTGTTTCAACAGTCATGACAGCCAACACAGAACATGGAAAGACATCATCGTGTAAATGTAAAGTAGGCGCAAATCAAAAATAAATGACAGAGATAGTCGTACGCTAACACGAATTGTGTCAAAACAGCACAACACTACGGCGGCTAAAGAGACTGCAAAGCTCAATAGCCATCTTCGAGACCCCTTATCTATCAACACTGTCCGACGAGAACTCCATAAAGTAAATATTCATGGACGAGCTGCCATACCGAAGTCATTAATGGTGACGACCAACGCAAAGGAGCGTAAAACATGGTGTCAGGAACTTAAATCGTGGACGGCTGATCAGTGGAAACACGTCATGCAGTCCGACGAGTCAGCGTTTTGTTATTTCCAACATCGGGCTGGGTTTACGTCTGTAGAAATCCAAAAGAAACCCATAATCCTGATTGCTTGTTTCCAACGGTTAAGCATGGATTCCCGGCGGGGTCAGGGATTTTCTCTGCCTCGTGATGACTGGGTGTTGTGTGATGTCCTTAGGTTAGTTAGGTTTAAGTAGTTCTAAGTTCTAGGGGAATGATGACCATAGATGTTAAGTCCCATAGTGCTCAGAGCCATTTTTGTTGAGCATGGAGGTGGAAGTGTGATGGTGTGGGCAGCCATATCATGATATTCTGCTGGTCCTTTCATTAGTCTCAAAGGCCGTGTTACAGCCAGCGAGTATGTGAACATTTTAGGTGTCAGGTGCACGCCATGATTCAAATTATGTTCCCCAACAATGATGCCATATTTCAGCACAATAATGCACCCATTCACACATTCAGGACAGTACAATCGTGTTATGAGGAGCATGCAACTGAACTGCTCCATCTTCCCTGGCCAGCACAGTCCCCGGACTTGAACAGCACCATCTTCCCTGGCCAGCACAGTCCCCGGACTTGAACATTATCTAACCCTTGTGGGCGATATTGGAGCGCAGATCCCGGAGCAGATTTCCGCCTCTCCCGTCACTACAGGAGTTAGAGGAGGTTCTGGACGAAGAGTGGCATAACATTCCACTGGAGACTATGCAATCATTATATGCCAGTATTCCAAGATGTTCAAATGTGTATGAATTCCTAAGGGACCAAACTGCTGAGGTCATCGTTTCCTAGACTTACACACTACTTGAACTAACTTATGCTAAGAACAACACAAACATCCAGGCCCGAGGGAGAACTCGAACCTCCGGCGGGAGAGGCCGAGTATTCCAAGAAGAATCGCAGTTATATTACGGGCGAATGGGTTCAAAATGGTTCAAATGGCTCTGAGCACTATGGGACTTAACTGCTGAGATCATCAGTCCCCTAGAACTTAGAACTACTTAAACCTAATAACCTCAGGACATCACACACATCCATGCCCGAGGCAGGATTCGTACCTGCGACAGTAGCGGTCGCGCGATTCCAGACTGTAGCGCCTAGAACCGCTCGGCCACTCCGGCCGGCGGGGTGAATGGGGATCCAACCCTTATTAATAAACATTATTTTATCTAGCTGCTGTAGTTGCAAAGACGGAACATACCTCCATTAATTTTTTAACCGTGTTTCAAAGTGCTGTTTCAGCTTTAAACGTCTTTCTGAAACAACGCTCTGCTTCTATTTTTACCTCGCTGTTATTGGTCTATTGGTCAGTTGCATATTGCTTGCACATTATACACTAATCTCACTGCGTCACCAATTATTTTTATGTGAATAATGATAATTGAAACCAATAGCGGGGTATTGTAATTCAACGGCGTTTATTCAAAACATTCTACCAGTTTCGACGCCGAAAAGCATTGCTGTTGGTTCCAGTTAACATTATTCAAGTACTTAGTGTTCGACTGTGGTCCCACTGTACTTGATGCGTTGCCAGAGATGCACGTCTTTCTCTTGGCGAATAACAGTCTCAAATATTATGTACTCATTTTGTTGTATTTCCGTGGATAGTGTTGTAAACGTTACAGGAAACGTATTTCATTCTTTTACATTTTCACTTTTTCACTAGTACAGTTTGGATGGAAATTAGCTTCCCCATCTTATTATAAGGCATTGGGATTTTTCCTTTCATAGTTCCTTTCGTACTGCGCCATTCGTGTCGTTCTGTTTCTAGGCGTGTTGTCACAAGGAAAATAATATACTACGATCAGAACAAAAGACACTTTATTTCTGCCGAACCTTCTCTGCCTGAAACTTATTTAGAGCAAACAATATTGTCTTGCTTAAATCAGTCATTTGTTACTGAAAGGTTAAAATTTTACCTTAAGACAATAGCTTACGTGCGGTTATTTCTTCTCAGTATCTACTAGAAGTACGTGAATATTAGAGACGAGAGGCTGTATGAGATTTTCAGTCATATTTATCTCGAAACAGATCATTACCAGTCATACTTTACAATACTATAATTTTCATACGTCGTAAAATAGCGTCAAATAAGGGGCCTTTCTCCCACTCATATGTTTCCTTTCCTATTAAACTTCTTATATTCAACGCTTATCTTTCTTCTTACACATATTTTATAGTTACAAGTGGTTATAGTGGTAGCTTTGAGCACTGATGGCCCATATTATTAAATTCCTAAGTTACAACATAATACACAGTCGCAACCAATGGTGTTCTTTTACCAAAATTCCTGGAGCTGATATTCTAAACTAAGATGTTTATTATTAATTTGTTTGACCTTTTATCCAATGATGGAGGTAGCTGACTTAACAACCTCTTCATCTGAAATACGTTGCTTTTCTAGTGTCCAGATACAACGCGAATGGAAGATTACTGGAGGAGACGGGGAATTAAACCAACAAAAAGTATAACCAATGTGCTGTGAAGATCGCGATAAGTGATGCACTATAGAAAAGATTGTGACTTAAGTAGTGTGTGTGTGTGTGTGTGTGTGTGTGTGTGTGAGAGAGAGAGAGAGAGAGAGAGAGAGAGAGAGAGAGAGAGAGAGAGAATGTGTGTGAGATATTGCGAAAAATATTGTTCTTTACGTCTTTATTCTAATTTGAGACTTAAGTTTTACGTACAAACAGAAGTTATTCATTTCTTTCGTAACTCTTAGCTATAATAAGTATGTGCGTGCATTCAACTAATATTCTTTTAATTATTGTGTCATAATTTTTACGTATATCAATCTGAACTAGTTGGACAAGGAGGAGGGGGAGGAGGAGGAGATTAGTGTTAAACGTCCCCTTGACAACGAGGTTATTAGAGACGGAGCACAAGCTCGGATTAGGGAAGGATTGGGAAGGAAAGCGGCCGTGCCCTTTCGAAGAAACCATCCTGGCTCAACTAGTAGTGAATTAAGTGTCATGTGCCATACTATCCCACTGGGAATTGAGGCCATTATTATTGAAGCAATACCGTCATGGTAGCGGCATGGCCCTGTATAAAAGTTTTTTAAAAAAAGAATATTGTATTGTCTTTTCAGGTGCCTCGCGTAACAAAATGGACAACTGAAAGACAAAATGGACTCAGGACAAACTAATGTTGGATGGGAAATCGATAAACAGTACTGTCCTATCTCAACGATAAGTGAGAGACAGGCTTAAAACAAGCAATGCATCAAATTATAAAGTGGGAAGGGTTTTTACAGAGAGGTAGGGAAATATGCTGGCCTACATTTTTTATGATATAACATATCTGAGGCATTTAGCGTTTATTCTAGATGAGGAATTGAAAATCAAGCACAATTTTGATGCTGAACCTAAAATGCCTAGCACACTGGACTCGCAATCGGGAGGACGACGGTTCAATCCCGTGTCCGGCGATCCTGATTCAGGTTTTCCGTGATTTTCCTAAATCGCTCCAGGCAAATGCCAGGATGGTTCCTTCGAAAGGGCACGGCCGACTTCCTTCCGCAGTCCGATGAGATCGATGATCTCGTTGTCTTGTCTACTCCCTCAAAACAACCCAACCCTAAAATGCCATTGGAAGACAGCCTGTCAGGATTTCGTAAAAGTAATCATCAAACAATTCTTCAGCCTCTCAGAAGACCATCCCGGTGACGATCAGCAGCATTTTCAGATTTAACAAAGATCTAATTCTGTTTTACAACAATCTGAAAAGCTAATGGACAAATTTGGTTTGCATCCAAACAAATATTTAATGTCGATTTCACCAGTTCGGAAACCAATTCACGTTTTAGGACCTAAGGGCTAAAATAAAGTTGACCTGGTGGAAATTTGGGGGGGGGGGGGGGCTATCCTTACAAGAAAGAGAATGGCTTATCATCATGAAAAAGGCGGACCTGCGGAACATTATACAGATCTCCCAAAACGGATTACCAAACAGTGGACATTTTCTGAAAAGCTTGAAGCACTTAGAGAAGTTCACAAAGCCTACAGCAGATGATGCATTCCGCTTCACACTAGACAATGACGGTAGTCATGTAACCTCGACCATCTACCATTTCGGTCGCCAGCACCCTGCATATGATTTCCACACCACCATACACATCACATAAAATGCAGTTATTACTGTCTTCAACCGAAAATGTGACAGTTTCATTAAGCCAAACACTAACAAGAAGATAGCACCCTACCAAGTAACCTACACTTTCAGCCAAGTTTATATGAATATAGCAATTACTGAAGTAGGAGCACCTCGGTTTGAAAGTACAGGAATATACCCTCTAAATCCTGAGACATTTCAAGATAAGGAGTGCAACCCACACAAAGCTTGGAATCTCTTCTTACTTATGTAGAGGAAGAGTCTCCTATCAAAGGAAAATGATGCATTCCTAAGCTCAGTAACTAATGACTGACTACTATACCAAGCCAATGTAGCTGAAGAACTAGTTACTTAGTTGTTTATTCATTCATAGATCTTTTACAAAATCATATCAGGCATGTTATCTAAATTTAAAAAGGAACAAGTTTAAAAAATCTAATTTACACACAAGACAAAAAAGGAGGCACCACGTAGGAGTTATACAAATTGGTCACAAATTGATATCCACACAGGTTTCGACAAAAAATGCAAAAGTGTGAACTTTGGCGGCCGATCGGTAAATGTGTGACACTACAACGCAATTTCTCCACGGGTCCGGCAAGGATAGTAAACAGGGGACATGTCGATACCAGGACATAAAGGCTTTCCGAATATCATTCCGTGTTCTCAGTTGGACAGTAAAGATAACTTGCAGACAGACGCGTGAATAATATATGCAGATGGCAGCATTTGAGAGAGGACGCGTAGATTGGCTCAAAGTAGCCGGTCGAAGTAATCGACGAAGCTCTCAACATTTGAATAAGAGCGATGGCACTATTCAATGATGTTGGCAGGAATGAGTGAATCATGGCTGAACTCAGCGTCAAGGGGGAAGCGGTCGACCTCGAGAGACGAGACAACGTGAGAACCGAGACATCGTCAGAGAGGCACTCAGAGCTCAAGATTTAACATTATCAACGATCCGACGTGCTACTGGTGCTTCAGTGACTACAAAGACTATTAACATGCAGCTCATAGAAGGGAGACTTAGCTTACCGTGCCTCTTGCGCCGACTACAACTGACCTCTGTACACCAAAAAACCCGTTTGCAGTGGAGTCGGACACATTCGACCTGGGATCTCATTGACTGCAGTGGAACTGTCTTCAGTGATGAGCACCGACGACCAGCGAGGACGTGTCTGGAGACACCCCGAACAGCGATATGACATCAAACTGATTGTCACCCGCCCTAAGGCCCGACATCCAGAAGTGATGGTCTGGGGTGCAATTCATTTCATAGCAGGACCCATTTGGTTGTCATCCGCTGTATCCTTACAGCACAGCAGTAAGTCGACGATAGTCTACGCCCCTTCGCAGCAAGCCATCCTGGACTTAGATTTCAGTAAGATAATGTTTGCCGACACATGACGAGAGTTTGTGTTGCATGCCAAATCGTACCTTGTCCAGCAAGGTAGCCGCATCCCTTCCCAATGAAGACTCTTGGATCATTATTGGCAAGTCACTCCAACCAGCTCGGGATTTTGGCGATCTAACGCACCTGTTGGTCAGAATTGGGCACAGCAACCCCCCCCCCCCCCCCCAGGAGGACATCCAGACATCCAACAACTCTGTCAATCAATGCCAAGCCGAATAATTGCTTGCCGGAAGAGGACCAACGCGTCGTTGACTTCCTCAATTTGTAAAGGTCATTCTCTTGAATATATTGTCCAGTTCTTTAGAAATTGTAATCATTTGTTTGTCTGTGAATGCACATCACATCTACCGATTCCCTTCCCACGGATAATTCCTTTCATCCGCTCTGAAAGAAATTCTAAAAGTAAAAAGAAGCTTTTTAAAGATTGCGATGCTGCAAGAAAAGAAAGGCTATGGAAAAGGTGTTATCTGCTAATAAGAAAGCACCCAAATTTTTGGGAGCAGCAGGGTTCAGCAGTAAAAGTGAGAAAGATAAAAAAGAAGAAAAAAGTGAGAAAACTAATGTGAGAAACCAAATACAATTAAATATCCTGAGTATCGAAATAACAAGAAAAAGACATATCGCTACAGATAAACAGTTGAAACATCGCCTACAGATGACGAATAAGAAGAAAAAGACTTCTGTAATTGTAACACAGATTGTGAAGAATTTGATTTTTAAAGCATTTTGGAATTGCATAATTTTTAGAGAATGTGGAACAAATGAATTTTTATGTTAACTTTCGATGACTGTCTCCACAATTTCGTTATCAGCGGCCAAGTCCGGCTGTCGTGAAACTGACGAGGCTTCCACGTTAGTGCCCAGTGGACGGTGTCCAATTTGCTAGAGTACGTCCGATGCCATCGCAAGAGATGCCGAATGCTGGGGTGGTCCCCTTTGCCTCAATAGATCAGGGTTTTGCCGCTATCCTACGGCGCTCGGAGCGCCACCACTATCTGTTGCGGTCTTCTGTCCAAAGACCGGTTTATGCAGCTCTCCACGCTAGTTTGCTCTGTGCAAGTCTCTTCACCTCACAATACCTACTGCAACCTACATGCGTTTGAAGCTGCTTGTGTAGACAAGCATTGGTCTACCTTCACAATTTGTATTCCCCCCACTTTCTCCCATTACTAATTTAACTATTCACTGATGCCTCAGGACATGTCCCATCAATCTATCCCTTATCTTAGTCAAGTTGCGTCAGAAATTTCTTTTTCTCCTGTTCGGTTCAGTACCTCTTCATTAGCTCGCTCTACCCATCTGACCCTCAGCGTTCTTCTGTTACATCACATTTCAAAAGCTTCTATTCTCATCTTGTATGAACTGCTTATCGTCCACGTTCACTTCCATAAAAGGATACACTCCAGACAAATACTTACAGAAATTATTGAGCGTATTTTTGTTCTGACTTTGTCTTGTCAAATACTTTCAGAAATGATCTCCTAACAACACATTTGTATTAGATTTTAACAAATTTCCCTTTTCCACAAATGCTTTTCTTTCTATAGCCAGTCTGCATTTTATATCGTCTCTACATCGGCCATCATCATTCATTTTGCAGTCCAAATAGCAGAAATAATCTACTACCTATACTGTCTCATTTCCTAATTTAATTGCTTCAGCGTCACCTGATTTAATTTGACTTCATTCAGTCAACCTTGTTTTACTGTTTTTGATGTTTATCGTTTAACCTCCTTTCAAAATACTATCCATTCCGTTCAAATCCTTTTCCAGTTCTTTTGCCGTCTTTGAGAGAAATACAATGTCATCGGTAAAACTCAAAGTTTTTATTTCTTCTACTGAATCCTTTCAAGATTTCTCTTTGGTTTCCCTTACTGCTTGCTCTATGCACGGATTGAACAACACTGATGATATGTTACAACAATGCCTCACTACCTTCTCAAACACTACTTCCCTTTCATGTCCTTTGACTCTTATAACTGCAGTTTCTGTAAAAGTTGCTTATAACCTTTCGTCCTGTACTTTATCCCCGTTATTCTCAAAATTTCGAACAGTGTCGTGTCGTCAACTCAATATTGCCTCACTTTGCTACGTTCCTGGTCTTCATCGAGGTCGGCTTCTAGCAGTTTTTCCATTCTTCTGTTAATAATTTGTGTCAGTATTTTGCAAACAAGATAATTTGGTAGTATTCCCATCTGTCAGTACCTGCATTCTTTAAAATGGAATTATTACACTCTTGCTGAAGTCTGGGGTTAATTCAGCTGTCTCATTTACCTTGTACAACAGACGTAATAGTTTTGTCAACAGTGCTAAAGGAATGACGTCTACTCTACGGGCCTTGTTTCTACTTACCTCTTTCAATGCTCTGCCAATTTCTTCTTGCAGCATAGTATCTTCCGTCTCATCTTCATTTATTTTCTCTTCTGTGGGTATAATATTCTTGTGAAGCTCATTTCCGTTGTGTAGCCCTCCTATTTATTTCTTCCACCTTTCTTAGTCCCCTTCTGTGCTTAGCACTGGCTTGTCATCTAGAGTTCTTGATATCCATAAACACCTGCTTCCCTTTTATCGAAAGGTCTCTCTCATTGTCCTACAGGCAGCATCCTCCGTTTCCCTGGCCTGCATGTTTCTAAAGCTTATCATTTTTCCTTTAGTCGTTCCTACTTTGCCATTATGTATTTTCTTCCAATCTATCTTTCCCACAGATAATATGCTTCTATATGCTTATAAATTTGTCCTCTACCCATTCCTGTTGAATCATTTTGCATTTTCTGTCAATCTCATTTTTAAGATGTCTTTATTTCCTTTCGACTGCATCGTATGACACATTTTAAAATGTTCTCCTTTCGTCAGTTAAATTCAGTATGTCCGGTGTTATCCAAGGATTTCAACTAGTCCTTGTGTTTTTACCTATTTTATCTTCTACTGCCTTCACTATTTCTTCTTTCAAAGACTCACATTCGTCTCCCACTGTATTCCTTTCCCATGTTTTAGTAAAAATTGCCTAATGCTCCATCTAAAGCTCTTAACAACCTCTGAATACTTCGATCATCTCACGGTAGTTTGAATAAAACTTGTGCAAATCTGACTTTTCTCATTAAATTTGTAGCCGCTTCGTTTACAGGAGATCTGAACGGTACTTATCCACGAAAAGACATAAATATGAAAAAAATTGTGATACAAACCGAAATCGTTGCTTTCAGTACTTTGTTACAAAACATAGTTATTGTCTGTGTACAACTCGTGGAAAATAAATTTATCTGTCTATTTGCTACATGGAATTCCGCGATTTTACTCAAAATAGGTTGCACTGTAATAGCAGCAACCAACCATTTCTTCAAGATATGACCGATTTTGAGTATCCTATTTCCGTGATCATCTGCTGACGGTTTGCACTTATTGTGGATGTTTTACATGGATGGGGCAGACTTTGTTCAAACTGCGCGTTTGATTAAATGCTCTGTTTTTATACAGGTGACACAGTGAAACACGAACAGCATTGTTTTATCCATAACTGCTGCTAGCATACTTGTCTCCAAATGTGCCATAAATATTGGTAAACGAACAACTTACAAAGTTAAATCTCCACAATGAATGTAAATTACCTCAAGATGAACTGGAATGCTCTAAACTAGCCATGTTTTCCGGAAACAAAGTACTGTACTTTCAAGACATGTGAAAGTTTGTATTCATTGTATTCCAGGAGCTACATTATAGCGTTTGCAAAGGTTTACGAATGGTGGCAGCACACTCAAGCTTACAGTCATGCCCGAAGCTCGACTTGAATTCTGGAATCCCCTATTAAGCGGCAGCGATGTTGTCCCAAGATCATGGAACCAGGTGCTTTAACTTATACGAATGCCACTATCTTTTTCCGTTGCGTTTCTTTTGAGAAACTGTCAAACATTCACAAAATCTATCTTAATTTCGAATTACATATTTTAGTGATCTACAAAGATCCATAGATTCATGCAAAATAGCGATATTCTCAGCTACTATATCCATTGTCCGGTTGGTAACACCTCTTGTATCTTGCATACTTCGTCATCCTGAAGTGTCAGCACTAGATATGTCCTTACCTATTGTCCCAGATTTATTAACTTACTGGTAATCTTCTAATAATTTCCGGGTATGCAGCCGGATCCCGTCGACATTCTGCCACGATATTTCGGCCCAGAGACGTCCGGCCATCATCAGGTGAGTACACAAAGATACACTCGTCTGCGGCAACCGTCAAAATCGGCAGTAGCAGAGCACTGTATTTCCTTGGGACATGCAATGGAATACAATGTAACAAAAATTTTATCCCCGGTTTCCGGTTTTTGGGATTCCGTAATCAAGGAATCAGTGGAAATACGTCTTGCCAATAATCTTATAAATCGTGACAACGGCTTTCAGCTGGATAAAAATTGGAATCCTGTTATTAAAATTATACAATCACAGCGGAATCGACAGTGTCATTCGATACTCAATGACTAGATGAACCTTTATTTCCACCACCGAGGGCAGCACGTACAACTCGGCTATGATGCGCATGTCAACACCTGACGCATGCGCTGTAGGATGCCAGTACATTTCACATGCGCGAGATTCGGCATAAATACCGCGACTGCACCTGGGCTCTTCAGTAGTTGTGTACTCACCTGATGATGGCCGGACGTCTCTGGGCCGAAATATCGTGGCAGAATGTCGACGGGATCCGGCTGCATACCCGGAAATTATTAGAAGAAGAAATACGCCGGGAAAATTTCAGAAGTTACTGGTAATCTATTCTTTGTTTTGAAACAAGACGCCTGATAGTGGCTTTTCAAAGTATCAGTATTTACATTATTTGACATTTATTATCTAAAGCTTTACTGTACCACTTCTTCATAGACTCTGCTGTGGCAACTGCGATGCCACTATTCGAATGTATTGTAATATTTTTAGACCATGCGGCATCGGACGTCTGGAAAGCGGCTATCGCGTGTAATAAGCCTGAATAGCTTTGCTATGTAGTTCAGACTATTCCACGGAATTTCTGAATAAATATTGGCGATGGCGTACAAGAAATCGAATGTTTGATGAATTCTGATTTTCATTAACAAAAATAACTTCTTTGAAGTGACTGAACAGAATGCACTGACTGGTGTACGTTAATCACGCCTAACAGGCGAACAACATTTACCGTAAGACAATATACACACACACATGATAAACACTTGAACTTGCCGTAAGTTAGATTGATCTACACCAACTGTCAGTAATGATTTTAATGTTACTGAATTTGCATTGTACTGAAGGTACAATGACTACTGTGGTGGCAATAAATTCTTTAATTGAACAAGCAATGGACACTATAGAACTGATGGTTATTAGAGATGTTAAAAAACATTACTTTAAAATCATTTTGTTCTAATGAAATTGAATAAGTTTTTACGTTGATTATGTACTGAAAAGCCATCACATCGAGTTGAACTGTAATTAATGTGGCACAGTACCTGGCGTCTTCTGCCAGGTGTATAATCCGGCGTTTGTTGGAAATTTTCGGCGTTAACTCCGATTATATCCTCTTGTTGCATTAATACGCCGATACTCACGTAATATAGCCTTTTTACTTGTATTGCTGCACACACAGTGATGAATTTGGGATAATAAAGAACTATTTTCTGTAAATAATTTATGACACTCGTGGAATGCTCTTTGAATCAAAAACTTATTATTTCACTCAGACATTCCACTGTAGAGAACTTGACTTGATAAATACATAAACTGGTTCGCTACGGATAAATGTACTTGTTATGGCGGCGGTATAAAATGCACTGTTCATAAAAACACTGTCGTACGATAACTACTTGATCGTTGCTTGTGCTGGCGTTAGTTCATCAATGGATCTCATATGGTAGTAAGATCACATTGCAACATTAGCTGCAGACACTGGTCACTTCATACCTTGCTGCTGGTCGCTGCAGTCCGTCGTAAATTACGCAGATTTCCACAAGGCGTGCCATGTTCTTTTTGATCGGGAACAGTAACTATATTGCTCACAAGCCGTCTCCGTCAAAATGTTGCATCCTGCAAGCCTTATTGTCCATTGGACTTGCTGACACACCATAAATCCAGTTCGTGTTTGTTGTAAGCTCACTTTTAACTGTCTATAAGCAACGTTACCGTTCCGTACTAAACCCGTCACTTTCGCGCTGCGTAATCTCTGTTCTGCATCCGAACAGTTCCAGAACACCTCTCTCTCTCTACTGCCAAAATCACGCGCCAACCTGCATTGTCCGCGTTCTTGGGGATTTCCCACACATTTAAACACTAATTACACTAATTTACTCTATGCCAAGTTCTCTATTTACCAATGGACATACCATAACATTACCATAACATTACCATATATATATATATATATATATATATATATATATATATATATATATATATAATATTAAAGTAATATTTTTACTATACGTAGTAATATTATCCTAATTTAATGCTTCTTTATTTCGTCGTCTGAGCGCAGCACTATTCAGATATTCTTACGCGTAGCGCTATTTCATTTGGCTGCCTCCAAGCGGAAGCACCTGTGCTTTTGTTTTTGCAACTATCCAACAGATGGCATGAACGTTCACTTATTCAACTGCTGCGCCTTGGCTATGCTTCGTTGTGGCATTACTCAACACAGGTGATTATATAACTATACCAGTGGTCCAACAGTATTTCGAAAGTTGCAGTGTATACGTCGAAGGACGCTGAAACTTCGTAGATATGTTCATGAAACGGTGCGCTCATGGAGTATGCTGAAAAAAAAATAGTTACATTTTATGCCACCATGTGAAAATATGGCTCCGTAAGCAGTCAGAATTTGATGTTGGAGCAGGAAAAAGGAGGAGGGGGGACGATCAAACTCATGATAAAGGTAGTTCTGGCATGGTTATTAGGATATGATCACAAGTTGCAGCATACAGTATGTTCAGTATGGTCTCTCGACACAGCAACTTGTTGCATCCGTAACACGATATGGTCGACAGTTGCTTGTAGCATATCTGGTGCAATCAGAGCAGTATATCGTCGTACTATATTCTTCAGATCAGGAAGAGTCCGGATACATCCCTGACAGGTATGATCTTTCACATATCTCCACAACCAGAAGTCACTTGGATTTAGGTCGGGGGATGTGGAAGGATACGCGTCTTGAAATGCCTAGAGATGATGCGATCACTACTAGAGATTTCTCGAAGCAAATCCTTCACTTGGCAAGCGACAGGTGATGTCGCCCCATCTTTTAAGAAAATGATGATATGGACACAGCTGCGTCCTTGCAAAGCTCGAGTCTCGTGTTGCACATGGAGGTCCTTATGTTGTTCAGATGTCACTGCGCTCCTAACAGGTCCGCGAGGTGTCCTTTCCTCGAAGACAAGCGGATCGAGAATGAAGGAGCTTGTGAAACCGCATGGCATTTTTGGCCGGGAGTCCACAACCAGGGAAGTTCGACCGCCGGGTTGAAAGTCTTATTTCAGGTGACGCCACATAGGGCGACTTGCGAGGCGGTATGATTAAATGATGATGAGGGCAACACAACACCCATTCCATGGGTGGAGAAAATCTCCAACCTGCCCGCAATCGAACGCGGGCCCGCTGCTTGGTAGCAAACACGTTACGCAGGCGGACTGTGAAACCACATGACGCAGTCACAGAAGCTGTGCGCAGATGATGTTCGTGCACAAGATGTGGTGAAGTAGAATCCCATACGCGACAGTTCTGCGCATGCGCAGCACCATGCACAGTAATATTTGCCTCGTCCGTCCACACAATATTCCCCAGCCTTCATCCCCACGCATGCCAAGAGACGAAGGGAACGATAACGGCGTTGTATCCTGTCTTAGGGTTTCATTTGGTGCAAATTCTGAATCTTATAGGGATACCAGTGTAGAATGCGCCCCAAAATCTTTTGAACTCATGACCAGCGGAGAGACTATTCCGTGATATACTCGTAGCTCGAGAAATGGCTGCGGAATTTGAGGCATCTGCTGTATGGCCGGCTATAGCTTCAGCAACTGCATCAACTGCCATGTGAATGGGCCGCCTCCCTCTCCTCGCTGCACCACCTAATTCACGTACTTCTTCAATATATTGATTAACATAGCGCCTCTTCGCAGCTGTTTCTATCGGCGATATTGCCGCAATGTCGCACTGCTATTGCTGAAGTTCTCATGAAACAAATTTACCAGCGCGGTCTTTCTGCTCAATAGTCATTGCGTTTCCTACGGAAAACTTCAATCTTCTTACCCTTTACGCCAACAGTCATTTCACAAAAGAAGTCAACAGTCGTCGCCAAGCGACAAACAGCACACTGACATCAAAACAGGAAACATTTCACATTCTGACTGCTTACATCACTGTATGTTCCATTGGTGGCAGAAAGTGGAACTATTATTTTTTTCAGCATACTCCTCGAGCGCATCGATTAATGAACATGCCTACGATGTTTGTGAGGCCTGCGATGTATACAGCCCGCACTGCAGCACTTGGAACAGCGGCAGTTTAGTTATGGCCACCCGTTATTTAAACATTCGTGACCAACAGCGCAAAGTTTATGCCCTCGGAAAAAATCACGTTCTCTTATTTGTTTGTTTGTTTGTGACTTCGGAAAAAGACACAGACTCTCTTGCTTGTAATCATCCCAGTAGCTGCCATCATGGTTAAAGTGGCGCAATTGTGCTCTTCCTTCATCTAGCCGTTTCAAATGCTGACTCCGGAAGAAGCATTTGTTATTAGAATTTGGTCACCAATGACAAAGGGTGTGGAGTTGTAAGTCCATAACTCCAAGGTCATAGACAACGATCACTGTTAATTCTTAACCTACTCGTGATGCTGTGAAGCAAAATACGCTGTTAACACTAATCGTCCAACAGGCAAGGCCGACTATCCCCTCCCCTCCGAATTCCTTTCAACAAGGTATATGCATACACTGCATACTACACTCTTTCCTTCGCAACGAAACACATCTATAGGCACACTGCATATGCACTACGTGATCAAAAGTATCCGGGCACCTGGCTGGAAATGACATACAAGTTCGTGGCGCCCTCCATCGGTAGCGCCGGAAGTCAGTATGGTGTTGGCCCACCCTTAGCTTTGATGACAGCTTCCACTCTCGCAGGCATACGTTCAATCATGTGGTGGAAGGTTCCTTGGGTAATGGCAGCCCATTCTTCACGGAGTGCTGCACTGAGAAGAGGTATCGATGTCGGTCGGTGAGGCCTGGAACGAAGTCGGCGTTCCAAAACATCCCGAAGGTGTTCTATAGGATTCAGGTCAGGACTCAGTGCAGGCCAGTCCATTACAGGGATGTTATCGTCGTGTAACCACTCCGCCACAGGCCGTGCGATATGAACAGGTGCTCGATCGTGTTGAAAGATGCAATCTTCATCCCCGAATTAATCTTCAACAGTGCGGGAAGCAAGAAGGTGCTTAAAACATCAATATAGGCCTGTGCTGTGATAGGACACGCAAAACAACGAGGGGTGCGAGCCCACTCCATGAAAAACACGACCACACCACAGCAACACCACCTCCGAATTTTACTGTTGGCACTACACACGCTGGCATTCACCATACCCACACCCTGCCATCGGATCGCCACATTGTGTACCGTGATTCGTTACTCCACACAACGTTTTTCCAGCGTTCAGTCGTCCAATGTTTACGCTCCTTACACCATGCGAAGCGTCGTTTGGCATTTACCGGCGCGATGTGTGGCTTATGAGCAGCCGCTCGACCATGAAATCCAAGTTTTCTCACCTTCCGCCTAACTGTCATAGTACTTCCAGTGGATCCTGATGCACTTTGGAATTCCTGTATGATGTTCTGGGTAGATGTCTGCCTATTACACATTGCGACGCTCTTCAACTGTCGACGGTCTCTGTCAGTCAACAGACGAGGTCGGCCTGTACGCTTTTGTGCTGTACGTGTCCCTGCACGTCTCCACTTCACTATCACATCGGAAACAGCGGACCCAGGAATGAGTGTGGAAATCTCGCGTACAGACGTATGAACGAAGTGACACCCAATCACCTGACCACGTTCGAAGCCCATTAGTCCCGCTGAGCTCCCCATTCTGCTCTCTCACGATGTCTAATGACTACTGAAGTCACTGATGTGGAGTACCTTACAGTAGGTGGCAGCACAATGCACCTAATATGAAAAAGTATGTTTTTGAGGGTGTCCGGATACTTTTTATCACATAGTGTACTTGTCTTAGTTAATTGCATCGAGATAAAACATAATTGATAAAAATATCATAAAATGTGTCAGACACTAGCGAGTGCGAAAAGTTTTTAGCACTGTGGCTCTAAATAATTTCAGGGAGTCTTGCTCAAAAATCAAATGGCTCCAAGCACTATGGGACTTAACATCTGAGGTCATCACTCCCCTAGAACTTAGAACTACTTAAACCTAGCTAACCTAAGGACATCACCCACATCCATGCCTGAGGCAGGATTCGAACCTGCAACCGTAGCAACACCACGGTTCCGGACTGAAGTACCTAGGCTGCTCGGCCACATCGGCCGGCGACTCTTGCTCACTAATGTCAGATTTCATCCTCCATTACTGTATGAGTGATGCCACAGACAAGCTAATTCTTAAGAGAGACGTCTAGATACTGAAATGTAAACATTTTACGTATTAGAATATAAATAACTAGACTTTTCTTCGTCCTTAGTATGATTCCAAAGCTCCCTGGTGCTAAACAAAATACCGTCTAGAGAAAATACAAAAAATTAATTTAATCTTCTTATCCACCAGTGTCGCTACAAGTACTAAACTTAACTGCAAAGATTTGAACAAAACGAGACTTGAAATAGCTGCTGTAAACATAATAATAACCTCGCTCGTCCGTAATTGGTGTGCGCGTTTATACTGGTGCGACAGCCCACTGGAAGGCATCTTCGTGTCATCAAGCCAGCTCACAATACGCTGAGGTGAAAAGTAAACGCGAAGCATAATGTCAGCTACCCTCTTACATAAATAGAGCTCAAGTATTCAATGAAACCTGTCTGCCTGCCTCTTATCTTCTATTTATACTTATTTTAATATTGTTTAGATCGGAAACTTTTACGGTAATCTGCAATGTCACAAATACACTACGCCTAATACTTGTTCAATATCTCGTAACATTTCTTTTGTTTTAGTTTAAGTACACTGCAAAACACGATTAATTTTTCGGAAGCCCGTAACTGTGTGCCACTGTTTGACTCAAAGATCCTTCAACCATTCTCTGTAATGGTGCAAAAGCGTGGCACCCTGGCTCGTCATATTCAGCCTTGGCGATGCTTCAAAAAGGAAGGTGTCGACACGTGCGAAAAAAGGCCAGCGATCAGAAGTTCATGTGGCGTGCGAAGGTGGGTTAATGATGTCACACTGGTACAAAATGTCACCACAATTCCGCCCAACGCCAGCGTGGGCGTGTCACACGATGGGAAGGTCGCCACGTCCCCTCTTACCACGTTTTGTCCCTTCTTTCGACGCCTCTGTGATGAACATCAGAACCGCGACGCCCAGTGTTGAAATCACACGGTTTTCTTACGGGTGCCAAAGAAAACATTTCAGACACACCGCCTCTCAGAATAGACACAAAAATGCGACAGAAGGGGGCATAAAGGTCATCAGTGAAATAGCCATTCCCTTGCAACGTTGATTTCCACAGATTTTGTGGTCGAAAAGGTAGTTCGCAGTGCGACGAGCAACGGGATGATGTTCTTGACGACGTTCGACGCTGTTGATTCTCTTTCCCCTTCCCCCTCCCCCATTCCCCCCCCCCCCCCCCATGCCACCACGTCCGGGACAATTCAGCCCTTCTTTAAGGACATCGTGGGGCCGCAACCGCATTTAACGCGCTCTGACCCGTTTGGAGTGTATTGCGACCGTAGTAATTTTTGTTGTGACGTACAGGGAGGAACCACTAGAGACCGTTCAAGATTATTCGATGGAATTTGAACATTATTCAAACCAGCAAAGTGTTTATTTTCTTCATATGTTTGGCCATATTGTCGTTGTTACTTTACGATTCCTGAGGGTATTTTCGTTCCGTCGATTTAACTACAAGAAAAAACGTGTTTTTCTCACCAGATGCGTTTTGCTTTGTTGTGGTTAAGCATCATCGGTGGTCTGTAATCAAAGATATTTACAATTTGACTTGTTTTTAAGGTCGAAAAACGCTTTGTTAACAATGTGTTGATTTTTACTTACGGTTATTTCTGCTTGGTTTCTCGCCTACATCAGGAAATGCCGTCTTCTAACATGTCGTTGGTGTTTTTCTTTATTAGACATTGACACTTGTAGTCTAATTTTTCGCTGCTCTGCAGAACTATGAATTTCTTACGTTTTACATAGCACACTTTTTCGTACGCCACTATTTACCGTTTATTTTTAAACTTCTAAGTGTCTATTGTGTTTTGTAGTGTTGCAACACTACAAAACACATTACACACTTTTAAGTGCGTTTCTGAGCGGCGGAGTGTCCGAAATGTTTTCCTCGACCACCCATAAGAGAACCCCGTGACTTCAGCGCTGGGAGAAACTGATCTGACCTCCACCGCAGAGGCGTCGAAGGAAGGGATGAAATGTGGATAAGAGGGGTGTACGGCGACCTTCCCATCCTGCAACGCGTCCGCACTGGCGTGGGTAGAACTATGGTGAAATTTTGGTGCCAGTGTGACATGATTAACCCAACTTACACCTCACATGAACTGAGCTCTGGCCTTTATTTAGCATGTGCCGACACCTTCTTGTCTGAAGGCTCGCTGAGCCGGGTGAGACGTCGTAGGGCGCCACGCAAGGTTGAAGGCACGTTTGAGCCAAATATCGAATGTCTCCATTGCAATGGGAGACAATTACGGGATTTCAAAAAGTGACCCTTCAACTGTGTTGCGCAGTGTAGTAACAGACGGCATAATAGATGTACTTGGTTGTGAGTATCCACATCTGCGCCTCCATCTACATCTACATGACTACACTGCGATTGGCACGTAAGTGCTTGGCAACGGGTTCATAGAGCCAACCACTTTCAGGCTATTTACGACCGATCCACTCTCGGAAACGACATGGGAAAATTGGACACCTAAATCTTTCTGTGCGACTTCTCATTTCTCTTATTTTATTACCATGCTCATTTCTCCCAATGAAGGTAGGAATCAACAAAATATTTTCACACTCAGAAGAGAAAGTTAGCTACTGGAATTTCGTGAAAAGATATCTCTTAATGATTGCCACCCCAACTCGTGTGTCATATTCGTAACACTCTCTTGCCCATTTCTCGATAGTAAAAAAGAGCTGTCCTCCTTTGAACTTTTTCGATATTCTCCATCCATCTTGTAACCATTCCATACCGCGCAGTAGTATTCCAGAGAGGACGGGCGAGCGTAGTGTAGGCAGTCTCTTGAGCAGATGTGCTGCATCTTCCAAGGGTTCTGCCAAAAAATACTGTCTTTGGTTCGACTTCCTCAGAACAATTACTATGTTATTGTTTCACTTTAAGTTGTACGTAATTGTAATCTCTACGTATTTAGCTGAATCGACATCCCCTAAATTTGTGTGACTATCGTTTAAGAGAAATTAAACTTTTTTTTTTTATATTCATATGGAGGAGCTCACACTTCTTACTTTTCGCACCATGAAGAAAGCGTGTCTAAATCATTTTGCAATTCATTTTGATCTTCTGATGACTTTACTGGAGGGTAAATGACAGCATCATCTGCAGACAATATAAGAGGGTTGCTCTGATTGTCTCCTTATTCTTTTATATAGATTACGGACAGCGGAGGGCTTATAACACTTCCTTGGGGAGTCCCAAATACCACTTGTGTTTCACTCGTTGACATTGCGTAAATTACTACGAACCGTAGCTCTTCTGCCAAGAAATCCTGAATCCAGTTGTACAACTGAGACGATTCTCCATAGGTGCGCAATTTGATTTGAAGCCGGTTATTAGGAACAGTCTCAACAATCTTTTGGAAACGTAGAAATATGGACTCGTCTTGAGATCAGCTGCCGATATCATAATTAGTTCGTGTAAAGAACGATATTTTTCTGAATTCGTGTTGGTTATGTGTCAACGGATCGTTTTCTTAGAGGTATTTTAAGATTTTGTAAAACGGTAAATGTTCCAAAACCCCCTTCAAATAGATGTCAGGTGTGTGTGTGTGTGTGTGTGTGTGTGTGTGTGTGTGTGTGTGTGTGTGTGTGTGTGTGTGCGGGTGGGTGGGTGGTTGGTCCGCTTCTCCTCCTAACCACTGGAGCGATTTCAGCCAAACCTGCTACAGATATCCTTTACTGTCAGTCAACAGTCGCTGTGAGTGAGAACCACCCACCTGTCATAGTTCTGAAAATATGATATAATCAACGAGATATATGTAAAACTGCCGCATCATGTATGATGTTTAAATGCATTACTTCTATGCGACTAACTGTATTCGCCACAAAATTCGCAGATGTCATAAACACAGAGATGCGTGAAAAATTGTCGCATCTGTATGAAGTTTTAACATATTTATTCTTGACTAATAAGGCACTCGTAGGAGTCGAGTCAAATTAAGTAAATCCCTGATAGCTGGCAGCACTTTTGACAGCTTTCAGCTGCGACGAGGAAACGTCTGTAGACGAAAACAGTACCTGTCTATACAGCTATGAAAAGGCGTTGTCGTAGAGACGTTTACAAAATCACATTTTAGACACGCGAAGCATCTGTGCCCAGATTACGTTTCTTAATATTGATACTGATGCATTTGTATATTATGCACATTTATTTGTAAGGCTGTTTCAGAATTTCAAAGGTGTTTTCACGAAAACGTGGAAACGAAATTTTTTCGATACTTCACTGCAAACACAGTTAATTTTTATGTTAGTTACTAATACAAAATTGACAAAATGAATATGCGTGTAGTGCCGAGCGTTTCAGCTGGTAAATATACTAATTGTTATCACCGAATCTCTTTGTGCAATAGAACCGACATGAAAATGTATGCCTATTTTTAAAACTCTGGCGAGACAACGTAAGCTGCTTAGTAAAAAATAAAGCTACTCCGTTTTCTGAGAAAAGTCAGATATTGATAGTATCACTGATGTTTGGTCTACATAACATTTAATACCTAAATGGAAATCTGCTGATTAAAAAAGTTGTGGAAGTACATCTTATTAACACACAATGATGACAGGTACAAAATAAAATTATTTTAAGTTATTGAGGGAGAAAAGTAAAGAAAGATCAAACGCACTAATTTATTTTTAAACTATATTACGGTATGATATACAGTGGCTTACATAGGATGGTGCGGAAGTTATTCTTGGGAATACACACCTTCCTAGGCATACCGGACAACAAATTAGTCAACTTCAGGAGACATCACGCTAATGTCGTGTGACACCGCCTCTAGACTTGACAACTGTTCGGCTAGGGAGACAGTGCACGTTTCTTCAGGTACGCCAGTTCCAGCTGATGGCACACTTTTGCTTATCGAATCCCACAGAGCTACCAGATTGCGAGGGTGTTGATAGCAACGTTACACCCGCTGTTCCAAATAGTTCCGGGGTTAAGATAGGTGGACTTAGCGGGTCAGACGAGGTGCAATGGGATGCCTTAGTGTTTGCATGCGTCCGCCCCGATAGCTGAGTGGTCAGCGTCACGGATTGCCGTCCTAAGGGCCCGGGTTCGATGCCGGCGCGCAGGTTGCCCAATGTGGCGTCGAATGTAGTAAGACCTGCATCAAGGCGGCCGGAACTGCCCCGCAAGGGGCCACCCGGCCAATGGCGCCAAACTCTCATTTCCATTTCCGTGTGAAATTGGCTGTTGTCCTCTTTCAGTCAGAACACTCATAGTGAAGATAGGCGGCACTTGGCCATTGAGAATGTTGAAATAAACAGAGAGATTCATGTTCACGGCAGCCTGAATTAAAGTCGAAAGTGGCACGCACACTCCTCTTCGCTTACTTGAGAGACAGAGGGTCACGTGATCAGGTCCACAACGTATCAGTCCCAAGCGACTAGTGTGCTCTTTTAACGGGATGATTAATAAAGCGTGGTAACCTTATGTGTGTGTCACACTCCATTAAAAAGTCCACGTATTGTCCTCACCATTGAGTTTCGATGTAATGAAAGAACAGACTAGACGGAGCAAATGTGAAACGGGCAGATATATAGCCTTGATTCGACACGCAGAAAGCAGAGAAACCAGTGCCTTGTGGCACCGCCGTGGGAGACAATTACTGTTAGACGTCGCGACAATGGGGAACAGACCTTGGGCGTATCTGTGTGTGTGTGTGTGTGTGTGTGTGTGTGTGTGTGTGTGTGTGTGCGAGGCCTCGAAATTTCGACACGTCGACCATTCCGGTCGACAATGCACCGAGGTGCGTGTTGCAAGCCATAGGAAGGCCCTCTCAGTAGGCGAAAGTTCCGGCGAACTCTTAAACAGAAAAAAGTTGTGTCGGTGCAACGACAACTAGCCAAAGTTGCAAATTTTACTTTCTTTAATCACTCGATGACTAGTGTTGCGCCGGGACCCATTTTCAAATCATCTTAACATAGCCAAAAATGGTATTTCCGAAAATGTTGAAACTATGCCAAAAATTTGCAAATGAACAGTTACAGCGCATGCATATGACAGAGAAGTTTGCAACTTTGGCTGGTTTTTCGTTGTACTGACTAGCAGAAGTTGCTGTTCCACAATTATTCCATTATGCTGAAAGTTCGTAAAACTATGCTGGTCGGTTGGTGTTGCTCACATGTCTCGTGTCATACTCTGTGACACTGTCCTGTTGATGCAGGTTCCTTTGCAGATCCCAGAAGTAACAGCTGTCGGGATCAAGAACGTCAGCGAACCAAAATGGAGTGGAAACAAATAAACTGTTTGACGTCCTGTCGGCTTTGTTGTCATTAGAGCCGAAGGACACCCAACTGGACAAGGGTATTTCAGAAGAAACAGCCGAGACTTTTATGAAACTGCCCCGTCTTTAACATTGTTCAACCTCTTTTCGCACACAATGGGATCTTTTGTCTGCGAAGTGTAACTGTTACAAGTAACTGACTGTCGCGAGTGCGTGTGGAGTTTTAGTGTTGCGACTGTGTTGTTGATGGCTGTGCGTGAGAGAAAGAAAGAGGGTTGAAACATCGCTCCGGCACAAATACTACTCCTGACGAGTAGCATCAAGGAGCCGCCGAGAATAAGACATCCACCAGACGCTCGATCCACCATCGAAAGTTTCTTATGGTCACATTCCATCAGTTATTGTGGAGAGATTTGGACATTAATCCAGGACGTTGGCATAAAGTTTAATGGTCAAAAACGTGACGTCTTTACCTCGCATTCCCTCTCTAGATAGATAATGGCAATTAAAATTTGTTCATTAGCTTGGCCGTTTCACCTGCAGTTGCTTAAGTAAACTACGTGAAACCCAAATCACAAAGACCACAGATGGATTTGAGACTAGTTCCAATATCTCGCCGACAGGAGTAGCCGAGCGGTTCTAGGCGCTACAGTCTGGAACCGCGCGACCGCTACGGTCGCAGGTTCGAATCCTGCCTCGGGCATGGATGTGTGTGATGTCCTTAGGTTACTTAGGTTTAAGTAGTTCTAAGTTCTAGGGGACTGATGACCTCAGAAGTTAAGTCCCATAATACTCAGAGCCATTTGAACCATTTATGAACCAATATCGTCGCGCGGAATTAGCCGAGCGGTCTAAGGCGCTGCAGTCATAGACTGTGCGGCTGGTGCCGGCGGAGGATCGCGTCCTCCCTCGGGCATGGGTGTGTGTGTGTGTTTGTCCTTAGGATAATTTAGGTTAAGTAGTGTGTAAGGTTAGGGACTGATGGCCTTAGCAGTTAAGACCCATAAGATTTCACACACATTTGAACATTTTGAACCAATATCTCAACCACTGCCCCATGCCGTTTCGTCGGAGGTGAAACTAAAATGCGGAAACTATTCGAACGAGAGTGGGATATAATGACACATCGTACTCTGTGGGTGACAGATGGACTGGTGCAGAAACTGCAGCACGCTCTGCACCTAGCGACAGGGTTCGTGTTGGCGTAACTCAAGCACGCAGTAGCCACCTACGCTGGAGAGCGACTGCACAAGCCTCAAGTCGATGATTTCATCGTTTCCCGGTTACTGTATTTCGGTACATGTCACACCACCCTCGTTCTGCCAAACGTAACTATCTCCAACGTAATTGAACTCCAGTTACCCCTCAAATAACGTCGAACGCCTCGCATTCTTGCCATGCTCTCCAGACTTTCAACGAGTGATTGACTACAAGGTATGACAAAGCCCGGCCCACTTAAATACTAAACGATTAGGTCGTTCCCTTATACAGTAATGTATGTCACGTAACTGGCACCAATAAAGTCTCTAATTAACACGACATCCGCGCTGGTCGACTCAGAGGATGCATCGGACACGGTGGGGAGATGCCAAGTGCCTCTGTCAAATTCAGTCACAAAGCCTATACATCTCATAAAAATCGCAAGAAGTAAAATAACCTGAGAATGCGGGTCATACGTATAAAGTAAATCTGTATCGTCATCTGAGGAGGTCTTTTGCTCTTTTGAACAATGCTGACAAAATGATTTGAAAAGGCGATCAGCATTTCACACCCCATATGGTTTTTTCTTCACGTTCACCTATTTGTACAGCTTAAAACGTAACGTGATAGCTTGTGAGTCAGTGGATGAACGACTGTTGGTGTGGTACACGAGCCATCCTGAATGTCCTCGATGGTTCAGTCAGGTAGAGTGTCTGCCATGTAAGCAGGAGATCCCAGGTTTGAGTCCCGATCGGAGCGCACATTTTCAACTGTCCCCGTTGATATTTATCAACGCTTGTAAGCAGCTACAAAGGTCTGGCTTTCACTGTAATTTCATCCTGAGTGTGGTTTTAGGCGCCTTTCCAGTTTGTATTGGCAAGTGGTGGGCTGGTCCCAATCTCTATCTCAGAAAATGGGATATACAAACAGACAAAATACGACAACACATTTTCAGTTTTTGTAGTCCTGTCATTCTCAGCTGTGTATAATATTACGGGGTGTTGATAATTTTTACTTTTGGACCGTCTAATTACAACTGGATGAAACACAATTTTCGAATCATTCTTCTTTATTCTTTGCAAGGCATCTTCAGTGGACTGGAATATGTATATATTTCTATTTATACTATTTAGTTTACATTTTGGGAAGATGTATATGTGTTTCGCAAAGGATAAAGGCGAAATGTGTATGGCACGAAAATTGAATTTCATTCATTTCTAGTTAGACGGTACAAAAGTAAAAATGATCAGCATACTGTAACACGACAAATTGTTTACAGATTCATAGACAGGTGCCGAGCACGACTTCTCCCTTAAGTTAACTGACGACTGTGGCGAATGGAAGGGCCTCCAGTCACGAAGTTAAAAATAAGAAAAATTTGGCAAATCGTGAATAAAGAGAACCTCGTACGATGGAATAAACTCTATGAATGAGACAGAGAGAGAGAGAGAGAGAGAGAGAGAGAGAGAGAGAGAGAGAGAGAGAGAGAGAGACTGTTTGTCTTTTATTTTAATTCGTGACGTACATAAAAATATTCAACGATCTTGGAGCAGTGGCAACACACCGAAGCTAAGCGCTGTCGGGCTTGGCTAGCACTTAAATGGATGGCCATCCGGGTCTGTCGAGCAGTATTAGCAAGCGGTGTGCACTCAGCACATGTGAGACTAATTGAGGAGGTACTTGACTGAGAAGTAGCAGCGCCGACCACATAAGCTGGCAACAGCCTGTCGAGCGGCGAGCCTAACAGCTGAGGATGACACGGTGTTCGGTCGGTACCGTTGGGCCTTCCAAGAGCTGTTCGGGCGGCGTTTAGTTTAGTACATAAAAAAATGAGTAAACAAAATAGCATTGTAGTTGAGCTGAAAAATCGACCGTTGCTTTTGTTCTGGTCATTTAAGAACAGTCTGAACCTAGCGATGTAAAAGAGTCTCAGTCTACCACACCTCGAAATAACAATATTAGCAGTAGTAGTAGTAGCAGTTGCTTTTGTTGTAGAAATGTAGAAGAGGAAGAAGAAGAAGAAGAAAGAGATGGTAGTGAATTTTCGACAGCTGTTTGTGAGCACCACTTGTTTACAGTGAGAAAACATCTCGAGGGCTAGTGCTAAACGGACTGTTCTACAACTGCCTTGAGCTACTTCTACTGTGGGCAATACACACCTAATAGGCGCTGGCATGTTTCGGACCAACTGGAGATATACAAGCACGATCTCTTCAGATATAAGTAACAGGAAATAGCGGCCACGAGGACGTAGCTGCTAAGATGGTTATCAAAGCTGTGACATCATTATCAGAACAGGAAGTTTGGTAGAATGCCTTTTTAAGTGTGTTAAATACATCTTTCATTTGAACGTGAACCTGTAGGTCTTACGCTACGGCTTAACTTACCTTTTTCTGACTTTTTTGTGTATAAATACCTGATTCCTTTTCTTATATGTTTGATTATTATTTATTCTGTTATTAAAAATAACAAGGAGTGTCGCTGTTAAAAGAAGTAAAGGGTTTTAACCATCGCTTATCTTCTTTGGCTACTTATCGGCTCACACCTCCTTCAGAAAAAAAAAATGGTTTAAATGGCTCTGAGCACTATGGGACTTAACTTCTGAGGTCATCAGTCCCCGAGAACTTAGAACTACTTAAACCTAACTAACCTAAGGACATCACACACATCCATGCCCAAGGCAGGATTCGAACCTGCGACCGTAGCGGTCGCGCGGTTCCAGACTGTAGCGCCTAGAACCGCTCGGCCACTCCGGCCGGCCCTCCTTCAGAACCAACAGTGAGTTCCAGAGGTAACACATGGTTTAATTACTGTTCTGAATTTCTCTTTCTTTCAGATTTCATTGCGACATTGTTGTGTAAGGTAGTTCGTAACATGCTGAAATTCAGTGTTCCTTTAGCAGTAAATTGCAAAGTTACATTAATGCTATTGGATCTAACTTATTTTCTACTGACAATAAAATACGTCTGTGCAAAATAATGTGAGCAGTCAGTGAACTACGAAAACAAATATTTCGTTTTGTAACAAATCAGTACAACCAAACACAAAAGTGCACTTTCCAAGCTTACTGGGAAGAATACTTCTTTGCTTCCAACAGCAGTTGTAACATCGAATGTAAAATCGCAATGTTGCTTTTATTGATACCAGAATATCTTTGTGAAAATTACAGAATCCGACATGAAGTCAGTGTTTGGAGAAGTATACAGACGAATCTCTCACCAGTGCGTCAAATTTTGGAAAATGTTGCTGACGTGAGTGTTACGTTGAAGTAATGAAAATCATTATAGATTAAGTAAAAAAATAAAAGATCTGGATTCCTTTGGGTCATTTTACTGCACATATCATTGTTGAACCATTAGATCCTTCGGAAAACGAACCAATAAACGCATTTCTTCCTCCAACAGCGTGTCTGGAGCTAATGGGATAATGTTCGATCTGAAGCATTTTCTTGGGCGGGTTGCATACATTCAAGGGCAAAAATACATTCGGGGGAAAATTATCCCTCTCCCCTCCCTTTAATCTATTGTTATGCTAATTGATTTATGACCCTATGAGGGTTGATTTATGATCACCTTGAGATAATCCATCCTTCTGAGAAACCACCACACCTCCCCCTCCTCTTGCCCCAACCCTCTGGAAATTCTCCAACTCTCCCCCCTTTACCAATGCAAGTACACTTCTGATATAAAATTAATTGACTAATTAATTAAATTGATCAATTAATTTCCCTCTCCATCTATGGGAAATCCCCCAGCCCTCCCATCTCCCAATTCCCTTCCCTTTCCCCATCTGGATATTGATGGGAAAAAGACTCAGCCAGTGCTGGAGAGGAAAGATCTCACAACATGGAATTCAAATCAACATCAGTGATAATATATTGTTCATATCAGTTTGTATATTCTTTATTTAATCAGTTTGCAGGAGGCAGTGCTCCACCACTTTGGTAGAGCTCAGATCTGCACCTCCTGATCCCACTTCCCATGATCTAATAACTGTAACCACCGAGGAGTGGAATGAAGTGTGGTCTTATATCAACCACTGTTTTGGATCACCACATGCATATCTGTCGTCTGGGCACTGGACAGTCACTGATTGCAGCATCTGCACACCACAGAGGTCAAGCACCTATGGAGGCTCTTGTTTCGTGCGCTGCCACCAGGTGGCAATAGCTTTCCAAGTGACTCCCACCGCTAAATCACTCAGCCTTTGAGATGTCGGACAGGAAGGATCTCACTATGGAGCACTTGTGTGGTGATGATGAAAATATAATGAAAGATGTTGTGGTATACTAAGTATTTTGCTGGATATTTGAGCTGATATCAGAACTATGTTACTGCAGTATCTGACTATGTAGTCTCCTCCTGAGACGGTACTATCATTATATGTTCAATTGATAAGGTGTTGGTGACAGAAATAGAGGAATTAAATAAGTGTATTACCTGTAAGCATACAGCTGAGGACTGCGTCCACAGCCTCCTACACGAGTAATGGTTCAAATGGCTCTAAGCACTATGGGACTTAACATCTGAGGTCATCAGTCCCCTAGACTTAGAACTACTTAAACCTAACTAACCTAAGGATATCACACACATCCATGCCCGAGGCAGGATTCGAACCTGCGATCGTAGCAGCAGTGTGGTTCTGGTCAGAAGCACCTTGAACCGCTTGGCCACAGCAGCCGGCACACGAGTAATGGAAGGAGGTGATAATAGATCAGTGTGGGGTGAATACTTTCCAGCAAATAATGGCAGTGCAGCGGGATGTGCTGAAGATACATTTTGCAGCCCACTGAGATTACTGCCTGTGGTCGTGATTTTTGAAATGGCCTCTCAATCCACAGTGCAGGAGAAAATTTTACCCTATTCCACTACCTCAGGCAGAATGAACCACAAGTGCTCACCTTGGTGTACGGGCCTCGACTGTGCTAGTTCACAATATCGCGACCAGAGGACTTTCAAAACAAGTTTAGTCCCCCCCCCCCAACTTCCCTCAAGTACCAATAGAAATGCAGCATCCCCCTCCCCTTCCTGAAAATTGGCGTGAACCAACAGGAATGTGGGCACATTACATCCAGTTATGTGATTGTAATGGTGGGGTATTTAAGATAGATGCGGTCTCAGTCTCAGCCAGTTAGTGGGAGAACCATGAAGCATCAGTAGCAACTGAGATTGTCAACTTCCTCTGCCTCACACAACAAGATGTGTAAAAGTAAGTATATGTGGATTAGGTCCACATCGTTGTTCAACTCCATATCTTTGTCTGTGGATGTCACCTATTTCTTCTTCTTTGTTCAGTGACCTCCGCTATTTCCAGACTGGCAGCATCCTCGAGCATGTCCGCACCCCTGCAGTGAACTAAGGCATGTTTGGGTCCTTTAGTGACCTCTGCTTGTCGGTGCCAGCAGTGACAGAAGCACTGTGGGATCACATAGCGAAACTGACCAGCATGCTGGAGCAGGACAATGAGTTGCTACTATCCATCCTGCTCATTGATGAAGACAGCCAGCCAGTCCTTGACTCTCAGAAGAGCTGTGCTGAGGGTTCTTCACCATACAATGCAGGTGAGCACTTGTCTCTGACATATGTACCATCCTAGAACATTCTGACGTTGCTGCAAGGGAAGAGTGTTGATGTGGTGGATGAGAAGCTGCAGATTCATCCCAGTGCTCTATTCCTTTCACTTCAGTTTGTAATTTAACAGCTAGTGGTTCAAAGCGCTTAAATATTGGTGTACTAGCATCAGCGGACAATGACTGGTATCTTGTGTCAGAGGTTGAAAAATGCATTGAGAAGCGTTAAAGAGCGGTTTATGGAGTTGGAATGGGATGAACTGTGTTGTATGGAACCCTGAATCAATCAACAGATGATCTTCGAGATTTCTCCATTTTGTCCGCCCCTGGACCTTTACTGTGCTGGTCTGACGCTATCTATAAAGTCATTGTATGACGGCTTGATACTCATGGTGAGATCTGGAGGTCGCTCCATTTATCTGCAACACTCCACTGTTACGAACTTGTTTGGCATGTGGGTGGTGGTGTTACTAGTCCTTGTGTTGGGAAAACTGAACTGTGGGTTGCTGTGTGTTCAAACTATGTATAAAGATATTGTGAACTATTTCTGTACATATAGTGTGCTTACAGATGATTTAGAACACTGCATCAATAAAGTGTCAAAAGAAGAAACTAAAGGAGCACACATCAGTTTGAGAAAAGTACATACTGAATTCTCTGCATACAAGACAGCTTTATTTGCTAAATACTGTACTGTTGTAAAGACTGAACCAGTAAATTTTTACTGATGTATACTAATGTTGATGTGTAAAAAAATATCGCAAATCGTTGTTGTTTTTGTCATTTAACTATCCTCTCAATATATAAAATAAGGGGTAGCCATCGTAGCTCAGTTGGTAAGACGATTGCACTATAGCAGCTACAACTGTTTCCGTTTCGCTCCTCACATGGGTGTTGACATATTTTATTTGAGTCAAACATATTCCAGGATCTCGAAACAATATTCTTTTTGTCTACACATATGATATGCAAATATTTTACAAGTACAATATTTATTTATTTATTTACAGGGCATATAGTATGCATACAAGGTGTGCACAAATAAACAAATATTTACACCACACACACACACACACACACACACACACACACACACACACACACACACAATTACTTGCACTATGATAAAAGGGTCATACTATTCTGCAACATCTACAGCCAGTCTCATTCTCTCCACCTCATTCAATCAGTGTTCCCGAACCCCTTCTCTCAGAACAAATGAGTAGTGTGAGTACAAGAGAGTTTCAGTCCTATTATCACAAATGACACTTTTGTCGTCATGAGGCGATAGGCCGACTTCAGATTGCAGTACAGTGTACACCTTGTGTCCTCTTGATCAAATACTAGTTTGCTGCACCACGTGCTGCATCAGAGCACCACAGACACTGCTGTACAGGCTTTGCAGATAGTCTTCGATAGAGAAGGCTCTTGATCTTGCGTGACGCATATCTGTAGCCCACCTGTGGGTGGCACCTTCCATGTGCGATTTGCATACATTTTTGTTTGCAGACCAACAAACTTCACAATCAGCGACCTATTCATCTAGTCTTTCATCAGGTCAATAATATTCTTGTTCTGCTAAACAATACCACAACGTCTATCGGCCATGTCTGAAGAAGTGTCGAATTCTGCACTGTGGCACCTCATTACTTCATAGAGATTGTAGATCTTCACTCAATAGATGAAGCTATCTGTGTCCATCTAAAGTAATTTAGGATCAGCGAAATGAGTTTTCACAAACTCATAATGGACCAGAACATGTGGAATTTGGATAGGTCTAGTATGCACATCCCTGCATAGATAGGTTTCGTGAGCTCTACTGCAAGCCATCTCCCCAGCGACAAAGTTCCATTGGATACTGTGACCCATTTAAAATTTGGTCCAGCGATGGATTTTCTTATGCTCCAACATCCATTCCATTTGGTTCTAATCAAAATTTCATGACATTTCCTCAAATTCTCCATTGTTTTACCGAAAACTGAATTATCATTGATTTAAAAAAATGTTTCTCAAAGTCATATGTTGCAGAAACCCTCAGTTTTGTATTCAAATCAGTATACTCCTTCTGGGCATTGCTTGAAGCAGATGACCAGGGTGATTCTAACCACCCTCATCCCCAATCTGAGACACATCTAGAGATTAAGATATGAATGATGTATCTCCACTTATCCACCGGCATTGTCATCAGTTTTGATGTGGAGCCTCCTCACAGAACTAGTTGCTTCGTACACAGCAACAAATCAGAGTACGTATCATGCAAACTAATAAGGTATATGAGTTCTGCAGCCATCACATACCCCATATCTCAATCAGCCACCATACCCTCGATTTCTCCACCTAATCCCTTGCATTCTTCTTCAGTGCACTCATCGAAACTCGTCAATCGGCTGTGATCGTTGCATGGCAAGTTTGTATATCTTTTTGACATCCAAACACATATCCCCCAAACCAACCAACCAACCAACCAAACACATAATGTAACTCGAATCAAGGGATCCATTGACCTTCTCACCCATATGTGGGTACTTTGCCTTGGCGTGTCAATGGACACATTGACAAAGATCCCCACTGACTCCAAGCCCACAGAAAAGAATCACATCAGCATTGGTCAATAGTTCGATGCTACATTTAGTTTTCTTGAGCATAGCATCACAAGACAACATTGGCATTGTGTAATAAAACGAGGGATCCCGAAAATATGTGTTCATGCATAGACTCCGGAATTTCTCAAAAACATCTGCGAGCAAGTGCACATCTGTGTCCATGTAAAGCTGTGTATACTGTCCTACAGTGGAGGTGCTGAATTCCCTCCATACATTCACAGCAGGCTTCTGTTCTGCATCTAATATGGGATAGCCTGTAAGGCCACTGGAGAATGCAGTTATGTAAGGTAGCGTGGTTTCGTTGAGTTTTGCCATACTAACCACACACTCGTATGGAAAATCCCCTTTCCTAGTCATGAGTTGAAACTGTTCCTCATCAGGGAATGCAGCTCAGGTGATGTGAAGACCCTTCTGAGGCAGAGTTTCAACAAGTTTCTGAGTCGCACCTACATAAAACGTGGCGAGTCAAGGAAGTGGAGTATAATTATCGGCGTCATTCGTTTGGAAAATGAAATATATTTCTCAACACTTGGTCCTTCACAATGCTGGAATCAACCAAGTGCTCTACAAGAAAGTGAGCGCCATACCCACTTAAATTATGAAAGAAAAACGTGGCGGGGTAATTGATTCTTCAAGTTGCATGTGTTATGGGCAACGTCACGGAACTACCTGTAGCATGACAGTCCCTAAAAGGGACCACTTTTTTATCTAACGGTGGTCCACAAAATATGGCAGTCGACGGCGTTATTGTACAAAACTTCATTCTTCTTCGATTTGGTCATCGAAATGTTGTCACTGTAAAGATTTTTAACCTCCCACGAAAGTTTTTCGATCTCAGTGAGCAGCCAAACTGAATGGTACACCAGACATAAGATTTGTGTCGGTTAAGACTTGAATCATAGGATGATGCAACTTGATATGCTGATAGATATGGAATGTGTTTTTCTGTGAAGGTAGTATGTGAGGTTGTGGGGTCACCTTCACAGTGCGTCACAGGAGCGAGGATGCATTCAAAATCAGTGTAAACTACAAAGGGCGTCGCTCCTGATTGTGGGCATCTTAAACTTTAAGAATTTGTTTTCCTCAGTAGGCATGATCACATATACTGGGTCCTTGGAAGTGCAGTCTGCTAGATGATTTACTAATAAATTGTCTGAGGAAAAGACATTGAGGCACCTTAAGCAAATATACTTTACAGAAAGATTTTTTGACCATTGGGAGGAAATGAGTCGATCCTATCCCTGATGTAGCAGTAATGATAGTTGTCTTTCTTCTTATTTTCCTCCTTTGAGAATAGCAGCAAGTCCAAATGCATGTTATGCATTTTGAGAAGTTTTGGGGTCAGGCGACTATATTTTTATCCTGCTTGTGCTGCTCATCTGACTAGCGTTTCTCCAGGCCATGAATGTGAATCATTATTCTGGTATTCTGCACCTCGAATTTAGGTCTGTCGTGAATCTCGATACCATCAAAGTTACAACACTTACGAATTTCAAGGTATCTACCCTATTGAGATGTGCACTGCGGATCTTTTGCAATCCAGGACTGACAATGCAAAACAAGCCTGGTCACTTTTATTTTTGACATAAATACATGCCTTCTTATGAGCTATATCCTTAGGAAGCTTGATATATCTGGATCCTCCATTTACTAGATCGTAGACATGTGTATGGATGTCAAGGTGTAGTATTCAGCTGAGTGTGCTTTAGCTGACCCTCTAACTTCGATCTCGGAAAACTGGTCCAGTATAGCAATCGAGGTGGACTCAAAAAACCACTCTGCGATTCATTAGCTCCACGATATCACGCCATTCTGCCCCCAAAGATACTGAAGACTTGTCTCGCGAATGCCAGAAGCCTGTTTGGGAGTGGGGTGTGACAGTTTGATGCACAGCAAAGTGCTGCATTTGATGGTGGGATACTACAGATCATTAACAACTTTGAGGAGCCCCATTTGCAGAACGGGAAGGTGTGCTTTCAAAAACCCCTCAAAGGTCACGGCACCCTCCTGTTGGATTCCCGATCCTAGCAAACGAGATTCGCTCCTCAAAGGCATCCGTAATCACCGAGTATTCTAATTGTAGTATGGCGTCCTTCACGAAAAAGATGGGGGAAGGAACCGCCACTAGCCACAGCGTTACTACTATTACTATAATTACAATTAGTTGATGACAATGCTGCTGCTGCTGACTGTGATAATAAGTTGCTTTAAGACATATTGTTTTCGTTAAAAAATCATCATATACATAACGCATATTCTTTGCTGTTGTTGAAGATGACTTTGAGGAGCAGGAGCAGGGAGGGGTAGAGATCCCAACACAGCTATCGTGTAAATGCGTATTCTAAAAAAAAAATTCTTCGTTTTGTGTGTGTACATGTTTTTATTAAATCAATATGTTGCAGCTGTAGAACCTCTTTGTGGTTCTGTCGAGAATATGGGAGAGGAAGAGATGGTGCATTACCCAAGTATGAGCATCTTGGCTGCACCTGAGGCTGAAGAGATGGTTGTTGGCACAAGCCTGAGCCAGTTGCTGGAGGGAGGCTGGCCCATGGACGCTACAGTGGAGCTGATGCTCGGGTAATGCTGGCTGCAGCTGTGGCTGCTTGCACAGTGGCAGCTTTCAGCACAGGGTGACGAGGTTCATCTTACATGGAGCAGTGTGCTGCACAGCACCTCATCTACATGGTTGTTTCTGCACTGAAATAGGTACATTGTTCCAGACATTGCCTGCTGAAGCAATGAGGCAAGGAACACTGATTATATGTAAGCAGAGTGAGTATGCATTATATATATATATCGCTCTGGCTCCATGCTATACCCCTCAGATTATCTGGCACCCCCCCCCCCCCACAACGACACAGCTCCCTCTCCATCCCCTTCACCTACTCAAGCATCTCCTCACTCGAACCACCATGAACCCTTCGATTCAGTTCCCCCACATCGCCTACAACTGCAACATATTGATTTAATAAAAACATGTACACACACAAAACGAAGAATTTTTTTATTTTTTTGAATACGCATTTACACGATAGCTGTAATGGGATCTCTAACCCTCCCTGCTCCTGCTCCTCAAAGTCATCTTCAACAACAGTAAAGAATATGCGTTATGTGTTGTTGTTGTAGTCTTCAGTCCTGAGATTGGTTTGACGCAGCTCTCCATGCTACTCTATCCTGTGCAAGCCTCTTCATCTCCCAGTACCTACTGCAGCCTACATCCTTCTGAATCTGCTTAGTGTATTCATCTCTTGGTCTCCCTCTACAATTTTTACCCTCCACGCTGCCCTCCAGTACTACATTGGTGATCCCTTGATGCCTCAGAACATGTCCTACCAACCGATCCCTTCTTCTAGTCAAGTTGTGCCACAAACTTCTCTTCTCCCCAATCCTATTCAATACTTCATTAGTTATGTGATCTACCCATCTAATCTTCAGCATTCTTCTGTAGCACCACATTTCGAAATCTTCTATTCTCTTCTTGTCCAAACTAGTTATCGTCCATGTTTCACTTCCATACATGGCTACACTCCATACAAATACTTTCAGAAATGACTTCCTGGCACTTAAATCTATACTCGATGTTAACAAACTTCTCTTCTTCAGAAACGCTTTCCTTGCCATTCCCAGTCTACATTTTATATCCTCTCTATTTCGACCATCATCAGTTATTTTGCTCCCCAAATAGCAAAACACCTTTACTACTGTAAGTGTCTCATTTCCTAATCTAATTCCCTCAGCATCATCCGACTTAATTCGACTACATTCCATTATTCTCGTTTTGCTTTTGTTGATGTTCATCTTATATCCTCCTTTCAAGACACTATCCATTCCGTTCAACTGCTCTTCCAAGTCCTTTGCCGTCTCTGACAGAATTACAATGTCATCGACGAACCTCAAAGTTTTTATTTCTTCTCCATGGATTTTAATACCTACTCCGAATTTTTCTTTTCTTTCCTTCACTGCTTGCTCAATATACAGATTGAATAACATCAGGGAAAGGCTACAGCCCTGTCTCATTCCCTTCGCAACCACTGCTTCCCTTTCATTCCTCTCGATTCTTCTAACTGCCATCTGGTTTCTGTACAAATTGTAAATAGCCTTTCGCTCCCTGTATTTTACCCCTGCCACCTTCAGAATTTGAAAGAGAGTATTCCAGTCAACATTGTCAAAAGCTTTCTCTGAGTGCACAAATGCTAGAAACGTAGGTTTGCCTTTCCTTAATCTAGCTTCTAAGATAAGTCGTAGGGTCAGTATTGCCTCACGTGTTCCAACATTTCTACGGAATCCAAACTGATCTTCCCCGAGGTCGGCTTCTACCAGTTTTCCATTCGTCTGTAAAGAAATCACGTTAGTATTTTGCAGCTGTGACTTATTAAACTGATAGTTCGGTAATTTTCACATCTGTCAACACCTGCTTTCTTTGGGATTGGAAATATTATATTCTTCTTGAAGTCTGAGGGTATTTCGCCTGTTTCATACATCTTGCTCACCAGATGGTAGAGTTTTGTCAGGACTGGCTCTCCCAAGGCCGTCAGTAGTTCCAATGGAATGTTGTCTACTCCGGGGGCCTTGTTACGACTCAGGTCTTTCAGTGCTCTGTCAAACTCTTCACGCAGTATCGTATCTCCCATTTCATCTTCATCTACATCCTCTTCCATTTCCATAATATTGTCCTCAAGTACATCGCCCTTGTATAGACCCTCTATATACTCCTTCCACTTTTCTGCTTTCCCTTCTTTGCTTAGATCTGGGTTTCCATCTGAGCTCTTGATGTTCATGCAAGTGGTTCTCTTATCTCCAAAGGTCTTTTTAATCTTCCTGTAGGCAGTATCTGTCTTACCCCTAGTGAGATAAGCCTCTACATCCTTACATATGTCCTCTAGCCATCCCTGCTTAACCATTTTGCACTTCCTGTCGATCTCATTTTTGAGACGTTTGTATCCCGTTTTGCCTGCTTCATTTACTGCATTTTTATTTTTTCTCCTTTCATCAATTAAATTCAATATTTCTTCTGTTACCCAAGGATTTCTACTAGCCCTTGTCTTTTTACCTATTTGATCCTCTGCTACCTTTACTACTTTATCCCTCAAAGCTACCCATTCTTCTCTTACTGTATTTCTTTCCCCCATTCCTGTCAATTGTTCCCCTATGCTCTTCCTGAAACTCTGTACAAACTCTGGTTCTTTCAGTTTATCCAGGTCCCATCTCCTTAAATTCCCACCTTTTTGCAGTTTCTTCAGTTTTAATCTACAGGTCATAACCAATAGATTGTGGTCAGAGTCCACATCTGCCCCTGGAAATGTCTTATTATTTAAAACCTGGTTCCTAAATGTCTTACCATTATATAATCTATCTGATACCTTTTAGTATCTCCAGGGTTCTTCCATGTATACAACCTTCTATCATGATTCTTAAACCAAGTGTTAGCTATGATTAAGTTGTGCTTTGTGCAAAATTCTACCAGGCGGCTTCCTCTTTCATTTCTTAGCCCCAATCCACATTCGCCTACTACGATTCCTTCTCTCCCTTTTCCTACACTCGAATTCCAGTCACCCATGACTATTAAATTTTCGTCTCCCTTCACTATCTGAATAATTTCTTTTATTTCATCATACATTTCTTCAATTTCTTCGTCATCTGCTGAGCTAGTTGGCATATAAACTTGTACTACTGTAGTAGGTGTGGGCTTCGTATCTATCTTGGCCACTATAATGCGTTCACTATGCTGTTCGTAGTAGCTTACCCGCATTCATATTTTCCTATTCATTATTAAACCTACTCCTGCATTACCCCTATTTGACTTTGTGTTTATAACCCTGTAGTCACCTGACCAGAAGTCTTGTTCCTCCTGCCACCGAACTTCACTAGTTCCCACTATATCTAACTTTAACCTATCCATTTCCCTTTTTAAATTTTGTAACCTACCTGCCCGATTAAGGGATCTGACATTCCACGCTCCGATCCGTAGAACGCCAGTTTTCTTTCTCCTGATAACGACATCCTCTTGAGTAGTCCCCGCCCGGAGATCCGAATGGGGGACTATTTTACCTCCGGAATATTTTACCCAAGAGGACGCCATCATCATTTAACCATACAGTAAAACTGCAGGCCCTCGGGAAAAATTACGGCCGTAGTTTCCCCTTGCTTTCAGCCGTTCGCAGTACTAGCACAGCAAGGCCGTTTTGGTTACTGTTACAAGGCCTCCAGACTGTTGCCCTTGCAACTACTGAAAAGGCTGCTGCCCCTCTTCAGAAATCACACGTTTGTCTGGCCTCTCAACAGATACCCCTCCGTTGTGGTTGCACCTAAGGTACGGCTATCTCGGCTATCTGTATCGCTGAGGCACGCAAGCCTCCCCACCAACGACAAGGTCCATGGTTCATGGGGGGTGGGATGCGTTATGTATATGATGATTTTTTAACGAAAAGAATATGTCTTACATCAAGCCGGCCGGGGTGGCCGAGCGGTTCTAGGCGTTACAGTCTGGAACCGCGCGACCGCTACGGTCGCAGGTTCGAATCCTGCCTCGGGCATGGATGTGTGTGATGCCCTTAGGTTAGTTAGGTTTAAGTAGTTCTAAGTTCTAGGGGACTGATGACCTTAGAAATCAAGTCTCATAGTGCTCAGAACCATTTTTTTCTTACATCAACTTATTATGAATACACAGTACTACAAAGAAGAAAGTACATATACTTACGATGTTGATGCTGCTGTTCTTCCCTCTCAGCTTCCATCTGACCCACGATTTGGTGGACGTATGCCGAAATAATAAGGAAAAAATTAATACCCAAATGTAAATAAAAATTCTATGAATCTGAACAAATGCTACGAAACCTACGAAATCCAAAGATACCGTGATTTGATACTATGACACTTTTTTAACTTCAAAATCTGAACACACAAGGACTTGATAATATGAAACATTTTACGAAAATATACACCAAAAATCCGATCTCATGCTAGGAAAATTAAATCTGAACAAATGCTGTGGTACTGAAATCTGAACACAGTGTGATTTGATATTACGAAACTTTTTAAAGAAAATATACACTGTGAAATCCGATCTCATGCTGTGCATGCTTACCTGGTAATTCTGCTTGTCTCGGGCATTTGGCGCAGCCATTGGTGCTGCTGCTGGTGCTCTTTGAAAAACTCTTCATCTTGCAGGCAAAGTAACACAGAAACAGGCAAATTGATGATCAAACTAACACAACCATGGGCGATATCAGAATGAGGATGAGAGTGGAGGGGGTAGGGGTTTATATACCATCACTGATTCAGCATTAGCCGATAGGATTCTGGTATTCTGAGGAGGGATGGAAACCTCCGTCCACAGATTGGGACACACTGGTTCACACACAAACTTAGGAAGTAGCCACTTGAGAGATACGAGAAGCGAGTGAGGAATTTCCTAGTCAAAGCAATGCCGCCACCTGATGCTGCGTTTGGGGCCATGAGAACAATGTGCAGTCCCCCAGGTGAGTAGGCACATGTTCCACTTGGACCAATATCGACACAAGTGGCAGCTGCCTATGAGGCCTCTGATAAGAGTTTTCCTTCAGCCCCTGATAGCGGATACTCTGTGTGTTGCAGAGGATGGGCACCCTGTGCATGAACAGTCTCATGGTAGTTCCTGATGCTAGAGGTGTGTGCTGATGCATACAAGCCATTAACTTGTGGACTTCCACAGCAAACGGAGGTGGAAGATGCAGCCCAATCCCCATGGCATTCAGATGCTGTTCCCAGTGCCCAGACGACAGATACACATGCATGTGACCCAAAACGGTGGCTAATACATTGCACATCATTCCATTCATCGGTGCTTGCAATTATGTCATGAGAAGTGGAGCTGGGGGGGGGGGGGGGCAGATGCGAACTCTACCTAAGTAGGAGAGCATTGTCTCCCACAAACCGACTAAATAAAAAACATGTGAACTCAATCGAACAATACATTATTATTGGCATTGATTTGAATTCCATGTTGTGAGATCCTTCCTCCCCAGCACAGACTTTTTCTTTTCTCCACTGGTTTCCAGGTGGGTGAGGGGAGGGGACGTGAGGGAAAGAAGGGGAGGGAGAGAGGATTTTCGAGAGGGGAGGGGTAATTAATTGATCAACTTAATTAATTTGTCAATTAATTTGATATCAAAAGTCTGCTTGTATCAGAGAGGGGGGAGGATTGGGAGTTTTCCAGAGAGGTGGATAGGAGGAGGGGGAAGGGAGAGGTGGGGGGTTTCTCAGAAGAACAGATTATTCCCAGGTGCTCATAAATCAGCCCTCAAGGGGTCATAAATCAATTAGCATAACAATAGGTTAAGAGGAGGTGGAAGGAGATAATTTGTCCCTGAATGTACGGCTACCCATTAACGTATGCAAACCACACAAACAAAATGCGTCAAAACGAACTTTATCTCACTACTTTTGGAAATAGTTAACAGTCCAACTTCCCCAGAGTTATGCACCAATTCATTACAGTTTCTGTGGGCTAAGGAATTCAGTAAAACTGTTTTATTACCAATTCATTATAGTTACTGTGGTCTGAAAGAAATCAGTAAGACAATTTCACTATTTTTCGTTTCAGATGCTGAACCACACTTTGAAAACGTTGGGACAACTTTAAAACTTCAGTTTCCATACATGCTTCACGTGAACTGTGTAATATATGGTTTCTGTAGGGTGTCTGCAGGAATACGAACATCGTTTGCTATGTCGACGAATTTATTTCCGTTACTGAGATCTTTTTGAAAGGCCCGAAAAAGACTCAGACGAATAAAGACATTACACCAGACATACCTCTGCCCTCTCAAACTACCATACCGAGATGGGGAACACGGATTTTAGCTGTAGTTTACTACGTTTCAGATATCTCAAGTATAACTAAGGTGGATATTGCTCTGGTGGATGAAGTATCTTCAAATGTACCAGCAAATAAACTTTCCGAATCTTCGGAAGTGAAAAATGACTTAACTTTCTTTTCAGCAGATTTGGTTTTCTGCCACCAGTGATCTGCAAGATTCAAGGAAGAGGGCAGCCTTTGACGAAATTAGTGAAAATTATGGGCGATGCAGTGCCAATGAAATGTGGTCCATTAGTAGGGAAAAGTGTAAAACGATGTTTTCGAAAAATCTTGGCCTTGACAAACTTAGAAATATTTCAGAAGCGTTATAAATGGCCCATACAAATAGTTCGTTGATTTAGATTTGCCTCAGCTACCTCTTTAGATGTTGAGGGGTCGTTTTCTCAGATGAGAAATGTATTATGTGACAGTAGACTCAACATTTAAAAGAAAAAAACGTTTGGTGTGCACCCAATAAACCGAAAAGACACACTTTCGATTTTTCTGTCTAGCACGTTTAGCATCTTGTTTAAAAAGTTAGCATTATTTTAAAAATTTAGTTGCATCACCGTATTAACATGAATATACTATCTGTGTGATAGTCTAAATAGTGCAGTCTAGTAAACAAATAGGTATAGTCTTTTATAGCGTATTTTGGCTATTTATGATCCTTCTTTTCCCGCCCATTTCAGTGATTTATGAGGCCTAGTCTCTCGTCATTATAAATAAGACATTCAAGTGACTTATTCAGTGAAAGGCCACATTTTTGTGTCCATATTTGTTTCAAGAATTTTTTTGTATTCTGCTTTTGGTAGAAACTAGAAATAGTGACTTGCAAAAGACAGAAAACTTGTTTTTTTACTTTTTAAGAAAAAAAAACCTGTTTAAATTTAGTAAGTAACAGGATCTGTCCAGAACATTGACGAAAAATAAAATACATTCCGTAAACTTCAAACTCATCGATGTGGAGGAATTTCAGTATAACTTCAAATACATTGACTATTGTGTAGTGAATAATGAACGGTGAATGAAGAAGCAATGAACCTATTATGTTACACAGAGACATCTGGAAAATCCTTAAGTAAGTGACTGTCGCACACCAACTTAAAAATGAAACTGGAGGACTGAGCTACAGAGATTGTCAGAAATGGGCGCATCGGTAGGAGGAAAGCCTTCATGCAGTGGCAAAGGTAAATCTTAGAAAAATTGTCTGGAAGATGGGCGAATGTAAATCAAATCTATATTTTCCGTCACTTATCGATATCTGTCCTCCAAGGAGGCTATGAAACAAAAACTTAAATACTAATTTTCATTATAAGACCAATTAACACAAGGAATACTGCAACGTTGCCCCGTTTAATTTTCTATCACTTGTCGATTTCAGACCAGTTAACACATAAAATACTGCTATGCTGCCCCCGTTAATTGACCGCACGAGTACGGAATATAGCTCCACTGAAATATACAAAGTCGATGACGAGAAGTCAACTTGTAATTAATTAAAAGCATTGTATCTAGAATATACGTTTACAGAAAAAAACGCTTTTGAAGTTATATTTAACTTTTTATTTATAAATTCTTTTGTTAATTTTTTTTTATTTTTACTGTTATTGTCAACTTCATCTGAGCATTTAATAGCTGCAAGTTTCTGAATTTTTTCTCGAAAAAAGTTCTAGATATGGAGTGACGTGTCACAGACGAAAAGGTCCAATGCAATAAAAATAGTTAAACCCGTCTAATCTACGCTGAAGATTGCGTCTTTGAACTCATACTTCAGATACATTACGAAGAGACCCAAATGCTGAAACGATATTCGAGAATGGGACGTACGTGCATGTAAGAGTGCTCTAATTTTAGTGTGCGCAGCACTTTCAGACGTTTATTTTCATTCTTTTTATTTGATCACAATGTTTCGCTCTCCTTACATGTCGTGTGGTCATTCTGCACCACATACACTCCTGGAAATGGAAAAAAGAACACATTGACACCGGTGTGTCAGACCCACCATACTTGCTCCGGACACTGCGAGAGGGCTGTACAAGCAATGATCACACGCACGGCACAGCGGACACACCAGGAACCGCGGTGTTGGCCGTCGAATGGCGCTAGCTGCGCAGCATTTGTGCACCGCCGCCGTCAGTGTCAGCCAGTTTGCCGTGGCATACGGAGCTCCATCGCAGTCTTTAACACTGGTAGCATGCCGCGACAGCGTGGACGTGAACCGTAAGTGCAGTTGACGGACTTTGAGCGAGGGCGTATAGTGGGCATGCGGGAGGCCGGGTGGACGTACCGCCGAATTGCTCAACACGTGGGGCGTGAGGTCTCCACAGTACATCGATGTTGTCGCCAGTGGTCGGCGGAAGGTGCACGTGCCCGTCGACCTGGGACCGGACCGCAGGGATGCACGGATGCACGCCAAGACCGTAGGATCCTACGCAGTGCCGTAGGGGACCGCACCGCCACTTCCCAGCAAATTAGGGACACTGTTGCTCCTGGGGTATCGGCGAGGACCATTCGCAACCGTCTCCATGAAGCTGGGCTACGGTCCCGCACAGCGTTAGGCCGTCTTCCGCTCACGCCCCAACATCATGCAGCCCGCCTCCAGTGGTGTCGCGACAGACGTGAATGGAGGGACGAATGGAGACGTGTCGTCTTCAGCGATGAGAGTCGCTTCTGCCTTGGTGCCAATGATGGTCGTATGCGTGTTTGGCGCCGTGCAGGTGAGCGCCACAATCAGGACTGCATACGACCGAGGCACACAGGGCCAACACCCGGCATCATGGTGTGGGGAGCGATCTCCTACACTGGCCGTACACCACTGGTGATCGTCGAGGGGACACTGAATAGTGCACGGTACATCCAAACCGTCATCGAACCCATCGTTCTACCATTCCTAGACCGGCAAGGGAACTTGCTGTTCCAACAGGACAATGCACGTCCGCATGTATCCCGTGCCACGCAACGTGCTCTAGAAGGTGTAAGTCAACTACCCTGGCCAGCAAGATCTCCGGATCTGTCCCCCATTGAGCATGTTTGGGACTGGATGAAGCGTCGTCTCACGCGCTCTGCACGTCCAGCACGAACGCTGGTCCAACTGAGGCGCCAGGTGGAAATGGCATGGCAAGCCGTTCCACAGGACTACATCCAGCATCTCTACGATCGTCTCCATGGGAGAATAGCAGCCTGTATTGCTGCGAAAGGTGGATATACACTGTACTAGTGCCGACATTGTGCATGCTCTGTTGCCTGTGTCTATGTGCCTGTGGTTCTGTCAGTGTGATCATGTGATGTATCTGACCCCAGGAATGTGTCAATAAAGTTTCCCCTTCCTGGGACAATGAATTCACGGTGTTCTTATTTCAATTTCCAGGAGTGTAGCTTGGAATAGTAACGCCGAGGCATTTCAACGATATGCCCATGTCTAAAGGCATGGCACTGAGATTTAATCGCAAACTACTGCAATGATGCTCCTATTAGAGCGTTATCTAGTATTTATTAACATTCATGATGAGCTTCCAATCACAGCATCGATTGGAAATGTTTGTTGGTTATTTGGAACTGCTCGCCACTTGTTCGAACTTTCTAGAATGAACGACTCAACGAAGTGCAGCTTAATTTCTGTGAAGAAATGTGAACGCAATACGTGATCCTATAACATAGCACATGCTACCTGAACATCAGAAGAAAGCATTGCATATAGAATATACACTTCTAGAAAAACGCGTTTCAAGTTATATTTAACTCTTTATTTACAAATTCTTGCGTTAAATATTTATTGTTTTTCCTAATTATTGTAATTATTGTTTTCAATTTCATCTGAACATTTAATAGCCGCAAGTTTCCGAATTTTCTCTCGAAAAAATTCTGCATATGGAATGGCATGTCACAGATGCGTAGATCCACTACAATAAAAATAATATAAAATCGTCATCGAGTGCAATGCATTAATTTGCACCAGGCCAGACGTCTTTTAATATATGGCAGAAAATCACCCGTTATGACAAATTTGTTATTAACCGACAGAGAGAGGTCACGTCGACAACTTTGGGATGACAGTTTTCTTCTGAAATTCAACTTGTAAACAGGCTGTTCGCACAGTTTGTATTATTTTAACTTCTCTATTTTTCAGTATAATATTTATCGATCTGAAACAGACATTATATCTTAATTCACGTTAGTCTGTGATCTAGGAATCTGATAGTGCACTATAATCTCCTTCCCTTTACTCGAAAGACTTTCAAGCGAAACATTTGTTTAGCTATGAGAACAGCTGGAAGGATATCACGTCTGATAAATATTGTGGATGCTTCAACAATTCGTCGAGACGTCTTCTCGCCGAGTACCTTAAGCAGTTGATTGAGAAGACCTGCTAAGTAAAATGACACAATTTCAGAGACTTTACTGGTCTCATAGAGATATCATTATATACAGGGTGTTCCAAAAATGACCGGTATATTTGAAACGGCAATAAAAACTAAACGAGCAGCGATAGAAATACACCGTTTTTTGCAATATGCTTAGGACAACAGTACATTTTCAGGCAGACAAACTTTCGAAATTACAGTAGTTACAATTTTCAACAACAGATGGCGCTGCGGTCTGGGAAACTCTATAGTACGATATTTTCCACATATCCACCATGCGTAGCAATAATATGGCGTAGTCTCTGAATGAAATTACCCGAAACCTTTGACAACGTGTCTGGCGGAATGGCTTCAGATGCAGATGAGATGTACTGCTTCAGCTGTTCAATTGTTTCTGGATTCTGGCGGTACACCTGGTCTTTCAAGTGTCCCCACAGAAAGAAGTCACAGGGGTTCATGTCTAGCGAATAGGGAGGCCAATCCACGCCGCCTCCTGTATGTTTCGGATAGCCCAAAGCAATCACACGATCATCGAAATATTCATTCAGGAAATTAAAGACGTCGGCCGTGCGATGTGGCCGGGCACCATCTTGCATAAACCACGAGGTGTTCGCAGTGTCGTCTAAGGCAGTTTGTACCGCCACAAATTCACGAAGAATGTCCAGATAGCGTGATGCAGTAATCGTTTCGGATCTGAAAAATGGGCCAATGATTCCTTTGGAAGAAATGGCGGCCCAGACCAGTACTTTTTGAGGAAGCACGGACGATGGGACTGCAACATGGGGCTTTTCGGTTCCCCATATGCGCCAGTTCTGTTTATTGACGAAGCCGTCCAGGTAAAAATAAGCTTCGTCAGTAAACCAAATGCTGCCCACAAGCATATCGCCGTCATCAATCCTGTGCACTATATCGTTAGCGAATGTCTCTCGTGCAGCAATGGTAGCGGCGCTGAGGGGTTGCCGCATTTGAATTTTGTATGGATAGAGGTGTAAACTCTGGCGCATGAGACGATACGTGGACGTTGGCGTCATTTGGACCGCAGCTGCAACACGGCGAACGGAAACCCGAGGCCGCTGTTGGATCACCTGCTGCACTAGCTGCGCGTTGCCCTCTGTGGTTGCCGTACGCGGTCGCCCTACCTTTCCAGCACGTTCATCCGTCACGTTCCCAGTCCGTTGAAATTTTTCAAACAGATCCTTTATTGTATCGCTTTTCGGTCCTTTGGTTACATTAAACCTCCGTTGAAAACTTCGTCTTGTTGCAACAACACTGTGTTCTAGGCGGTGGAATTCCAACACCAGAAAAATCCTCTGTTCTAAGGAATAAACCATGTTGTCTACAGCACACTTGCACGTTGTGAACAGCACACGCTTACAGCAGAAAGACGACGTACAGAATGGCGCACCCACAAACTGCGTTGTCTTCTATATCTTTCAAATCACTTGCAGCGCCATCTGTTGTTGAAAATTGTAACTACTGTAATTTCTAAAGTTTGTCCGCCTGAAAATGTACTGTTGTCCCAAGCATATTGCAACAAACGGTGTATTTCTATCGCTGCTCGTTTAGTTTTTATTGCCGTTTCAAATATACCAGTCATTTTTTAAACACCCTGTATATACCGGGTGATCAAAAAGTCAGTATAAATTTGAAAACTTAATAAACCACGGAATAATTTAGATTGAGAGGTAAAAATTGACACACATGCTTGGAATGACATGGGGTTTTATTAGAACAAAAAAAAAAACGTTCGCAAAATGTCCGACAGATGGCGCTCGGCAGCAAAACGTCAGTGACTGCGCATGGCAATCGTGTATAAAAGGAGGTGTAATGAGAGAGAGAAATTCTTGTTTTAGTTGTCGTGTCACTCGGCTGAAGAGCGACGGATTGTGCTGCTGACAGCCCTCCCCTGCCCATATGGGGCAGGGGAATGAAATCACAATAAAGAGAAAAAAAGAGAGAGAGAGAATCAGATGCGCCAGCAGTCGCAGCATGTTGACGTTACCTGAAAAGGCGCTTTTAGTGAAGCTGTATTATCAGAATGGGGAATGTGCTAGTTCAGCGTTACGATCCTATCTCCGTAGGAAGGGAATTCGAACGGGTAAAGGTTCGTTGACAAATGCAGCTGTGGCGAGAATGATTTCGAGATTCGAAGCCACGGGTTGTTTAGACGATAGAGCCCGTAGTGGCCGACCGAGCACAAGGCGTAATGCTGCTGAGACAGTTCAGGAAGAAATGGAGACTGTAGCGGGTTCGTCTATGCACGGGGAAGTCAGCGCTCGTGCAGTCGCACGTCGCACCGGCATTCCATACACTACTGTTTGGTTGGCACTGAGGCGTACCCTCCGATGCTATCCGTACAAAATCCATCGTCATCATGAACTGTTACCTGGCGGTTTAGTGAAACGGAGGGCATTTGCGGTGTGGGCGTTTCAAAAGATGGCGGAAGATGACGATTGGTTTAGTAACGTGTTGTGGACACGAAGTTCATTTCACGCTCCGAGGGTCTGTCAACGCCCACAACTGCAGAATTTGGGCTACAGAAAATCCTAGAACTGTCGTGGAAACCACATTGCACGACGAGAAGGGTACGGTATGGGTTGGATTTATCACATCTACCGTTATCGGGCCTTTAATCTTCGAGGAAATGCGTGATTCTGGTTTTTTAACTGCTACCGTGACGGGTGAGAGGTACGCCGATATGTTACAGAATCGCATCATCCCCAGGCTGGCTGATAAACACCTGCTGGAACGTACGATGTTTATGCAGGATGGCGCTCCACGCCATATTGCTAGACGCGTGAAAGATCTCTTGCGCGTGTCGTTTGGTGATGATAGTGTGCTCAGCCGCTACTTTCGTCATCCTTGGCCTCCCAGGTCCCCAGACCACAGTCCGTGCGATTATTGGCTTTGGGGTTACCTGAAGTCGCAAGTGTATCGTGATCGACCGACATCTCTAGGGATGCTGAAAGACAACATCCGACGCCAATGCCCCACCATAACTCCGGACATGCTTTACAGTGCTGTTCACAACATTATTCCTCGACTACAGCTATTGTTGAGGAATGATGGTGGACATATTGAGCATTTCCTGTAAGGAACATCATCTTTGCTTTATCTTACTTTGTTATGCTAATTATTGCTATTCTGATCAGATGAAGCGCCATCTGTCGGACATTTTTTGAACTTTGTATTTTTTTGGTTCGAATAAAACCCCATGTCATCCCAAGTATGTGTGTCAATTTGTACCTCTTTATCTACATTATTCCGTGATTTATTCAGTTTTCAAATTTATACTGACTTTTTGATCACCCGGTATATATATATACTCCGAAGTGGCGAGTGAAAATTTGTACCAACACCGAGAATCGAATCTGGGACCACTGTTTAAAAAGCAGGTGCGTTGGGCACTACACCACCTTGGCACAGCATTTCACACAACTGCACAGATCACCCTGGCAAGTCTTCCTCCCCGACGCAAATTCTCACTGCCGTCACTTCAGTCTACATACATAAAATCATACCTGTATGAGACCAGTAGAGTGGGTTTCAGGCTGAATCCCCCATTTAAGTTCGATGCTGAGGTCCTATTCCAGATCATGGCAATTCCGTTCATGTGAATGAGGGAATTTAAAGTAGATTGGTACGGCAGTGAGTATTTGGATCGAGGAGGGAGGCGAGATAGGTTATTTTCTGTGCAGCTATGTGAACCCCTGTGCCAGGGTGGCTTAGTGGCTACCGCACCTGCTTAGTAAGGAGGAGAACAGGCTACGATTCCCGCCCTAGACACAAATTTTCGCTCTCCACTTCAGTCTATATATATAAAACTTGATAGGTACTCCGCAAATATTGTTTCACCCTTCGCAATGTAAACAGTTACGAGAATCCCCTTCGCATTTCGAAAAGCACTGGATACAATCTTTCCTTCAGATGAGGTAAACTTCGACGCAGGACCACCCACTTCCACCTACAACACCAACTACTGTTTCGATATCGTCGTTAATTGGTTAGCCCAAGTGTTACCCACAGTGGCATATTGGTGAAAAACTTCTAGGGGATTCTTTTCAAAGCGCTTCAAACACTAATGAATAACCGCTCCAGATGCTAATATGATGTTTATTTTAATCTATGACAGGTTTCGGCTTTTATAATTAAGCCATTTTTAGTGGATCTGAAAACTGTTTTGTGTTGATGCAACGTCACATCGATTGTGGACTAAAATAAAGAACGTATTAACAACTGGACATTAATTAATTCAATGTGCAGTTGCGGAGCAACAGCATTCTCTAAACAGGGAGAAACTAATAATTGTAGGAACACTGTTAAGAAATTCATTTTTACCCTTTCTATCGACTAGCATACTACAAACATGACTCCCATTTTTTCACTAAGCTCGCTCACGGTGAATTCTTCATGTAAAACGTACTGTACAGCATGCATGTCGATGGCACTACTGTTTTCATAAATATGAGGTCAACGGTCGTCTAGTAGAATACTGTGTTTATCCTGAACGGTTTCATGTACGGGTATGGAGATGTCGTTTACGTAGATCACCAAGAGAAGAGCAACCGCATTTGAATCCAACCACTCATTTTGTAAATAAAGGAGTACACTCCTTGTAAATCTTAAGATATTTTCATGACCGCACGGTATGTACAAAATAAAGAATTTCATGACCGCACAATATTCCAGTTTATCCATCCGAACGAAACACTCAGTAGGACTACTATTAAAAAGCCACCGAGTTAGGTGGCGCAATGATAAGGCACTTGACTCACTTTCGTCAGGGAGAAAAGAAGGAAGAATACGATTTAACGCTCCGTTGACGATGAGGTAATTAGAGACAGAACACAAGTTCGGATTGGAGATCGATAGGGAAGGAAATCGTCCGTGTTCGTTCACAGACACTACGCTGGAATTTGCTTTAAACTATTTGAGGTAATCAAATAAAAATCTGGATGGCCGTCTCACCGTTGCGCCACCTCGTTTGGGGATCTGCCGGAAGCTGGGTTCAGATCCCCCCCCTGGCCAGGACTCCCGTGGCTTCTCTAAACTGATCAAGGCGAATACTACGATGACTCTTCTCTTAACGACGGAGCCGAATCCCTTCCTCATCCCTGTCCAACCGATCTTGTCCATTTATGATGAACATATTGTCAACGAACCGTTAAACCCTAGTTGTCCTTCCTTTTTTTTTAAAAAAAAAAAGTCAACTCGTTGTGGATTATGCACAGAAACAAAACATTATTCACATAACGTCATCTTCATGGGGGACCGAGAAATTTTCGCCTTGCCATGGTATGATTGTTTTTGTTATTAAATGTAGCTAGTGTAAAAAGTAGTTCTTTGTATATAACCGACATGTACTTGCCACAGGAACGCATAATGTATACATAGCTCGTAAACTGAGTTGTTTCACTTATATCGCTTAGAAATCATGTAAGTCTTTTATGGAACATGCGATTATTAATACTATTATTATTGTACAGGATTCATTAATACGAAGAACAATTAATATCAACATTTTGCTACATTGCTATTATCTTATGCCAAGGAATTCTATACAGGACATCCTCCTTACATACACTGCGATGCTCCAGTATTTCGTTGATATTGTCTTTTCAAGAACATGTTTTCCTTACAGCTGGTTTCCATTCAAAAATTTTCTTTGTCTATGATAATCTGGCATCTCAACAACGTCCATGCCAGTTCGATGAGTTTCCTTAGATCCTGTCTATCACTGTTTCACTTGTCTCCATTCTAGTTCCTAGTCCATCATTAGTTGTTTCTTCGGTTATTCGGATATTCTGGAGCTCTTTCGTAGATATTCCATTTCCACCGCTACTAATTTCTTTTGACGTCAGCACTTAAAATTCATATTTCTGGTCAATAGCAAAGCACGGATGCAGCCATTAAACTGCGTACTGTTTTCTTATTGTTCTTCGGAGGTTCTTGTCCCACCAAAAAGAATTCATACAATCTACTGCTTTTCTTGTTTGTTGTATTCTGCATTTTACTTACGTAAAACTAAGTCTAATTTTGTCAATATGTATTCAAATGTTTCCACCTGTTTTGTAACTGGCAAGCATTTCAAATCCAATGTCACTATTCACAACCAGATATTCAATTTTTGTTAGATTCTTCTATAGTCCTCATTTCTTATATTCCTGAGGTAAGCATCATATAATAACCTGAAGATCGCATTCATCTTGTGATAAGGTGGGTTGACCACCCGAAAAAATTATGAAAACACCGGTATATTATTAACAATGATTCCCACTTCTCCACAGCTGTTCTTCCATCTTCAAAGAACCACTTCCGCGTATAAATTGAACAAAATAGGTTCAAGTAACAGTGTCAGAAGCTTTCTCTAAATCTACAACGCCAATGTATAACTCCTGCCCTACTTCTCTAAAGGCTAGAGAATTTAAAGCGAACCTTCGGAACTCGATTGGATAAATCATTACGACAACACAAAATTAAGGAACTACTTAACTGAAGACTACTCCTCTAAGCTGCAGATCCTTTTTGTGAATTTCATGTTGTCAAGTACAAATATCAAATCATTGTACTCCAGTTCAAAGATGCATGCTCTTTGGCATTTTCGAAATAAAAAGCAACACCAGAATTATCTACAGATTGTGTTCGAGAGAAACAATGATTCCAGTGGCTTCAGCTAGTTTTTACGAGTAAGGAAATATGGGCGTAAATCGCCGTGCATATGTAGATGCTGAAAGCACGAATGACGAAGGAGAAATATTAAAGGTGGTACTTAGTATCCGCCGCCATGCACTGAGCTGTTCTCTACGGGCTACTGAAATATGAAAAGTCTAAGAACACGTTCGGTTCGCGACGCGGCGGTACCGATGCGGGTTGACGTAAAGGGACCGTGTTCTCTCTTGGCCGTAATCCAGAAGCCCGTTAAGGGCGCGTAATATACGTCAGCATCGCAATTCAGTTAAAGCCCTAACGATCTTCCGGGGACAGCGCACATTCCACCGGCAGTCTGGGTTTCAAGTTTCACGTTGAGGCACGACATCTACCATAGGCGGCACACATACCCAATTGACTTGCAATACTGTTGCATAAAATAAGGATGCACGCAACCCCGAGGAGGAATCGCCGGAAATATGGCGTATGACGAGAGCAACAGATTATATAACGGCGGCTGATATTAGCGAGAGAGACAACGAGGCACGCGAAGGACAACACGATCACGCAAGGGGTGCACCGTTAAGAAGGCGTAAGAAAGGGAAAGCAACGGTGACCTCTGCGATCACATTACTGTTTCTGTTCCGACAGATACAAGCAGTGTTTCAGAACAACTAAGGTCGATGTCAGTTATCGTTACGCGGCACAAAGTATTTCACACGTGGGCTGCAACAGCGACAACGCTAAAGAGCAATCAATTCAAGGAATCTGAATGATAAAGCGGTCTTGCGCCCAAAAATAGAAAAAAACTGCCTGTTACACCTTTTTATCACCTTCCCCGCCAACAGAAGACAAAACATTTCTTTCATTCTTACGTATATCGCGTTATGGCTTCTAGTGCCGACACGCCTCCAACTGTGCCTTCCGCACACTGATTGTATTACAATCCACCGATGAAAAAATGAAATGTCGTGTGACGAGGGCCTCCCGTCGGGTAGACCGTAATAATCAATAATAAGATTTGTTTTTCTGCTTATAGATGCTCTGTTCAAAGACGTTTTGTGTTAAAGAGAAAAGGAAATCAATAGAGTTTCTTCCCTGTAAAGGTTTTCAAGGAAACATGATCTAAGAAATACGTTTATATCTGCAGGTGCAATTTAATCGACGTCCGTTTTGGTTTGATCAGACTATTCACATGCACTCACCAGTAGCTGCACTGTAGGTACAACTGCTCTGTTAGAAATACAGAAGCCCTCTCGTGTTGGCAAATCCAGTAGTAAGACACGAAGGAATTAGAGACAATGGCTGCGAGCGGGCGTTGTTTAAAACTAAGGGGTAAGGTTGAAAATGTGTGTCGGATTGGTATTCGAACCCGGGTCTCCCGCTTATTTGGCAGATGCTGAGACCACTAACCCATCTGGACACAGTCCTGCATCTGCCGGGATACCCCAACATGCCCCCCATCAAACTCACATACTCAGCTTATCCACACATCCACACACTGTAAATTTAGTGCTCCTTGCCCATTATCCTCGATTCCTCGATACTCGTGGCATTTAGCAGATTTCCGTAAGAATTAGAGTTGAGTGTGCGTCTGGCCGTCTATATATATATATATATATATATATATATATATATATAGGGTGAGTCACCTAACGTTACCGCTGGATATATTTCGTAAACCACATCAAATACTGACGAACCGATTCCACAGACCGAACGTGAGGAGAGGGGCTAGTGTAATTGTTTAATACAAACCATACAAAAATGCACGGAAGTATGTTTTTTAACACAAACCTACGTTTTTTTAAATGGAACCCCGTTAGTTTTGTTAGCACATCTGAACATATAAACAAATACGTAATCAGTGCCGTTTGTTGCATTGTAAAATGTTAATTACATCGGGGATATTGTAACCTAAAGTTGACGCTTGAGTACCACTCCTCCGCTATTCGATCGTGTGTATCGGAGAGCACCGAATTACGTAGGGATCCAAAGGCAACAGTGGTGGACCTTAGGTACAGAAGAGACTGGAACAGCACATTACGTCCACATGCTAACACCTTTTTATTGGTCTTTTTCACTGACGGACATGTACATTACCATGGGGGGTGAGGTACACGTACACACGTGGTTTCCGTTTTCAATTACGGAGTGGAATAGAGTGTGTCCCGACATGTCGGGACAATAGATGTTCAATGTGGTGGCCATCATTTGCTGCACACAATTGCAATCTCTGGCGTAATGAATGTCGTACACGCCACAGTACATCTGGTGTAATGTCGCCGCAGGCTGCCACAATACGTTGTTTCATATCCTCTGGGGTTGTAGGCACATCACGGTACACATTCTCCTTCAACGTACCCCACAGAAAGAAGTCCAGAGGTGTAAGATCAGGAGAACGGGCTGGCCAATTTATGCGTCCTCCACGTCCTATGAAACGCCCGTCGAACATCCTGTCAAGGGTCAGCCTAGAGTTAATTGCGGAATGTGCAGGTGCACCATCATGCTGATACCACATACGTCGACGCGTTTCCAGTGGGACATTTTCGAGCAACGTTGGCAGATCATTCTGTAGAAACGCGATGTATGTTGCAGTGCTCTCCGATACACTCGATCGAATAGCGGAGGAGTGGTACTCAAGCATCATCTTAAGGTTACAATATCTCCGGATGTAATTAACATTTTACAATGCAACAAACGGCACTGATTACGTATTTGTTTATATGTTCAGATGTGCTAACAAAACTAACGGGGTTCCATTTAAAAAACGTAGGTTTGTGTTAAAAACATACTTCCGTGCATTTTTGTATGGTTTGTATTAAACAATTACACTAGCCCCTCTCCTCACGTTCGGTCTGTGGATTCTGTTCATCAGTATTTGATGTGGTTTACGAAATATATCCAGCGGTAACGTTAGGTGACTCACCCTGTATATATATAATACTCGTATATGGCGACTGTTCTTTCGGACATGCGTCGACCGACCGGACTTGCTGAACACTATATTACCTTTTACAAAACGTCACCAAATTTTTTTCACAGCGGGCCAGATAACTGACGAAATGATGAACGCGGGGAGCACCATCATTCGGTACAGTATCTAGATGCAATAATTTAAAACTGAACATAGTACATTTAAGACATTTAGCAGCCAGGAGGTCCTCGCATGTGTGAAGATCTCCTAATATTCTAAACATAATATTCAAATTAAAATTGAATAATAGCGTCACGTGTTCCATACGTTTTATCAAGCAAATTCAAGTACCGTGGGCGGGCCGGATGAGCTGACGCCGTCGGACCGATTAGGCCCGTGGATCGTAGTTCGGTGTAACCCGCCTTAAACGATGGCCCTCTGTTGGTCACGTCGAGGTTTCCAGTGACGAAGTTGTATCGGGCTTCCAGCGAACGCGTGGTTGCTAGCTTCCACTCGTGCGAACTCATAATCCGGCAGTCGTGTAGGCTTCGAAACGCTGAGCAAAGGTACTTAAACAGGGCTTCTCCACAGCGGCAAGGGCGAAGTAACAAGTCAAACCAGCTCCCACAGAACAGTTGTCAATTTTGTATGTACCAAAAAAGGCAAGCCGGCCGTTGTGGACGATCGGTTCTAGGCGCTTCGGTCCCGAACCGCGCTGCTGCTACGGTAGCAGGTTCGAATCCTGCCTTGGGCATGGATGTGTGTGATATCCTTAGGTTAGTTAGGTTTAAGTAGTCCTAAGTCCAGGGGACTGATGACCTCAGATGTTAAGTCCCATAGTGCTCAGAGCCATTTGAACCATTTTTGAAGCAGGGCAATTGACCACCGTTCGCGGCGACACACGAATGGAGACGAACACACTCGGGATAAATCCGTGATGCTCTCGGAAACCCGTCATATGGGATTAGCGCCCTGGCCCCATCTCAGGGCATGGTGTAGAAGAGGGATCATAGCCTATAAAACCCCATGTTTTTCTGAACAGACAGTTCTCTCAGTCATAGGTGCATCGTAAATGTAACGTCGGTTTCCGCATAATGATGTAGAACTTTGCGTTTACGCGTCTGTTCTCTCCGTAGTTACCACTGGCAGCACTATACCTCAAGTTGAACCTAATTTTTGTAAACTCGCTCTACATCACCTGCATACGTATTGAACATTTCCCTATGCTCAAAGCTCAGTTCGGGACCGCGCGACTGCTACGGTCGCAGGTTCGAATCCTGCCTCGGGCATGGATGTGTGTGATGTCCTTAGGTAAGTTAGGTTTAAGTAGTTCTAAGTTCTAAGGGACTGATGACCACAGATGTTAAGTCCCATAGTGCTCAGAGCCATTTGAACCTATGCTCAAAGACAAATACATTATTGCTGGTATTCTGTGTTGGTTTCTTGGGTTTTCTCTTGATCCAAAGGTTTCTTCAATCAGACAGGCCCTCTACTTACAGCGTTAACCTTACAGCAGACAGCATTGCCCGCTTGTAACGCCTAAAGGTGATGCAGAGACACAACCAAGAACATGAGTGTCACCAACGCGCTCGACGCTTGAGCCACTTGATCTCTGATTTTATGTAGCTACAAGAAGTTTCACAAGCGTACGTTTCGAAAATGTACCGCGAACATATGCGTCTGAGGAAAACCGCAGCCACCAGAGTCAGCTGTTGGGGGGCAACAGCGTGCTGATGATATGGGCGCCACCGACTTTCGCGAATTGTAACAACGGATAGACGGACCACAGGCGCAGCGTTGGTGCCTTTTATCCAGTCATGTAGTAGCTGGTGCAGTCAGCTCTCAGGGCTACAGTTCATGATTTGGAAAAGCCTCCACAACCTGGCCTACTTCGTATTTCAGCGTGCTCGTCGGCGCATTCACCTGATGTCGTCATGGTCTTCAGTGTTACCGCCATGGCCTCTGCTACCCTAAATGTCATCGTCCTCTGTGCCTCCTGCCTCCATCGTCTGTATTTCTAGAATTCCACAATCTTCGCCATAGCTTTTCGCTGTCAGTTGACTCCATTGTCATGGACGTAATCATTCTCTATTCATTGTATCTGCCTCGTCTAACCACTTTTCCTGTATTCCTGACCTTTTATTTTCATCCAACTTCCTCACGAAAGTGAAATTTACCGTTCTTGTCTCTTACAGCCACCTACTGTAATTCCAGTGAGCGCAACGTTTCCAGTTACAGCATCAAAGGAGCTGGAATACCATTTGCAGGAAGCAACAACAGCTTCATTAACACCACCAGTCACAACTGCACCTATTACTTATTCTCTGCAGTAGTCTCAATTGCACCACTCTCGCACCCATCAGCACCATCCTCTTCAGTAGCTTGATCAGCATCAACTTCAAGTAGACTGTTACCAGCACTGGAGCTCCAAGAGAAAAGACCGGGTAAACTGATTTATTATAAGAAGGAAGAAAAGCACTCCTGCTTTTATTCCTATTTATAACTTCCTAAGACTCTGTATCATCCAGGAAGATGGGAAAGGCAGGGACAATGAATAGAGCGTAAATGAATACGTGGATGTAATTGTGATGTGGTTATGAGTCCATATGTCTGTTGTGTTGGTTGTGGGAATGACTCACCGATTACTACAGCGATCAAAATCAATTGACAATGTTCTACAGGTACGATATCCCACCCAATCCGTACCATTCCATTTTACGAACCAGTCATCTTCTTCAAAAAGCACCCTTGAAAATATGCTTAAAAATATTAAGAAGGGTCACCCGACACACGCCAGGAAAAAAGAAAAAGAAAAAAAAACAGAAACTAACCGTTTTCACACTATCACCTACAGAACCTCTTACATATCACATTTATTTATCCTGCCCCAGCGAGACGCTAACATCCTACATCTCAAAACTTTATCCTTTGAAATATAAAAGTACCTTCCAAACCCACAAAAATCCCAAATTGCATTTCCAATGCTTAATGCTCAAACCCTCTTCTAGCGTTATTACACCCTCCTACAGCGTAAACTCACTGCTGTAACCTTTGCCACCCATATATCGTGTTTTCCTCTTTTTGTATAGCCACCACGCTATAAAATGTATAGCTTTAACGTCTGCAAGCTACAGCTCTTCATACCAATATCACGAAAAATATGATAGTATGTACCATCGAGAAGTCAGTTTGGGTAGTCAGGAATATATCAGAAGAGTACTGGGTATTGCAAGGGTATGTATTTACTGCAATCTTCTATAAGTTCAACTCCTCCTCCCTCCTGTCTCTGTCCATCACCTCTCCCCTCCTCTCTCTGACCACTCCTTCTACCCCCCTCTCATTCCATCTCTGCCTCACATCTCTGTCTCCTCCTCTCCCCTATCTCCTCCTGCCCCTCTCACTGTCCACGTTCTCGATCCCACTAACTGACCATCTCCTCCACTCCCCTGTCTCTGTCCACCTGCACCTCCCACCTCTCTCTGTCTATCTGTTCCTTCTCACCCATTTTCTCTCCCTCTATCACCTCCTCTAAGCCCATCTCCTCCTCTTCCTTCTCTCTGTCCATCTTCTCTTCCTCCCCTCTCTCCCTGCCCATGTGCTACTCTTTACTTTCTCTGTCCACCTCTTCCTCTCTCCTCTCTCCCTCTCATCATCTCCCCCTCTCCCCTTTCTGTCCGCTTCCCTGCCCATTTCTCTGTCCATTTCCTCCTTCCCTCTGTATGAGTCCATCTCCTCCATCCTGCTCGCTGTCCAACTCAGCCCACCTCCTCTCTCCACGTTATCATCCCCACCCCAAGTAGGAGGTTGCTGGCTCTTAACCTCTGCCCCCCCCCCCCCCCCAGCGCTCTGTATTTATTTCCAGATAGTAAGCTTTGTTGAAATTGATACAAGGATTTAGGAGAATATTTTTAGCTGTGGCTTTGCCCACATACATCCATGTCATACCTATTTTACATAGACATTCTGAGACAAAAAAAAGAAGACACACCATCAGGGAATTATCCGAATGGTGCGGAAGTTGGTAGATATATGTACATGTGCAGACAAACAAATAATTACAATTTTATTAAAAATATGATGATTTATTCAAGGGAAAGAGCTTTACAATTTGAGCAAGTCAATAATGCGTTGGTCCATGTGTGCACTTATGCAAGCAGTTATTTGGCTTAGTGTTGATTGATACAGTTGTTGGATGTCCTTCTGAGGGACATCGTACCAAATTCTGTTCAACTGGCGCGTTAGATCGTAAAAATTACGAAATGGTTGGAGAGCCCTGCCCGTAATTAAAACGATCTCAATTGGGGAGAGATCCGGTGACTTTGCTAACCAAGGTATAGTTTGGCAAGCACGAAGACAAGCAGTAGAAACTTTCCCATTGTGCAGGCGGGAATTGCCTTGCTGAAGTATAAGCCGAGGAGGATGGCGTGTCATGATGACCAACAAAACGGGGCAAAACGGGGCGTAGAATATCGTGCCGCAGATGACAACCAAAGAAATTCTGCTGTGAAATGAAATGGCGCCATAGATCATCACCCCTGGCTGTCGGGGTGTATGGCGGGCGTCAGTCAGACTGGTATACCACCGCTGTCTGGGGCGTCTCCAGACACATCTTCGCAGGTCATCGGGGCTCTGTTCGAAACGGAACTCATCACTGAAGACAATTCTACTCCAGATCCCACCGAGCGAGGTGGCGCAGTGGTTAGAACACTGGACTCGCATTCAGGAGGGCGACGGTTCAATCCCGCGTCCGGCCATCTTGGTTTTCCGAGATTTCCCTAAATCGCTCCAGGTAAATGCCGGGATGGTTCCTTTGAAAGGGCACGGCCGACTTCCTTCCCCAACCTCCCCTAATCTTTTTTTTTTTTTTAATACACTATGGGACTTAACATCTATGGTCATCAGTCCCCTAGAACTTAGAACTACTTAAACCTAACTAACCTAAGGACAGCACACAACACCCAGCCATCATGAGGCAGAGAAAATCCCTGACCCCGCCGGGAATCGAACCCGGGAACCCGGGCGTGGGAAGCGAGAACGCTACCGCACGACCACGAGATGCGGGCTCTCCCCTAATCTGATGAGACCGATAACCTCGCTGTCTGTTCTCCTCCCCCAAACAACGCAACCCAACCCAGTTCCCAGGGCGAAGACGTGTCGGGAGACGCGCCAGACAGCGATGGTGTACCAATCTGACTGACGCCCGCCGTACACTCCGACAGCCAGGGGTGATGATCTATGCCGCCATTTCATTTCATAGCAGGACCCATTTGGTTGTCATTCACGGCACACTTACAGCATAGCGGTACGCCCCGTTTTGCTTGTGTTCGTGCTTCCCAAACTCTATTTTTGCCAGCAAGGACGCCGGATCTCTCCCCGATTGAGAATATTTGAAGCATAACGGACAGGGTCCTCCAACCATCTCAGGATTTTCAAAATTTAATGCGCCAATTGGACAGAATTTGGCAAGACATCCAACAACGCTATTGCCGGCCGGAGTGGCCAAGCGGTTCTAGGCGCTACAGTCTGGAACCGCGCGACCGCTATGGTCGCAGGTTCGAATCCTGCCTCGGGCATGGATGTGTGTGATGTCCTTAGGTTAGTTAGGATTAAGTAGTTCTAAGTTCTATGGGACTGATGACCTCAGAAGCTAAGTCTCATGGTGCTCAGAGCCATTTGAACCATTTGACCAACTCTATTAATCTGTGCCAGACCGAATAACTGCTTGCCTAAAGGCCAGAGAAGGAGTTTTATGAAATTGTAATCATTTGTTTGGCTGTACGTGTACCTCACATCTACCGGTTTCCATCCCATTTGCCGGCCGCTGTGGCCGAGCGGTTCTAGGCGCTTCAGTCTGGAACCGCGCTCCTGCTACGGTCACAGGTTCCAATCCTGCCTCGGGCATGGATGTGTGTGATGGCCTTAGTTTACTTAGGCTTAAGTAGTTCTAAGTCTAGGGGACTGATGACCTCAGATGTTAATTCCCATAGTGCTTAGAGCCGTTTGAACTATTTGAACCGTTCCATTAAGATAACTGCTTGGTTTCCGTCGTTTTTCTTTGTCTTTGAGCGTATTTCACATGTATTTAACAAATTTCACACATATTTGTAGACATATTTCACCTGTATCTCTAGCTGATTCACCCTGCAGTTTCATTTTCACGCAACTCAATGTTTATGACGTCATATCTCCTGTACTATGTGTCGTACAATGATATAATTTCACATTAAATAAGCAGCTTAGTATATTTAAATAAGTAAAATGATTGGATAAAACCCATAGAATTAATGATGTTGACTAAACCAGATAGTTATATTTTAAATTAAATAAATGTTTGTTAACTAAAGCCACCTGAATTGCAGATTCAGAATAAAATACACAATTATTTATTTATGTATGTGTTGCGAGCAGATAAGAAATACGCGCGAGAAAAGTTCATTTAACTGCACAGCAATTCACAAAATCTACAGCAAGCATGAGTCAAAAAGTGCAGTATGATGATTACTGTCACAATGTAAACCAAGGCTCGTTATGATGAATAACCACTGCAAAAACTTTCAACAAATGGTTAACACCTGAATATAATTATCAAATACAGCAAATAGTTACGGTTAACAGTTGCCCCTCAAATACCCCCCCCCCCCCCCCCCGAGAAAAAATTTCGTATAATCTTGCAAAGTCAGTCATCGAAAACACAGTCTAATCGTCTAAGTCCTGTAAAAAATTAGAGTTTGGAACTCGTGTCGACAACATATTTCAGTTCCACTCAAAATGTTAAAGTATCTTGGCCGCACAGCTTTCCCGAAAAATTGTTTCTTCTGTTTGGTGGTGTATTTCAGCGCCTAATAATTGTTTTAAACTTTCATGTATATGGTGGGGCAAATAAAAGTGACCCGGACAATTTGGGCAGTATTAATGGAGAAGGAAAAGTCCTACACTTACTTTCAATAGAATGGAGCAACTGACCTTACAGCAGGGTCGAACATTAGCACATTTACACAATCTTCACACCTGACAAAGCTGCTAGCAGAAGTCAGTCTGGTCGCAGCCCTAGCTGGCCACTCAAGCCACCTGATCTGTCAGTGTGCTATTACCTTGTGTAGGAGCCACCAAGTTTAATGTTTATCGCAATAACCCTCGTAGTCTTCAAGAACTGCGATAGAACATTTCGGACGAAACTGCAGCAAATGCAACAGTCCAGCTTCGATCCGCCTTCAGCAGCTTGCTGACCAGAGCCCAAAAGTGCCAATAGATGAATGGTGGTCACTTCCAATATCTGCTGTAGTCAGGTTAGTACTGTTATTTCCTTTCCTCTGTTGTGTCCCTTTGTACACAGGAACTCTGTTGTCCGGACCACTTGCACCACCCTTTATATGCAAGTGAACGTTCACATGATACTGCGCAACTTACTAGCTAATTTTCATCGTTAACAACTAATCGCAGCTTACGGTGGCTTATGAACGTGCAATGTACGTTAGCGATTTTTGATCTACTCTGCAAGCATTCAGCACAGAGATCTAACAAATTTCCTATAAATTTTGCAACAAACGTTATTCCCTTTCTCTAAATTCATTTCGTTGTTACAACAGGGTTACGGGACGGCAAATGTAGTGCCAGCATCAGTAGTGGTTTACAACACGTAACGTTAGGAGCACGCGAGGTGACAAGCAACACACATCAAAACATAAGCCAAATGACGCTAAGTAAACGTTTACGTCGGTTCTCTGGAAACCTCTGTGAAGTCCACTGCCGACAGTATATCCCATTGTTTTAGGGTTCCTCCCAATCGATTTGCCGTGTTCACAGGAGTGCAGCTATACGTTCCTGGTGTTGAGAACGTTTAGGCACGCTATCGAACCTCAAAAGGCCTCTAAATCACCCGATATTAGCCCCGTAGAATATTCTTGGTCCTTTTGGAACCGCTACCTACTAACTTTGAGGTATCTTCCAGTCAGTCTCTTGCGGATCCGTCTGATGCAGAAACTAAAGTGTAAAGGAGAAATTTCAAATTTCGCATTTAAAAGGTAATCATACAAGAGAATATTATCGTACCAAAATTTAACTGACGCACAGGCTCACAAATGAGAGATAACGAGTATCAACAGATCCAGTAGTGGAAAACATTTAAAATTGTTTAAAGCGAACAAGGTACCAGGCCCTAATGAAATTTCAGTCAGAATACATAGCGGAATTAGTTCCCTTCTTGGCTCATATTAACCGACAATATCTTGCGCACTAGGTCACTCCACTCCGTTTACAAAAAGGGTTAAGGATTGGATGCGCAGACTTATGGATCACTATTGCTGACGCTGGTCTATTGCAGGATCCCATAGTATATTCTAAGCACCGACACTATGGGATATCTACAAGAAAGCACTCTTTTCTCAAAGAACCAGCACGGATTCAGGAAAAGTTCATTCGTGTTGAACACAGCTTGTTTCATTCACATTTTGCAACCAACAGATGCAGATGAATACTTTGATTCCAACTTCCCATGTTTCCAAATACATTCGAACTGCGCCACACTGGTCAGTCTAACCAAGATACAATCATTCGGAGTATCTTCGCAGCTATGTGATTGGCTCGAAGAATATTTGACTGCCGGCCGAAGTGGCCGTGCGGTTAAAGGCGCTGCAGTCTGGAACCGCAAGACCGCTACGGTCGCAGGTTCGAATCCTGCCTCGGGCATGGATGTTTGTGATGTCCTTAGGTTAGTTAGGTTTAACTAGTTCTAAGTTCTAGGGGACTAATGACCTCAGCAGTTGAGTCCCATAGTGCTCAGAGCCATTTGAATATTTGACTCATAGAAGCGAGTACGTTATTTCAGATGAAGAATATTCCACAGTATCGAAAATAACATCGCGTGTGCCCCAAGGAAAGCATAATAGGACTACTGATGTTATCAGTATACATAAATGATTGATTAGATAGGAACAGCCACACTTTAAGGTTGTTCTCTAAGGGTGTTGTTTTGTACAAGAAGGTATCGGCGTTGGACGATTGCAAGGAATTGCAGAAAGGTTTGAACGAAAACTCCGCTTGGTGTAATGAATGACAGAGCTCTTTAAATGTGGATAACTGTAAAATAATGGAAATAATCCCTGATTACAAGACTAACGGTGAACAAACTGAGCACCTCATATCTTACAACTAGGAGTAAATTCTAAGAAGAGGTATGAAACGCGGCGATCTCGTAAAATTTAGTATTAGGGGACGCTAGTGGAAGACCTAGACTTGTTGAAAAGGTTCTGCCAAAATGCAGTGCGCCAGCAAAAGAAATAGCACACAAGACTCCAGTGCGACCAATCTAAGGCACTGATGCAATAACCAGATATTTTACTACCATTAAATAGTTTGAAAATCGCTCGGTCATGTGGTGCAAGAATGATGCTTGCCCATGAGACCAATTCAGAATAAAATGAGACATGGGCTTGTTGACGTCGGATGTTTGGGGCAAGAATCAAACATGTCCAGAGTTTGCCCTGTCATTGCACCAAACAGTAGTGAGACTCTGGTATGTTAAACACATCCAAGCAGTTCAATTTGGTTGATGTTACACAAGATCTACTTTTAGACTCCTAGCCCAACTTAAAAAAGCTGTCCGGCTCTAGCAAAGAGACGTTTACTGTTTCAAAACACGGATCCTTTGAGTACTCCACTGAACACAAGCATATTGTTCACTGTAGCACATGATTATCACAATTTATCTCTCAAGATATTGTCATTGAGAAAGCCGTCAACTACACTGACTTTTATTGAGGAAAAACTTTATAAGGTACGAGGTCAGTTAACTCTAAGGAATATAAAGATGTCCTGAAGCTTACGAAGAGGTATGTGCCATCCTCAGACATAGAATTTTAAAATATGCTGATCTGTGAGAAAACTACTACGGATGCTACACACCGTTCATTAGGAGGTGAAGCATAATGAACTTCTTATTGACCTTCCACAACTACGACTTTTGCTAGGATATACATTATTTTTAATTTTCGCAGACTCCTTATGATATTCAGTAATCTATTAAGTGCTAATAGTCATTGTATCTTTAGTTACTTGTTTATTTATTTGACATCATACCAAAAAACCATTTGACGCAAGAGAGAGAAAAGTCCAATTTTTTAAAACTGAGTAAAAATCGTTAACATGTTATGTAACAAGATTTTGGTGTGATGGTGGCCTAAATGTAGGTTGGGAAAAGACAAGACCGGTTAATGTTTTCCCCAGTTTGTGGACTTTTTTGCATTTTACTCGGAATTATGTAAACTTGGCTTACGTGTTTATCGTGCCAATACCTTCAATTTCAGAATATCGTTCCAGTGTATGGTATCTTTATTTAGTAGAGATGACAGCAAAAATCGAATTAATTTGGATACAAATTGATAGGATCATAATAGGTCGCCACAGTCCATACGAAAGTATAGTAGAAATGTTTGGGTAACTTTAATAGGTACCCTTGGAAGAAAGACGAAATAGTTCTTGCGAGCCCTGTGAGATAAATTTAGAGAATATGTAATGGAAGAAGACTGTGCGATCACCATAGGGCCGCCATCGTAGGCCTCGGGTAGAGATTGTGAAAGTAAGGTGAGAAACATTAAGGCAGTATACTGACGGATAGTGAGTTTTGCCTCGCTCAGTACTCGAACTGCATAGGAAGGAAAGTTTGTGTGTGTGTGTGAAATCTTATGGGACTTAACTGCTAAGGTCATCAGTCCCTAAGCTTACACACTACTTAACCTAAATTATCCTAAGGACAAACACACACACCCATGCCCGAGGGAGGACTCGAACCTCCTCCGGGACCAGGAAGGTTTGTGAAATTGGTACAATGTATCCACCACTATGGTTTGTAGAGCATGTACATTTAAATGTAGAACGGTCCATGCGTGAGTTCAGCTGGATACGGCATACCTGCAGAAACTTATGGACTCTCTTCCTCGCCATTTCCAACGCTAGAAGCAGTGTCACATGGTATTAGAGTGATGTCTCGTGTGGGTTACTAATTGTTTGCCCGGTGCCCCACATTTGCTTCAGTGGCAGCCGGAAGTACTGCAATATAGCAACATGACAACCAGAAACGTGTAGTTAAATTTGAATGCCAGCGTCAGCACGAAAACACTCGTTTCCCGTCATTGATCGATTTCTTGACTTTCATTCGTTGTTCGTTGGCAGCACGTGTGGCTTCCCATCTCGAAAAACAGCTATCGTAACTCACATTCGAAGATCGATTGTGTTTTATCGGTGATTTGCAGTTTCTTGACGATGCAAATGAGCACGTTAAAACGTATAACTTTACGTTTTACTTTGGCTTTCATGTGTTGCAGATAGGAAGAAGACATAAACAGAAGCCACTGCTGAAAGCTCTCAATGCGAGGTATAAGGCTATTTATACACTACTGGCCATTAAAATTGCTACACAAAAGAAGAAATGCAGATGATAAACGGGTATACATTGGAGAAATATATTATATTAGAACTGACATGTGATTACATTTTCACGCAATGTGGGTGCATAGATACTGAGAAATCAGTACCCAGAACCACCTCTGGCCGTAATAACGGCCTTGATACGCCTGGGCATTGAGTCAAACAGAGCTTGGATGGCGTGTACAGGTACAGCTGCCCACGCAGCTTCAACACGATACCACAGTTCATCAAGAGTAGTGACTGGCTTATTGTGGCGAGCCAGTTGCTCAGCCACCATTGACCAGACGTTTCCACTTGGTGAGAGATCTGGAGAATGTGCTGACCAGGGCAGCAGTCGAACACTTTCTGTATCCAGAAAGGCCCGTACAGGACCTGCAACATGCAGTCGTGCATTATCCTGCTGAAATGTAGGGTTTCGCAGGCATCGAATGAAGGGTAGAGCCACGGATCGTAACACATCTGAAATGTAACGTCTACTGTTGAAAGTGCCGTCAATGCGAATAAGAGGTGACCGAGACGTGTAACGAATGGCACCCCATACCATCACGCTGGGTGAAACGCCAGTATGGCGATGACGAATACACGTTTCCAATGTGCGTTCACCGCGTTGTCGCCAAACACGGATGCGACCATCATGATGCTGTAAACAGAACCTGGGTTAATCCGAAAAAATGACATTTTGCCATTCGTGAATCCAGGTTCGTCATTGATTACACCATCGCAGGCGTTCTTGTCTGTGATGCAGCGTCAAGGGTAACCGCAACGATGGTCTCCGAGCTGATAGTCCATGCTGCTGCAAACGTCGTCGAACTGTATCTGCAGATGGTTGTTGTCTTGCAAACGTCCCCATCTGTTGACTCAGGTATCTAAACGTGGCTGCACGATCCGTTGCAGCAATGCGGATAAGATGCCTGTCATCTCGACTCCTAGTGATACGAGGCCGTTTGGATCCAGCACAGCGTTCCGTATTTCCCTCCTGAAACCACCGATTCCATATTCTGCTAACAGTCATTGGATCTCGACCAACGCGAGCAGCAATGTCGCGATACAATAAACCGCAATCGCGATAGGTTACAACCCGACTTTTATCAAAGTCGGAAACGTGATGGTACGCATTTCTCCTCCTTACACGAGGCATCACAACAATGTTTCACAGGCAACGCCGGTCAACTGCTGTTTGTGTATGAGAAATCGGTTGGAAACATTCCTCATGTCAGCACGTTGTAGGTGTTGCCACCAGCGCCAACCTTGTGTGAATGCTCTGAAAAGCTAATCATTTGCATATCACAGCATCTTCTTCCTGTCGGTTAAATTTTCATGTCTGTAGCACGTCATCTTCAGGGTGTAGCAATTTTAATGGCCAGTAGTGTATTGTGCAGAAACCTCCGTCGAAGAGCCTGCAAGCAAAGACGATCTATTGTCCGTTTCTGCAAAGGTAATTCGCGTTAGAAGAAGCTCTTGTTTCGCGTTTAAGTACACTGCTCAAGAAGAATACTGGTAAATATCTGTTGTTCCCTGAAAAGCCGAAAATGCGTACTTACGGCGGGGAGTGCGACCTCGGCGAGCCGTCACATGTGGAGCACTGGCGCCCAGCCCGCGACCTTGTCCGCGCAGACCTGATACGAATAAGCCTCGCCCCACATGTGGACAGCTCGCTTTTACAGAGAGAAAGGCGCCGTCCAGGCGTCCACACCGCCGTGTATCCGTACTCATACCACTGCAGGTACACCCGTTTTGGTTATATGTTGAATCCGCATAGCCGTCTCTGCGCTAGCTACTGTGCTTCATTTGTTCAGATAATGGGCATAATATGCACGAATTGCACAGTAAATGAAATAATTAGTCGCCAGCGAGTCTTTTATTGACGCTGTAATCTGTAGACTCGAGAATCGGTGCCAATGGATAAATGCGATAAATCTCATTCGTCTTCAGGTGTTTAATCTTGTTATATCCTGATCGTTTTCTTATCAGGAACTTGTGCATGTATACGTAACTCACTACATACGCGTTTTCTAGTGTGGCGAAGAAACAAAAAGTAATCTACACTGCCTGACAAAGAACGGAAGCACCCAGAAGCTGAGGAGGAAACGTAATGGAACTTAACCGGTTGAGAAGGTACGTGATGTTATTTAGATGATTACAAAATCACATTTAGAAACAGTTTGTCAGTACGAGCCCACTTATCAGTATAACGTTGCGCCCCCTGTGGCGTGGATGCACGCACTGATTCGGTTAGGAACAGTGTCATAAGATCGTCGTGTGCCATCCTTAGGGAATCTGGCCCACAATTATTGTATCTGATCCTTTATAACGCGTGTACTGACATTGGGACGACGTTGACGTCCGAGCTGACCCATACATCTTCTATGGGGGATAGATGCGAGTATGCAGATCTTACATGACGCAGACAATTCATAGAGATACGTTCCTTGTGTGGACGAGTATTGTCCTGCTGAAAATGGCAATAGAATACTGTGGCTTGAGGTACAGTTTTGATTGAGGCAATACGATTTGCGACACGATAGGCGATGTGACTCTCAATACGAAGCGGAAGCAACCCACATTGGTGAAGCGCTTAGAAACGTAGTGGAGCGACTTGATTGGTTCGCAGTCAGTGGACGGCGATGCAACACCGATTCGTATCTCTCTCTTATCGCTCAGCGCAATACGGAGTGCTGGTCGCCACGCAACGTGTGTCGTAGGGTACAGGAGCAGGTAAATTTCTAGACATCCAGTGTGCCTCAAAAAATTGTTTTATGCAGGTGAAGAAAAGCTGCATGCGTCACCGTAGTTAATTTCTTACTAATACTTTTGCTTTTCGTGTAAAAAATTAAAGACCACTGATTTGGGATTTGCGTATGTCCTCCGATACACAGTCTTTCTCATTCGATTTTGAGGAAACTATTCGCTAAAAAAAAATTGATTTTGTGCGTCTTATAGTCTGACATCAAAGCTTGATAATGAACTTTTTTTTCGTTATTGCCCATAGTTGTTGTGGCGCGTAGTTTGAAAAGTTTGGTGTGAAAAATGTAGTCATTGCCCGGTTTAAAAAATATGTTTGGTGCATTTTAGGGTGCACATTGCTACATACGAAATCTAGTTAACGCATCGAAACTGTTTCTAACACTGGAAGGAGAGCCATACCTTTCCAGTCCCAAGTAAATATGTGATACATATTGTTTGCCATGCACAACACATGAAGGTATTACTGCCTGCTATGGAAGAGCTGCCTTACGCTATGTTTTCTTGAACTGCCGATACAAGTGGAAGCATTCACTCACACGTGTGCTTTTAAGTGGAAAGACATCCTGCCTCGTGCATTTCTTTCTACGCTGTTTTTACCAGTAGTTAACAAGTCATTTACGCAGAAGAACTGTTCGAAAATGATTTTTTTCATCCATTTTATTGCAAAAAGTCCTTTTCTATGGAGCTACACAATGAAACAGTATTTGAGGCCTTATATAACCAGACTGGTGAGGAGGAAGACAGCAATGAAAATTAAAGAAATCGGTAAGAACTTCCCGTGAAACCTGTATCAGCGTTATTTAACTTTTTGTCTTCGTTGTTACTGTTTCCAATTCAGATAAGAAACCTACATGTTTGGTCTGTAAATGCAAAATGATTGTCGTATTCTAAAATTACTGATTCAAAACTGAAATGGAGAAGTTTCCATTTATAGTTCTGAAAACATTAATTTCAAGTATACGAACTGAGCCACAATTTCAGTTCATTTAAACATGCAGGTTGGAAAAAAAACTGTCTACTGCTTCTTTGACGAACAGACGAGACTGTTCAGGCTTAATCGCTGGAAGCCATCACGGTGAAGCAACTGAAAATTCTTTTCACATTATTCAACACTCTTTTCGGAAACGGTCGCATTAGATACAGAAGTAAAGGATAGCCTGATTACCACAGAAGCAATATGGAAACGATTTATCATTCGAATCTCCTGACAAGCAAACAGGATCCGGAACATACAGTTTGTATTCTTTCAACTGGCGACCAAACGAAGAATGGCGAAATACTGCTTCCTCTGTGTTCCTTCCGAGATCCCCTGCCGTTCAATAACAACTTTTCTAATTTATGTTTCGACACCCTCACGTTCTTAAAAAAAAAAATACACACATGTGTTTCCTGCCAATAGCACGGAAACAGTTTGATAGCGTCCACATCCCAGTTATCGATCTGTAATAACTTTCTAGATATTTTTATCTGGGACAGACGTAGATAATGACTGCAGATAGGTTCAAAAGCTTCACATATTGATCAAACAGTGCAACTGATGATATTATCTCCTCTACAAAACTGTAGGTATAAGTCTTGAAAGCTGCTTCCTGTGGAAATATATCTGCAGTAATAATTAATGGGTATTTGTAAGAATGTACTAGAAACTAAACATTATAATGACAAATACTGGAAAATATGCGTAACTTCTGCATCTTATACACACGCTAAGTTACGTGTCTATACAACTGTCAGACGTTTCACAAGCGTACAAACAAATATAATGGTAATTCACTTTTTAAACATGTACTTACTTAGCGTTTACTTTATTTTGCCTTCATTCTCAGTACAGATTTGGCGTGACAGCTGAAAATCTTACGTACTACCTCCGGAAGGTCGTTGAAACCTCCGAAATCAGGATCGGAAAAAGGCAAGAAACCAGATTTTTTGCCCCCCCCCCCCCTAGCAGCTCTCATTTTTCGCCCGCACATGAAGGAATCTCCCTCTTCTAGGAATCAACCTCCACTTGAGGGAAGAAGACAGAATGCCACTTCAGGTATAGCCCTTAGAAAGCGAAACGTAGTCAAACATCAGAAGAAACAAGTGACGTGGCACTACATTCACTTCTTACGCAAAGCTAAGCTGTGGCCAGAAAGAGTGATGTCGAGCAAGCTTTTGCCGACTAGCTGGGAATTGAAATTTTAATGAGATGAAAAGAGAAGGGGAGTAATCACTTTTTGACGCTGACTAGATGTTGTCTCAGACCAACCTCACTCATTTCCAGAAACTTAGCGACAGGCTTAGAAGAGCTATAAAGGCGTAATTCCTATGGCTTTTGAGTGAGCTACTGTACGAATTTTCATCCTCATCGTAAGTTTCTTCCATTTCAGATGTGTTTGAGATTTAGGGGCGCTCAACGACGAGGTTATCAGTCCTCTTCCATGTCAGACACATTCATAGACTTAATCCAGCCACTCCTACAACACGGATGAGTGCTAACCCAACCTTAACACTTTCAGGTCTGAATTTTTTTTTTCATTTATGTGGTAATGCTCTTAGGTGATTTTTTAATGATTCTGGATGCAACACTTATTCAAAAATATGTACACTTTTTCAAAACATACTTTATACATTTGGCTTCATTTTATGCACTAAAATAACTAGTTACGAAATATTCTGTATTACAATAAATAGAAAAGTAATCATACAATAAGTACCAAGCAAAATAACAATAACAAAATTCAATAATACAATGGAACACAGCGAACCAACCACATCCGTATATTGTGGTTGTCACAAGCTGCTGTGCACTGCTACATGAATTGCTGATTTTTTCATAGTGATGCCCAAGAGTTGGCAGCACTTGCGCATGATGAAAAGGTTAAAAATTCGCAAATGTTAACCTCATGTTCCCATTAGGAAAAAAATACTTGTGTTGCAGCTAAGACACAGTTAATGTATACAATTGTAGCCCGAGGGTCTTGTTTGTTGTGAATAAATCTGAAGCTGAATCATATTCTACCTTAAGATAATAAACAGTTGTAGCTTTTTGACTTGTAACCGTTATTATTTGCACGATTCGCTAAATAAAGTACCAGAAGAGGTGATATTCCTAAAATTAAGCTTTTCATGGTGGCATTTTTAACGTAATACACACCGATTCACCTTATTGTAATGAGTAGTTTCTTAGAAGAGAAAATAGCAAGTCTAAAATTTGTGCCTTGCTTTGGCTGAGCAGCTGATACTAAGTGCTCTACAAAGTGGAAACTAGACGTTTTCTGTAGAATTCGTGGTATTTGTGTTCATGTTGAAAGAGCTCAAGAGAAACCACAGCCGACTACGTTTTATCTGGTCATCTGGGGTATTGCGGAACTACAATTCATAGCTGAACACAACGCGACGCCATCCATCAGGACTCCATGCTTCCCTGTCACGGTAGCACTCCAAACGCGCAAACGCAGCAGTTTGTGCTGTAGTATTAATGGTGACGCACGAAGTGAACGGTGATTCCCCTGTCCAGCTGCTGGTGGTGCTAGTGATCTCCGGTCAATAGTGTGGGATGACAGAATGTCACAGCGAGTTGAGTCCCAATCTTCCTTATTCCTTTCCTTCTTCCAGTTGACGCACCAGCCCTCCAAGTGTAGCCACGTTATGATTCTCTGTCTCACACCAGACAGTGTCCGATGTAATCATTGCAGCATGTCTGCACAGTTTTGTACTAAAGACAATATAATTTTTAGAACATTGAACGCAGTTGACGGAACCAAATTCCTATCAGATGTTATGTAGACATCTTTATATTTGACCAATCTTTCTAGTAAAGACATTTAGTTGCTTAATTTTACTATAAATACATTTTAATTATGTATTTGTTCTACAACAGAGCCTAATACTTTTCGGTCGGCAACAAGCTGTGTGCCATCACTACGGCTTTGTTTCTACTTTCTTTTTACCGTAAGTAGTAACAAACTCTGGTTAAAAATCCTGCTACAGAAAATATTCGTATTGCTTATACAGTCACCACCATCATCACTATTACCGCTCGTATGCTTACTCCATTTACTACTGTCTTCTTACATCATTAGTAGTTATTAATTCTACAACTATGCCAACGGCTTTGCCGCAGTAGTAACACCGGTTCGCGTCAGATCACTGGAGTTGAGTGCGCTGTCGGGTTTGGCTAGCACTTGGATGGATAGTCGCCGGGTCTACCGAGCGCTGTTGGCAAACGCGCTCGGCTCAGCCCTTGTGAAGCCAATTGAGGAACTACTTGATTGAAAAGTAGCGGCTCCGATCACAAAAGCTGAGAACGGCCGGGAGATCTGTGTGCTGGCCACATGCCCCTCCATATCCGCGTCCAGTGACGCCGATAGGCTCAGGATAACACGGCGGTCTGTCAGTACCGTTGGGCCTTCCGAGGCCTGTTCCGACGGAGATTAATTTCTAATACTATTGTGATCGACAAACACAGAATTGTCTTTCCTTATCGTACCAGATGTCTTCCTCTTCTTTTTACCGCCTCTTAAATAAGCAGGTGGGTTTTTAAAGGCGAACTTTTGTCCTTTGCAGCTAAAAGGCATTTGGGCTGTTTATTTCAAACGCGTTTGAAAGTATGCGATTTTTACATAGTTGACTGGGCGAAAATAAAGATAAAAAGTTTATAGCTTACAAAAAAAAAGAAATTTGATTGAATTATTGTATGTAGTTCTAATAATTTACAAATGAAATGAAGTTATGTTTATCGGTTTTATCTACATCTACACCTTAGAGTGTATGGCGGAGGGCACTTTGAGAAAAAAATGTCACATCCTCCTCTTATTCTAGTCGCGTATGGTTCGCGGGAAGAGCGATTACTAGTAAGCCCCTCGTCGGCTAGAATTTCTGTAATTTTACCTCCCTGGTCTTTTAGCCATATATACGTAGGAGGAAGAAATGTATTGTTTGACTCACCTGGGAACATACACTCCCGGAATTTTAACAGTAGACCATACCGTGATACAGAACGCCTCTCTTGCAGCTTTGTCTTTTCCTCTCCGTGAAGCTTTCGCTTTTACTAAAGCAACCTGTAACGAAACGTGCTGCTCTTCTTTGGATGTCCTCTGTTTCATCTAAAAGTACTGTCTGATACGGATTTCAAACTGAGGACCAGTATTCAAGTACTGGTCGAACGAAAGTCTTGTAAGCTACTTTCTTCGTAGATGGATTACGTTTCCTGAGAACTCTGCCAATTAATCTCAGTCTGGCACCTGTCTTACCTGCGATTAATTTTATGTGGTCGTTCCACTTCAAATCGCTCCGTACAAATACTTCTGCATATTTCATGTGGTCGTTTCACGTCAAATCGCTCCGTACGCATACTCCTACGTATTTCAAGGAAGTAAGTGCTTTCTATGTATTCACAATACGTTGTATTCCGGTGTTTTCCTTAATCCGTTTAGCCGGCCAGAGTGGCCGAGCGGTTCTAGGCGCTACAGTCTGGAACCGCGCGACCGCTACGGTCGCAGGTTCGAATCCTGCCTCGGACATGGATGTGTGTGATGTCCTCAGGTTAGTTAGGTTTAAGTAGTTGCAAGTTCTAGGGGACTGATGACCTCAGAAGTTAAGTACCACAGTGCTCAGAGCCATTTGAACCATTTGAACCTTAATCCGTTTAGTGAAATCACAGAAAATCTATATCTGGATGGCTGGATGTGGAACTGAACTTACGTTCTCTCCTTCTCAAGGTGAGTCCACTTATCATGGAACAGATTTCACCCCATGTAAGTATTTGTAATACGAAAAAAAAAAAAAACGTTGACACGATTTTTTCGTTTCGCATTACGTAATAGAGCCGACTCAACTAAATCTCGACAAGAAAATGGATGTTTAAACTTCTAAAAGATATGAATATCTAAAGACCGAGAGAAAAAGCTGATGAAAACCAGGTCGCAGTCGGAGATGCTCCATCACCAGAGCGAGTGGGTAGCAGCGTGAGTAAACGACGCTACACTATTGCAGCTGGTCACCAGTAACGTTACCGAAGGCCACGAAGAATGAACTTAACATGTACAAGGAATAATCACCGTTCTAAGATTGTTCGTAAAATGATTCTTAAGTTCGATCCTTTTGGAAGGAAGCATGAGTAGTCGCTGTTATGACGCGGTCGTAGTAGTGTGTAACAGGACACTGACGTGTCATAGTTTGATTCTGAATTCTTGTTCGTCATCAGTAGTAATATTCTCCGGCAAGTTAATTGAAATTCGGCAGCCAGTCCTGAGGTCGGGAGTTTAATCTATTGGATTAGTAATGAGAAGTGTTGGTGTCTGCGTGGCAGCCGAATGTGATTGCTGTATGAGTGCATGATAATTTAGATTCGGAATATAGCTAGGTGGGCGTCCGTGTAAAGCCACGCACTGTGGATTATAAGTACGGAAATACTGTACACGATTATATGGTAAATCTGTTGATGAATTTTGAAGAATACTTGGTCGTACCGGCTATTAGATGTTGTGAAGGTTTCTTTTCTTTGGTTAGGGATTTATGAGAATGTTGGACAACTCATCCGTTAACTATCCAATATTTAGGATAGTTTGGAGTATTGATCGCGTGCACAATAGAAGGTGACACAGCTGATATAATAGTGGATGTAAAGGAAGTGAGTATCGGCTAATTAGGATTATTATTGCGTATTCTAAGGTATGTGAACAACGCTTGAGAAGACCATGACCACCTACTGAGGTGATACTTGTAGTTTTGAGGTCCGGAAGACGCAACTCTACGTCACTGTGCGTTAATATACTTTACCATATATCGCGGTTGTCTTTGGAAACAGACTGTCTTCCTATATTTTGATAGAGTCAAGGCAGAAAACGATCCAACCAAGAACCATTCAAACGAGGGACGAACGGTGATCATATTTTACGGTTCAAGTGCGCTGTAATTGATTTAGTAACTCCAAGGTGTAGTGGGTACGCAAATGTCAGAATGTAAACGCCTGAAGAGCTATGAATTTTGCTAAAATCTAAAAATAGAATACAAAGTGACGAAGACACTTTTTTTAGTTTGTTTTCTGATTCGAAGGAGAATAGGTTATAAACAGCACTTGAACCAAACACTATAAATTGTGACCATTGAGATTTTCAAGATAAAAATAATGATGTTTAGGCTAAATCAGGGTGATACGGTGAACAAAAAATCTGGGCCCCTTAGAAGACAAGAAATTGTTTATTTAAACAAAATAAAAACACTCTTCTTTCACAAAATACGTAAGTAACACATTAACAATACCACATCCTCTTTAATGCACTACAAAAGTTTAAAAAAACATTACTTATTTTTATCAATTTCACCATTTCACCAATGTACATGGGTGAAATGGCAAATGCCCTTTGGGTGAAATGGTGAACTTATTTCCCCTGCTTTTTGCCACATACGTCACACACAGATTCATATTTTGAACAGTCTTCATGCAGCCAACGTTGGCAGCTAATACATTTGATCCAATCCACATCCTTTTTAGTGCAACTGTACAGTTGACCGCACCCTACACAACAACACTCTTCATCATCTGCGTCGTCATCATCGTCTTGCAATTGGATATCCAGCGACGAGTCGGATCCGGTGTCAGTGGTAGACGCTTTTCGTTTCTTAGGCTGCTTCTTTTTCACAATTCCTTTGGTAGTCTCTTTGGTTACGGTTTTTCCTTTGGTTACGGTTTTTCCTTTGGTTACGGTTTCTCCTTTGGTCCTCTTTTTAGCATTTACTCTACTCTTCACTGACTCATTTTGTCGTTTTCTGTTTCACAGGTTGTCGATGTTTTCTGGAGAAGTCAAAACCTCAGCTTAAGCTCTGGGCTTCTTCCTTGCAGATGCGAATTTATCTAGGATAGGTATCGGCGAAATATGGTCCAAGAGTTTGCCAGGGGTTATTTGAGATTCTTCTGTTGCCACTGCCGAGGTCATGTCTGTTGCTTCTGATGAAAACTGCATGTTTTCCTGTGGATTTTCCGCCCTTTGCGAACAGCCCAGTTGTGGTGAAACTTGTATGTGTTCAAGTCCCTGCAGTTGCTTCTTCCGAGGGATTAGGTATCTTCTGTCAGTGCGAACAACTTGGTCGAGGTGAAGTAGGTCTATTTTCATGTCGTTCGTTGCTTTCCTGACGTTGATCTGAAGCTGATGTTAAAAACGCGTATTCGGGGATGACATCGGGATTAAACGGGATGATTCCTGTGCTTCTGAACCCCGATATTGCATTCTCTGTCGTAGCTACTAGTAGCCATGCCTTTGTAAGCAGTCCCCCGAACACTAACCTGGAAATTTTTCTATTTGGATTCATTTTAATGCACGAATTGCAAGCATTGTAATAATAGAATTTCAGAGCTTTAAAAATGCTCTGTCTAGCGGCTGCAGATAGTGTGTGGTGTGGCTGGGTAGACAGAGCTAAACTATGTTTTTTTTTCTTCTGCAAACTCTAATGTATCCACGCTACTGCAATGAGAGCTATGTCCATCCAAAATAAGCACGACTGTTCCCTCAGGCTTCCTCGGTGCAAAATGGTTACTTAGTCACAGAAGAAAAATGTCAGTTGTTAGTACGCCGACTTTTGTGACATGAAAAGCGTGGAACCTACATCTACATCTACATCTACATCTACATCCATACTCCGCAAGCCACCTGACGGTGTGTGGCGGAGGGTACCTTGAGTACCTCTATCGGTTCTCCCTTCTATTCCAGTCTCGTATTGTTCGTGGAAAGAAGGATTGTTGGTATGTCTCTGTGTGGGCTCTAATCTCTCTGATTTTATCCTCATGGTCTCTTCGCGAGATATACGTAGGAGGGAGCAATATACTGCTTGACTCTTCGGTGAAGGTATGTTCTCGAAACTTTGACAAAAGCCCGTACCGAGCTACTGAGCGTCTCTCCTTCAGAGTCTTCCACTGGAGTTTATCTATCATCTCCGTAACGCTTTCGCGATTACTAAATGATTCTGTAACGAAGCGCGCTGCTCTCCGTTGGATCTTCTCTATCTGTTCTATCAACCCTATCTGGTACGGATCCCACACTGCTGAGCAGTATTCAAGCAGTGGGCGAATAAGCGTACTGTAACCTACTTCCTTTGTTTTCAGATTGCATTTCCTTAGGATTCTTCCAATGAATCTCAGTCTGGCATCTGCTTTACCGACGATCAATATTATATGATCATTCCATTTTAAATCACTCCTAATGCGTACTCCCAGATAATTTATGATATTAACTGCTTCCAGTTGCTGACCTGCTATTTTGTAGCTAAATGATAAAGGATCTATCTTTCTGTGTATTCGCAGCACATTACACTTGTCTACATTGAGATTCAATTGTCATTCCCTGCACCATGCGTCAATTCGCTGCAGATCCTCCTGCATTTCAGTACAATTTTCCATTGTTACAACCTCTCGATACACCACAGCATCATCTGCAAAAAGCCTCAGTGAACTTCCGATGTCATCCACCAGGTCATTTATGTATATTGTGAATAGCAACGGTCCTATGACACTCCCCTGCGGCACACCTGAAATCACTCTTACTTCGGAAGACTTCTCTCCATTGAGAATGACATGCTGCGTCCTGTTATCTAGGAACTCCTCAATCCAATCACACAATTGGTCTGATAGTCCATATGCTCTTACTTTGTTCATTAAACGGCGGCATACCGTCCTTGTACTCGGCTTTTTCATTTTTTCCCTTCAAAACATAAGCTGGGGATAAAAACATGCCATCTCCATTGCAGCAAGCGATTGCAGATATGGTTTTACTATTTTCACCGGATGTTATCGCTGGAACGCTCTTAGACCCCTTTGCTGCCAACACGTAACCTGGTCTATTATTCGGCTGAAGTCCGGACTCACCTACGTTGAATATACTTCTCGGCTTATCAAGGAGGTTATGCTCTACCAAGATGTTCTGCAGCAATGAAAAATAGTCTGAAACGTTTTTCGTACTGAAATCCCTTGACCGTGCTTGTGAAACTCCTTCCGATTTGCGGATTGAGAGTTCCGGATTTCTTTTTAAGAATATATGTAGCCAATCCATTCCAGCAATTTCCTTTTCTCGGTAAAAATTGTGATGTTGATTATATTTCTCAGCTAGTTTATATGCCATGGTACGTACTTCTGTCCTTGTCGGTGCAAATCCGAAGTTTTGTTATTTTATAATATGTTTTACCAACTTTTTCTCAAATTCTTGTGTTAGTACAGGCGGCCCACCCAAAGGTTTTTTCGTAAAGCACCCGTTTGCTAATCGTCTCTTCAGCGTTGACCATGGAACGTTATACTCCTTTGAGGCTTTTTTTCAGGCTCATTCCATTTTGCACCGCTTTTACGGCATCGTTAAGTTGCTCCTCTGTCCAATCAGCACGGCTGGATCCTTTTTGTCTTTTGTAAAATGTAGGCATCTTTGCCTGGAACAATGGCAGTAGTTAGAACATCTACTTTTTTAATCACTGACAAACCAAACTTTACTCGCAAAAAATATATATAAAAATTAATTTTTAAATTAACGATTGTATTGAGACGTCGGATAAAACAGAATATAACTCTCTCATGGGATAGGAAACGCTAACATTTCATGACTTGTCAAAAACCCTGGTAGGGATGTACCTAAATAAAAGCTTTACACTTTACACATAAGAAAAGTCCTTCACTGTATCATCCCTGCCCGAGTTCACCATTCCTCCCATTTGCTGTGGGTGAAACGGTGAATAGCACGGCAAGAAGTTCAAAACACTAGACGCAGCGATTTCTAGGTTATGTAGTACATAAGCAGTATAAGAAGGCAGAATATATCAAAAAATACCCCGCGGACTACGCTACCTGAAGTAACATCTACAAATGCATGCAGCATATAAAAATTATTTAGCGTCAAAAACAGTTTTGTACAAAGTACTTACAGGTTTTTAAAACGGATCTGGTTTTCAACACGTGCACACTGCACAGATGATCAGAGACTGTTGGCATGCAGACATACAGACTGTTTAACCAGTAAAGAATTAAAGCAATTCACCATTTCACTCGATTCACAATATTCACCATATCACCCTAATTATGTGAAACTTTAAAACTGTTTTCTGCGTATGTCATTTGTAGTACAAAGAAAGTACTAAAGAAAGTTTGATTCATCAACTAAAGAGAAAAAATGAGATAAAGAGACTAAGATAAAGAAAGAAAGAAAGAGAAAAGGTAATTTTTTTCAGAGTTGCTTTAGGGAAGTTTGATTAAAATAAAGTTAATCCCAATTTATTGGACTTGGCAAGGGCCAACAATATAGTATTACGTAAACGTAGTAAACTAAAGATTTAGCTATATCTTATTTGAGAAATATTTAATAATAACTGTTTGAGTCGGTCTTGGGCAAAAGACGGAATCGTTGGAAAGCAAAAGATAGTACAAATACCTAAAGGGAAGTAACATTACGAAAGAATAGATTCGCAATTGATTTGGAACACTGGAAGTAAATGATGAACTCTCAGTCTGCGAATAGTACAGTCGCTGGTTAGCAACGGAATGTAAATAAGACGTAACAATAATGTCGTTGCTTCATCAGAAACTAACGGCATACAAATACATAATATTTCATGAACGTATAATTCGTCTCTAGGATTATTAAACAAGTTTGTGTATGCTCATATTGAACCGGAATAGTACTTTATTGGTGTTTGTCATTTCGTTTCGTACTAGAAGGGCGTCGTCGTTTTATTTGTGCGAGTGAATATCCTACGTTTCATTTTAAGCAGACGACAGAATTGTAGTGGAATCATCCACAGTGAAAGTTAGATTTTGTTATCACCAGTAGAAAAATTTTGTTTCTGGTAGTGGTGCATACTAAAGCTCAGCAATGCTAGATAATAGAATATTAATTAATGCTGTTGCTAATACAGATTATACCTTACGTCGTCGTGACAATATTGACGGATTTTTATTTTATTTTATTTGTGAATGGAGCTGTTGGTTAATTTCGTATCAGTCGATCGCTATTAGCGTGTGTTCTATCATAATACTCGGAAAGTGACGTTGATACGTGTTGTCTACGTGTCGACGTTCAAATGGCTCTGAGCACCATGTGACAACTTCTGTGGTCATCAGTCCCCTAGAAATTAGAACTACTGAAACCTAACTAACCTAAGGACATCACACACATCCATGCCCGAGACAGGATTCGAACATGCGACCGCAGCGATCTCGCGGTTCCAGACTGTAGCGCCTAGAACCGCACGCCACTCCGGCCGGCCGTGTCGACGTGAGTTGTTATTTTCTGGACTATGAAAAGTTGCAGCCGGCCACTGTGACCGAGCGGTTCAAGGCGCTTCAGTCTGGAACCGCAAGACCGCTACCGTCGCAGGTTCGAATCCTGCCTCGGGCATGGATGTGTGTGATGTCCTTAGGTTGGTTAGGTTTAAGTAGTTCTACGTTCTAGGGGACTGATGACCTCAGATGTTAAGTCCCATAGTACTCAGAGCCATTTTGTTGAAAAGTTGCATGCTAGTGAGGAGAGCATACTGAGGTTTCAACGTTGGTTATCGTAGGAACTCTGGAATTCTTCTTGTTAATGAAAATCAGATGTGTTGTCCTAAAACTTTTTCAATTACTATACCTAACATCGCCCATCTGGCTCGAAATTAGTATTGTGTCAGGGTTCAGACTGGTGGAGTGTTTATGAACTGCACTCTTTCTTCGGAGATCAGCCATTAGTTACGTTGTTGCTGAATTCTTCGTTGTAAACGAAATAACCACTGAAACTCTCTGGTAGATTTTAACTGTGTGCTAAACCGAGACTCGAACTAGGGATCTTTGCCTTTCGCGGGTAAGTGCTCTACCAACTGAGCTACCCAAGCACGACTCGGGACTTGTCCTCACAGCTTTAATTTTGCCAGTACCTCGTCTCCTTCCTTTCAAACTTCACATAAGCTCTTCAGAAGGAAAGGCAAAGATTCGAGTCTCGTTCCGGCGCACAGTTTTAATCTGCCAGGAAGTTTCATATCAGCGCACACTCCGCTGCAGAGCGAAAATCTAATTCTGGAAATAACCACTGATGGCTTTTGGTCAGGATATTACAAAAATATGGCTCATATAACAAATCGTAACTGATCTTCCGACAAGTTCCATCATACGCATTGTTCGTTGTCAATTGGACTGGGTATACGAGGACTGAAAAGGTGGATTTTTTCGAATCTGTCCGCTGCGACACGAGGTGTCAATCTAATCTGTACGGCGCGTTACATATTCCTCTAGCGTGAATACTTTCATTGGTCTGAAATGTGCCTGAAACGCACCTTGTTTCTTGGTTCGGTTATATCATTCCAAGTGACTTTCAGAGAAGCATCTGACGGAATCTGTGTGCCACAGACGTGCAGTTAGCACGGTGGCTTGTTGGAAACGATGACTTCTTTAGAAGTCTCTTGAAAATAATCAGGGCCGGTTCGAGAACATTTTTCCACACAAGTGGCTTACCAGTGGGCGCCTCCCTTCCCCCTTTTCCCCTCTACACCTACATCCAAATCTACATCGGTACTCTGCAAGTCACATTTAAGTGCCTGGCAGAGGGTTCATCGAACCACCTTCACAATTCGCTATTATTCCAATCTCGAATAGCGCGCGGAAAGACACTAATATCTTTCCGTACGAGCTCTGATTTCCATTATTTTATCGTGGTGATCTTGTCTCCCTATGTAGGTGGGTGTCAACAAAATATTTTCGCATTCGGAGGAGAAAGTTGATGATTGGAATTTCTGAAAAGATTCCGTCGCAACGAAAAACGCATTTCTTTTAATGATGTCTAACCCACATCTTGTATCATTTCTGTGACACTCTCTCCCATATTTCCCGATAATACCTAACGTGCTGCCCTTCTTTGAAATTTTTCGATGTACTCCGTCAGTCCTATGTGGTAAGGATCCCACACCGCGCAGGAGTATTCTAAAAGAGGACGGACAAGCGTAGTCTAGGCAGTCTTCTTAGTAGGTCTGTTACATTTTCTAAGTGTCCTGCCAATAAAACGTAGTCTTAGGATAGCCTTCCCCACAACATTTTCTGTGTGTTCCTTCCAATTTAAGTTCTTCGTAATTGTAATACCTAGGTATTTAGTTGAATTTACGGCTTTTAGATTAGACTGATTTATCGTGTAGCCGAATTTTAACGAATTCCTTTTAGCACTCATTTGGATGACCTCACACTTTTCGTTATTTAGGGTCAACTGTCAATTTTCGCACCATTCAGATATCTTTTCTAAATCGTTTTGCAATTTGTTTTGATCTTCTGATGACTTTATTAGTCGATAAACGACAGCGTCATCTGCAAACAACCTAAGATGGTTGCTCAGATTGTCTCCAAAATCGTTTATATAGATAAGGAACAGCAAAGGGCCTATAACACCACCTTGTGGAACGCCAGAAATCACTAGTGTTTTACTCGATGACTTTCCGTCAATTACTACGAACTGTGACCTCTCTGACAGGAAATCACAAATCCAGTCACATAACTGAGACGATATTCCATAAACACGTAATTTCAGTACAAGCCGCTTGTGTGGTACAGTGTCAAAAGCCTTTCGGAAATTCAGAAATACGGAACCGATCTGAAATCGCTTATCAATAGCATTCAACACATCATGTGAATCAAGAGCCAGTTGTCTTTCACAGGAACGATGCTTTCTAAACCCATGTTGACTATGTGTCAATAGACACTTTTCTTCGAGGTGATTCATAATGTTTGAACACAATAGATGTTCCAAAATCCTGCTCCATATCGACGTTAACGATATGGGTTTGTAATTTAAAGGATTACTCCTACTACCTTTCTTGAATATTGGTGTGACCTGTGCACCTTTCCAGTTTTTGGGTACGGATCTTTCGTCGAGAGAACGGTTGTATATGATTGTTAAGTATGGAGCTAATGCATCGGGATTCTCCGAAAGGAACCTAATTGGTATACAGTCTGGACCAGAAGACTTGCTTTTACTAAGTGATTAAAGTTACTTCACTACTCCGAGGACATTTACTTCTACGTTACTCATGTTGGCAGCTATTCTCGATTCGAATTCTGGAATACTTACTTCGTCTTCTTTTGTGAAGGCATTTCGAAAGACTGTTTAGTAACTCTGCTTTGGCAGCACTGTCTTCGATAGTATCTCCATTGCTATCGCGCAGAGAAGGCATTGATTGTTTCTTGCCGCTAACATACTTCACATACGACCAGAATCTCTTTGGATTTTCTGCCAGGTTTCGAGACAAAGTTTCGTTGTGGAAACTGTTGTAAGCATCTCGCATTGAGTCCGCACTAAATTTCGAGCTTCTGTAAAAGATCGCCAGTCTTTGGGATTTTGCGTCTGTTTAAATTTGGCATGTTTGATTCGATGTTTCTGCAATAGTGTTCTAAACCGTTTTGTGTACCAAGGAGGATCAGCTCCGTCGTTTGTTAGTTTATTTGGTATAAACCTCTCAATTGCTGCCGATACTATTTCTTTGAATTCAAGCCACATCTGGTCTACACTTATATTATTAATTTGGAATGAGTGGAGATTGTCTATCAGGAAGGCTTCAAGTGAATTTTTATCTGCATTTTCGAATAGGTATATTTTTCGTTTAAATTTGTAGAATTTGGGGATTACAATATTCAATCTCGCTACAACAGCCCTGTATCGGTTTTGATGCTCGTTAAGTGAGGATTATCTGTTGCTAAGAGATCAAGTGTGTTTTCACAACCGTTTAGTATTCGCGTAGGCTCACGAAATAACTGCTCGAAATAATTTTCAGAGAATGCGTTTAGCACAATTTCGGATGATATTTTATGCGTACCTTCGGGATTAAACATGTATTTTCGCCAACATATCGAGGGTAAATTAAAGTCACCACCAAATATTATCGTATGAGTCGGGTACGTGTTTGAAATCAAACTCAAGTTTTCTTTGAACCTTTCAGCAACTGTATCATCTGAATTGGGAGGTCGGTAAAAGGATCAAATTATTATTTTGTTTCGGTTGTCGACAATGACCTCTGCCCATACTAACTCAGAGGAAGTATCTACTTCAATTTCGCGACAAGTTGGACTACTTCTAACAGCAACAAACACGCCACCGCCAACCGTGTTTAGCCTATCCTTTCGGAACCCCTTTCACCCACGTCTGTTTTCGCTACTAACTGTGATACGTACTGTATACAAATCGTGTATCTGGGTGCCCCTCTCAGCTTGGCGCCACAAGTGACCGCTACTAACATGGTACGTCGTATACAATTGTGGCGCCTCTGGCACCCCTCGCAGCTTAAAGCCACTGGCAGCGGCTTGTGTCGTTTGGGTCTTAAACCCGCCCTGGAGTGATTAGACTGCTCTGGCTATTCACAATTTGTAATTTGGCACTAAAATGGTAAGTGATCTGTCTGTCACGAAACACTCATTATTCTAAACGATGGTGGTGTCTTCCACACCAGGATTTCATGATAGACTCTTGGATGGCGTTTGTTGAGTACAAAACCACAAAGCTTGCAAATAGTCAATAGTGGAGTGAGTTGCGTACGTCTAGTCCCAAAAAGGTCCTCGCGACCAGATGTGCCTTTTATGCATTTATTAGCGTTTCATGGTGCGTATTTATCCCAGTGCAGTGGCGCACTGGGTAGCACGCTGGACTCGCATTTGGGAGGGAGACGGTTCAAATCCGGCTCCGGCCATCCAGATTTAGGTTCTCCGTGATTTCACTAAATCGCTCGCTGCAAAGGCTGGAGTGATTTCTTGAGCAGAGCACGGCCGATTTCTTTCTCCATCCTCGAAACATTCCGAGCTTGTGCACCGTCTCTAATGGCAACGATGTGTACGGGAAGTTAAACCCTAATCTTTCTTCCTTCCTTATATTAGATACTAAAATAAATTAAATCTATAGTGAAAATCAAACTCAGTTTATTTTCTTGTTTTAATGGCAAAAATGCGATAGGTGGCAAATGTCATTTATTGCTGTCTCCAGTCAAACAATGACCTAGAAGGCTATGGATGTAACACTGATATCAGCCATCTTCGATTACATTTTTCTTAACATCCATCTTTCACCCCCGCATAGGATCTTGCACGTTTTTCCGAAAGTCTTCTTCAGATATGTGTATGCAGGTTTAATTGAAATTGCTCCACGAATTCCACAAGTACATTCAGCATGTTAGTTCCCTCTTTCGACGCCCACCCACACACGTTTTTGATCAATAGCTATCATGGCAGTCACCATCATCCAAGCAACCCGCAATAGTATATATTAGGATCTACTATCGGCCGTTTTCGATTAATTTTTCATAGCACTTTCTTCTCATCCCCACTTCCACTCCTCGCAGTGCAGTGGCTAACAGCAACAATTTTTCCCCCTATAAAGAATGCCATATTTGTACTAAATTTCATTGAAATTTCTCAATGCGTTACAGAGTTACGCATAGATATCACCCACTGTGTTGCTTCCCCTATCTCAACTCCTGTCTCCCGGAGTCCTAAGAATATACAAATCCCACATTTTCTTTCCCAGACAGTTGCACTTTTACGTGCCATCTATTTCTAATACCACTACAGCCGTAAAGGTTAAATGCTACTGGGACTGTCGCCAATAAGCAATAAGCTCCCTGACCTCCCCCCTCCCCTCTCTCCAACACACACACATACACACACACGCACACACACACACACACTCAAACAAACAAACACACAAAAGACGCTAATATAATTCGTTTTCTATTATTTTTTGCGTGTCTATCACCTTGGCACTTGCTCCCCATTCCTAAGGATTCTGTGGTAGTCTGTCCAAAGAATGTACTTTTCTAATTAGAAGGGTATATACAGTATGTAGCAAGTTTTATTATAATTGCTCCAGCTGTTCCGAAGTTATGTTAGACGCCACCGCTTTCACACCTCCACTCCCACAAGTGGAAATTCTAGAGATGTTTTAACACCACGGTATTGTTCATTACACTAATTCATAGACCGAGCGAGGTGGCGCAGTGGTTAGCACACTGGACTCGCATTCGGGAGGACGACGGTTCAATCCCGCGTCCGGCCATCCTGATTTAGGTTTTCCGTGATTTCCCTAAATCGCTTCAGGCAAATTCCGGGAAGGTTCCTTTCAATGGGCACTTCCTTCCCCATCCTTCCCTAATCTGACTAATCTGATGAGACCGATGACCTCGCAGTTTGTTCTCCTCCCCTAAATCAACCCAACCCAAACCACTAATCCATTGAAATTGATTTAGATATATTGTAGTGTTTGAGCTGATGATGCTGATTGTTATGATGACGATGAATATGATGATGATACTATAGAAGGAAGGTTTGAAAACTGTTACCGTTATTTAGCCAACTCTTCTCAAATAGCATCAAGGGTGCCGCCGAACTTTTCGTCCAATTCGGACAATACCATCGCTTTCAACAGTGTCCTAAGTCATTCTGGTGACGTTTGGAACATAGTCCAGAACATCGGCCCAGAATTTGTTCATCAATAATCTTGCATCATCAGCTCCTCTCCTTTCGCCATTCAAATACTGCCGCGATAGAACCAGTTACCTCCGAGTCCCGAGTTATGACCTACCAGTTCATTCGCAACCCGGTAGGTGGCTGTCAGATTTGCTGCCCCGCAAGACTATCAGGACGAGGCCTGAGGACATCACACGCACGTGGTAGGGTGAATTAATTTTAGAGAATCCGTCGAAATACGACGTTTCTCTGGATACATCTCTCGAATCACAGATGCAGGTTCTGGAGCCGAAGCGTAAATGAAAATTTGTGCAAGGTTTTCACATAAATACCTTGTTATATTTACGTAACAACGAATTTTACCAAAAATACCATCTTACACTCTGATTTTGGGTACAGACGTTTTTACGAGTTTGCGTGCATAGATAGTCACAACTTAAGAAAGGAAATATGTCACAGAAATTATGTTGTTACACTGCGTGAATGTTTCCACGCTACGTTGATACCGCATCCTTTGTTCAATCCAAGTGGCGAAATTCTCACGCGAAACAGTGGCCTAAAATTGTCCTCCAGGCACAGAAATACATTGCTGGAGCTAGTGACGCATTGCTTTTTGCGGCTGTTTTGCAAGCTTATTAAACAATACGCCAAGGCCATTTCAGTATGCCGGCATCAATTATTATACCTACTTGTGGCTCGCACGCTCATGAAAAAAAAATCAAGAACTGTTTTTGCATCTTGATGATTTACAGAGACCTCGAGAAACTGCTTCCGCAACGCACCTTCACCAGCCTGTTTAAAGCGTGGTTAGCTTTGTGTCGCCATAACTTCTTTTTCTGATGCCTCTCTCTCTGAAGGGTTATGTAACAGCAGAGCCCTAGGAATCTATTGTTTTCTAAATTTTAGCACTCTTAGCAACCAGTAGCTACAGTAACTAATTTATGTTATGCCAAAACGACATTAGCACTACTTCTTGTTACTCCGTGCTGTCAGCAGTGAAAACTCTTGGTAACACACAAGAGCTTACAATAGGAGTTACAAACATTATTCAAAATGTTAAAGAAACAGAACAATGACGTGTGATAACAATATGATATACAGGGCAATCGAAGCTCCACCATCAAAATTTCAGAGGTTGTTCAGGGATATTTTCTGAATATTTTAGTTCAAGGGACGCAAGGTTTCCAGTGGCTCATTACAGAGTAATAATGTAATTCCCACTCATTCGATTCATTACCTTAATAATCTTTGTTTGTGTGGAAATATACTCACAATAGTGAAAAAGTCTGTAATATGCAATTACCAAATCGTGCAAAACAATACACAGAGTAAAATAACAGTTCTTGTTTTCAGAGCTCCTGCAGCACGTCCACTGCTGGTGGCACGATTGTCATCAACCACATGTAACAGAGTCTCCTGCAGATCAGCCTTTTTGGCATATCTCGCACAGCAAACATCTTCCGTTCCAACACAGAATAATTCAGTTTCTAGTAGCCACCTACTTACAAATGCAAAAGTACCGTGACGCAGTTGCCGGCAGCCCAACATAGCGTCCTTGTGCCGCTGTTCAATTACATTAAGTAAAACTATGCACGAGTTGATAATCAGCTAACTCTTCATCAGTAAACCTTACCATATTGCTGTGTAGTCGTCGTCTTCGTTTCCCCTTTCTCCAGCATCAGGCAACATTGGGGCATTTATGATACTCCTCAACTTTTCCCTATCTTTCTGTCATTCTTCTTCTATACTTGTTTAGTTCCAGTCTATATACCTTCTTTTTAAACTGGTCTTTACTGAGTCAATAAATCTAGTTCTAGATCTCCCTCAAATCCTCTTGCGCTCAAACTTGGTCTCAGTCATTTGTTTTGGTATTCTTCCACCTTCCTTCTCTTTACATATCCAAACCATTTTAACCTGCCCTTCTCAGTCCTCTCACTCTGCTTTTCCTGCTCCAGTTTCCATCCTCACAACTTCATTTCTCACTCCCCCTCTTCTCGTTTCCCTAACATACTTCTTAGGAATTTCATTTCACTGCCTTCAATTTTGTTCACCTCTCTTCTCGTCATTGTCCAGGTCTCCAATGCAAATGCCAGCTTGGGTGTAAAGTACGTCTTGTACACCACTTCTCTCCACTTCATTGGCATCTCTCTTCCCCTGACTAAGCCCCTCACATACCGATAAAACGCATTGTTCTATTTTATGTTTTTGCTACCTTCTGCCTCTATTCTTGCGTTCTCCATTATCACTCTTCCTAGATATTTAAAGCTACCCACAAATTCAATATCCTCTCCGTTAATATTAATTTACCCCCTTGCCATCTCTGTCTCTTCTGATTACCACCATAGTCTTGCTTTTCCCCGAACTGCATTTCATTCCATATTTCTCGATTTTTAGAGTTCCAAATCTCAATCGGTACAAACGGAAACCTTATAGGATCGCTTCGTTGTCCGTCTGTCTATCTGTCCAATTATTAGCAATCCTTTTTGCCTCGAATGGGGCGACGTAGCAAGTTGAAATTTAGACCCTAAGGGCTGCAAACAATTTAAGCTTCTACGTCAATGCAATAAAAAGAAGCGGCCGTTTGTTACAGATTTTGATATCTTGCCAGTATCAGTACCGGTAGCAGGGCAAAAATCGTCGAAATTCTCGATTCTCGAGTTTATATCTATATAAATATCTCAGTTTTTATAGAACCCTCAGTGAGCGAGTTCTACTCGTATTCACCTAGATTTTTATTTCGTTTAAGATTTTTATATGTTCTTGTACATACTTACTCATGGTTCCTCATACCACAATACCATCGGCAAATAGCAATAACTTCATCTGCCTTCCTCTATGAACTTCTTTTGTCTCTCTGACGATTTCATCCATCACCACGATGAATAATAATGGCGGCACCACACCTACTTGTCTCAACCGTTACGTCCATAAACCATTCAGTTCTTCCTATTTGCCCCTGGACACAGTTGAAGCTTTTGTTAAACACTGCTTGATGGATTTCAATTGTTTATTTTCCAACGCACTTTCCCTCAAATATTTCCATAGTTATTCTCTGGAGACACTATCGTTAGCTTTCACTAAGTCAAAAAATTTCATCACTCTATCTTTCCCCTACTCTCACTGCCTTTCCATCATCATACTAAAGATTGGATTCGCTGTTGAACTACCATGTCGAAAGTCACACTGCTCTTCTTTTGATTGACCTTCCACGTTTCCCCTACTTTCTTTTTGCTACTTATGATATGAGTATGATACCTCGATAGCACTCACATACTTTACTCTTCTCCATTCTTTAACACTGTGATTGCTATTCTTCAGGCAAATATTTCTGAGTCCATATGCCTCTTAGCAGTCTAAACAACTGTTGTAGCCCAGTATGTTCAGCTATCTTTTTTATCTCCACACTTATTTCATCTATCTCAGGTACTTTTCCTGGTTACAGCCGTCTAAGTGTTAGTCCTACTGCTACCATTGTAATATCTTTCTCTTCTTCCAGGCCCAGGTCCTTCTGTCGTACTTCTATGCCCTTTTCATTGCTGTTTTTCACGTTTAGCAGTTTGTCAAAGTACTCTTTCCATTTCTTTCTTATCTCCTCTGCTTACGTTATTGGCTATTCCTTTTCCCCTTTCACCAGTTTTGTGCAAATGCTTTCCTACGTCTTACTCCTTGTAATTCTTTTTACCCTCAGTAACATCCTTTTCCAATTCTCGTCTGAGTTCCTCACAGATTTTCCTCTTTTCATCTTCTACAGCTTTCTTATACTTCTTTTCACTTTCCTAGTATTTTCTTTTACTTTCTTGCTTTTCACCTTCGTGTATCACTGCTGTTTATTACTAAATGTACTACCAACACTGCCGAAAAAATAAACCCGAGACAGATTCGAGGAGTACTGAAGAGTAAGTCGACATTACTGTTGTCAACAACAAATACCGTGAATGAATGAGACAAGTTCGTTTCCAAACACAATAGACAGGCTATATCGTCGATGTTTGCACTGTTGTGCAAATATTTTCAATGCAATACAGGTACGGATATAAGTGGGAGAAAAATCAACCGAAATGCAATTACTCTGAAGCGAACTACTAGTATTTTGTATAAAAAAAAACTCAGAAAATAGCCCTGTACACATCACCTTCTCTGACCACATTACCTGCTTCAGAGTTTTTCAAAAGTCACGTTTGCCCGCCTGACAACTAAGTCAACCTATACAAACCTTCACACAATCCCTCCACGAGCTGTGCTTCCTGTCCATAGATCCTGTCGCCTATACCGCTCCTTTCTTCAAGCTATTGTGCGAGACACACTTACACCATAGCTTTACGATTCCTGATCACACCCATTTTGATTACTTCTTAATCCCGAAAGTCCATGAATATGATTTTTGCTCAGCTTCCAGTATGTAGCCAATTTAGCACAAACACGCCAATTGCAGCATAAGATATAAATTAGATGCTTTACAAAAAAAATAGTGTTTCTGATACTACTGTATCGCTTACAAAGTTCTAGAAAAAGGCCCCGTTTCTTCCCAGTAATTCTTACTGTTCTCTCTACCTTATTATCCATGCAGGTTGCTATCCTCAACTCTGGAAAACCTACAGAAGGCAGTGGTAGTTTACTCTAAACCCAACAAAACAGCTAATGACACCTCCTCTCCCATCAGACTTGCCTCAGCGTTTTATTTGCAATAAAATTATCTCAACACATCCGCAACGGCTTAAATAGCACCTATTACTTCTTATTAACGATTGTGCCTTCCAACTTAATTTCTAATCCAACGAGCAACTCTACTACCTCAACCATCTCTTATTCCATTAGCTAAGCAATAGAAAGTCCGCTACCTTTGTATCGCTTTAACGCGAAGAGGCCCATGACTGTATATGACATTCCAGTCTCCTCTTCAAACTGGAAACCTTCAATTACTGTTGTCAACCTTATTTCATCCTTTCTATCCAATCGCCATAAACATTACTAGTTCCTGTATGTTGCATCCTACCGCGGGAATGTTCCAATGCCCCGTCCTATCTTGCTCCAATAATTATACCCTTCACACTTCTGAGATCACCAAACCACCACCTCCTCCTGTCTATCTTCTTCAGTGTGAGTTAATGAGCATTCCGCTCTCGTTTAAGTATATGGCTGAAAGAGTCAGCCTTCAGTAATTGTGAAACGAACCCTGCCGCTCAGGACTGTGTGCTACAAAGGGCGCACATTCGCCACGGGATGGGGAAACCATCTACTGTGCTGAATGAGGTCTAAGCGCTCTAGTGTGTGCGAGTGAGACAGACGACAACCTACGTCATAGGGAAACCTTGTAGAAGCCTTTTGTGGCCAAGGAGACGTAGCAGTGTTAAACATGGCGGACCTAAGATCGGCCATAAAGGGAAACATTTATAAAAAATATTTAATTCTGTAGTAATCCAGGGAATGAAGCCACAAATCTACCATCCTTCATGAATTATCATGGTGATCCCAATAAAACTTGAATATTGATCATATCTATAATAGTTTAGGATTTACTGTTAAAGTGAAATTAACAAGTTTTGTAACAACGACCTGAATGCTAAAATCTGAACGCTTTGGTCGATCTTAAACACCGATATTTCGTATAGAAGAGCATCATTAAAATGACAAACGTTGAAAATATCAACTCTGTAGCTTTATTTGTTTAAAAGATATAGTAAATTTAAATTATCAGAATTTTCAGTTAAGCATCAGATCATCATTTCTTCCACACAAAACACATTGAACGATGACAGCATGACACCTTATTTAATCATTAGGTAATAGAATATTTGTTGTAAAGTTAAGTGCATAATAGTTACTTTTGTTCTTTATTTATTTATCAGAAAGCACATTGGTGCAAGGCTACTGGCCGTGGCATTCAAAGTTAATTAGGAAATTACACTCCTGGAAATTGAAATAAGAACACCGTGAATTCGTTGTCCCAGGAAGGGGAAACTTTATTGACACATTCCTGGGGTCAGATACATCACATGATCACACTGACAGAACCACAGGCACATAGACACAGGCAACAGAGCATGCACAATGTCGGCACTAGTACAGTGTATATCCACCTTTCGCAGCAATGCAGGCTGCTATTCTCCCATGGAGACGATCGTAGAGATGCTGGATGTAGTCCTGTGGAACGGCTTGCCATGCCATTTCCACCTGGCGCCTCAGTTGGACCAGCGTTCGTGCTGGACGTGCAGACCGCGTGAGACGACGCTTCATCCAGTCCCAAACATGCTCAATGGGGGACAGATCCGGAGATCTTGTTGGCCAGGGTAGTTGACTTACACCTTCTAGAGCACGTTGGGTGGCACGGGATACATGCGGACGTGCATTGTCCTGTTGGAACAGCAAGTTCCCTTGCCGGTCTAGGTATGGTAGAACGATGGGTTCGATGACGGTTTGGATGTATCGTGCACTATTCAGTGTCCCCTCGACGATCACCAGTGGTGTACGGCCAGTGTAGGAGATCGCTCCCCACACCATGATGCCGGGTGTTGGCCCTGTGTGCCTCGGTCGTATGCAGTCCTGATTGTGGCGCTCACCTGCACGGCGCCAAACACGCATACGACCATCATTGGCACCAAGGCAGAAGCGACTCTCATCGCTGAAGACGACACGTCTCCATTCGTCCCTCCATTCACGCCTGTCGCGACACCACTGGAGGCGGGCTGCACGATGTTGGGGCGTGAGCGGAAGACGGCCTAACGGTGTGCGGGACCGTAGCCCAGCTTCATGGAGACGGTTGCGAATGGTCCTCGCCGATACCCCAGGAGCAACAGTGTCCCTAATTTGCTGGGAAGTGGCGGTGCGGTCCCCTACGGCACTGCGTAGGATCCTACGGTCTTGGCGTGCATCCGTGCGTCGCTGCGGTCCGGTCCCAGGTCGACGGGCACGTGCACCTTCCGCCGACCACTGGCGACAACATCGATGTACTGTGGAGACCTCACGCCCCACGTGTTGAGCAATTCGGCGGTACGTCCACCCGGCCTCCCGCATGCCCACTATACGCCCTCGCTCAAAGTCCGTCAACTGCACATACGGTTCACGTCCACGCTGTCGCGGCATCCTACCAGTGTTAAAGACTGCGATGGAGCTCCGTATGTCACGGCAAACTGGCTGACACTGACGGCGGCGGTGCACAAATGCTGCGCAGCTAGCGCCATTCGACGGCCAACACCGCGGTTCCTGGTGTGTCCGCTGTGCCGTGCGTGTGATCATTGCTTGTACAGCCCTCTCGCGGTGTCCGGAGCAAGTATGGTGGGTCTGACACACCGGTGTCAATGTGTTCTTTTTTCCATTTCCAGGAGTGTTTATTGGTATTGAGTAAAAGAATTTAACGTTTATTATGTAATGGATATTATTGTTACTTTATTTAGAACGTGAAAGTGGTCAAGCTTTGACTATTTAAATATGTTGAAATGTAAAATAATGTAGAATAAGCTGTAGCCAATCAGATGGTCGGCTTCAGGAAAGGGAACTGCCCTAGTCAGTTGAGCGAGGATGTTCGGCGCGCAGGAAAACGCGGCCGGTCACGGGCAGACATACAGTTCGGATTGAGACGCTAAAGCGGACAGCCGGTCTCTAGGCAGCTAGGAAGTGAAATGACTTAGAAAATTTCGCGTTGTGTGGTATCACGGGACTTAGTCTCTGAGCGGTGAGCAGCCGCGCACCTGGTGTGAACTCCAACTTTTCGTGTAAATATCGAGGTGGAGTATTGAACTTGTGTTTCGCGATGAGGTTGTGGATGATCAAACTGTGTCAAATGGATATGCGCTCGAGTGTAATAGTAATTCTAAATACGACCACTTTCGATAGTAGTTTTCTTTCTGAATAAACATTATTCTAACCAAATCGCAAGTGTGTGGCCTACACCATTTACGGGTCGTTAATTTAGTTGTCGATATTATTATTACTGTTATTATATGTTATATTAACTTTGTATTTCTCAAACTTGCCATCAACCAGACAATTTAACCAAAGGGTCACAAGTGTCTGATTTAGAGTGTGTAATCCGACACTTTCGGTTCAACCCCTGGACGAGATTGAGCCAAGACATTTCGACGAAGAGGAACCGCATGTGAGCCCGAACTTCTTTGGGATGTTAGCTCGCAAGTACGCTGATGTCACCACCTTCCTAACCCTCTCTACCCCACCATCCACAATTCCCAACGGCCTCTTCAACTCCATCTGAGCCAGTTTACATCCTGATGCAACCAACGTCTCCTCAAAGTGAACCCAGCAAGCCAGTACGAACCACCTGCAGTATCGGTTTCCATGACTTTTTCCTAACTGTTTCGGATCATCCTAACCAATTAACTAACATTTTAAACTACCTCAGACTAATCTTTGACAGTAAACTAACGTGGAAACCTTACCTACTGATCATCCAACAAATGTGTGTATGAGATACTTGTGCAGGAGTCCCCTTCTGGAGAGTTTGGACACCTGGTGCTAGTCTTTTTCATTACACGCCAGACCGGCGACTTGCGCGTCGATGATGGCGAAATGATGATGAGGACAACACACACACACACACACAGTCCCGAGGAGAACAAAAGTCCCCAACCCAGCTGGGAATCGATCCTGGGGCTCTGTGATCGAGAGTCAATAACTCTATTCACAAGACCATGAGCAGCTGACATCATTCAAAAGAAAGCCCAAAATAGATAAAAACTATTAACCATATGAATATGGAGATTTCATTATCCTTCACATCCACTAATCCTTGATGCACCCTCTCCTCTGCTATGCCTATATAGCCTGGCTATCCACTCCATTAAAGTTCATTTACTCACACTAAATCCTTGAACATCAGGCACTTCACCTTGCTTTCCACATCCATTTCCCCTGTGCTAGGCGAATCGTTTACCAGTTTATCACCTCATCCCCCCTCTTCAGCTGCGTGGGTTAGCCGCGCGGTCTATGGTGCCTTTTCCCTTTCGTCAATTTATTTGGATCAGCAGAAATGCTTGTACCTGAAGAGCAGCGTGGTGTACCACTGATAGTCTAACAAAAGTGCAACGAAGGGGAAACAAATGTTGTGCCTTCCACACTACCGTGTGGACCATGGCGTGCTGTAAACATACAAAACAATTTGTGGGATGTAATTAACTGAGGCTTACATTTCTTAATTTTTTCGATTTTTCATTTATTATTATTATTTCTTATTTACTTGAAGTTGTACAAGTCTTTTGTTATTGTTCTTATAATTAGATCGCTTGCTAATACTCACGGGGGTTAAATAGGCTAATGGCAAATACAATTTATTACAGTGCTTATTTCGGATAAAAAACGGTCTCACGCAATAAAATTACTTCTTTCGAGATGCTTAATATGTAATATATAAAAAAATACGTAAAACTGAAGGAAATAGATAAAAAAATGTTGAGGGATGAGCGTATTGTATTATATTGTAGCGAACTGGGGACCTAGAAACGTCCGCGCCGTAGTGGTACACAACTGCACAACAGGATACAGCAGTCGACTCACCCCTCTGGCGCCCCACACCGAACTCAGGGTTATGGGGGTATGAGCGTACTTACATGGTCGCCTGGGTGTATGAAAATCATTCCACTCTTCCACCTCATTAAAAGTTATGAGTTTCGTTTGTGTCTGTGTCACCAGATTCTCTTCTGCCTTCTCTTGCTACTTCTCCAAGTCAATCGCCGATGATTTCGGCCATGTAAACAATTTTAACAAGAGCTCTCGTATAAAGGTTTTATTAATCATTTCTACAGGAGCTAATCCTATTGACACATGCGGTAATTCATTAAGGGTTATTTGAAATTCCAGCACTAGCTGCGCCCAGTTAGTGTGCCACCAAGAAAAGTACGTCCTAATTTCCTCATAACACGTACATGAGGATTAGTTTGTGGGCTATACTTGGATATAGTTATGTGTCTTACTCCTTCCCAAGCCAGGAATTACACTCCTGGAAATGGAAAAAAGAACACATTGACACCGGTGTGTCAGACCCACCATACTTGCTCCGGACACTGCGAGAGGGCTGTACAAGCAATGATCACACGCACGGCACAGCGGACACACCAGGAACCTCGGTGTTGGCCGTCGAATGGCGCTAGCTGCGCAGCATTTGTGCACCGCTGCCGTCAGTGTCAGCCAGTTTGCCGTGGCATACGGAGCTCCATCGCAGTCTTTAACACTGGTAGCATGCCGCGACAGCGTGGACGTGAACCGTATGTGCAGTTGACGGACTTTGAGCGAGGGCGTATAGTGGGCATGCGGGAGGCCGGGTGGACATACCGCCGAATTGCTCAACATGTGGGGCGTGAGGTCTCCACAGTACATCGATGTTGTCGCCAGTAGTCGGCGGAAGGTGCACGTGCCCGTCGACCTGGGACCGGACCGCAGCGACGCACGGATGCACGCCAAGACCGTAGGATCCTACGCAGTGCCGTAGGGGACCGCACCGCCACTTCCCAGCAAATTAGGGACACTGTTGCTCCTGGGGTATCGACGAGGACCATTCGCAACCGTCTCCATGAAGCTGGGCTACGGCCCCGCACACCGTTAGGCCGTCTTCCGCTCACGCCCCAACATCGTGCAGCCCGCCTCCAGTGGTGTCGCGACAGGCGTGAATGGAGGGACGAATGGAGACGTGTCGTCTTCAGCGATGAGAGTCGCTTCTGCCTTGGTGCCAATGATGGTCGTATGCGTGTTTGGCGCCGTGCAGGTGAGCGCCACAATCAGGACTGCATACGACCGAGGCACACAGGGCCAACACCCGGCATCGTGGTATGGGGAGCGATCTCCTACACTGGCCGTACACCACTGGTGATCGTCGAGGGGACACTGAATAGTGCACGATACATCCAAACCGTCATCGAACCCATCGTTCTACCATTCCTAGACCGGCAAAGGGAACTTGCTGTTCCAACAGGACAATGCACGTCCGCATGTATCCCGTGCCACCCAACGTGCTCTAGAAGGTGTAAGTCAACTACCCTGGCCAACAAGATCTCCGGATCTGTCCCCCATTGAGCATGTTTGGGACTGGATGAAGCGTCGTCTCACGCGGTCTGCACGTCCAGCACGAACGCTGGTCCAACTGAGGCGCCAGGTGGAAATGGCATGGCAAGCCGTTCCACAGGACTACATCCAGCATCTCTACGATCGTCTCCATGGGAGAATAGCAGCCTGCATTGCTGCGAAAGGTGGATATACACTGTACTAGTGCCGACATTGTGCATGCTCTGTTGCCTGTGTCTATGTGCCTGTGGTTCTGTCAGTGTGATCATGTGATGTATCTGACCCCAGGAATGTGTCAATAAAGTTTCCCCTTCCTGGGACAATGAATTCACGGTGTTCTTATTTCAATTTCCAGGAGTGTACTTCAAATTATGGCTAATAAATTGTGGGCCATTATCAGTTAAAAGACGTCGTGGTTTACCCTTATCTTGAAAATACTCTTGCAAACAGTGCATTACTGTAGTGATATTTGCTGGTTATGACAAATTTTAATGTACTTTGACCAACATTCAGTACCTTCCTTGGGAAGAGTGTTAGTATTAAGTGAGTCAACTTTTTCTTGTGCGGTAGAATTTACAAATTCGTGTGACCGTTCCTCCAAATTAGATAGTGTTTCAGGCATGGTAACTATTACTCTAAATTCTTTGTATTGTTCTAAAACAGTTACACGCCTGTGGGATTTGCTCTTTAATCTCCTCGGTAACTAAATTGGATTGATTTTGACTTCACCCTACAACTCTTTAGGCAACTGGAGCAAAGTACTTGCAATGTTAGTTAATTTATCTTCTATTTCCTATCTGGCATGTTCTTTTATCTCAAATTCTAGACCTTCTTTCGTATTTTCTACCGGGACAGACAGTTGAATACTTTTAAACTCTACTTTGTCAGATAGCACCTTAATATTAGAATCTACTTTGTCAGGTAATTTCTTAAAATTAGAACTCATTTCGTCAGACACTTGTTGAAAAAGTCTTTTAAGCTATTCTGTAACCTCTGCGGCCATTCTTACAGTAATGACAGCCACACAACGCAAATATTCCCTGTTATGTACTCTCTATTACTGCACAGTTTTCTTAAACGTGATGACACCGAAACACAGTCTTCTTCTTCGAACCCACCGAAAAATTCTTCTCCTCCAAACCCGCCGAGAAAGTAATCCGTCATAGGTAAAACATTCTTTTATTCACGTGTCGACGTTGTTTACTTGACACGTAAATTTAATTGAAGTTGCCGTAATACTCGTACCACAGTTGGATACGTATGGTTTGTCTTCAGATTTCGGGAATTGTGACGATGCTTCTTTCCGCTTTCTTCTTAACGGATCGTTACTGAGTTTTACGTCCGACCACTAGTAGTTTCTCCTTTTGTTTAATACTTGTTGCTCCTAGCAACGCCGTAATTTGTCACTCGTTGAGTATCAAGATTTTGCAAATTTATAGTTCTTTATTTTCTCCTTTTTGCTACAACTCTGCGTGTCCTGCGCTCTGGGAGCCAAATTAAGTGTTTTACATTGTCGGTTTAAGGTTTTATGTAGATGCTGGCTCGCTCCTTGTAGTCGAAACTGAGTCAGACCACTTCGTGACATGTGTCATCCGACGTAACATCTGATGTACTTACGTATTTCTTTTAATTTGGTCTAGTTTACCCCTGAATGTATGCTTACCCCTGGTGAAAGCAACCCGCAGTGTGTATTGATACGAACGTTACCTTACTAGTACTGCGTTTACTGATGAAGTTAAGCTCAGACATACCCAAGTAGCGGATGAGGTATGGTAGAGGAAAAGGGTAGGTCGATTGGTAGAAGGAATGGACTATACCATGGTTAAGTGTGAATCGGTGAAAGATATGACTTGTACGATTCAGAGACCCACAGGAAGATTGGTTTATACCTTGATCAGGTGAATCCATTGATGGAACGACCTAATTTTTAGGGAGATAAGGATTCGCCCACATTTGTAATAGTGTAGAGGCTTGGCACAGTGACTGCCTCTACGATATGAAAGTTTTCTCCAACTTAGTTCTATAATCAAATAAATTTACCTGACAGTAGAGACGAAAATGGCTGGAACAGGAATGTTACATGCTTGTTGTCTAGAGCTTGTACGGAGATTTGACTGCAGAGACCGAATAGTAGACATATACCTGACAAGCCAATTCTGAGGTAATAACAACGTGAGAAAGAGTAAAAGGTAACTCACTATGTTCATATACAAGAAGTATACAAGAAACACTCGAGTATACTGGCTCAAAGGCAATGCATTGTAGAATAAATAAATATAAGAAACCATAAGTAAGTATATATATATATATATATATATATATATATATATATATATATATATATATATATATATAAGTGACATCTTGCTATGTTATTGAAAGCAAAGTTTTATTCCTTTTTAAAGAATGAAATCATATCAATCGTTTTTAAGTAATTAGTTTCTTATTATTTTATGTTAATGAGAAATCAAACACTTTTCGAGGTTGAGAGAGGTCCCACACCTTTCTTTTAATTGGGGGAATATGGAGTGTTACATGCCGTTTGGGAAAACGTTATTTCACACTTCTTGTATAGTACAAGGTAAGATGATCATGATAGAATAATACTGAGTAGGGGGTAAGTCGCGGAACATATACTGTGCGTGGGTGTTTGTTTTGTTATGTGTTGACATTAAATGGGCAGCGTGGAAAACGAGAAAACGGCAAGAGATAGTATCAAATAAACGGCTTCATCTTCTGTGGGCCGGGCCTTTCACGTTTTAGCGCAGCGGCTCGGTGGTGGCTTCACCGCCAAGGAGAAACCACACTCTCCAAGAATGAAAACAAAAGACAAGGTGGTTTTGTGACAAATGGAATGCATTGCAATCTTGAACGTCATGTTGGGCCTTCCAGTAGTATGTAGTAAGAAAGTTGCGTTCTACTCTAATTCTCTAGTCACTCTTATGATCTGTACATCCATTAAAGGAAATATAAAGAAAGTAGTGGTCGTTCTTTCTCGTGATATGAGTAGAAGTTTTCTTCTTCTTCCCCAATAACAGATGCAGAACGTGAAGAAATCAAGTCTTTCCTCGGCTACACACGGAAATTCAGGAGTGCTGATTAGTAGGATCTCTATTTTAAGACAATCAGCTACGGCGATCGGATTAAAAGAAAAAGGTAAATGCGTCATATGTTACGTCAGGTGATGGATAACATTAAGTGTTCTGACTCAGCTTTGATTACAAGGAGCGATTCAGCAGCTAAATAAAACCTTAAAACAACAATGAAAAATACTTCAATGTGAAACACAGAATATCACAAATTCGTAAAGGTAATTGGAAGAATCTGAAGTATTAAATATTAAGTAGACAATACTATATGAACGAAAACGTACTAAATGTAATTGCTGAGGAAAGAAGTCTATGAAAGACAATTACGAGAACTGCTAATGGTACATCTGGGAATTATTAACCTGTACTGGAAAGAGCAGTAGAGAAGAACAATAGTGGGGACAGACAAAGAATCTAGTATGAAAAATAAGTTATGCATGTTGGCTTCTATTTTGCGTTCTTTGGCCAATATTTGTTTGACGTACAACGAAAAAACCAGTGCAAAGTTACAAAATTTCACTTTTGCGCTGTAACTGTTCATTTGCAAATTTTTGACACTGTTTTTGCATTTTCGGAAATACCATTTTCGACTACGGTATGATGATTTGAAAATGGGTCCCGGCCCAAAACTAATCACCGAATGAATAAAAAAAGTGAAATTTGCAACTTTGCCCCTGTTTTTTTCCTTGTACTGATTAACAGAAGTTGCCGACCCACAGCTATTCCAGCATGCTGGTAGTTCGTAAACTTGTTTGACGTTTTTTCGGCGAGGAGAGAATGGAAGGAGTGGGAGGAGGTCACATGAGTGTGATATAAGGGAAGTTGTACTAATATGTGTATATATGCTCTGTCAGCAAGTTCTCACACAAGTTGAGGTTTATTCTAAATTTAAGAGGCATAAATAGAAATGATGTCACGATAGACTTTCTGATATGTACATATGTGCACTGCTGTAATCTCTGAGCATGTCATATTTTGCCGAGTTGGCATAAATACATGTGCCCTTTCTCAGATAAGCTGAGACTTATTGACATCTGCAAAGGCACAGTCAAGGTGTTAAAATTTCATTGGGTTAGATTTTGATAAATAATACAGGAAATTTTTGGTTTCATTAAATCAAGTTACAGCACATACGCTGTCAGCTAATGGTGTTGCAATACAGTTTTAAGATTCAGTAGTCGACACACACTTGCAGCTTATGGCAGGTTATGGCAATTTCACTGTTAGCTTCTGGCTTTAGAATACTATTGGAGATCCAGTAGGTGACAACTGTTGTCAGGTTATGGCATATACACTGTCACCATGGAGATGAGATGGTGTTTTACAATTTTGTTTCATGCTTATCTTATCAGGTGACAGTGCGGCAATTAGTTATAATTTTGCTGTAACATGACGATGTATGATGGTGCTCTGTTACAATCTTGCTGCAACATTTTGATGTATTGGTCAATTTGTTTTGATTTTGCTATAACAGGGGCAGTTTCTTACAATTTTGCTGTAAAATAACAATCAGTAGGGTGGTTTGTCGTAATTTAGCTGTAATGTGATGATGTATGGGACAACTTATTACGAGTGGAATTTTAAGTTAGCATTATCAGCACAATATGACCAACGTTTCGTACACAGGACAGTGTGTTACAGTTATCTGTAATACGTTGATGTGTTGGGTCAGTTGATTACAATTATGCTGAAACTGGGGCAGTAACTTACAATTTCATATAACAGTGACGATGTATGGTGTAATTTGTTGCAATTTTGCTGTAATATGACGATGTGTGTGGCAATTTGTGACAATTTTTCCATAACATGTCTATGCGTGGGGTAATTTGTTACAGCTTCGTTGTAACAGCGAGCATGGAGCATTTTGTTACAATTTTACTGTAACATGACTATAGATGGGGAATTTCAACACAATTCTCTTGTAACAATGATGTATTGAGTATTTTGTTATAATTTTGCAGTAACATGATGATGTATGGGACAACTTATTACGAGTTTGTTACAACATGGTGATGATAGAGCAATTTCTTTCAATTTTATTGCAATGTAGCGGTGTTTCGGGAAATTTGTTACAATTTTACTGTAATTTAGCGGTGTATTGGGGTCATATGACATGTAGCCTCCTCTGTAGATTAGCATAAACTAGCATTGTAGGCAGAAGACGATAAATGTACAGTACTACAAGATAATGTTAATAACCTAACATGTAATTATTATAATGTTTGGGTGGCTCTGAAAAACAGTTAGAAGTGGATAACTGAAAGCATAGCAATCCTTATTTCTTACTTATATGTATGTGTATTACTATTGCTCAGTACGCTATTTCACAGAAGTGTCATGTCGTCTCTACTGTGTGACAGCGTTATTAGCAGGGAATGACTAGCGTTTTGTAATGCAAAATAAGGTTAACACCCAAGCACTGGCATAACTATAATCTTTGGCTGTGTTTGATATCAATTCTAGCACGCTATGATGAGTTTTGACAAATAATACAGACAATTTCGATGGGAATAACTTTGTTTACTTTGTTACAAAGATCAAACTATAATTGTCAATAAGTCATTTTAATCTGTAAGCTAGATCAACAACTGGAGTATGTGTGTTTTGCAATGTTGTCAAAAAAATTTATGTATTTTGATAAATGATACAGACAATTCTTCTTTAATGCTTGGTATAAAGATCAAACAAAACAGGTCGACAAGTGCTGCTTCACCTGTAAGTTGGATTAGTAGTGCTATTATGTGAGCAATATATCTTTTAATGTTATAGAAGATTTAGTTGCAAATGTAGTGCCACATATGTTTTGCATTCAAAATTTTTGCGTAAATAATAGTGAAAATTTTATTTTCGTGCAATGATCGCATTCTTGTTCATAATCAGAGGCATGTGGTTGTATTTGCTCATTACGATAACATTTATTTTGTATTCAAAATCTTTATATACTTTATAATTAGTTTTATTTTGGTGTAAAGAACTTTAAAATTATCGGACTTTCCTCTGTGTGTGGAACCTTGTCCATCATTGAATTCGGTCATGTGGTGTGTTTACATTTTGCATTTGGAGCTTTACGTAGTTAACCTCGTGTATTGCAAACCTAAGTAGTTTAACGGACACAATGCGGTACACATCTCATCAAAACACATAAATATTAGTATTGTTTGTTGTGCTAAATCGTTGGAAAAATATTACGTCAGTTGATAAAAATGCTACCTCAGATATGTCCAAGATCAGAAACTAATAAAGAATCTGTATTAGCTAGACAATAACGCCGATTATATTTTTCTAGTGTAGTACATGATGCATTATCTTCTTCTTCCCCTAAGACACTGCTTGGTGAGATGAAGCATTACTGAAAAACTTTCAATGACAACAGCTGATTAAACTTCAATCAATATACCACCAGTAATGCGTCCTCAGGTAAGCCTAGCATCTAAATGCCAGAATCTTCAAGTATTATGGTAAATATTACAGACAATTTGCCGCGCGGAGTGGCCGCGTGGTTAGAGGCGCCATGTCACTGATTGTTCGGCCCCTCCCGCCGGAGGTTCGAGTCCTCCCTCGGGCTTGGGTGTGTGTGTTGTTCTTAGCATAAGTTAACGTAGTGTGTAAGTCTAGGGACCGATGAGCTCAGCAGTTTGGTCCCATAGGAATTCACACACATTTTTGAACAGACAATTTAGACATGCAAACAGCATTGTGGCACGTAATTTGAGAGTCCACAGTAATGCTTTAGGTGTCAAGTGTTAAATTATACATTAGTTGCACCCTTCTATTTATACACTGAAGAGCCAAAGAAACCGGTACACCTGCCTAATATCGTGTAGGGCCCCCGCGAGCACGCAGAACTGTCGCAACACCATATGGCATGGACTCGACTGTCTGAAGCAGTTCTGGACGGAATAACACCATGAATCCTGCAGGGTTGTCCACTAATCCGTAAGAGTACAAGGGGTTGGAGAGCTCTTCTGAACAGCACGTTGCAAGGCATCCCAGATATGCTCAGTAATGTTCAGGTCTGGGAAGTTTGGTTGGCAGCGGAAGGGTTTAAACTCAGAAGAGCGTTCCTGGAGCCACTCGTAGCAATTCTGGATGTGTGGGGTGTTGCATTGTCCTGCTGGAATTGCCAACATCCGTCGGAATGCACAATGGACAGGAATGTATGCAGTTGATCAGACAGGATGCTTACGTAGGTGTCACCTGTCAGAGTCGTATCTAGACGTATCAGTGGTCCCATATCAATCCTACTGCACACGCCCCACATCATTACAGACCTTCCACCAGCTTGAATAGTCCTCTGCTGCTCTGCTGACATGAAGGGTCCGTGGATTTATGAGGTTGTCTCCATACCCGTACTCGACACTATTTGAAACGAGACACGTCCTACCAGGCAACATGTTTCCAGTCATCAACAGTGCAACGTCAGTGTTGACGGGCCGAGGAGAGGCGTAAAGCTCTGTGTTGTGCAGTCATCAAGGGTGCAAGAGCTGGCCTTCGGCTCCGACAGCCCGGATCGATGATATTCCGTTGAATGGTTCTCACGATCTCACTTGTTGATGGCCCGGCACTGAAATCTGCAACAATTTGCGGAAGGGTTCCACTTCTGTCACGTTGAAGGGTTCTCTTCAATCGTCGTTGGTCCCGTTCTTCCAGGACGATAGTCCGTGCAGGTCAAAAGCAGGAGGTGCAATGCTCATCTTGTTGCCACTTGATACGAGACAGCTTCGTTGATGAGAGACTACAGTAGCACTCGCTGTAGAACTATTCTGCACTGCTCATGCTGGAGCAATGTCACATAAATTTCTTATCTCCTTGGCCCATATCTTCAGCAGAGGCATTTGCCGTGGAATAATTTAATATATTAAGGTTTTTTTATCTAAGCTATGTTGCCTGTCTCCTTTATTGTCATCAGCGACGGTCTGCCCAATGTTGTCGACAAATGCGTACCTTGATAGTTGCATAAAAATACTGGATGGCATTAGTTATTCAGAAAAGCCTGGGTTACTTTTCAGAAAGCTGTTGGTCCATTCGCTTAAGAAAGGTTGATAATCTCAAGAGTTTACGACTACAGTTGCACCATTATTATTGGTTTGTTGTATTTAATCGGTGCTCCGTTATATTCCAGTTCACAAACAATATTTATAAGTTCTATTTGCCTAGAGCTTTCGGTAAGAGATAGCTGTGTTGATGTGTTTGTTAATGTGTGTTAATTTTTTATATAGTTTAATGCAACTCATTCTCTCTGGTAGATACTACGGGATTAACAGATTATATGTTTTAAACATGTGGTTTTATTAAAGAGACTGCGGTTACTGTTGTGGTGATTTTCTTGAAATTATTTTAGCTTGCCTTCTTGTATTTGCCAAGCAAATTGTGAAGGTGCATGTTTAAAATTACATTTGACTTTGCATGTAATATCGCCATGATTAGATGAGAGTTTTCTGTTTATGAATATTGCTACGTCTTTGCGGGAGTCTTTTGCTGTAGTAAAATTAAGTTAGCAACGTGGCTTTCATGAAATACAATTTGGAAGAAATGTACTACAACCACAGTGATACAGTTTATGTGAGTGCAAGGGCCAAGTTGAGGTGGTAAATTTCTTCCACATTGCTTTTCATCAACAGCAGATTGCTAACTCAATTTTATTACAACAAAAGACACTCAAAAATCTCAGCAAAATTCATAAATAAAATGGCTCTGAGCACTATGGGACTTAACATCTGAGGTCATCAGTCTCCTAGAACTTAGAACTACTTAAACCTAACTAACCTAAGGACATCACACACATCCATGCCCGAGGCAGGATTCGAACCTGCGACCGTAGCGGTAGTGCGGTTCCAGACTGAAGCGCCTAGAACCGCTCGGCTACATCGGCCGGCTATTCATAAACAGAAAATTCCCATATGCTTGTGACGATATTACAATATAAAGCTAAATATAATTTTAAACAGTTACATAGATACACCTCAGCAAATACAGGAATGCAAGCTAAAATAATTGTAGGAAAATCGTCATAACAACAATTATAACCTCTTTAATATGATTGTGTGCTTAAAACTCATAATCTATAAATCTGCTAGTATCCATGCATGGATAATGTTAGTGAAGAACAAGTGGCATTAAACTCCATAAAAACTTTACATTCACCAAACAACAATTAGCGCTTATCAACAATTATCCCTTACCAAGAGCTCAAGGCAAGTAAAAATTATACTATATAGTTCGTGCGCTATCGTATAACTGAACGCTGATCAATAGCAGTAAACCAACAAAACTGGAGCCACTGAGTTCATAAACACCTGAGACAACCAACCTTTCTATAGCTAAAGGCACCAACTGCTATGTGAATAACAGGGCAGGTGGACCAAGGCCACCCAGCATTTTCACACAATAGCAAGATACATCTGTGTCCACAATCCCGGACAGACAACCACTGGCGACCTTAAAGGAGTCAGGCAACATAAGTCGAACGAACGACGTTAACATATTGGATCACTCGATGCTAAACACACCTGTCAGTGATACGCACCAAGCAGACAAGAACGTCCAGAGCAGGGAAAAGGTGCTGTGTGGCAAGCAGGCCCAGTCGACGATACTTACAAATCGAAAACTGGAGACGTAAGGCCTCTCCTGTTGCCACTTCATACCAGGCAGCTTCGTTTAGGAGAAACCACAGTTGCACAGCCCATAGTGCCGCTCTACACTCTGTGCCGTGAAGGCATGAGCAGGAGTTCGAATACGTCACAACAGTGACGAGTTTTAAATCAGCACAATTCGTTTTGCACAATTTTAGGCTCACGCTGTTCCTTTTTTGTACATGATCTCATTTAGTCATAAAGCGAAGTTCAAATGCCCTCTTAGCATGTTACTCTTATGCACATGTAGAGTGATAGAACAATTCAATGTGAAAATAACATTGGGGCGCTTGATTTGAGAGTCTGCAGTCATGTTTCGGACATCAATTTTGATGGGTATTTTAGATGTGAAGGCAACATTGTGACATTTGTTGCTTGACACTTGATGAGTGTACCTTCACATATGTCAAATGAAATTTGCTGACGGAGCAAAATTTAGGCACTTAAATGTTTTTGATGTGTAAGTTTCACCCATTACATACTTTTTCGTGGTGTGTGAGCACATTTGAGATGATAGATACAGTATCTGAGATAAACTTTTTTCCCTTTCATATTTTTGATAGATAATTCAGGACATTTGGACACTTTTGAACATAGCGGCTACATACAGACTGGCCGGTTTCATTTCAACGGCTGTCAAAATACTGGATCTGTGATTGGGGAGATTTAAATAAGAGTATGCTGGCTTAAAAGCTCTCTGATTTGTCCAGTTCCAAGACAAAGGATGTCGCATGACGATGTCATAGAAAGGGGACATGGCTTGTGACGTCATGGGAACCGAAGTGACATTCACAAGTGACGTCACGAATATAACCAAAGTGTACTAAAGTCGACATACTCATTCTTATAAACATAGGCTTCCGCTGCCGTTGTCACAGTCAACAAAATTCTTCTGGGTTTGAGGCCGCATTGTCAACTACAAAACTCCGACGTTTCGGCGACAATTGCAAGACGCCTTCCTCAGGGTGTATTGCTACACCCTGAGGAAGGCATCTTGCAGTAGTCGCCCAAACGTCGGTATTTTATAGCTGACAATGCGGCCTCAAACCCAGAAGAATTTTATTGACACAGTCATTCTTGTCATGAATTTCTTGTCAGTGTATGATGTTTGATAAATAATTAAGTCATAGCTCTGAAAATTATACCATTCGACAGGACTTGAGAATTGCCGTCCATTAACTCTTCTATTAACCACTGTCAATTTTTGTTTGGCAGATATTATTTTTGTACTTAAGTACCTAATTACGTAACTCAAAAAGAATAGCTGCTAAATGCTTCCTAATAAGAATTTTCATTTGCGTAAAAACTAAAATCACGTTCAGATCTATTGACATCGGTAGTTTCTGTCTAGAAAACAACTGGAAGCCTGTGTCTGTGAACGGCTGCTGCTAGAAAAGTCGTTTATAACTGTAACAGAGCATAAATTCCCAGGGGGAAACTTTCCCATATTCTTACAAACATTTGAGTAATTATTATGCCACCTAGCATAAAGAAGAAAGCAAATCATAGGCTATAGACGTATTAATATATGTTTTTTTAAAGATTCAGAGAAAGGAAGTATTTGGAAATGCCACTTAACGCTTACAACATGTGTTCTGTTCAGTGCCATGGGCAGGTGCACTAGGTTTCTTAGCTGACGATCCATGGTCTGAACAACCGGATCGAGGTAATACCACAGATTCTCGATTGGGTTTGAATACGGGGATTTTGGTGGCCAGAGTATTACGGTAAACACATCCTGGTGCTCTTCGAACCAAACATTTACACTGTGAGTTGTGTTACACGAAGCATTATCCTGCTGGCAGGTGTCAAGGAAAACAAACAGCACGTGGGAGTGAGCATGGCCCCCAAAGATAGATGCATAATTGTGTTGATCCATTGTGCCTTCCAGGTTTACGAGATCATCTATGAAGTGCATCCAGCCTGGACCCTTCGACGACAGTTGCAGGGTTTCTGCTTTCAGACGTCTCACGTCATACACGCCAACGGCCATCTTTGGGATTGAGCATAAAACGAATTTCATCCGAAAAGGCCACCTATCGCCACTCAGTGGACGTCCAGTTGCCCTACTGGCGTGGAAATTCCAGCCTTCGTCATCAATGAACAGCAGTTAGCAAGGCTGCATGAACCGGGCGCCTGCTGAGGAGGCCCGTGCAGCAACGGTCGTTGACCTGTCGTTGAGGAGACACTGTTGGTAGCCCCTTGGTTCATCTGGGCGGTCAGTTGCTCAACAGTTGCACGTCCAGTCACTCGTACACATCTCCGCAGCCGTCATTCACCCCTGTCGTCTATAGCTCTTGATGTGCTACAGTTACCTCGACGCCGGTTTTGGAGAGCGCCATTTTACCACGCATCGTATAATTTAACCACGGCGAACAGTTTAAAAACTTAACCGGTTCGGAAAGGCTTCCACGCTTTGCCTGAAAGCCAATGATCATACCCTTTTGCATGTGACATAAATCGCTCTATTTCTGCATTACGACAACGACTGCACTCATTCGGTTTTCTTATGAATGGGCGAGGAAAACGTTTCAGACACAATACCGCTCAAAATGTACACGAAAAAGCCTCAGGAGGCAGGAGGTGGCATAAAAGGAGTCACTAAGTAACCCCCTTCCGTGGTGTGTTAACCCTGTGCGACCACAATTTTTGCTCCGATGTACAGGGTGGAATCTCTAAGGGTTCTCCAAAACCTTTCGACGAAATCTGAACATGGCCTGAAGCAGAAAAGGTTGCTTCTGTTCTTTTGGCCCTCCTTTTTCGAGCCCTCTTGTTACGTGATCACGAAAGGGTGCGACAATGACACATGCACGAAGGAAACAGCAAACACCCAGTTCGGCAACACCCTGCTGTCCTTTTTCTATCACTTTAAAATTCGACAGGGATAAGCTATGACACAATCGTTGGCGCTTGCATGCTGCTGCTCTAGCCCCTGCTAGCGGGCTGGCAGAATCGGAGGTGTATAGGGGGTTGCCTACCTGCAGGCGCCTCGAATTCGGCTTGTCTCTGTGCAGACAGCTTTTTAAAGTGCTCAACAAAGGAGGGCAGGTGACACCGAGAGAACTGCCGAACAGGATGGTGTTAGAGGAGTGCTTTGCCCTTTTATTCATGAGTGTGTCAGTGTACCACTCCCTCTTGATCGCGCCGCAGAGGGCGCGAAACAGAAGGGCTCTTTCGTGTCGAATATGAACGGCTTTGTGTCTGAAATGGTTTCCTCGGCTACCCATAAGAAAACAGCGTGATTTGAACGCTGGGCGTTGTGGTTCTGATCTCCATTACATTACAGACGAGTCAAAATAAGTGGTTGAATATGTACAAGAAGCGGTCTGATTGCCTTCTCATTGTCTGACACGTCCACTGTGGCGTTGGGCAGAATTGAGATGAAATTTGGTGCCAATGTGACACCATTAACACACCTTACATCTCACATGAACCTCTGAGATCTGATCTTTTTTTCGCATGTGTCGACACCTTGCTGTTCGAAGCGTCGCTGAGCCCGAGGGTGACGTCACAGGACTCCGCGCTTTTACACCGTCAGAGAGGTAGGTTGTAGACACTTTTGAGCTGAATTTGAAACTTGAGCATCGCAGTGGAAAACGATGAAGGCGTTAAGAAAAAGTGCTCTTTTAATTGTGTTGTGCAGTGTATTTCGTAATTAGACAAAACAATTGTAGTCCTTCCCTACAACAAATCTTCACTACGTAAATGAATAAAACAGTACGACGTATGTAAATAAATCAGAACTGAAATTAATACTACACATGTTTACCCACTTACTAAGGTAACATATTTTTCTTGTTTTGGCATCACCGAAATTGTGAGTGTTTGAATTCCTAAGGGACCAAACTGCTGAGGTCATCGGTCCCTAGACTCACACATTACTTATACGAACTTAAACTATCTTATGCTAAGAACAAGCAAGACACACACCCATGCCCGACGGAGGTCTCGAACCACCGGCGGGAGGGGCCGCACAACCCTTACAATGGTGCCTCAAACCGCGCGGCCACTCGCGCGGCATCACCGAAATTCTGTACGTCTTCGTTGACATCCAAACAGTGACGTAGCTCATGTGCTATCGACGCCTTTCCCATCCCACAATCGTGCCTGGTGCATTGTTAACCTTAATTACGTTTTAATCAGTTTATGCGTCGAAAAACTTCTTTCTCTACTTACCACTGTCACCAGCTGTGTCAGCAAAATTCTTAAGGCTATACCTACGTTGGCGCAAAACCATATTCTAACATGAGTTTCAGTTGGTGTGCCATCAGGCTTTACCGAAGTTCAGACCAATGTAAGGTCATTTTTAAAATCGACAAGATTGATGTCTTTAGATTATCAATTCTCTTTACGATTGCTTCGATCATACAAATCTAAGAATTCGAAAAGAGATAACATTCTAGCAAAGCTTCTGATAGTATCTTCCATTGCCTCAAGTGCATATACGCATTAGTCTGTTTCCACTTCGCGACGTTTATCGACGAAACAATTCTTTTGTTCAGCAACGTACGTCTCATTCTGTCTCATTACTACTTTGGATTACGTTAAAACAACCGCTGCACGAGTACTATTATAACGATATGTTTACGTAATGTGTATACATAAACATACAGTTATAAATGTCCCCGTTCGTAGTCGCTAATTATAACAATATGTTACTTTTGTGCTGTAACATACAGCTATAATCAGCGGTGGAAACATATTTGCGAACGCCGACTGTGTGCGGCTGTTTCTTGTTGGATCGTCTGATCAGTCGGAAGTTGCAGTGCAGAGGAGAGTAAACGCCTATTCAAAATATAATTATTTTGGATAGCTCAACATGAATTTCCTAAGGGACCGTAGTTTATCATGCATTTACCAGTAGAATATGGCGCGGAGAAAGTATTTCGCCGCATGCAACTTCCGTCCGAACTCGACGAAAGAATTCGTGACTGTGAACTCTCTATTTGGCAGAAACATAAAGAAAATTAAATAACTTCATGAAGGAGTGAGACATAGATTCTATATTAAATAAATAGTCCATACACCAGTTCCATGAAACTCTGAATTTATGGCAATTAATAGACGAACTTACACTGCAATGAAGGATTTAACATGGATACCGTTTTGACTGGCACTTCTCTTAATGAAAACAATTCCTTCGACGTTTTCACATACACGTCGCACAATAAATCTACTGCTAGGCACTTTTAGTATTACACATTCACTTTTCACTAAAACAATATTATTTTTAACGATAATAATACGGCGGCAAGACATGCGCGTCCGACACAAAAGACAAGAGAAGAATGAGTAAGTGTTCATCGAGAGTATCTCGTACCTCAAAAAAAAAAAAAAAAAAAATGTGTAAAAGTGTTCTTCTTCTGTCCGTTTTTCGCGCCGCGGTTTTCAAAGTCAATAACTCAATGCATCTCTGACGGCGCTTCGACAATAAAAAAGTTACGTCACAGGTCGTTCACCTTTTACATTCTCGCAACATTATTTGCTAACTGTAGCTGTTGCCGAGCGACTGCTCGATTAATGAATGATTTAAAATGATAAGACAATCACATAATGTTACATTGCCTTCCATGGGAATCTTGGAAATCAAGGAGATTACCAAGATTCACATATCGCCGTTAACATTATGGGATTGAGTACTTTACAGATTTACTTTGATCAAACACAGTATTCCTGTCATTTGATTAATAGGATTACACAAATATGGTGATCTCTCATTCATAGACAAAGACAGTTCTTAAGGTAAAGATACACAAAAAAATTAAAAAACTAAGACAGTAAATCTACGAAGTTTACAATGGATATTATACATTATACTCATTACAGTCTTTTTTTTTTTTTTTTTTTTTTTTTTTTTACAGTGTTCATACCGACCATCCTTGTGGCCTCAAGTTATTGTCCAGAGCTCATAGGCTCTTTGCTCCTGAAAGAAAACACATAGGATTCATCTTTTTATACGCACATAATTCTCACACATGGAATTTCTCACACGTGTCCATTTTTATACACATATAATTCTCACACATGGAATTTCTCACACGTGTCCATTTTCCATTGCTCACTAGTTGTCATGATTTTTACGCTTTCACTGTTTGTGTATTGACAGGTAAGTTAAAATTTGATTCTTCTCCAGGTGAAGCTTATGCCTTGAGAAGTTGGATCGCTACTTTGCGGTCTCCGAGTAGAAAACTTTTCATCAGCTCTGGCGGGCGAGTCTCACTCGCACGTTACGTACACACGTTACATGTAACAAAAGAAATATAAATACCCATTAGTCTAAAAACTAAGCTTAAATCTATTTTAGGACTTGGGATTCATAGGAATTTGACTTTGTCACTATTCGCGTGTGGTTTGGCTGTTCACATTTCATCCACGGGATATAACATTAGCATTGTATGTGATATGTTGTGAACTCATATAAGAGTCTTTTATTTTGGGAGCGGCTTTCATGGAAAGTCCGTTTCGTCGAACTGCAGCGGGAGTGCTGTGCTAGTACATCACTTTAAATTTAACGCGTTTGTTGCGTCGATGTACGTTGACACAGGCTGATTGTTAGAGCTGAATCGCAACTCGAAGCGCTCACTGGCCTCCACGCGGTACTTCAGCTTTTCCGCGCACGGTTCAGTGAACACGTTGCGTCGATGGTGTTGTGGTATTTTGTGGTTTGCTGAGCTGGTGAGGAGGGACGAGAATTATCAGGGACAGAGGCTCCATTGAAACCATCCCTGTCTCCACATTTTCCAGCCGATTTTGAAGATTTTAAGGTAGGCTAGCGCTCGCACTTTGCAAAGCAGCTAACACACTTGGTTTCCGATGCACTGCACGTAATCACATCACCGCCTTCGGTTACACAACCGGACTATCATTGTCCGTCGGCCTATCTGCACGTTTAACACTTTTTTCTCTTCACCGTGAATGAAATTATCACTTACTTATAACAACGATGCATTGCTTCGTGTCTGTGGCAGACTTCCACACCATTTTAAGCCTTCACTTATACACTACTATGTACACAATTTTTTTTACAGTTTATAATCAAATAGTTTGTCTCACTTTGAAGCTTGTTAATTCAGAGCTTTGATTATCATGTCCATTTCAATTTCTGTTACTTTGTTGGTAACTACCTTAACATTTCGCTTTACATTGTTCCTCATCTTTCTCTAAGACTAATTATGGTTTTAGTTCACAGTCACAATACATTAGTTTCTCCGATCTGTTAGCAATTATTATTATTTCAATTCATTTCAATCGTTCTTTCTATTTATTAGATTCATTAAAGTTATCACTGTCATTTCAACAAAAATTCTCTTTTTTACTAGATGTGAGGATCAATCAGTCACATTTGATTGCCCTCTCACATGAGAACAGAACACCATTCAAGAAAATTTCAAATTCCTTATCGCGATCTCGGTTTGCGTCTCGGATTGACTTTAAAAGGAAAAATAAAGACATTTCAAAACTAGCTTTTCCCGATTTCGTTCACGCGCTTCCTTTTGAAAATCGTATGCCAAACCAGCCTTCCACGTCAACCGCATTTCTCAATCTGTGACGTCAAGTCTACGGGACGGGTTTAGGCGGGTTAGGATATTTACACAAATTCAGAAGAAAGACATAGATATAATAGTACATAGAAGAAGAAATCTAGCAAACAACTCCTTGTTCCTTATGACTCAGAAATTAATTTTCCTTTGCGCCGTACGTCTGCGTACACGCTCCAATTACAAACTAGCTACTTTGTTTTGCCGGCGGTTTCATTGTCATTTTATTCTCGCCTTGACGCCTGCTTGCACTACACTGCATTGGCCTCTATATATGACCTTAAGTCATAATTGCTTTGTCCTTGCCACTTACACTCTTTACTTGGTATTTATTTCACTTATGGCTTTGAATGTATCTGTCCTGCGTATTGCAATTACAATTAATGCTACTTTGTTTATCTAGCTGAAGGATAGCGCTTTCGTGGTCATGTTGGTACTTACAAGTAACTCACATGCTTCGTAAACATTACGTTATTTTAATGCAGAGATGAACCTGTTCCAGATTTCTATGTACATTGGAACTTAATCTAGACATAGCTGACTTAGAAACTAGTTACTTGTTTTCCTTTTTAGTGGGATCAGGAACCAATAATTGTCAAGCGACCCTTGTCCTTGACGAAAATAAATTTCGTTTCTGGATCATTGCTCCTTGAACTTAAAAAAAAAATTCTTACATACTATGTTTTATTTTCACTTCTTTAGCATTTCATATCGCAGAAGCCGGCTTGTTAGGCACATCCTTTGCTTTATATTTCATTTCTCTCTCTTAAATATTATCTCCTTAAAACTAAATCTTAAAACTAGAGTTCTTGGAGTTGATCACTTTCTTTGTTAAACAAGATTTTTTTTTATCAGCTTGTCTGTACTTAAATTATGGCTCAAGATAACATATTTTAAATTGTCTGCTGTATAGCAAGATAGATTCACTGTCGTGTAATATATATTCTAAGCATTTTTTTTTAACGAAGTCAAATCAGTTGTCACTTAGTCACTAGCGGCTAACCTTCTCTTGTCATTATAAAGCTTTCCTTTTGACTTATTCTGTAGCATGATATTTTTTAAGATCAGAGTGATGGTATAATCCTTTTATTTTTCCATTTGCGGGATCAGAAATCAGATAACAACCTATATGCGGTATACGAAGGATCTCGTAAGGTCCCTCAAAAAGACTTTGCCATTTTCGATTTTTGTGTAAGAGCAACGATGGTTTAAAGTGTGTTTTTAGCAAGACCTTTTCGCCTACTTTATAAGCTAACACCTTATTAATATGTTTGTCATACGCCTTCTTGCGTAAATTGGCTTGGGTGGTCAACGTTGTTAGAGCTTGTCTTATTCTGGCGTCTAAACTAGCACTTGCGTTGTTACACTTAGGAATTGAATTGACCCATTCATTTTTCTCTTGGTCAGAAGACATCAACTCACTCGGAGTGAAACCAGTAGACAGGTGTGGTGGATTATTCACAATTTCCTCGAAAGGTGACACAAAGTCAACCCAGCGAGTCTGCTGATTTGGTATATAAGTACGAATAAAACGATTAAACTCCTTGAACACCCGCTCAGTCGGGTTCGACTGCGGTCTAAACTTGGAGATAAGGATTTGCCTAATTTGATGACTAGCAAGGAAAAGTTTCCATCTTTTGCAGACAAAGTTAGACCCATTGTCTGAGAGAATTGATTCAGGTTTTCCGAATCTAGGAAAGTAGTCACGTTCTAAACGATTGATGATTAGTTGAGTATTTGCAGATCTCATAGCGTACAATCTCAAATGTTTGGTAAATAGATCAATGACAGCTACAAGGTACCTTAGTCCTCCACGACCTCGTGGGAGGGGTCCTGCCAAATCTATGCCTACGGTTTGTCTAGGTTTCTCTGTGATAATAGGATTCAAAGGCAGTATATTCGAAAGATTAAAAGGTTTTGCCTTTTGACAAATGATACAGTGTTTCAAGAGCTTGTGAATTCTGCTATGAAGGTTAGGGATGTAGCAGTACTTTGCTATTTTACGCTTACACTTTTCTGGACCAAAGTGTCCCCACGAAATATGTGTATACCAGAGTAAGTGTTCTACATATTCCTGCGGAATGCATACTAGCCAATTTTCTGATGACAGTGATGTTTGATGGAAAAGAACTTGATTATGCAATTTGTAATATTTGCACATGCGATGGGTAGGATTAGTTTCGAGGATCTGTTTCACACCTCTCCATTTTGGATCAGTTTCCTGCAATTGGACAATCTGGTCACAAAGATCAAGAAAATATTTCCGATGTATTGGATCCTTCATCAATAAAATTCTGTAATTTGACATTTGTTCCAAAAGTTCAGTACTGTCCGAAGAGCCTTCAGGCATGCGAGATAGAGCATCCGCAATAATGTTATCTTTGCCTTTTATGTAGATTATTTCGAAGTCATATTCCTGTAAGAGAAGACACCACCTCGTTAAGCGAGGATGTAGGAGTTTACACGTCAGAAGAAAACTAAGAGCCTGATGATCAGAATAGACTTTGATTTTCTTGCCATTAATGTAGTAGTTGAATCTCTTGAAAGCCCAAACTACTGCAAGAGCTTCCAACTCAGTAACAGAATAGGATCGTTCAGTTTCTGTAAGAACCCTACTAGCAAAACTAATTACTCTGATGTCTGGTTTTCCATTGGTTTCATGGATCTGGAAGAGACATGCACCTAATCCCTGAAAACTTGCGTCAGATGACACACAAAATTCCTTATCCATATCTGGATGATAAAGAATGTTGCTATTTAACAAAGCTTCTTTGATATCGAGGAATGCCTTTTGACAGTCGTCAGTCCAATTCCACTGAGTATTTTTCTTTAACAATTTCAATAAATCAGGGTTGTTCATTACTTGCTTTGGTAAAAATCTTCTGAAGAATGAAGCGAGTCCAAGATAACCTTTAAGTTGTCGTTTTGAAGATGGGACAGGAAAATTTTTAATTGCACTTAGCTTAGCCGGATCAGGACGTATTCCGTCAGATGAAATGACGTGTCCTAAGAATTTGATTTCGGCTCGGCCAAAGTGTGACTTTTGCAAGTTGGCAGTGACTCCGTATTCCAGGAATCGCTGAAACACTTTCTGTATTAATTCAACGTGGCCTTCCCAGGTTTTAGTAGCAATTAAAAGATCATCAACGTAGAGAGTGACTTCATCAATAAGATCTGGACCAAGAACATGATCTAAGGCGGAGATGAATACTCCAGAACTAACATTCAATCCAAAAGGCATGACCTGAAATTGATAGGATCTGCCGGCGAAGATAAATGCCGTATATTTTCGTGAGTTAGGATTTAGTCTCACTTGCCAAAATGACATTTTCAAATCTATGCTACTCAAATATTTAACTCCATAAAATCTCTGGAGGTGTTCTTCAATCGCTTCAGGTCTCGTTCGTACTGGCACAACAATTTTATTTATGTTTCGTGCGTCAAGTACGAGTCGTACTGTGTTATCCTGTTTCAAAATCGTCAACAACGGGCTACTATATGGTGAATTAGAATACTCTATGACTTTCCAGTTCAACATTTTCTTAATTTCATTACGAACTGCTTCCCTTCTTGCATACGGTATGGGATATGTCGTGCGACAGATAGTTTGGTGCGGCACCACTTCCATAGTATATTCATAGTCTTTTATAATACCGGGTCGTTTTGAAAACACGTTGATATAGTGTGACAACAAACTGAATAATTCCTGTCGCTGAGGTTCGGATAACTCTGTTGATTCTGTAGTCTTATTGGTTATTTCCTGCTGAGAGGGTAAGTCACTGACTGTTATTGTATCATTAAATGTATCACAGTTACCATAAAACAAATTGAAATGATTACGACAAGGTTTTCTGCCTATCCTTTGTAATCTAATGCTATTACAAGTGCCAAAGTTTTTTACTCTTTCTTTCACTAAATCCAGTGCAACTTCTGTTTGCTGTACTAACAGTGTGCAAATGCCTATATAAAGATCTATTCGGGCTCTATATCGTCGTAGAAAATCCATTCCCAAGAGACATGGCACTGCCAAATTCTTGACAACGAGGAAAATACATTTTATGGGTATTGATTGAATCTCCAGTGGTACCCAAGCTTGTATACTGACCTTTTGTGTCTGGGAGCCGATGGCTCCTGTTATTGAACATCCTTGGACGGGTAATGTTGGAATTTTAATTAATGTACTAATTTGCTTATAGAAACATAAGGACATAGCATTAATATTTGCACCTGTATCTAGGATTACAGTCGTCAAAATTCCGGCTATAGGAAGTTTTGTCATAGCTTGCACTTGGTCATCTATCGGTTCATCACCGTCAGTTGTCTCTTTCTCTTGTAATAATTCTTGTCTCATGTCAATCCCGTCATTGTATCTCAGTACAAGTACGTCATGGTTAGTCTCTCCGTCGAAGTGGTGGCCCCATTCTGTCTCACAGCATCACTTAGGGAGCTTTCAGATGCTGAACTTAGTTTTCCTGTTTGTGTGGTTTTGATTGGCCTTCATCATTAGAAAGTTCGACCAATCTGACATTGTGAGAACACTGAGGAACAAAATTACTGTTATGCACAAACCTCGTGTCAAAATGTTGCTGCGTTTGTTCTGGTGTCCAATACGTGTTACTGTCTTCCGCGTTTGCGAAAAATACAGGGGGATTGTAATGCCTTCGCGGGGTCTGATAATTTTTATTACTATTATGATTTCCGGAATTGTTACTGTGAAATCCACCTTCACACTGTGGGTTGCCGTTAAACTGTGTGTTTCTGTACATTCCCTGCGCTTGATTTTTACTAGGCGCGGAGTTGTATTGGTATGAGTGGGCGTTATCAGCTGTTTGTTGCTGCCCGTAATTTGAGTGTTGGCTGCGCGAGTACGGTGCATTCCATTGCGATCCGCTCTGCTGTTGCCAACCTTTTTGACTGAAACCGTTTCCAAACTTCTGCTTGTACGATTGAATGCCGTACTGGTTACCAGTCGTGTTATACACGGGATTGAATCGGTTGTGTTGATTATATCTATTCCTTTTGTGCGGATACCCATTGCCTTTATTTACGTTTTGCCAATCGTTACTACTTTTGTAACCGTTCCCTGGCTTTTCATAGCCGTTACTCTCGTAATGTTGTGGCCAAGAATTGTGCGGAGTATTCCGCGGTTTGTTAGCTCTCATGTCCTCATAAATCAGGTCTAGGGAATCTAATATCGACAGAAAGGTATCTGGATCATCATCTGGTATGGCTATCAGCTTTTCACGAATCGAAATGGGTAATTTAGACTTGAGAATCATAATTACATCTTTACTATTGATGGGGTTATCCCAATACCTAATTTTGCCAAGATATTTTTCGAAGTACTTTCTCAGGCTACTATTCCTGGGGTCAAATTGTTCTGCATTATAGACGTCTTTACGAAGGCGCTTCTGAACACCTTCGCTCCAAAATTTGCTGAGGAAACAGTGCTCAAACTCCCCATATGTTCGACACTTATCAACCATTTCTGTTCCCCATATTGCCGATTCGCCACCTATATATCCGGTAACAAATTGGATACGCTGTCTATCAGTCCACGAATTTGGAAAAATGCCGGAGAATCCACGAAGAAAGACAATTGGGTGGATATTTCGTTTTTCTGGGTTAAAGGTTTGAAAAACTCGATGCTTTATCATGCTTTCTTCCTTCATCATTTTTACTACTGAGTCAGATTCTTGATTTCGGTGACTAACTGGAATATGTGGTGGTGAAGTGTGTTCATTAGATACAACAGGTATTCGGAATTGCCGAAATAATTCATCTTCTTCCTCTGAGGCTAAAGAGTTAGGATAATTCGGTCTCTGTATTCGGGAACTACTACTCACTTGTGCCTTCAGGTTATTTAGCTGTTCCGTTACCTCTTGCTTCCAATTTGGTAATTCTTGCTGAAGGGTACGCCTAATGCTACCGAGTTCAGACATTACGGTATCTCCGGAGCTTCCAGGAGCTGACAAGATACCAAGAGTGGTTGCTTTCACAGTCTCTACTAGGTCTTTATTAATTTTATCTTCGACAAATTTGTCCTTTCCAGCAATCCAGTTCTCATACTTTTCTCTAAATTCTCTCTCATGACTATCTAGCCTCTCCTTTACTTTCGTTTCCGTTTCCAGAGTCAAATTTGACATTCCCTCAGTTAGTTTTTCTACCTGCGTAGTTACTCTGTCTAATCTATGATTAACCGTGGTTACGGTGGAGTCAAGATTCTTGGTTGCGTTTCGGATGTCAGCTGTCTCGCTTTGCATGGTAGCTAAAGTGTCATTCAGTTCGAAAATTATTCCACTTCGCCTTTGAGAAACAGCATCCTTAACTTGCTTTGCTACTTCTTTGGCTACGTTTTCTCTAACAGTTTTTATTTCTTCGCTTACTGTAGAAAGTTTATCTTCAATTACTGTAGAAAGTTTATCTTCAAGTGAGGCTAACATTTGTCTATTTTCGTCTTTCAAATCATTTTTAATGGAATTCACCATTTGGCGATTTTCCTCTTTCAATTGGCGATTTCCGTCCTGCATCATTTGACTTATTTGACTCAGTAGCTGTTTGAATACATCGTCTGTCACTACCCCTGAATTGCTTTCACCTGCCTCCCTTGCAACCGGTATATGGCTGCGACTACTAGTGGCAGAAACTATGCTGGCATTGTCTAGTTCAATACCAGTAACATTATGGTGTGAGGCACTAAAGTCCGTAAGATTTCCCACTTCACTTTCTACAATTGTTTCAATTGGTGTCTCAGCCCTACTAATTACCGTGCGGGACCGTAAGCGACGCGACACTTCACTCGTTTCATTCCGTTCATTTGAATCTAGTGATGACATTTTATCGTCTGCCATAGCTCACTTATTTACAAACAGTAAGTCAATGAAGTTCGTTTGAGCTACGGCCGTCAGCTGTCGACAGAGATGTAATTTATCGGTTGCGAGTCGGTTGTCACTGCTACGTCACAAGATCGGAATGTCGGGAGATGCACGTCACGAGAACAAGAGACTATTCTGGACCGTAAAGAAAGTATGGCTGCACACTGTTCAAAATAAATGAAAACTAAGGCTGGTCAGCTCCGTGAACAGGCAGCGGACATTTAAAAACAAATGATATGCAATACACAACAATGGAATTTAAACAATACTTGAAGAAATTACTAATCTACTAAATGCAATCTACTGAATTCAAAGCAAATTTTACTGCAACTACTAAAGATCGCCACAAATTGATTAATGTCGGCTGAAATTAAGGAAGCTTCGCTACGGCTAACGAAATTTTAACTTACGTTACTGATGACTGCCTTGGGCGTTGCAACTAGATTTTCGCACAAATTCTGTTCCAAAAAAAATCTCTCTTCCATAATTTTCTCTGAATATCTCGTTTCTTTCGCTCAATGGAAATTTTATTGGATGGCGTTTGATGTCATGTAACAAATAAAAAGCACAAGATTAGCTACAATTATTTATGAATATTCCCACATTGCGTATCTTATATAAATTATTATTCCTTTGAGTATATATTTTTTTTCAGGTCCCTGTTCGGGCGCCAATTATAACGATATGTTTACGTAATGTGTATACATAAACATACAGTTATAAATGTCCCCGTTCGTAGTCGCTAATTATAACAATATGTTACTTTTGTGCTGTAACATATAGCTATAATCAGCGGTGGAAACATATTTGCGAACGCCGACTGTGTGCGGCTGTTTCTTGTTGGATCGTCTGATCAGTCGGAAGTTGCAGTGCAGAGGAGAGTAAACGCCTATTCAAAATATAATTATTTTGGATAGCTCAACATGAATTTCCTAAGGGACCGTAGTTTATCATGCATTTACCAGTAGAATATGGCGCGGAGAAAGTATTTCGCCGCATGCAACTTCCGTCCGAACTCGACGAAAGAATTCGTGACTGTGAACTCTCTATTTGGCAGAAACATAAAGAAAATTAAATAACTTCATGAAGGAGTGAGACATAGATTCTATATTAAATAAATAGTCCATACACCAGTTCCATGAAACTCTGAATTTATGGCAATTAATAGACGAACTTACACTGCAATGAAGGATTTAACATGGATGCCGTTTTGACTGGCACTTCTCTTAATGAAAACAATTCCTTCGACGTTTTCACATACACGTCGCACAATAAATCTACTGCTAGGCACTTTTAGTATTACACATTCACTTTTCACAAAAACAATATTATTTTTAACGATAATAATACGGCGGCAAGACATGCGCGTCCGACACAAGAGACAAGAGAAGAATGAGTAAGTGTTCATCGAGAATATCTCGTACCTCAAAAAAAAAAAATGTGTAAAAGTGTTCTTCTTCTGTCTGTTTTTCGCGCCGCGGTTTTCAAAGTCAATAACTCACTGCATCTCTGACGGCGCTTCGACAATAAACAAGTTACGTCACAGGTCGTTCACCCTTTACATTCTCGCAACATTATTTGCTAACTGTAGCTGTTGCCGAGCGACTGCTCGATTAGTGAATGATTTAAAATGATAAGACAATCATATAATGTTACACTGTCCATGCTGCCCAGAAGAGGTGGATTGAGGTATCACCAGGTGTTCACGGATGAACATAGTACTCGCAACACACACAAGCGACGAACGTGTAGTGGCCTGTCACGAGCGAACTTCTTCACGCGCGGAAGCCACATGAGTGAATATGTGGCTTAGGAGTGTGTGTGTACGTGTATGAAGTTCTGACTCTCTTTTTTACAGTGTAGAAACGGATCTAAGAAACGTAGCGACCTTTCATCCAAGAAATAAAAATTACACAGTAAGTATAGTGAACTCTCGATTACCCGCAGGCCGATTATCGCTTTACAGATTATCCGTGACCAATTTCTAGCTTTTAACCTGTTGTTCTGTTAAGTGGTTTTCCATGTCACCCCCCCCCCCCCCTCTGGGAAATCCCCAGCCTTCCTCCATCCTGGAAACCCTGCATCATTTTTTATATCAAATTAACTGGCTCATTAACGAAAGTGATCAGAAATGGGTGGGAATTAGGACATCCACTCTTATTATACATCATGGCTTTTCCTCACAGAGTTAGGTAAAATCCTTACTGCTTCCATGGGATTCGATGGCACAGGCCTACAGTTCGCCATCTATCCTAGATGTAATGGTACACTTTTGACGAACAGAAATGTGTTATCAAATTGATTGCATGGTATGGAATGTTGTTTATTTAAACAATTTGTAGGATACAAGGCAGTGTGTGGAATATTTAAACCACCTGCACTGTTTCTTCCTGATTGAAGAAGGAATACCATCAACATAAGACACTAACCACACGTAATTACACTGCAGTCACTTTCTTCTTTGAAAAAAAAGGGAAAAAACACTTGCACTACAGCTGCTGCGTGAGGCTGGAAGCACCTTGCATCGCTTGTAGTAGCCGCATGGCTAGAGAGGCCATGAGGTGAGCGCAAGCGCCAAAACTGTTGTCGGGGACTTGTCTGTGATTAAATGACGGGACGGAACGTTGGGCCATAAGGTGCATAGAAAGCCTACACATACTGATCGTTATCTACACAAAGAATCAAACCACCACTCTAGACAAAAAAGAGGCGTAATGAAAACTTTGGTAGACAGGGCGTACAAACTTTGTGAACCTGTTTATTTAAAAGATGAGATTGAACATCTACGGTCAACTTTCGTGAAGAATGGCTATTCTAGCAAGGATATAGATCGAGCACATCGCTCTAGGCAGAGAATCAGGAGTAACGACGAACAACAGTCGTCCAAGGGCAAAGTTTTTCTTCCGTTCATTAGTAAGGTCAGAGACCGCATTGGGAAAGTTTTAGGCAAGTATGGGGTGGAAACTATTTTCAGACCCACCAGGAAAATAAAAGAATTTTTAAGGTCGGCAAAAGATGCACGACACCTTTGGCTACACCGGGGGTGTATAAAATTCCTTGTTGTTGTGGACAGGTTTACAAAGGGAAGTGTGAACACCCGTCTTGTTGAACATAAGAGGAATTGCCGCCTGGGTTACACGGATCGGCCGTAGCGGAACATGTTTACCAGGAACGTGATCATGAAATAAAATCCAGCGAGACGAGCGTCATATCAAAAACCTCGCATTACTATGCACGCTTGTATCGAGAGGCTATCGAGATTGATAAACATCGTAATAATTTTAACAGGAAAGACGAAGGTGTTAAACTGGATAAAATTTGGATGTCAGCGTTGCACCGCAAGCGTGACGATCGATTACTTTCAATCGAGAATGTTGGCATTACCAGAGATAATCTCATAGCCGACGCCACGTGATCGACAGTGGCGCCCTCTGTACTGCCTATATAATCAGCGCATCCTTGAGTTCTCTTCGCAGTTCGCCGCTTTACCTCCGAGGAGTCCCCCGCAGTCGGAGACGAAACGTTAGGAGAGAGTTTTATACTTCGACCACGACCTATCAGCCCGGAAGCTTTAAGTGAAGACTGTTCTTATCGCTATGTACTACCTGTCTCTGAGCTAGCGGCGGAGCTAACTGCTGCTACGACTCCCACTGGACTGCGACTGATGGCAGACTGGAATTCACTCAGTGTGACAGACTGCGACAGGCTGCCCCTCCGGTCCACGGCAGCAGTGTAAATACTGGCGGCTGAGAGGACATTGGCGGCGGGTTTCCTGAGAATCTGTCATTGGCCTCTATCGATCTTATCGCAAACTCTATGCCTCGAGATGATCTGGCACCATCTTACGCCAGAACAGATTTCGAGGGACCAAAATCGATAACTGTAACTTTGTGAGAATTTCATAGTAGTAGTATTGAATACGTATCGTTTTTTTGTTTTGGTATTTGCCCAGCGTATCATTGACTAGCTGTATGCTGAAAAGTAACAGCAGCAGCAAGTAGTACACATTTTTATATGTTTTTTTTCTTCTATCTAATTTGTTTTCTACATAATTTCATTCTTAAAATTTCATCGTTTACATAATATGTTGCATATTCTTTGCTAACGTAGATGATTTCGATAACTGTAACTTCTTTCACTAAGAATTTCGAGGTATTGAATAGACATCATCTTATTGTTTCAGTTTTTGTCCAGTGGATAGTTGTCCAGTTGGATGTTGAGAAGCAGCAACAGCAGCAGCATCAGCATTGTAAGTAGTATATATATTTCCTTCTTTGTAGTACTGTGTATACGTAATATGTTGCTGTTTGATAAAAGTTTCATCGTACATGTAATACGGTGCAAATTCCCTGTGGTTGTTGCAGACCAGTAGAGGAAGAGGAACTGGGAGGGGTATGTGTTGAGGATAAGCAGGAGCCATCACAGATCTCCTTTAAGTGTACATTTTTTTCTCGTATTTTTTCGCATATGTGTAAGTTTTTATTATTAAAAAATCAATATGTGGCTTTAGGTGATATCAGTGAGATAGACAGATGGCTCTTCCCCAATCCAGAAGAGGGTAAAATGCACCATGGGTGGAGGATATGGAGACCTTTTACGATGTGATGAGATGTCGTATGGCCTGAGACAGATGTCAAGGAGCCAGAGCGAAGTAGATAATACAATCACTCTGCTTACAAATAGTGTTCTCTCTCTCTTTGTTTGCAGCAGCTGGCGATGTCTGGAACGTTGTACTTAATTGTGTTTGTTACTCTTTCTCTACAGCACCACCATCCATGCAATATGCTATGGTTCAGCTACCAGGGCAGTGCAGTCTGCCTCGCCAAAGCAGGGTCCAGTGAGGCCTGCCTCGTCGGCAAGGGCGCCGCTAGACGCCGCAAGAGAAACCGCCGCTGAACTCCCCCCCCCCCACCCCTCGCCCACCGTCACCATCTCAGCCCAGCTCTGCTTTGGCGTCCATGGGGCCACCCTCCCTCTAGCAGGCAGGTCAGGGCTGCAGCAACCAGGCTGTTCATATTGGCCCGATAGCACAGCATCTCCTCCTTCACCATCTTCTCGCCGATCTCGCAAGGTATGGCACATACCCCTCAAGACCTCACAACAAGCAGCTTCGTCATCCAGTTGTAGTTATAGTATTAGTAATAGCAATCATCCTGTAGCTCCCTGTCAATGACACCATAACTCAGTTAGAATACTGAGTGATTGCAGACGCCCCGGAGGAGCGAATCTCGGTCACAGGGATCGAGAATCCGGCAGGAGGGTACTGTGAAAACGTGGAAACGGTAGTCAATGATCCGTGACATCCCGCTATTAAATGCAGCGCGGTGCTGTGCATTGAACTGTTGCACTCCGTGCCCCAAACTGCTTCTGGCATTGAAGGAACAATTCTCATTATCTTTGGGAGGAAACTGGCGTAATAACGGGGAGAAAATCAATCGCTGAGTGGTTTCGCGAGTCCACCTCGAGAGCTATACTGGTTTTCTGAGATGGAAGTTAGGGGTCAGCTAAAGCACTCAGCCCAGTACTACACCTGGACATCCATACACATGCCTATGATCCAGTAAATAGAGAGTCTAGCTATATCAAGCTTCCTAAGAATGTAGCTAATAAGAGAGCATGTTTTAATGTCGAAAATAAAACCAGTTAGGCTTGTTTTCCATTATCAGTCCTGGCTTGCGAGAGAAATTACAATTGCAGAGATCATCCTGAGTTTCTTGGTACATACCATGTAGGTGACAATATTCGTGGGTGTTATAACTTTGACGGTATCGAGTTCCCCGTTAAACTCCAGGACATTCCTAAATTTGAGACTCAGAATACTGGAATATTGGTTCACGTTTATGGTTAGGAGAAACTTAAGTCAGATCAGCAGAATGAGCACTTAGTCGTCGGGCCCCTCCATCTCTCAAAATTTTACGGTGAACCTAAGGTGCACGTAAACATGCTCTTATTATCTGATGAGGAAAATACGGAGAGAGGCAATTATCATTATGTCCCTCCTTCTCGCCTCCCAGATACTTGCTTAAGGTGCCTCAGTGCCTTTTCCTCAGACAAGTTATTAGCAAAGCATCCAGCAGATTGCTCTTCTAAGGGCCGGTTGCATGTTATTATGCTTAATGAGGAAGACAAATTCATGAAGTTCATAAATGCTCACCCATCAGAACCAGTGCCCGTTTGTGGTTTATGCCGACACTGAATGAATGTCTCCTTGCTCCTGTGACGTGCTGTGAAAGTGACCCTACAGCCTCAAATACTGCCTTTACAGAAAAACGCTTGCCATATGCAGCAGTGTACCAAATTGTATCGTCCTACGATTCAAATCTTAAACGCTTATGTTGGGGATAATCCTGTGGTTTTGCTGCTCAATGAGCTCGAAAAATTTTCATAGGAGGTTGATAGCTTTACAGTGACAACGTTCCCATGACCAAATCGAATGAGAATGAAGATTTTAACATTACCCAGTTACCTGTCATATTTGCGGGCTACTGTTAGATAGAAAAAAAGAAACTCCTTGTAAGAGCCACTGTTATCTTACGAGAAAGTCCCGTGCAATTTGAAGCACCGGTCACCAAGGCATATACCCATTTTCTTCCATAATTTAAGCGGTTACGACCCTCACTTTCTTGCTGAGCACTTGGCTGATTTCGGCATGGAGGTCAGTGTCCTACTGTAGTGCTACAACGATGAAAATTACGACGATGTCAAAGCTTATTTTCATGATTTAAAGAAGTTTCATGATATTAAAAATGAAATTATAATTTCATTATTTTCATTTTTGTGCTCAGTGTATCAAAGACTTTCTAGTGCACGGAAGACATTAGCATTGTTTGTACTACGAAACTATATATGATTGTTGAGGGTTAAGCATGTAATAGTTCGATGTAAGACATTTTGTTGAGTCTTAATTTTGTTCTCGTACTGGTCGGTAGAGAAGGAAAAGTTCCTTAATCGATGTGAAGGTATAAAGGCTGTAAAAAGGAGAGAGAGAGAAGGTAAATACAATTTATTCAAAACAAATGTCTCATAACTGCAACGTCTTGTGATTTCCTATAACTAAAATTGCAAGGTCTAATCTGAGCCTGTCCTGAATAACAGCGAAGAACATTTATGTTATATATTTTCTTCGTTTGATCACGGTTGGGATTCGCATGTTTCTTTTTGTTACGCGACGTGTTATGAATATTTTCATTATACGCGCAGAAGTGCACACAGCTTTAATCGAACCTGCGTCAGCTCGTGGTCGTGCGGTAGCGTTCTCGCTTCCCGCGCCCGGGTTCCCGGGTTCGATTCCCGGCGGGGTCAGGGATTTTCTCTGCCTCGTGATGACTGGGTGTTGTGTGCTGTCCTTAGGTTAGTCAGGTTTAAGTAGTTCTAAGTTCTAGGGGACTGATGACCATAGCTGTTAAGTCCCATAGTGCTCAGAGCCATTTGAGCCAATTATATTTAAATAACTGCGAGAAGGATCAGTAAAAATACAGCATCAAGTGTTTTCAGTAGAGGTTAACTGAACGAGATTGGAACTGAATTTTAATCAAACGAAAGTGAACAATTAGAGTACTGATTCCAATCTGGTGATGTGTAGTAATTATTTTATGTTTTGTGTGACGGAATAATTGATGTGTTGCGTGTGACGTTTTCCCGATTAGACTTGCACCCAAACGTTTGCAAACATGGTGAAAATAGAGCGACGTGTAAGAAAAGCTACACAGCAGGAAGTAACCGTAGGACATTCAGAGGAGGAAGGAATAACTAGCGATGTAGAAATTGATACTATTTTTTCAGATCAGACAGAGGATATAGAACAGGACACCAATATTAAAGTCAGTGATCCATCTGCTGTAGAACACTCAGGCAGAATACAGACGGTAGTTCAAGTGCATACTGAAGCAGAACCACAAGAAACACCAGTTACAGTCGATTTACCACCGGTAGAGCCAACACAAACAGTAATGGATCCATTTTCTCTCTTAATGATGAAAATGGAACAAATGTTTAAAATACAGGAACGATCATAGATACAGCGCAAACAAGGAACTGCTAAACAGCTTGCAACTGAGACTAATAATAATATTAGCAGAGTAGATGAACGGATTAAAACCTTGGATGAACGCATCAGTCAATTAGACGAGCGTACGCAGTTAAGCTTTTCACAGTTCTCAAAAGAGATAGATCAAAAGCTTGAAAACCGGTTAAAAGAACACGATCGCCAGCTGCGACTGCAAATAGATGTCCAGTTGTCTGCTATACAGAACAACATTTCAAGTATGCAACAAACATACCATGACTTACTACAGAATGTGAAGCAAGTAATCCAGTATGTGGACAAATTACAACACACACGCACTTCTTTGGAAGCAGAAATACGCAACATAAGTACGCGTATAGAAAACCTTACGGTTGATAATCAAAGCGTAATAGTACAAAAACGCAAAGAACAAGAAGAACGCGTTGTGACCACATTCAACACATGGCAAAAGACAAACAAAATTAGTACTGTTATACAGAAGGAACTACCTGTGATGTTACAACGAGCAGGAACACAAATGATACATGAAAACAACTCAAAGATACATGAACTCCAGACTGAATTACAAAACGTGCAAAAAGTGCTTAATGAAACACGTATGCAAACATCTCATAACAGTTCACCGGAGTGTGTTAGTATCACAGAAACGCACCCTGATCATTATGATACGCCTTTAACTGAAAGTAGGTGGCAGACGGGCAATAATTTTAATCCAACACGTAGAGTAACATACGTTTATCAAGACCATACACAATCACTGGTGACTCAGGATGCTTTAGTGAAGAATTCACAGTTTCAGAAGTTTACCAATGATAAGAACGGACCCCATCCAATTGTGTTTATCAAAGGGATCCGCGGAATAATGCCAAAGAGTTGGAACGAAAGGGAGAAAATTGTCGTTACCATTACCCATATTCAAGGTGAGCCAGCGTTGTTCGCGACACAGAAAGCAGAACAATGCAGCTCCTTCGATGAATTTGAACAAGCTTTTCTAAACAAGTATTGGTCGCGTGGGGTACAAGAACGATTAAGAAAAGAAGTTTATAGTCCTGAGCCATTTAATAGAAAAGGTGGTACTTTGCGGAAATACTTCGAAAAGTATCTGGACAAAGTGAAATATTTATCCACACCAATTCCTGAGTGTGATGTTTTAAAGATATTAAAGGAGAAGTTACCGCGTGATCTAAAGGAGAAATTGTTTCACATTCCCGAAGACAACGTGGAACATTTTCTATCTGTACTGGACTCTTTAGATTTGGTTATCGAAGAGGACAGACACCATTATGGGAATAATTCGTCGAATAATGGTAATGGCAATGGGCGGAACCACAAGAACAATAGTAATAGAAATACATACTATGGGAATCAAAATCATTGGAATAGTCCGAATTATTCAGGATGGCAGAACCACAATATGAACACAAATGGACAGTACAGTAATGCCCGAATCACAATTATCATCCACAGAACAATAGTGGACAAAACAATAACGGAAACTTTTCAAAGAAACGGAAACGAGATTTTAGAGCTAACGCCAATTACAATAACGGTAATTTTTCAAATAATCAGCAAAACATGCAACCACCACATAACTGGTCAACACAGAATTATGCACAACAGCAATGGCAGCAGCCTAGGCCACCGCAATATCACAACAACAATCATGTACAACCCCGTACAATACAGATACGTCAAATAACATGCAGCAGCATATGAATGCGCAGCCATGGCAACCACCGAATCAAAATATCAAGATCATTGAGGTAAGTGAACCGCAACCAGCAACCAGTACCAGTCAGTCAAACTAGATGCGACGATATTCTGCTCCCGTGTGTCAGTCGCAGGGTGTCTAGGGGGCACTTGCATGAATGATGTTAGTAATAACGAGCAACCAAGCGTGCAGACAACCAGCTGTAGTAACAATGAGAATGTGTGTCGCATAGAATCAGCAGCGATCGGGTCGAACGACGCAAAAGATGCAGTGTGTAGGAATAATTCTGTTGATGTTGCTCAGCAACGTAGTTCAACTATGCAGATGTTAAGATACAATGACGGAGTCGATATACGAGAGGAATTACGTCAAGATTTTCGGAAGGAGTGTAATTTGTTTGAACGGGAAGTTGTACAAGCAGCTATAGTTTGTGATATTTATGGTATTCAAACTACGGTGATTTTAGATGCTGGAGCATCTGTTTCTGTGCTGAATGAATCGTTCTTTCTTCACTTAAAGAAGATTAGAAAGATTCCGGTTTTTCCAGTCACTAATTGTCGAGTTACAGGAGCCATTAGTCAGAAAGCCCAACTAGTTCGGGAACAGACACGGATTTGTATTAATTTTGGAATGGGAGCCAAAGAGTGCACCTTCCTTATTGTAAAGAATTTAGCCGTGAACTGTCTCCTCGGATTAGATATTTTGCGAGAGACGGAAACTATAATCGATCACGCAAAGGGTGAATGCAGCATGTGTTTCGGTGACACGAGAGTCAGGTTAGACTTGGTAAAGACCAAAGAACTGCATGGCAAATATTGTCAGATTTTAAAGATAGAACCGATTCGCGCACATTTATGGCGGCTTCAAGACAGTTTCAATTGCAGTACATTCCCGGTCATGGAAGATGTGAAGGACGAGGAGAATATCCACCTCTCTGAAATAGTAGAAAAAGTACAACAATCCTCTGGTCTTGACAGTCTGCAGCAAAAGCAATTATTAGACACACTTACTAATTATCGTAAAGTATTTTTGAAAAAACCTGGACTAATTAAAGGTTACGTGTACGACATGCAAGTGTTTCCCCATGAAATTTACTGTCATCAAACGTACTCAGTACCCAGCGCGAAAAGGGAAACAGTAACAAAAGAAATTAGACGGCGATGTGGAGTGTGGGAGAATAGGAACATACAACATTGGAAGCATCAGTATTGCTTGGAGGAAGAGACTCTCAGAATACCAATTAGTTGTAAGAAAATTTCGGCTCCAGTTCGACGGAGAAGAGGACGCCGAGCTGCAGCAAGGAGAAGAAGAATTGCTTCAAGATGATTCCACCCTAAGACACTTAATCAAACATAATACAAACTTGTTGAGATTTAGTAAACATTCAGGAACTTCTGCGTGTGAAACTACGAACAGTGAACAGAACTGCATATTTCACACAACAGTAGGATATAGTGACTTTAGAAAATAAACGTTTCATTTTGTTGATTGTTAAGTATTTTGAACTCACTAGGGTGAGCAGGTTATGTTTTTTTTTTCTTTCAGACTGTGTACAGGATACACTTACAACATGTAAAGTTTACGCGAGTTACGTATAGGTTTAACAAATTTTCCACCGTAAGTTAGTGCTCGGACTTGCATGAGCTATAAACCAGGTCGAACAAGATGTTGTCCATGACTGAACAGATCATTACATAGACAAACATATACAGACTTCTGTTTATCACTGCACAATTCTTTGTAAGTCCAGGAGCACCTTTTCGAGAAACTATATGACTTAGGATTTGCTTTTATATTGTAAATGACTACAATTATGTACTACATTTGATATGTACAATCATTCAATTATTTATCATTATGTAACTTGACTGTGTAGAGACATTCTTATGGGTAGCACAAGGACTTTACCTTGTCAGACTTGATAACTGTGATCAAGTGACTACGTGGTGGAGTGAACATGTCACAGATGGCCTATGAACAAAGATTTCCTTTGAACATTATCCTCTACGCGTACGAACTTTATTTCACTGGCGAAAGAGTGGAATTTAACACAAAATTGGACGCTCAATGAGTGCGTTGTGTTACCATGATTTCGTTTTCAAATTTTGTGCTACGAGTGTTTAGTAATGCCAAATATTCAGAGTGTTATTGGGACCACATGCGTGGACGTAACATTCCAGGCAAACTAAAACTCAAGAGCAAGTATTTTTATCGATCAGTCAGCAACAGTGGTGAGTCGTAACAGTGTTGGGAACTGCTACTGACTATATCATTAAACCCGTTGCAGAACTGTGTCAATGTTGGAACGTAACTACATGAACCTTTAATTGCAGATAGTCAGTTACGTCGGAAGGACGAATGGACTTGCATCATGATAAAGAAACTCACAAACAGTCGAACACCTCACAACAACAACAAAAAACAAAAAACGCATTCTTCTTGTTGAGTGAAAGAGTGCGTGAAATATGATGTAATTTAGATATTATTTTAAGGAACTGATATTGCTGTTTGAATTTCATGTGATTGTATGCTGGGATGCTGAGCACACGTGTCGGTGAGGGCAGCATACTGCAGCGACATCATCCGTCATCCCTTGCCACACCCTGCCACGTCATCGCAGTCCATCGCAGACTTACCTGATGGGGCGAGACACCGGTGTTGCAGTACACCAAGTCGCCAGCCGTCGTCACCAGCAGCACTATCACGAACTTGTACCATTATTAAATGTCATACGAAGTGAATATTCAAATGTTGAAAATTAAAAAAGAGGGTATGGAAGATGTGCTCGCTCCGCCGTGGTTTTTTTCCGGGGTTTTTCACATAGGCCTTTGCCCGAATGGGGGAGCGTAATATAAAATAAATAAATAAATAAAATAAAATTTAAATATTAATTATTGTTTATGTATAATAGTGATTGGTTGCAATTAATATTTGCTTATCTGGAACGTGGACGTTTAATTATTTGGTATCAGACGCTTGACAATGGCTTTTTCGTAAATGCAATGTTATTCGTAGTTGATCGTGAAATGTGATTCCAATAATCGGACTTCGTATTTAAATCGTTTCCAAAGACTGCTGCGGTAGGTGCGGACTCAAAATCTCAATATTAGAATAATTTGCCAGCCATGTCAATACGTCGTACAGAGGTGACTGTCTACTAAACATAAAGAAGTTTACACAATTAGTTAAATCAGATATATTCAACGAGTAAGCCTACAGTTACATAATTCAACTTACTTTCATAAATATAGAATCTTTACAGGGTCGAGTGCCTAGTGAGATTGCAACTCGCAGTGTTCTTATCTAACACCACATATGGCGGTGTGCCAGTTAATAAAATATAAGTGCTTCCGCACCAGCTATTCTACTCGACCGCTTTCTTGTTGATGAAACATAAGAGTGTCCTAATTGTATTTTGTTTTATCAGCGGCATAGCGCTGCAGTTCTGTGCCATAGGCTTTATTTATTTGTCAGAGATTAATTATTTAATTAAGATTTCGCGTTTCCGAGGAAACTCACGCACGGCATGCAAATGTGCCTTTATAGTAACTCAAAATCCCTGAGACTTAAAAAGTAAACAATGCACACACTTCTAAGTGAAAGAACACAGCGAACTTTAAACAGGACAAGGAAAATAAGCCTGCTTGGATGTCCAGTCAAAGAAGTGTGACTGTACATCCAAAGGAGGCAATGTAGTGCCACAACGACGAAAATTAATATTACGACGATGTCAAACCTTATTTTCATGATTTAAAGAAGTATTCATGATATTAAAAATGTAATTATAGTTTCATTATTTTCATTTTTGTGCTCAGTGTATCAAAGACTTTCTAGTGCACGGAAGACATTAGCATTGTTTGTACTACGAAACTATATATGATTGTTAAGGGTTAAGCATGTAATAGTTCGATGTAAGACATTTTGTTGAGTCTTAATTTTGTTCTCGTACTGGTCGGTAGAGAAGGAAAAGTTCCTTAATCGATGTGAAGGTATAAAGGCTGTAAAAAGGAGAGAGAGAGAAAGTAAATACAATTTATTCAAAACAAATATCTCCTAACTGCAACGTCTTGTGATTTCCTATTACTAAAATTGCAAGGTCTAATCTGAGCCTGTCCTGAATAACAGCGAAGAACATTTATGTTATATATTTTCTTCGTTTGATCACGGTTGGGATTCGTATGTTTCTTTTTGTTACGCGACGTGTTATGAATATTTTCATTATACGCGCGAAAGTGCACACAGCTTTAATCGAACCTACGTCTTTCAGAAACGATAACTTTTAATCAGTACAATTACGCGAATACCGTCTAAATCGCAACCGTGATCGCAAAAGTGTTTCCTGGACCAAATAATTCTTATAAAATGTGTATTCTCCAAAGCGAGCAGCATTGCACTATCGCTGACTCGCAACAATCGAAAGAGTAATAGAAAGCATTGCTTAAATAAAATTGCCACCTTTTAATAATTATTATTATCCCATTCAATAAATAAATAGCAATTCAGTGGCTATCCAATCAATCAACAGAGGGGGCAATTCGCTACCTAAGAGCTTTGAGAAATACGTTTCATTCTCCAAACGAATGACGCCAAGAATTACGCTCCACTTCCTTGACACACTACGTTTTATGCAAGCAAGACTCCAAAAACTCATTGAAACTCTACGTCGGGAGGGTATGAGTATCACTCGAGCTTCATTTCCCGACGAGGAAAGGTTTCAACCTGTTGTTAGGAAGGAGATTTTCCCATACGAATATCTGGATAGCGTGGCAAAACTCAACGAAACCAGGCTACTGAAAATAACCACATTCTCCAGCAACCTTACAGCAATGGCATAATGGATGCGAGTATGAGCATGACGTGAATGTCTGGAGCGAATTATACATCTCCAGTCTAGAAGGGTGTACAGGGTTTTACTTGGACACAGACGTATACTTGCATGCGAACGTTTTCTAGAAATTCCGGAATGTGTACATGACCACATAGTCTCTGGATCCCACCTTTTATCACACGGCTCCTCTGTTCTCTTGGGACGCTATACTCAAGGAAACGAAGTGCAGTATTGAATTACAGATCAAGGCTGACTTGCTTCTTTTCCTGGAGCGAGGGATCCATGGTGGACTTTGCCAATGTGCCCACAAGCACGCCGAGGCAAATGACCCACATATCAGTGGCAGGTTCAACGTATCCTTTGATTCGATTTACATCATGCAAATGGATGTAAATAACTTATAAGGCACACCATACAGCAATCACTGCCAGTGGGCGTGTTTCGATGGGTACCCGAAGACGAATGCAAGGGATAAGGTGGAAAAATCAAAGGGGGTATGGCAGCTGATTCTTAAGTGGGGAATGTGGTGGAGGCAGAACCGACATACTCTATTACTTGCGTAATGCACACACCGCTTTGCCGCTGTGTGTGGAGCAACTAGTCCTGCGAGGAGGCTCCACCCCAAAACTGATGACAACGCTGAGGAATAAGCGGAGTGATAGTATTCATTATTGTAATCTCCTGCAGTGTCTCAGTTTGGGGATGGAACTGGTTAGAATCCCCGACTGTCTCCTTCAAGCAGACCCCCAGTTGAAAGAGTATACTGATTTGAATACAACACCGAGGGCTTCCACAACGTGTGTTATAGAGAAAGACTTTTACAAGTTAATGAATAATTCAATATTAGGCAAAACAATGGAGAATTTGAGGGAACAGCGCGAAAATTTGTATAGAACCGAATGGGATGGACGTTATGACGCAAGAAAATGCATGTCCAGACAAGATTTTAAGCGGGTCACTGTATTCAATAAGAACTTTGTTGCTGTGTAGATGGCGAAGACTGCAATAGAGTTTACAAAGCCTATTTATGTGTGGATCTGTATACTAGACCTATCCAAACTCGACATATACCGCTTTCATTATGAGTTTGTGAGAACTCATTTCGCAGATCCAGAATTACTTTATATGAATGCAGACAGCTTTATCTACTGGTCGAAGGACTGCGATCCATATGATGTAATGAGGTACCGTGGTAATGAATTAGACACGTCCTCATACATGACCAATAATCTTTATCGTATTGTTCCACAGAACAAGAAGGTTACCGGCCTTAGGAAAGACGAGGTAAATGGGTCACTGACTGAGCGTTTTGTAGGACTGTGATCAAAAACGTATACATATCGCACACTGGAAAGTGCCACTCAGAAGCGGGTTAAGGTTGTGCATCATATGGGATCGAGAGCCCTCTCTATCGAAGACTATTTGCAGTGCGTGTACAGTGGTGTTCATGGTGCTGCAGCACAGCAGCCGCCACATATGGTATGGCAAACTAGTATTCGGTCGAGAGAACACGAGGTATACACTCTGCTGCTGTCTAAAATTGGCCTATCGCCTCCTGACGATTTGTGATGACGTGATTGAAACTCTCCTGTACTCACAACTAAACACTTATTGAGAGAGAAGGGATGGGGCACTCTGATCAGTGAGAGACAGAGAGAGAGAGAGAGAGAGAGAGAGAGAGTCTGCAGAATAGTATATATATATATATATATATATATATATATATATATATATATATATATGTGTGTGTGTGTGTGTGTGTGTGTGTGTGTGTGTGTGTGTGTGTGTATGTATATATACCATGTGTGGAAAAAAGCATAAAACAATAAAAATATTGATTATATATTAAAAACAGACAAGCAAACAAAATGTTTGTATATTTATTTATTCCTACACAGCACATGTGTTCTGTGTAAATATCTATATCAATGCACTATGTGCGTCATCTAAATAGAATAAGTTTTTTTAAGTTTCACTTGCTGCTAGCTGTCCAAGACTGATTATTTTTTAAGTGTATATAGCTCATAGACCATCAGAATTGTTGTGAAACCTATGCTATTTGGACTGTGGAATTTAGTTGTAGCAATAAGGTGTCTCCACATGGCTTTTTATATGGATTTATAACAAACCTCTAAAATATTCTCATCCAGTGCTACTGAGAGAATTATAAGAATATTCTCAATCAGTCTTACTGTTGAGAGATTCTCTTTTTTTCCCAGTTATTAGTAATAGCGCGTCACTTAAAAGTATCTCTGCATTGAAATATCAAATTGTCCTCTAGAACTGAACTGTATCTCAAGAACTGAATTGTATATCAAGAACTGAACTGTATCTCAAAAATGAAATTGTATATGTCTGAACTGAATAACTGAAAAAATTCGTTACTATATGTCTTTGTTGTTGTTATTTATAAAAATCCTATCTCCTGTTGCAATGTGTATATAAAGGATGTGTAGGACACAAATCACATTTGTTTTGAACATGAAGGTGAAGTTTAAGATGGAACGTAACAAAACGTATAGAATGATTGCATAGTATTACACCTATTGTGCAGAATGAATTGGCTTATGGGAGGAGGAGGCACGTGACTTTGTCCTCTTCCAAATAAATATAGCAAACAAGTCTAAAATTCTATCACCAGTAATAGAAGAAAACCATAAAGATAGTATCTGGGCGCAACTGAATACTATCAAGAGGGTGAAGAAGAAACATACACATGTTGTGAGGTAAAACTTCATTTATTTCTCATCCAACCTGATAGTAATTTTATATTTTCATAAGCAGACTCAGCAACACTATTTTCACACATTTTCTTCTTGAGACGATGGAGAACAGAGTACCTTGAGAATTCCAGGGCTTTAATAGCAGCAAACTTGAAGATTCGATGCATCCATGTGATCTTCTCCTTCCCTTGACATAGATGATGGTCGAATAATCGAAGCTACATCACCATATCTTTACAGGAATATCAGTGAACTCCACGGTAACCACTTTGCACTCCTCTATGTTTTAGCGCACTTCATATCCTTGAAAGAATTCGGCGATGCAGTGCTTGCTGAGAATGTCTCTATTATAAGATATCTCCTGTGAATGCAATATCTTCAGCTGTCTACCTCATCATCATAGAAACCATGAAATAAAGCAACAGGTTATTAAAAAAAGTAGTAGTATCTTGCATGGCTGTTGTGACTACAGAAGAGACATTATGCCTGGTTACTGATCATGTCAGCTATACATCCTGTAAATACATCTTCAACTGATGGTGATCCATCAATCTGGCATCACACATTCGGGACATAGTGCTGAAAGTAGGGCTTATACTTTGAAATGAGTTCTTCTCTTCAAGGACTTCAGGTAGAAAACTGAATCAATATGATATATCACATAGTAATGGTACAATAATCAAGAGCATTCAAGCGAAGACGACAACCAATAGATTTGCCTCGCTACCACAGTTAAGTAAGGGAGAGGCTCCATTAGAAGTAGATGTAGTTAAGATGCAACATAGTCTCACTAGGAAACCAACTGTTTCAAAAAAAGTAGAAAGTAAGAGGAAAGTTCAGTTGCTGAGTAGTAGCCATGGAAGAGGTGTGGGCCAGATTTTGCAGGAAAAATAAGGTGACAGGTACCAGGTCACAAACTTTTTCAAGCCACGTGCATGTCATAGCCAGGCGGTACAGGATATAGGTTCTTGTGCAAGGGTTTCTCAAAGCAGGATCATGTGATGATAGTGGGTGGAGTGGGAAACAGTATTGATAGGGGTCAGAGCTACAGTACTGAGTGTGACCTGGTGAACATAGCCTCTGCAATGACTCATACCAATGTTGGGCTGGTGCCTGCTTTCACGTGGCATGATCAGCCCCAGTTGAACCGCTCTGTCAGGAGGGTAAATATGGAGTTGGATCAGTTGTGTAGAGTGGCCACTCTGTCAGACATTGGATTGGTTCCTGTAGAGTCTATTGCTAGGGGGGATTTTACTAGGCATGGCCTACACCTAAATAGGAAAGGGAAGGGTAAACTGGCAGGGTTGTTAGAGAAATCCATCAGGGAGGACACTAGTACTCATGATGTACCTCTTTTTTAGACTAATATCAGTGTCCAATGAGAAGTTCAGGCAGGCAAGTGCTAAAGAGGTCCAAAACCCACAAGATTCTCACAACAGGAAAGTAAATAATAATGTTACCATATTTAACCAAAATATTGGTGGATTAAAGAAAAAAGTAGATTCTCACAAAAGTAAAGTAAAAAATAATGTTAACATTTTTTACCAAAATATTCCAGGATTGAAGAATAAAGTAGATGAGCTCCTAGTTTGTTTAGATGACATTGAATCTTATAATGTAATAGATATACTATGCCTGCCTGAGCATCACATTGTGTCTCATATGGAAAGGTAGTCATAAACTAGATGCACATATGAGTAGAGAGAATAAGGTGAGAGGAGGAGTTGCACATATATGTTAAAGGTTATCACTGTGTAAAAAGCTTAGTTACAAAAAAGTTTTGTCTGGAGCAACATATAGAAGCATGTGCCTGTCAACTTAAACTGAGGGAGGGCTCTTTTATAATTGTAACAGTATATAGGCCCCCTTCAGGAAACTTTCATTTATTCCTGGAAAACTTGGATGCCTTGTTGTGCTATCTGTCAGATAGGGGAAAGGAAATTATTATTTTTGGGGACTTCAATGTTGATTCACTGAAAGAGGGTAATAGGAAGAATGACCTGGAAGTCTTGCTCGGTTCTTTCAATTTGTCATCTGTCACTGATTTTCCTACTCGGGTAGTATAGGACAGCAGCACATTGATAGATAACACTTTTATACACCAAGCTTAGTTTAAAAACATAAATTCTTGTCTTGTTGAGAATGGCCTTCCTGATCATGGTGCTCAGATAGTTACAGTATATGACATAGCTCCATTCAGTAATTCAAAACTACAATTCAAAGTGGTGTGGTCAATTAATGACTCAACAATTAGAAATTTCAGAGAAAATCTTCAGCAATTAGACTGGGATGAGGTGTACAAAGAACTTGATGCTAATTTAAAATATAACTTATTTCATGATACACTTGTAAGAGGATTTGAAAATTGTTTCCGCAAGAAAGTGGTTAAATCTAATTATAAGAAACAATGCAAAAAACCTTGGCTTACTAAAGGAATAAAAATATCTTGTAACCACAAAAGGGAACTGTATCTAACAACAAGAAAGAGTAATGACCCAGAAACAGCCAAATATTATAAAAACTACTGTGCTACATTAAGAAAGGTTATTAAAAAGTCCAGAAGCACGTGCATCATGTCTGAGATTAATACCTCTGATAACAAAATCAAAACAATTTGGAATATTATTACAAGGGAGACAGGGCAACCAAGAGTACAGGATGACGGCATTACCATCAAAGTGAATGGAAACTTGGCAAACAACAAGCTGGAAGTCGAAAACATTTTGAATAATCATTTTTTAAATGTTGTAGAGAAAATAGGATCTAAATATTCATAGGAAGAAGCAAGACAGTTAATAGAAGAGGCCTTACCTCCACAATTTGATACAACTGAAATTCCACCCACCTCTCCTTCCGAAATTAGGAAGATAATAAACTCTCTCAAGAATAAAACCCCACTTGGAACTGATGGCATTTGCAGCAGGATAATAAAAGCTTGTACCCAAGAGATAGGTGGGATTCTTAGCCACATATATAATAGCTCTCTGACGCAGGGTATTTCCCCAGATAGACTGAAGTATGCCATTGTTAACCACTGCATAAAAAAGGGGATACATCTGATGTCAACAACTACCGCCCAATCTCTCTTCTGATTGCCTTATCTAAATTTTTTGAAAATGTAATGTATTGGGCAGTAGTTTCACACCTTTGTAAAAATAAAGTTTTAACAAAATGTCAGTTTGGTTTCCAGAAAGGTTTTTCAACGGAAAATGCTATATTATACTTTCACTAATGAAATATTAAATGCTCTGAGTAACCAGAAGTCAACTGTTGCGATTTTTTGTGATCTCTAAAAGGCTTTTGATTGTGTAAATCATGGAATACTTCTAGATAAGCTCAAGCACTGTGGTGTGAATGGGACAGCGCTCAAATGGTTTAAATCATACCTAACTGAAAGAGTGCAGAAAGTTGAAATAAGCAGTTCACATAATTTGTAAAAATTGGTGATTTCCCAAACTGGGGAACAATCAAGAATGGGGTACCACAACGTTCAGTCTTGGGTCCTCTGCTGTTCTTAATACGTATAATATATTAATGACTTGCCATTCTATGTTCACGAATATGCAAAGCTGGTACTTTTTGTCAATGATACAAGTATAGCTATCACACCCAACAGACAAGAATTAACCGATGAAATTGTAAATGATGTTTTTCAAAAAATCGTTTAGTGGTTCTCAGCAAATGGGCTCTCATTAAACTTTGACAAAACACAGTATATACAGCTCCACACAGTAAATGGAATGACACCATTACTAAATATAGACTTCGATCAGAAATCGGTAGCTAAGGTAGAATATTACAAATTTCTAGGTGTATGCATTGATGAGGGGTTGAACTGGAAAAAATACACTGAAGATCTCCTGAAATGTTTGAAGTTAGCTACTTATGCTATTAGGGCCATTGCAAATTTTGGCGATATACATCTCAGTAAATTAGCTTACCACACCTATTTTCATTCTCTGCTTTCTTATGGCATCATATTCTGGTGTAACTCATAATTGAGTAAAAGAGTGCTCATTGCACAAAAGTGTGTAATCAGAATAATTGCTGGAGCTCATCCAAGATCATCCTGCAGACACTTAATTAAAAAGCTAGGGATCTTCACTGTAGCCTCACTATATATATATATATATATATATATATATATATATATATATATATATATATATATATATATATATATATATTCATTTATGAAAATTGTTATTAACAGTCTGAACGAATGTACATGCCTACAACACTAGGAGAAAGGATGATCTTCACTACTCAAGGTTAAATCTAACTTGGGCTCAGAAGGGGGTAAATTATGCTGCCACAAAAGTCTTTGGTCACTTACCTAATAGCATCAAAAGTCTGACAGATAGCCATATAGCATTTAAAAGGAAATTAAAAGAATTTCTGAATGGCAACTCCTTCTACTCATTAGATGAATTTTTGGATATAGCAAGTGGGTAATTTCCCCACCCCCCACAAAAAAAACAAATAAAAATAAAAAAAATTAAAAATATGAAGCGTCACGTAATATTTTGTGTAATGTAATATCTTGTATAGACATTTTTATTAACCTGACACGTTCCACATCATTACGAAGTGTCGTATTCATGATCTATGGAACAAGTACTAATCTAATCTAATCTTAATCACTTTCATGTAAATATCCAAGAGCAAATTACGAACATTTCATGATTTCACCCACTCACGCTTGTTGTATGCAGTAACATTCTCTTTCTCAGCAAATCCGTAATCCTCTAGGCTAATTGTCATAACATATTGAAGAAGCTAGAGGTCTGGAATAGGTTTTTTTTCTTATGTGTGGGCACAGCTGCGTTCTTGAATACAAATAGCGATAACTAAAGCATGTGATATTTAAAGCCTGAACCTCAGCATCCATGACCATAATTAACAACGTACACCACTACCCCTGCTCAAATTCACTATCAGAAATGCGGCACTGTTAAGTGTTCCTCCTCCTAGCCTCCAACAGCACCAGATTTTTACAAAAACCCTGTACACTTGAAGTTGAATAATAGAATAACGATGAAGTGATAGTGGCTATTCAGTCATATACAGCTGGTGCACTGAAGGGACAAACAGTAGTCTATTGTACACTTGGAATAAAGCATGCTTTGTAATCAAGTCTATAGGGGGTTTCTACATAACATGGTATGCTTTCTGAGAACTCAGCTTCCACATGTTTTATGGGATCTAAAGATGCACATGTTTAATATGCATCACTAAGTCATCGTTTCTCGCACGTGTAGCAAACAAAATCTCTGTGTGCTACTCTAACAGGATTTTTTTAAATATATAACAAACTCAGTTTTGCTGGCTGCTTAAGATCCGTCTCGGGGTGCTCCTCCTTCAAACTGTTAAACAGGTATGGTGCTTAACAAGAGGAACTTTTTAAATGTGCTTAAACTCGATAATGAACTGTTCTGCGATAACACTGTGATATGTAAACCTTTCTCTACCCGTTTGCTTGGCCCTTGAAAATTAACGATGTACCTGTTTTGCATTCACAATGGTGTCTTAGTTGTAGAATTTGTATAATCTGGGTGTAGGTCTAGAATACTTATGCGTTTAAACATGTCATATGGTACAATGCAATAATACAAACTTAACTACGTAGTCTGAATATGTAAGACGCCACTGTGTTGGCTGGATTTACAATTATCAAAAATACTTAAAGGTTTCGTGGAAGTGGCGAAATCGAGAAAACAAAAAAGACGCGAGGTTTTTTTAAATTGTAATTGCACCCTCTATTCCTCGACAGACATGTGATAACAACGATGTGTTTATGCATATATATATAAGGAAGGTATAGATTTTAAGTGGAAAATTGCGATTTGAATGCATCGATAGCTGTAATGAGGGGTGAAAAATTTTACGTGGAAAATTATGTCCAATCATAAGAATGGTGTAGATATTGATATTTCCAGAGCCACATTCGTCAGGAGGATGTATTTCCGACACCTCGCTCATTTGTCAAATGGTACCAGATTAGAGCTACAATCATAATATTTAATTGTAATTACACTGATAAATATGTGGCTGGTTTCGTAGGACGATTCAGCCTGGCGTGCAGTTGCATGGCAGAGGTAGCTGGTGACCAGAAATTGACATTTCTGGCTTAAGGTATGAGCTATCGGTGAGCCTCTAAGCCGGTCAGGGAGGGCACACGTTTGTCGCTCTCTAGGAAGGTAAATAGCGAGCTAATAGTATGTGTTGGGTAGCCCTTGCGATCGCATGTATTGCAAGTATTCTCCGATTTTTATGTGGAAATTTGAGAAGATTCTATACGGCGAGTGTTGGCGCTGGATGTATTGATATCATCCGGATTCCTACCACTCTGGGCATACTGGACAACCTCCACGAACGGGGGGTCCTCTCCGGCGCGATCGCTGAGACACAATGCACGACATCTGGCCTGGGGTGTTGCATGTTGACATAGGGACATACGCATATGGGACCTGTGAGTGTTTCTGCGATCTGTGACAACTAGACATGACAACCTCTACTGCGGAATGGATTGTGGTTTAAGTGTGTCATGTTTAGTGCTTTTCAATACATCCCAGTGGACTCTGTCTTCTTGCAGTGGTCTGTGTTGTTATCTCAATTCTATCACACAGTAAGCTCTTCCTCCTTATTCTGAATTTAGCAGAAAAAAGCAATTTAAGAATTCTATAGTGCTTTCAAAATCCAATATCAACGTCAAATTCCCGATTGATCAATTAATTTTTTGCAATAGTGATACTGCGAGCACACATCTGTCCTGCCCCTGCCACGAATTGTTTAAGGTCATAGCAGACAACTGAGCTGAAATTTGAAATTGTCAGCTACCTGCAGCCTTATGAACTTTCTGCCTAACAACCCAACTGTGCCAGTCTCCACCAACAGGAGGCAAGGGAAAAATAAACAAAGGTGGTAGAGTATGGTTTGGAAACCGAATGGTTGCAGGATCGAATCCCGCCAAGTATATCAGTCCTAGTACCCAGCAACAGCATGCAAGGAAAAAGTGGCTGCACGCAAAGCGTAGGTATTTAATTAATTCGATAATCAACTCGGTAAGGTGATGTACCCATTTCCAAGACATCCTGAGCCAAGTATGAACTAGGGCTACCTAGTTCTTCTGGAATGTCTTTGCTCCATCAGCTCCAGATTCCCATAGCAGAAAGCCAATACTTGAGACTGAGATAGGGAAAGAAAGGGGGCGGGGGGGGGGGGGGAGTAGAGAGAGGGAGAGAAAGTGTTTCGACAGGAATTTCTTGGGTATCAATATCAAAGAGTTGCCACCACCTGATGCTTTGTTCTAGGGGATTAGCTGGGCCAAAAGACTGCTGTGGTGGCACGAGCCCAGTGCATGGATCCGGTGTCAAGGCCCCGACAACAGTTTTGGCGCTTGTGCACGCCTCATGGCCCCGCTGGCGATGTGGCTACTACAAGGGATGCATGGTGCTTCCGGTCTTAAGCTGCAGCTGCAGTGCAAGTGCATTTTTTTTGCTTCGAAGAAGAAAGTGACCACAATGTAATTACGTGTGGTGAGTGAGTAATGTTGATGATATTCCTTCTGCAATAAGGAATAAGCAGCGCAGATTGCTTAAATGCTCCACACACTGCCTTGTATCCCACAAATTGTTTAAATAAACTATGTTCCACTCCATGCAATCAATTTGATGAGACGTTTCTATCCATCAAAAGTGTATTAATATTTCCAAAAGCGATGGGGAACCAAAGGGCTGTGGCATCCGAATCTCATTGGAAATAGTGAGGAGTTTGACCTAATTCCGGAAGGAAAAGCCATGATGTCATAAGAAAGGATGACCTATTTCCCACCCATTTCTGACCAGTTTCATTAATTAGTCAATTAATTTGGTATCAAAAGTGATGCAGAGTTTCTGAGAGGGAGGAAGTCTCTAGATTTCCCAGATGGGGAGGCGGTGACATGGAAAATCGCTTAACAGAACAATGGGTTAAAGACGATTATAAATTTGGTAAGCAAGCAGAGTGGGATGAGAACTGAACATCAGGGGAGGTGAAAGGGGTGACATGGAATAGAACAATAGGTTTAAGGGATGATTATAAATTTGGCAACCATACAGAGTGTGATGATACTGCCATTCCATCTTGAATAAATTTGGCAACAATACAGAGTGGGTCGATACTGACTTTAATCCCTCAACTCACTGTAAGAGATAAACTGTATTTTGCTTCAAACTAGTGTAAGGTATGTTGAGTTGGATTATACTGTATTCGCTGGAAGTTCTGAATTTTCACATAGGATAATTTAATAGAAATAATTATAAGTGTTGGCTAATGGTTTTAATTATGATATTGTAATTAATTTTTGTTTTCGAACAACCCTAATATTCGCGGTTTTCAAGTGCCGATTACCGTGGATAATCTAGAGTTTTCGGTAAATTGAAGGGTTAGTGTTTCATAAATTTTAAATGATGGTTATTTTATCCACTGTTGCGAAATCAACACTCGATCTCTTACAGCGATGGTTTCATTCCTCATATGTGTGACAGAAATTGAATTTGCGTTTTTGATTCAGCGCTGTGTGTTCAGTATACGGTTAAAATAAAACAACACAATTACGCTTCAGGTATTAACAACTTGGAGAGGTGAATTTGCTACGCCGCCGTGGAGACGGAGTGGCACTACCGGAGATGACTGCTGCGCGAGACCCGTAGCAACCTGCACAATAGAGATCTGCATTGTAGGCGGTATCGTCAGTGCTTCTGGCGTACAAAGTGGAAAGTCATAGGACAGCAAGTGACTTACAGGTAAATGCTTTGTTTGTTGGAAAAAAAAGTGTATAAATCGCTAGTCCCTATTTGGTGTGTTCATAGTACCTAAGGGAAGAACAGCTGTAGACGAATATCGAGAAGGAGTGGTTTTTACATATTACGACTATGATTTATGGCCAAATACAAGCACATTTGAAATCATTTTCATTTCTTGTAACGAAAAGGTGCAGTTAAATCTTAAATAATGTTATTGGAACGCAAATAATGTGAAATAAAAAAAAACTAGATAAGCACTTCTTGCAGTGCAGGTTAAGGCACAATGGTATTAAAGGCATTGTCTCCTGCCTGCAAGGGAGATGTATGACCACTACACCATCCAGACACAGTGGTCATCACAACCACTCGGACTACCCTAGCAACACACTACTGATGTTCTGCCTCTGCTCATTAGGCTCATTACTTGCGGCATCTCGCCGATTCCCGAAAGATGTCAAGCTTGGTTTGCATATGCCCTGAAGGGATCATTGGCCATCATCACCCTAATATAAAGTGCAGTTTAGTTGCTTCACCACCAAAGTAAAGTTTGATAGGTTTTTTTAGTTGCTTCACCACCAAAATAAAGTTTGATAGGTTTTTTCCTGTATGATCTTAATATCCATTGATTTTTGTTTCAAGACCTAGAAAGAAAAGGTAAGGAGGGGAACACTTGAAATGAGTTACAGACAATAGAGAAAAAATTAATTTAGAGGAATGTGATAAGAAGAAGAGCAGTGTCAATGGTATTAATGGCAGATCCAAAGGAGAGGGAGTAGTGGGGGAAGAATGACATCTATCTTTCCGCGTTTAAATGCTTCTTACTCACGATGTATGGATACAAAAGACTACGGCATGTGTCAGGCAAAGCATATCTTTCGTATTCTATATTTATTCATTACAAAGAGTTCTTCATTATACTGCTACTGGTGTTTAAGGCTGCTAGAAAAGGATTTATTGTGTCATCATCATATGCTGATATTTATCTTTATTCCCTTCTTACAAAATTTTTACCTTCTAAAGGGGCTTTCACGCTAACGTAGGTGCATTTCAAGTCTTGGATAGGAGCATAGTAAAAATTGAGTTAGCAAAAACTGCCACTAACAAGCTTTGCTATTTTGAAAGACACACCCAAGGTGATCGACTCCGGTGCTTCATTTGTCATCTGTTTCATAATGCTACATATAATTTCCAGTAGGACATTAGATTTTATGAAAGATTTGTGTTTCCAACTTATGCTCATACACTTTTTCATTTATGCAAAACTTTCATTGTCTTGTTTAAATCATCCTTTTGAAATCATATTAAAATTTAAGATTTTCCTGCAGCCAAAAACGTGTCCCTCCTCCCTCCCCACACCCACCTCCTCCCCACATGAGCCAGCCCTGCTCCTGACACAATTCGGAAGAGGCTACAAGTTGTTTCAAGAAATTTAACAACTAGGGTCGCTACCTGCTCATAAATAGCTATTGATAATACCTGTGTAGAAAGATATAATGCACAAAATTATATCAGAAAACTAACAGTCAATGGGTTATTAGACCACGACATGAAGTTCCTTATGTTAACCGTTAACACCGATTGGGATACAAAATCTACTACATCTGCGTAAACACTGAGTACATTGAGCTTGTTGGGTGCAACTGCTACTCTAAATGAGGTTGGCATAGGAGAGTAAATCGTAGCGGGCCACATCGAAACAGTCAGAAGACTGATCAAAAAGAATGCCGAGCACAACAAGAGGTGGCATAAGTAGTTCTAACGACTCTCACAGCACTATGCGCCCGATGGCGGTACGCCTTACAGTTTGTAGCTATTGATGTGAGTGTGTGTGTGTGTGTGTGTGTGTGTGTGTGTGTGTCGTGCATACGTATGGTTACTCTAGCATGTGCTCTCAACCTCACAATCCTTCAACAGCGCGTTTAATACAGTAAAATGTAAATTGTATTTGTTGCAGAGCATTTCAGTAATGCTGCTTTTTGATAAATATGGAAAAGCTAATAATGTTAGACTTTTTAACATACAAAAAGTGTTCTGTTCCTTGCTCTATAAATACACATCTTCAGATACACAACTGGTTTTTACGTCTATCTAATTTACTACTAGTTATTATTGTTACTAGTATTAATAAATATTTTTCAAAATTGTAGGTAATTCCAAACTAACGGGTATAAGTACAGATATTTTTATGTGGTACTTTAATACCTACATGCACCAGTGTGTTAGTTACTTTTCCTCTGCATCGAACAGTCTTCCCAAAAACACGTCACAAAATTTACGACCTGACGTTTTCTGCACGGTAGTAACTGCACCACTAACAATTAAGTACAATACACCTGTCTGTACAGACTACTATTTTGCGTCCACGCATCCGCAGTGCAACACCTGACTTACTGCGGTGGGAAAATAAGCTGTAATAGCTTCCTCTTGCCACATATACTTGGAAGTACTAACCAACCTAAGAGCATTCTACTCCTAATAGCAATAGTTATTAGTCTGCAACGATGTAAATACTGATGTAGTATATCGTTCAGTCCCGTGATCTCAGTCATCAATAAAAATATCTGCACTTATTCTCGTTTCGCCTTGTACATTACGAAAAATAGTGTAATGCATATGGTATGAATTATCTCAGTTTGAAGTTCATTTTTCCTTCTGCTGAAAAATATTTGTTTACTTTTGTATTTATTCTCGTTGTATCTTCTTTTATGTATCCAAGCAATCTGTGAAGGTATTAATTTGATATTCGGAGAAACTGAAAAATTTACTTTAGTCTCCTTTTAAGCACACCAGGCAAAAAATTAGTCAACCCGAGGAGAATAAGTTCTTCATATCAAGCCATTCTCTCAGCTAATTTTCCAGTGAGAAATGAGCAATTATTGAAAAGTTGTGACACCAGTTGGCCTGTTAATGAACCATCTTGCAACAAGTGCTTCTAATAGAACAGTGACGTGACAAATGGCGCTGCTAGCTACCCTTAGCTGATAATGGTCTATGGGAGTTTTTAACGGCGGATATCACATCCCACAAATATCATGATTTACCGATTCGAAGAGAGAACATTTTTATAGCAATAAATATTTGTGATTAACAAATGTCAGCAATTAACTGACTTGAAAACTGCGATAATTTTAGAAACGGTGGAGATGAATAAACATACGACCAGACAAAGGTCGGAAGCAGCAAGAAACGGATTGTATATTGAAAGGATAATTTATCGAAATTTATATGATCTCTTCTAGGATGTGCTTCGCTGTCAGTCCTGTTGTTCTGCCGGCGGAGACCCTTGCTTATTCGTTTCCCAGGACAAATGTCACAGACCTTTCTCTATAAACTTCCTTATCAGCTCAGCACAAGACACCTGTTGTGTAGTCATCTCATAAAGCTGTGTATGCTAGCTCGAATTCCATTGGTGGAAGGCATTATCATCGCACATACACTCCTGGAAACTGAAATAAGAACACCGTGAATTCATTGTCCCAGGAAGGGGAAACTTTATTGACACATTCCTGGGGTCAGATACATCACATGATCACACTGACAGAACCACAGGCACATAGACACAGGCAACAGAGCATGCACAATGTCGGCACTAGTACAGTGTATATACACCTTTCGCTGCAATGCAGGCTGCTATTCTCCCATGGAGACGATCGTAGAGATGCTGGATGTAGTCCTGTGGAACGGCTTGCCATGCCATTTCCACCTGGCGCCTCAGTTGGACCAGCGTTCGTGCTGGACGTGCAGACCGCGTGAGACGACGCTTCATCCAGTCCCAAACATGCTCAATGGGGGACAGATCCGGAGATCTTGCTGGCCAGGGTAGTTGACTTACACCTTCTAGAGCACGTTGGGTGGCACGGGATACATGCGGACGTGCATTGTCCTGTTGGAACAGCAAGTTCCCTTGCCGGTCTAGGAATGGTAGAACCATGGGTTCGATGACGGTTTGGATGTACCGTGCACTATTCAGTGTCCCCTCGACGATCACCAGTGGTGTACGGCCAGTGTAGGAGATCGCTCCCCACACCATGATGCCGCGTGTTGGCCCTGTGTGCCTCGGTCGTATGCAGTCCTGATTGTGGCGCTCACCTGCACGGCGCCAAACACGCATACGACCATCATTGGCACCAAGGCAGAAGCGACTCTCATCGCTGAAGACGACACGTCTCCATTCGTCCCTCCATTCACGCCTGTCGAGACACCACTGGAGGCGGGCTGCACGATGTTGGGGCGTGAGCGGAAGACGGCCTAACGGTGTGCGGGACCGTAGCCCAGCTTCATGGAGACGGTTGCGAATGGTCCTCGCCGATACCCCAGGAGCAACAGTGTCCCTAATTTGCTGGGAAGTGGCGGTGCGGTCCCCTACGGCACTGCGTAGGATCCTACGGTCTTGGCGTGCATCCGTGCGTCGCTGCGGTCCGGTCGCAGGTCGACGGGCACGTGCACCTTCCGCCGACCACTGGCGACAACATCGATGTACTGTGGAGACCTCACGCCCCACATGTTGAGCAATTCGGCGGTACGTCCACCTGGCCTCCCGCATGCCCACTATACGCCCTCGCTCAAAGTCCGTCAACTGCACATACGGTTCACGTCCACGCTGTCGCGGCATGCTACCAGTGTTAAAGACTGCGATGGAGCTCCGTATGCCACGGCAAACTGGCTGACACTGACGGCGGCGGTGCACAAATGCTGCGCAGCTAGCGCCATTCGACGGCCAACACCGCGGTTCCTGGTGTGTCCGCTGTGCCGTGCGTGTGACCATTGCTTGTACAGCCCTCTCGCAGTGTCCGGAGCAAGTATGGTGGGTCTGACACACCGGTGTCAATGTGTTCTTTTTTCCATTTCCAGGAGTGTATTAAACCGAAAATGAATAATGAGGGGATGGTGAATAATTCCTAATAATACACCGTGTAGGTTAGATTTCAAACCTGTATGCAATGTCTCATGGAATGAGGAAATGTGACTCTGTTGATGGGAATCCATTCTTCCTCCATAGTGATTTTAGAGATGAGGCATCAGCTTTCTTTCTCTCTCTGTTTCATCAACAACAGCAAATCCGTGCTGCACTCTACATGCGATCATACGGTATACAGCTAAATCTAAGACTGAATACGTACACTTCGCAAAGGAGAGATGGCAATAATTAGAAAGACATAAGGCAGAACATAACTCGGGGGTCATTCACCCATAAACGACCATTTAAAAACCTCCTCTGCGGGTTAGAAGTTTAATGCTGAATAAGATTTTAAATGTATCGTTTATGCACGAAGAACTGTACAATGCATAATGAGGCCTTTGCAAAAAGAAGGATTAGAGTTTAACGTCCCGTCGACAGCGAGGTCATTTGAGACGTAGCGCAATCTCGGATTATGGAAGGTTGCAGAAGGAAATCGCCTGTGGCTTTTCAGACGAACCATCTCAGCATTCGCCTTGACTGATTTAGAGAAATCTGGATGTCCAGACGCGGAAATGACCCATCGTCCTCCCAAATACCAGTCCAATGTGCTAACCACTGCACCACCTCTGGAGTTCCCGGGCATCATAGCCAGACGATGATCCTCAAACCAAATTTTTCTCTCCGTGGACTGACTTTTGTTCAGTTTCGATGTCTACGATTTCAATAGTAATAACAACAATAACATGCGCTGAGAGTTTTAAAATACACTATATGATCAAAAGTATCCGGACATCTGGCAGAAAATGACTTACAAGTTCGTAGCGCCCTCCATCAATAATGCTGGAATTCAATATGGTGTTGGCCCATCCTAAGCCTTGATGACAGCTTCCACTCTCGCAGGCATATATTCAATCAGGTGCTGGAAGGTATCTTGGGGAATGTCAGCCCATTCTTCATGGGATGGTGCACTGAGGAGAGGTATCGATGACGGTCGGTGAGGCCTGGCACGAAGTCGGCGTTCTAAAACATACCAAAGGTGTTCTATGGGATTCAGGTCAGGAGTCTGTGCAGGCCAGTCCATTAAAGGGATGTTATTGTCGTGTAACAGTCCGCCATAGGCCATAAGCCGTGCTCGATCATGTTGAAAGATGCAATCGCCATCCCCGAATTGCTCTTCAACAGTGGGAAGCAAGAAGGTGCTTAAAACATCAGTGTAGGCCTAAGCTGTGATAGTGCCACGCAAAAGCACAAGGGGTGCAAGTCCCCTACATGAAAAACACGACCACACCATAACACTACCGCCTTCGAATTTTACTGTAGGCACTACACACGCTGGCAGATGACGTTCACCTGACATTCGTCATACCCACACCCTGCCATCGGATCGCCACATTGTTTACCGTGATTCGTCACTCCACACAACGTTTTTCCGCTATTCATTCGTCCAATGCATACGCTCCTTACACCAAGCAAGGCGTCGTTTGGCATTTACCGGAGTGATGTGTGGCTTATGAGCAACCGTTCTACCGTAAAATCCAAGTTTTCTCACCTCCCACCTAATTGTCATAGTATTTTCAGTGAATCCTGATGCAGTGTGGAATTCTTGTGTGATGGTCTAGATAGATGTCTGCCTATTACATATTACGACCCTCTTCAACTGTCGGCGGTCTCTGTCAGTCAACAAACGAGGTCGGCCTGTACGCTTTTGTGCTGTACGTGTCCCTTCACGTCTCCACTTGACTACCACATCCGAAACAGTGGACCTAGTTATGTTTAGGACTGTGGGAACCTCGCGTACAGACGTATGACACAAGTGACACCCAATCACCTGAACACGTTCTAAGTCCATGAGTTCCACGAAGCGCCCCATTCTGTTCTCTCGCGATGTCTAATGACTATTGAGTCACTGAAATGGAGTACCTGGCAGTAGGTGGCAGGACAATGCACCTAATATGAAAAATGTATGTTTTTGGAGGTGTCCGGATACTTTTGATCACATAATGTAGTAATATACTAACAATAATAATAATTTGTATTCATGAGTGCTTCGTATATCGTGTAACACAATGTCCAAGAATTTGTAATTCAGATAACAATAACATCTGAAAACCATTCTTCCGAAAAACTGAGAAGAGAATGTGCCATGCAGATTATATAAGAATTGTAGCAGCAACAGTCTCACAATATCGAGAATGTCATACTTTTCACGATACAAACTCGGTGTGTACAGTTATTAACAGTATTTCACTAACAAAGGGACGGCCTCAGACACGGCCAACCGATTGAGTCAATACAGGGATGGTTAATTCTGCTTGTGGACGACGATGGGGCTGTCGTATGATAATGTGCCATATGTGATCTGCTGATCGAACAGGCCAAGGTAACATGTCAACATTCTGTAGAGCTTATGGGTTACAATAGCGGTATGTGGGCGAGCGTTATCCACTTGAAAAACGAGTTTGTGACACTTGCACAGAGGAACACCTATATGGAGAGGGAATGTATTTTGACATTTGCATGGAGCCCATGACACTGTAAGATAGTGGACACGGTATTCAAGAAGCAGCATACATCGTCCTGCCCACCGCTACCTGCGACGTGTTCTGGGGAAGTTCCCTGGCCCGCACAGTTCGTAGTGTGCGTGGCGTTATCCCAGAGTTCAGTGCTGCAGTTGGCCTCTGACTGGCATGTACGTTCCCTGTTTTGATGCTGACATAATGGAGTTCTCTGAGACCACCAAAGGAAAGCCTTCACTGATTTTCAACGAGAATAACACAGTTTAAGGGGAAGGTAGCCATGTTTGTATTCCAGATGAAGCAGCAATGCGAAAACATTTTGTCAAAGCAAAGAAGCGGGCAAAAAACAAAATCAGACACTACAGTTTCACCAGTGTATGTTGAAGAGGTAGGGCAGCTCTTCAACCGAGGCTACTACTTGGTAACATCGTTACCATCACACAGAAGTGTGATGAAACAATCTTTACATCGCATTAGGCGAAAATATATGGGAACTACACAAGATCCCACCGATTTTGGAGAAATATTCTTCCAAGAAAATAATACTGACTACTGATGGCAGCAATTTATTACCTGCAGGTGAGACCAGTAGACAGAATGACAGAATACTGGTGTTTGCCAGCGAAAAGGGGAAAGCATGTTTATCAGACTGCGAATCATTCTTTGTGGATGGAACGTTCAAGAGTCCGAGCAAGCATTTCGGACAGTTGTCAATTCTCTACGCCGACCATAATGTAAATAGCTTTCTAGAGGAAACGAATACCATTCCGGTTGTTTACGCTTTGCTGCCAAATAAAAAGCGAGAAACATGTTTAACGCTATCTTGAGTGGATGGAATCCTGTATTTATGACCCTAAACTTTAATTTTTCTTCTATTTTGCCGATTTGAAAATCGCTTCAATACCCAAGTTCTGAAGCTCATAATTTCGTTGGAATTTTTAATATGGTTTTAATTGTGAAACGTCCCCTTAGAACAATTTATACAAGACTGTGCTTAAACTGACACACAATATTTTTAGCGCAACGCAATCTGACTTTCAATAATCCCTACAAAACAATGGCCCTGACTAACATTAACCTATACCTTTCACAAATCACTTACCTCACAAAAATCTTCGTTACTCGAACTACTGCAATACAGCGAGCGGCACTACTGCCAGCTAAATAAAAGATTCAAACTATGGAAGGCACTAACTACTGATAGGCATAGTTAGAAAATGAAAGATTTTGATAGAGAGCAAACAATGTATTTACCTTAATAATCATAATATATATAGAAGTTCATGACATCCATTCTGTACTCAAAAATCCGCCATCTCATTTCCCACATCCACCACTGCTGGCGGCTCACCTCCAACTGCGCAACGCTACGCGCTGTTCACGTCCAGCTGCCCAACACTACAATGGCAGACAACAATGCAAACTAGCCACAGACTGCACACAGCACAGCCAGTGATTTTCATACAGAGAGCGCTACGTGGCGGCGGCGTTACCATTATAAGAACCTAAACAGCCTACTTACAATCGTAATGTTGAAAACCACCTTTTGTTGCTTTGAATGTGTTAGATTTTGTAGGTACGTTCACAAGACATAGTTCAACGGTTCTGTGCATTCATTTTATGAGAACTACTAATAATATGTTTTCAGTGTTTACTTCAAATTTCAGCTTTAGATTTTCCTTAATTATTGATACATAAATGTTATGATAAAATAAACAAATTACATTTTCGATAATATTAATGCACAGAAGTACGCAAAAACATCAGGACTACTTCTAGCAAAAATTTCATTTAGATTGGTTGATATTTAGGATTAAAACGTTGGCACTGTGCTTAACAAAGGAAACTTAAGAGGGATAGCAGCCTATTCAGTAGTTGCACGGGTAACAGTCCGGATAATTGGCTGACATCAACCGAAACAGCATCGCTGGGCTAGTGCTGTGAAGCAAGGGGAAACTACAGTCGTAATTTTTCCTTAGGGAATGCAGCTTTACTGTATGGTTAAATGATGATGGCGTCCTCTTCGATAAAATATTCCGGAGGCAAAATAGTTCCCTCATTCGGATCTCCGGACGGGAAATACTCAGGAGGACGTCATTATCAGGAGAAACAAAACTGACATTCTACAGATCGGAGTGTGGAATGTCAGATCCTTTAATGGGGCAAGTAGGTTAGAAAATTTAAAAAGGTAAATGTATAGGTTAAAGTCAGATATAGCGGAAATTAGTGAAGTTCGGTGGAAGGAGGAGCAGGACTTCTGAATACAGGGTTGTAAATACAAAACCAAATAGGGGTAATGCTGGAGAAGCCTTAATCATGTATAAAAAATAGGAATTAGGTTAAGCTACTACGAACACCATAGTGAACGCATTATTGTAGCCAAGATAGACACGTAGCCCACGCCTACCAAAGTAGTACAAGTTTACATGCCAATTAGTTCTCCTGATGATGAAGAGATTGAAGAAACGTTGTTGTGGTCTTCAGCTCAGAGAATGATTTCCTGCAGCTATCCATGCTACTCTATCCTGTGCAAGCTTCTTCATCTCCCAGTACCTACTGCAACCTACATCCTTCTGAATCTGCTTAGTGTATTCATCTCTTGGTCTCCCTCTACGATTTTTACCTTCCATGCTGCCCTCCAATACTAAATTGGTGATCCTGTGATGCCTCAGAACATGTCCTAACAACCGATCCCTTCTTCTAGTCAAATTGTGCCACAAACTCCTCTTCTCCCCAATTCTGTTCAGTACCTCCTCATTAGTTACGTGATCTACCATTAATCTTCAGCATTCTTCTGTAGCGCCACATTTCGAAACTTTATATCCTCTTCTTGTCCAAACTATTTATCGTCCATGTTTCACCTCCATACACTCCACACAAATACTTTCAAGAAATGACTTCCTGACACTTAAATCTATACTCGATGTTATCAAATTTGTGTTCTTCAGAAACGCTTTCCTTGTCATAGCTAGTGTAGATTTAATACCCTCTCTACATCGGCCATCATCAGTTATTTTGCTCCCCAAATAGCAAAACTCATCTTCTACTTTAAGTGTCTCATATCCTAATCTAATTCCCACAGGATCACCTGATTTAATTCACTACATTCAATTATCCTCGTTTTGCTTTTGTTGATGTTATCGTACATCTTCCTTTCAAGATACTGTCCATTCCGTTCAACTGTTCTTCCAGGTCCTTTGCTGTCTCTGACGGAATTACAATAACATCTGTAAACCTCAAAGTTTTTATTTATTCTCCATGAATTTTAATTCCTACTCCAAATTTTTCTTTTGTTTCCTTTACTGCTTGCTCAATATACAGATTGAATAACATCGCCGGCCGGGGTGGCCGCGCGGCTCTAGGCGCTACAGTCTGGAACCGCGCGACCGATACGGTCGCAGGTTCGAATCCTGCCTCGGGCATGGATGTGTGTGATGTCTTTAGGTTAATTAGGTTTAAGTAGTTCTAAGTTCTAGGTGACTGATGACTTTAGAAGTTAAGTCCCATAGTGCTCAGAGCTATTTGAACCATTTTTGAATAACATCGGAAATAGGCTACAACCCTGCCCCACTCCCTTCCCAACCATTGCTTCCCTTTAATGCCCCTCGACTCTTATAACTGCCGCATGGTGTCTACAAATTGCAAATAGCCTTTCGCTCCCTGTATTTGATCCCTGCCATCTTCAGAATTTGAAAGAGAATATTACGATCAACATTGTCAAAAGATTTCTCTAAGACTACAAATGCAAGAAACGTCTGTTTGCCTTTCCTTAACCTATCTTCTAAGACAGGACTTAGGGTCTGTATTGCCTCACATGTTCCTATATTTCTACGGAATTAAAACTGATCTACCCCGAAGTTGGCTTCTACCAGTTTTTTCCATTCGTCTGTAAGGAATTCATGTTAGTATTTTGCAGCCATGACTTACTAAACTGATAGTTCGGTAATTGTCACATCTGTCAACAGAGTATGCGACATTTATCATATCTCTTGCTCACCTCATGGTAGAACTTTGTCATGGCTGTCTCTCCCAAGGCTATCAGTAGGTCTAATGGAGTGTTGTCTACTGCCGGGGCCTTGTCTGGACTTAGGTCTCTCAGTACTCTGTCAAATTCTTCATGCAGTATCTTATCTCCCATTTCATCTTCATCTACGTCCTCTGCCATTTCCATAATATTGCCCTAAAGTATAGCGCCCTTATGTAGAACGTCTACATACTCCTTCCACCTTTCTGCTTTCTCTTCTTTGCTTAGAACTGGTTTTCCATCTGAGCTCTTGATATTCGTACGGGTGGTTTTCTTTTCTCCAAAGGTCTCTTTAATTTTCCTCTTAACCCTAGTGACATACCCCTCTACATCCTTACATTTGTCCTCTAGCCATAACTGCTTAGCCATTTTGCACTTCCTGTCGATCTTATTTTTGAGATGTTTGTATTTCTTTTCGCCTGCTTTATTTACAGCACTTTTATATTTCCTCCTTTCATCAATTAAATTCAATGTCTCTTGTGTTACCCAAGGATTTCTATTAGGCCTCGTCTTTTTACTTGTTTGGTCCTCTGCTGCCTTCGCAATTTCATCTCTTCCACGTATACAGCTTTCTTTCATGATTCTCAAACCAAGTGTTAGCTATGATTAAGTCATGCTTTGTGCAAAATTCTAGCAGTCGGCTTCCTCTTTCATTCCTTACCCCCAGTCCATATTCACCTACTACTTTTCCTTCTCTACCTTTTCCTGCTATCAAATTCCAGTCCCCCATGACCATTAAATTTTCGTCTCCCTTCGCTATATGGGTAATTTATTTTATCGCATCATACATTTCTTCAATTTCTTCAACATCTGCCGAGCTAGTTGGCATATAAACTTGTACTGTTGTGGTAGACGTGGACTTCGTGTCTATCTTGACTACAATAATGCGTTCGCTATGCTGTTCATAGTAGCTTATCCACGCTCCTATTTTTTTATTCGTTATTAAACCTAATCCCGCTTTACCCCTATTTGATTTTGTATTTATAACCCTGTATTCACCTGACCAGGTTTTAAATTGTAAAGCATTTCCAGGGGCAGATGTGGACTCTGACCGCAATTTATTGGTTATGAACTGTAGATGAAAACTGAAGAAACTGCTAAAAGGTAGGAATTTAAGGACATGGGGCCTGGATGAACTGAAAGAACCAGAGATTGTAGAGAGCTTCAGGGACAGCATTAGGGAACAGTTGATAAGAACAGGGGAAAAAATACAGTAGAAGAAGAATGGGTAGCTTTGAGAGATGAAATAGTGAAGGCAGCAGAGGATCAAGTAGGTAAAAAGATGAAGGCTAGAAGAAGTCCTTGGGCAACACAAGAAACATTGAATTTAATTGATGTAAGCAGAAAATATAAAATTGTAGTAAATGAAGCAGACGAAAAGGAATACAAACATCTCAAAAATGAGATAGGTAGGATGTGAAAAACGGCTAAGCGAGAATGGCTAGAGGACAAATGTAAGGACGTAGAAGCATATACCACTAGGGGTAAGACAGATGCCGCCTACAGAAAATTAAAGAAACCATTGGAGAAAAGAGAACCATTTGTACAAATATCAAGAGCTCATATGGTAAAACGTCCTAAGCAATTAAGGGAGGAAGGAGTGTGTAGAGGGTCTATACAAGAGTGATATACTTGAGGGCAGTATTATGGAAATGTAAGAGGATGTTGATGAAGATGGGATGGAAGATATGACACTGCGTGAAGAATTTGACAGAGGACTGAAAGACCTAAATAGAAACAAGAAGAACTACCGATAGCCTTGGGAGGGACCGCTATGACCAAACTCTTCCATCTGGTGTGGAAGATATATGAGACAGTTTAATAAGTCACGGTTGTAAAATACTAAAACGAATTCTTTACAGGCGAATGGAAAAACTTGTAAAAGTCGACCTCGGGGAAGATCAGTTTGGATTCCGTAGAAATGTAGGAACAAGTGAGGCAATACTGACCCTATGACTTATCTTAGAAGCTAGGTTAAGGAAAGGCGAACACGCGTTTATAGCATTTGTAGACTTCATCTACAAAATGATAACAAGTGTGCAACTAAGTGGAAAAACTGTCACCACGGCGTAATTATAATAATGATGCTTCATCTTTATTGATCTCCAGCAATATAAACATGTACATGAATGTTTACACACCTGTGGTTGGGCACAAGGGCCGGCCTTGTAGCCGAGCGGTTCTAGGCGCTTCAGTCTGGAACAGCGCGACCGCTACGGTCGCAGGTTCGATGTTCTTAGGTTATTTAGGTCTAAGTAGTTCTAAGTTCTAGGGGACTGATGACCTCAGAAGTTAAGTCCCATAGTGCTCAGAGCCATTTTTTGATGGGAACAAGCCCGAAACCGGTCGTGTGACAAATAAATAACCTTTTATTGTGACTGGTGGCGGAAATTTTTCTACACCCTATTCATCGACAGCTTTCGACAGTGTTGACTGGAATACTCTCTTTCAAATTCTGAAGGTGGCAGGGATCAAATACAGGGTGCGAAAGGCTATTTATAATTTGTACAGAAAACAAAAGGCAGTTATAAGAGTCGAGGGGCATGAAAGGCAAGCAATGGTTGAGAAGGGAGTGAGACAGGGTTGTAGCCTATCCACGGTGTTATTCAATATGTACATTGAACAAGCAGAAAAGGAAACCAAAGAAAAATTTGGATTAAGAGTTAAATTCCAGGGAGAAGTAATAAAAACCTTGAGCTTTGCCGATGACACTGTAATTCTGTCAAAGACAGCAAAGGGCTTGGAAGAACAGTTGAACGAAATGGACAGTGTCTTGAAAGGAGGCTATAAGATGCACATCAACAAAAGCAAAACGAGGATAATGGAATGTAGTCGAATTAAATCAGGTTATTTTGAAGGAATCAGATTAGAAAATGAGACACTTAAAGTAGTAGATGTGTTTTGCTGGTTGTGCAGCAAAATAACTAAGGAAGATCGAAGTAGAGAGAATATAAAATGTAGATGGCGATGGCAAGGAAAGCGTTTCTGAATAAGAGAAATTTGTTAACATCGAGTATAGATTTAAGTGTCAGGAAGTCGTTTCTGAAAGTATTTGTATGGAGTGTAGCCATGTATGGAAGTGAAACATGGGCGATAAGTAGTTTAGACAAGAAGAGAATAGAAGCTTTCGAAATGTGGTGCTACAGAAGAATGCTGAAGATTAGATGTGTAGATCACATAACTAAAGAGGAGGTATTGAATAGAGCTGGGGAGAAGAGAAATTTGTGGCTCAGCTTCACTAGAAGAAGGGATCGGTTGGTAGGACATGTTTAGAGGCATCAAGGGATCACGGATTTAGTACTGGATGGAAGTGTGCAGGGTAAAAATCGTAGAGGGAGGCCAAGAGACGAATACACTAAGCAGATTCAGAAGAATGTAAGTTGCAGTATTTACCCGGAGATGAAGATAGAGTAGCATTCTGAGTTGCATGAAACCAGTCTTTGGACTGAAGACCACAACAACAAGGTAAAACAGATTTTAACACTTCACAAAAAAGTAAATGTTACTGCAAGACACACCCTTTAAAATTCACCGTAAAGTTTTCCATCCTATTTATATCAAGCTTCTTCTCGTAATTTCAAGACCAGGGTAGTCTTTTTCTTGAATTTCCTGAATAAAAATCTACTCACAGTCTTCTTGAGGATGTGCAGTGGTAGGGATATTTGTAAGTCAATGCCTATTTCCTTAGAGCTTGTTGATTGTGCTGAACAAGATTTCAGTGTATTACCAAAGCTTATATTTACACAGTCACCAGGCAAACTAATTGATTTCCAAAGACCGTCTATCAATTGTTTCGATTGAGTTTCCTGGAAATCTTTGACCTTGTTTTTGCCGGTTTGCGTTTACCCCAAGTTCTGAGTAGAGATGGTTCGTTTTGATGGTGATAGAAAACAAAAATTGCTTTGACGTCTTTCGGTGCCACAGCCCCTTGCGTAGTCAGTATTTCAAACACGTCTTGGACATGCTTGCAATTCGAAAACTCAAATCGTTTTGGATTTAAGAGCAAACACTCCAAAGATGTGAAATAGCTGTTAACTGTAATATTTTGAAAAAAATATAGTTTTAGGGTGGAGTCTCCCCTTAAATGAAGAGTAGTAGTTTTTAAAGGGATGACAAGTAGCAATATGGTCAGGTCAAAGCGGTCAGACACATCAACTTCAACGTATCAGTGCAGGATGTTTAATCTATATGTTTATTGTATGCGATTGTGTCTTGATACGTGTGGTGTTCTATTAATGTGCTTCAAAACTTTGAACACAGCGAAAAAATTCAGTTTACGACAACATTATAATAGATACCATGCAAAAGATTATGGACACTTGGAAGATGAAGAGCGAAAAGCCGATGTGGGAAAAAAAAGAGTTTTTAAGTGATATGACTGAAGAAAACAATCATCGTATTGGAGTAGAGAAATAAACGTCTCAGTAACTTTCCCAACATTTTCACTATGAAAATACATTTTCGTTTTCAGGAGAAGCACTCAGCGAATGAATCTGCAGTTAGATCAGCTTGCAAAGGGTTGCACAGTTTTACTGATTTTCGGATTATGTTGGCAGTGTGGAATCTCGGCTACAGCTAGAACTCGTACAAATCTACAGTGTGACGTTTGCGCGACTAGTTTCATGGCAAAATTAGTCTCGTAGATCTGTTTCCTCAATGTAAATTGTCACGACTTCGCAAATCTGCAGCAATGATTGTGTCCATGTTTAGACTTACATGTACATGCAGCTTTTTTACCCAATTAAGAGAACGAAATCCACCCACAGAAGTTCACTGGCAGACTGCAACTTAAGAGCCTTTCTTCGAATTACCAAAGAGTATTTTACGAGTAAGAGTCATTACTTCAAAAAATTTTCATTTGAGAACAAAGATAATATTATCTTTCAATTTTTATAAACGGTGGTGTAATCTTTCTTGTACTGTTCTTTCAAAAACTAGTGTAGAGACGGATATCGGTTTAAAAGCATAGATATTACGATTGTTACGTGACTGTACTGAAGGCGAAAATTAAATATTATTAAATATTCTTGTGATAGCTGAGCGGATTGTAAAATGCAATATTTGATTTATCCCCGCATCTTGAGTCCTTTATAGCTCCTCGAAAAGTGGTATCAGACCTTGATTCTTTAGTGAAAACGAAAGTAAGTAACATTCATTGATATTCTATGTTTTTAGTTTAACATTTAAAGAAAATGGTAACGAAATATAAATTAGCCAATTTAAATTTCGTCATAAAACGGCAGTCATCATAAGGCTGCAACAGCCGTAAGAAATACTATGTTTCTTACTTAGCTGTCCCTTGTTCTTTGCATCATCAAAATATTAAAGGAGATGTTGAATTTCATTGTCAGTTCTCATTAATACAACAGTCGTAAAAATAAATTTGCCACGAAACGCTTTAATGAGAAACCCTGAAGTGATACGTGGTTGCTCACTGCTGAGGTAAGCGCGGGGCAGCTCGCACTAGCAACTGTGCTGAACTGCTAACTACTTAGTCTGCCTGTACCTGTGAAAAGCTGATTATCCTGGCGAAAGCCTTTAATGAAATTGCATGAAATTTTTCATTAAATTATAATAATAATAATAATCAGTTACCCTTTTTTAAATTTTTTGCTTTTAGTTAATTAATTTGCCTTTCTTTAACTTTCTTCTGTAAGTACGAACTTTGTTGTAGAACCTTTCTCTTATTTACGTGTGGTAATAAAAATTCATTTTCAAAAGAATTACGTACATTTAAAAATTACGTGAACTCATATTAACTGATTAAGAATATTTAGTTGAGAATTAAATCCTTTACATAATTCGGCCTTGGCACACATTTTCTAAATGCAGTGGGGTTTTTTTTTTAATTAAGTATTTACTGAATTCTTTCCCGACGTTAGCTATGGAACACAAGACTGTCTCTATTAGCAGAAAATGGTTAAATATTGCCAAGCCGACATTTAACTATCACTGATAAAACATACTTCGCTATACATTTAAGTTATTTGAAAGAACCAAAATCGTTAAATTTCAACATTAACTATCCGCCTACGAATGCACAAATCTGTAACTAGTTTAAAATTCATCAGTCTCAGGATCGCTGCAAAAGAAGAACATTTTCTTAATTCACTGTTAATTTTTATCTGTTCCCGATTTACGGGTTTGGTTAATTTTTCTTTAGCGGGACAATTTTTTAAATGTGCCGCCGCTGCAAATCGATCGGTCGCGACACAGACCAGCAACACCGCTAAAAATGCTGAAAATTCTTTAAATAAATATTATAGATGACATGGGCAAGCTAATTTACATTAATAATACACACTTTTGATAAATTATGATATATTTAGACCCAACAATAATTCAACTCACATTAGTTTGTAATTTCTCCTCTAATGGCGGCTAAATCTAGATACAGACAAAAGAAGTCTACCCATTCATAAAACGCTTCGTCACAGCTTCCTCTCGCTTTCAACTCTACACGGAGATGACCAAAGAATACACAGTACGTGGTGCTTTTATACTACTGCTGACTATTAACAATTCTTTGTAATCTCATAACATTATTTTCCTCTGGCTGAATTTCACATCTCTGTTATCGCAGATATTGACACATTTCGCAATTACATAATGAATATAGAAATATTACCATCCTAAATACAGAGAGAATATTACAAAAAATATTACAATAATAACAAATGACTTTTACACAAAATTCAATAATATTTTTTGTTCAATAATTACAGTAATACAAATTGCTCAGAGCGGCGTATATGGTACAAATAAATTTTAGTTCATTAATAGCGTGAGTTTGCCAGGGAACGTTACATTGCCTCCTGGCAACATTTGGCAAAGAGTTTCTATACTTTGACATAATGGTGCCAGTAACGTTCTTTACAATTCTGTATTTTTTTATGGAATGGCTCTTTTAATTAGTCCCAGGGTTATATATGTTCATGGCTCCCCCATTTGGGCGAAGGCAGACAGGAAACCTGGGCAAAACTGTGCCGGAGCCCAGCCATCCCAGTTGGTTCATGATTAATCTTGTCTCTTTAACAGTCATTCTTTTGAATTAATTTAGCAGTTTGTCACAATGGTTACATAATATCACAGTCACACACAGTTCAACGAAAGTTTTTTGTGTGTGATTAACAACTCGTTATTATTAATTTTGCGATATACTGCAAGGTCACTTGTCCTAGGATATATCACTTAGTTTTTTTTTTTTTTTTTTAAATCACTTAGCACAGCATCACTTTTCATAATGTTTCCACTACCTACGTGTTACAAATCCATCTCTTACACTTGTTAGTGTTCATTTTCTCTTATCAGTTTACGGATATACATAATAAATGTTCAATGTTTATCAAAAATGGAGTCATTGACATGTTATGCAGTTTGTGTAAATATTTTGGAAAATGTCAATAATGCTATAGTTGGGGAGCGGTGCGGAGTGATTGTTGAGCGGCGCTCGGCGCGGCGCGTTGGCTCCGTGTAGGTCACCGCCCCCGGTGTTGACAGCTACGGCGCGGAGAGGCGTGTGGTTGTCTGGTCTGCTACGGGCTGCTGCGGCCGCTGCATGGCTGAGGTAGCCGGATGCGCGTTGTATATCAGCTCGCCCGTGTGACATCTTCTTGCAGTGCTCCAGCAAACATGCAACAAGTTCACAAACAGTGTACTATCCTTATGGGCATTTTTCCTGCTGTGGGAAAAAAACGCACACAGTTATTGGCAGTTATTATTCAGTAGGCCTTCACTAGTCTGGTTTGCACAATGTTTCGTTGTCACAGTAACACGTTTTAGGGGCACACAATATTTTTTCACCATGTCATGACTTGTCATTCGTCACACGCAAGTTTTCACCTTAAGACAAAATGTATTCTCTTTGATAACACTGGTTTGATAATAAAGTTCTCAGGGCCTCATATTATTGACGCTTTCCTAGCGTCCCTTGACACACAAAGAGTTAAAGTTTGACACTAACTTGGTCCACCGTCCGTTATCGGCTCACTGTTCGTGTCGTGCTAGTTCCTTGTCCACTTGCACACACGGCGATGATACAGTTTCTTATTGCTTGTACAAAACAACGTCGTGACGTATTGCTGCAGGTTTAACAGTCACTGTTTGTCTCTGCTACACAATACTGCACTTTTGTTTAAGTTTTTTTTTTTTTTTTTTTTTTTTTTACAATGTCCGTTGTGCAATTTTTGTAACAGCACATTCGTAACTTCTTTGTTCGCTCTTTACCAAGGTGTGTGATATTTGCGTACATGGTAACAAATATTAAAATTTCGTATTAGTTTGCCCAAAAATCATCTATATTCATGTTCGAGTAGATTTTATTTGTGCATTCCAGCCGGATTCAGGCATATTGTTCAATAACTCCTTTGAAATTATGTCTCACTTTACTTGCAAGGTCCTACGTAACTACAGTGTAGTCTCTGTAGGCTAAAATTGACTTGGACTGTATCAGGCTAGCTCCTTTTTTACTGATTGAATCTGCACATGCTTCAATTGAAGCTTCTTTGTGCGTAACTTCGCTACTTAAATTTGCAATAAGTTTGCCTCCCATGGTGCCCTCGGGTCACTACTGGGTGCATTATTCTCTTTGATAACACTGGTTTGATAATAAAGTTCTCAGGGCCTCATATTATTGATATTATTCTGGGTTCGAATCTGTCAATCTGACAGCTACACATATATACATATATAATAAAAAAGATTGAACCAAGAAATATTTCAAGTTTGACACACATATAGAATATTATGCAGTACACAAACTAATCACTACTAAAATGTTCCTCCTGACTGATCTCTGTCACAATTTAACACTATAAATAATTGCACTAATCAGGTTATCTGTGCAGACATCTAGAGCATGTTTAAGCTAACACTAATTAAAAGAAGGCATAACACAAATATTCATAAACAAAAGAGAGAGTCAATCATATTCTTATAACTAAATACTTCTACACTAGTACATTATCTCTACAGATCACACATCATTAATGTTCATTCATTTTCAAAAGAATGGTGTCCACATAGGACTATTAGTCATTTACTGTAGGAATATTTTTACATCCTTACGCGGATACAGTCCCCGTACTCTCCCTGAGTGGGGATCTGCTAAGAGATAGCTACACTCATGTGGCACACTTACTATTCTAAAAGGTCCATTGTACACCAATTGTCACTTGCTATTCTGTTTCAAGGATGCCGAGGACTTAGGATGATTGCGTAAGAGTACCAAGTCCCCAACACTAAATTTTTGGTTATTCGTCACATGTCGATTATATTTTTCTTCCCTTTTCTGAGCGCACCTGGTAAGGTTGCACCCTGCTTTTCTTATCTTCTCTTCCTTAGGCTCAGGAATGACTGGGACCTTAGGCAAAGGTGCCAGCCACTCATTCAGAACTCTATTATTATTCATTATAATCTCGTTTGGTGGATACCCCGTAGAAGCATGCGGGGTTGCGTTGTGAATTTCCAAAAACTTAGGTATCAGATCTGGCCATCTTGTGTGCTTACATGCAATGTATAACCTGAAAAATTTATTTAACTCTCCAAATGTTCTCTCTACTAAACTTGCTCGTGGGTGAAAACGGGATATTAGTATGTGCTTTATATCTTGTTCATGTAAATAGTTCTTCCAGGTATGGCCTGTAAAATAGGAAGCATTATCCGATATTATCGTTTCAGGCTTACCCACCTGTGTAAAATATTCTTTCCCTAACCATTTAACTATTCCACGAGCAGTGGCTGATTTAAGGCAGTATATTTTTAAGTATTTAGAGAAAAGGTCATATACCGCTAAAATGTACTTTAATCCACCCTTGGCTCGAGGGTAGGGTCCTGCTATGTCTATAGATACTAACAGAAGTGGCCGATGAGCCACTATAGGATGCAGTTCAAACCTTGTGGACTTATTTTGAAACTTGTCCTCTGTACCAAAAGGCTAAGTCCTGATAATGGTGCGAGTCTGCTGGCTTATTCCCTTAAAGTAACAGAATCTGGATAAAATCCTTATTGTTTTGCCTATCCCAGCGTGACCCCATGCTAAATGCGTGTGCCACACTACAGCTGGGATAGCCTGTTGCGGTATACACACGACTCCATGGTCATTTGACACACCTGTTTTATAATACAGAATATTATCTACTATTTTGAAATTCTGAACACTTTTAAGATTGGTTCCTTCTTTAATTTTGCTAATGATATCTCGCCAAATCGGATCAGTTTCCTGCAATATAGACATATTCTTTCACATATGTAAAAAGTCCCTCCTATGTACCTTATCTTGTACTAAGAGTATTCGATATTCCTCCGATTGTTCCAAAATCTTCGACACTGAGGATTGCCCTAGTGGGAGCCTCGACAAGGCGTCAGCTACAACATTATCTTGTCCTTTTAGGTACATAATCTTAATTTTATATATTCCTGCAATGCTAACCTCCATCTTAGCAAGCGGGTATGGTATAATTTGCAAGACATTAAATAGCTCAGAGCCTGGTGGTCACTGAATACTTTGACTTTTTTGCCATAGATGTAATAATTGAATTTCTTTACCGCCCAAACCACTGCAAGAGCCTCTAATTCGGTAGCGGAATATGCTCTCTCACAGCTGTTTAGTGTGCGGCTGGCAAATCCGATTACATTGATTGTTGTGGAGTCGTTGCTCCTGTCCCACTGAAATAAACAAGCGCCCAGACCGTATGAACACGAATCTGTCGCTATGCAAAAATCTTTTGTCATGTCTGGGTATCGCAGTATGTTTGCATTCACCAAGGCGTTTTTGATAGCGTCAAATGCGCGTTGACATTCTTCTGTCCACACCCAGTGCGCATTTTTACGCAACATGCTCAATAAAGATTCGTTATTCATTAATTGGTTTGGAACAAACCGTCTAAAAAAAGATGCAAGACCTATAAACGCTTTGAGTTGTCTCTTAGTTCTCGGGCTAGGAAACCCACGAATTGCGTCAAGTTTTTTGCTGTCAGGTTTGATGCCTTGTGGTGTTATTATGTGACCTAGAAATTTAATCTGATTACGTCCAAATTTGGATTTCTCAAGATTCGCTGTTACTCCCGCTTGCTTAAACCTTTCTAAGACTCTATCCAGTAGTTCTACGTGCTCCTCCCAGGTGGCAGTAGCAATCACCAGATCGTCTACATACACTGTTACCCTTTGCAGCAAATCCGGACCTAAAACCGCGTCGAGGGCTGTTATGAAAACTCCTGCACTTACATTTAAGCCGAAAGGTAGTACCCTAAATTGGTAGCTCCTTCCCCCAAATATAAATGCAGTATATTTCCTCGATTCGGGTGTGAGCAGGATTTGCCAGAATGAACTTTTCATATCAACAGATGTCAAATATTGCACTCCATGGAATTTTTGAATTTGCTCATCTAAGTTTTCCGGATGAGTCCTGACAGGTACAATAATTTCGTTTATGTCTCTCGCATCTAATACTAACCGTACCTGTCGGTCTGCTTTTGCTACCGCCACCAAAGGACTACTATAAGGGGACAAAGACGGTTCTATTATTCCCCACTCGATCAGTTTTCTTATTTCTTTAGCTACTATTTCCTTCTTGGACCAAGGAAAGGAGTATGAGGCTCGACAGTAGGTTTTGTGAGGCTTCACCTCGATATTGTACTGATATCCCTTAACAATTCCTGGTCGTTCTGAAAATACATCTGCATAGTTAGATAATAACTGTACCAAATCCTGCTGTTGCATTGAGTTCAAATTTTCGGACTGTGATACTTTGTTCACAAGTGCGTCCACATTTGCTTTTAATTGATCACTTTGTACGTCTGGATAATAGAGATTTTGTCCTTGACAATGATTGTCTAAATGTAGTATCCACTGATTCCTACATTTTATGTTAATAGCATTAAAATTAGGCACAGATACCTCTTCAGATCTGAGCATCGACAATTCTATCTTCCTACCCGCGTTCATCAAACTTAATTTTCCCCGAGAAAGGTCGATTACTGCGTCCCTTTCTCTCAAAAAATCTACCCCCAAAATGCAGGCTACCCTTAAACCCTTTACTACCAGGAATGAGCACGCTATGGCTTCTTCCCCTATATACATCTCTACCCGCACTTGGAGTTTAATTATTTGTCGCTGTGCACTTATGGCTCCAGTGACTTTGCAATTGTTCACAGGAAAAGTCAGCATACGCTTTTCTTTCCCCAGTACTCTGAATAAGTCCATACTCATGACACTGACAGTAGCACCTGTATCTACGATCGCTTGCACATCAATATTGTTAATTTTGATCTCTATTATCGCTTGTACTTTGTCTTTGTGCTCCTTTATGCACGTGGATGGTTCAGTTATCAATTCATGTCCCATCTCTACCCCGTCATTATACCTGAGGATACAGATCTACCCCGTCATTATACCTGAGGATACAGATTCCCGATGTTTTGTTCTGTGTCGGGCTGCTCTCACTCCAAACCTCAGCCGACGATGGAGAGCGTATCTCGGCTGAATCTAGTTTGTTGAATTATTACAGGTGGATGGGTGTGGCTGCTCTGTGTCACTGACCTCCACTATGTGTGAGTTGTGTTGCGTCGGCCGCCACGGTTGCGCAATTGGCGCATTTTATGGTGGCGGTCGGTTATTGTCGTATCTTTCACTGTTTTGCCGGTCCGGACTGGGCCTCTGGTTCTGTGGCCAAGTTCGGTTTGCATATTATGGGTATTAGTGTTCCACGGCCCCTGGCATTTTTCCATCTACTATTGCTTGGTGGGCCTGTTTCATATCGGTCATCAGACCTCCTTTTCCGGTCCATTATTCACCGGCGGACTATTGCCGTTCCGGTCTCTACCTATATTCCCGTTTTGTACATAATCTTGTCTCCTATTGTTACCTCCGCCGTTTCCATTATTTGGTGAAGGCGTGTTTTTCGACCATTTCTGTAACCGTTTCCGTTACTTCTAGCCTGTTCAGAGGCTGCCTTAACATCCTTCTGAATCAGGTCAATTGAGTCCACAACAGACAAGAAATGTTCCATGTCATTCTCGGGCACGTGTATAAGTTTTTCCTTTACGTGTATCGGCAAGTGTGATTTCAAAAGTCTGATCAAATCCCGGGATGAAATCTGCTCGTCCCAATAACGGGTCTTATTAATGTACTTCTCAAAATATTTTCGCAAATTGCCTAATCGTGGAGAATACGGCTCTGGATTATATACCTCTTTCCGTAATCTCTCCTGAATACATGTTGACCAATATTTGGCCAAGAATGCCTTTTCAAATTGCTCATATGTGTCGCAACTGTCAGCTGCTTCGGTTGCCCATAATGCAGCATCTCCTTGTATGTAAGACATAACGAACTGTATTTTCTGTGTATGACTCCAAACGCTAGGCAAAATGTTTCTAAATCCCTTGATAAACACTACAGGGTGAACAGATTTCTTCTCCGTTGTAAAGATCTGAAACTGTCGGTTTCTAATCAGGCTTTCTTCAATCACTATTTTGGAGTGACATTTATTTGTTTCGGTAACATTGTTTGCCTGTTCTGTCTCGCAGTCGCAATTTTTTACTGCTGTATTTATATGCCTATCATTGTTGGACCTGGCTGGGGTGACATACGCCTGTGGGTCGTCGTGCCGCAAGCTGATTTCTAGACATGAGCTTAAAACCCGCGAAGATCCCGACACATAGTCCCCGCCCATCCCACCCAAGCTCCACCCCTGATCAGGAAGATGCTCCGCCCAACCGGAGCAAAATGATACACATCTTCGCAGATATGTTACTCCTAGAACGAGAACTAGAAAATGAACAATTTCCAACGTATAATGCAAAGACTCTAAGTTTCAGGTATTAATGTAAACGTTTACAGACAAGACTACCATTATAATTATGTTATTGATGAAGTAGAAGTGTCTATAACTTAAAATGGATTTCCGGTACCTAATGGTATTTACAACAAGCGGAACAAAAAAATCACGAATGATTTAAAATAATAAATGAAAGCGAAGTACAAACGTGCTGTCTGTTAGTTATAACGTGAGCCAATTATCATCAAATTAATCGCTTAATATGACGTGATCTTTCGGGAAAACTACACTTCGCAAATAATGTGGTTGGAAATGTTACGTATGTCGGTAATAAAAGCTTACGATGCCGCAGATGGCAACAGAGTTTATTTCTTTTATTCGTCCAAAAAAATCTTTCCAGATAATAAGACACAGAACAAACACAAACCAAAACAGCAGAGTAAAAATACTGTGTTATGTCAGTAGAGACATAAATGTAAGCTTTATCCACCAAACAGCTTGCACTATTTGCATTAGCTTCACTATCTTGTTTCTAGTCTCTGTTTATAAAATGTAGCTTGACTCATTAGACCTAAAGAAATGAAGAATATAAAAATCATAAGGTTCGTTTGAGCAGTTACCAGAAAGCGCCAGACAACAGGCTGTAGTGCGCATGCGCAGCTACGATGACGCAAGCAGCCCGTGCTTCGTGCTTGCTCTGCTCATACGCTTTTCGTCGTATTTCTAGTGGGGCATCACGTGACCATGTGTAGCCGTGCGGCATGTTGTTGAGAGGACATCCTGAATTGTACTTAGAGCATTTGTTTTATCATATCCCACACAGATAAAGGATGCAAATAAGGAAGCAGTTCTTGGCAAAATATCATTTCAAAATTAGACTCCACAGCTCGAAGTACCATAAAATTTTGCTAAGGGGTGACTTTGACAGATTTTTTTTTTAAATTCGTGCTCTGCAATATTGTTATGTAGCATTTCCAACTGGTTTACATCTACACAGCACCGCAAAAAGCTACTAGGATGGAATACAAATTACTTGCAACAAAAAAAGAGACAGTTGCTTGTGTAGCTTACACCGGAATAAAGGACAATAAATTTCATGACTATTTCAAAATGTGAATAAATTAACATGGTGGTCTGTGAGGCAAAGAAACTGTACAACTGACAGTTTATATTCTATTCTAGCAATAAATATGAAGCCATGTGGGGAGTTAAAACGATAAAACATGGTATGCTGCCAGTCTAAAATTTAGCATGGAATGGCATTCTATAAATTTAAGACGTAAACACAAATTAAGAAATAACTTCAGGCCCAGAAGTAGTACTAGACAAGTGCCTTGTGATCGAAAAACACTTTCACAGAAGGCAGATCTATAAAATTCTGCTACAGCTGTCATTATATTTGAAACAAAATATTTAGTTCAAAACTATTGAGCAAATTTGCCTACTTAGCTTCAAGTCAATGTTTACGTATGTTCGTACGTATATAGCATTAAGAGATCTTACAGTGTCATAAAAGGAACTGGGCATCAGAGACTACTCCAGCAGCATCGGAATTTCATAAACCATACTACAATGCTTCATACCGCTCTAATTGCACATTTTTATGTCCAGATGGACTCTGAAGTACCTGATATTCAGCGTTTCATGTGGTTCTCGTGATACTAATTTTCTTGGAGGTCCAGTACTGTATTCTCATGTTTGGTTCTTTATTATGGTATAACGTCATTCGTCCCAGAAGATGAAAATTTGCACTTTAAACTGAACGAGGCTGAAAGTAGCCAACAGCGCGGAATGAAACACTTCGTTTCAACTAAACTAACTGCCTCAGCGGAAAAAAAATTAACTGAAGCAAATTTCTCTATAAAACGGACAGAAATAGCTTCATTAAGACATTAGTGGTTGATTGCTAATAACGTGGAAATAATATAAAATCAGAAAATTGAAACTACTAACTTATTTTGGTCTTTCATGGTTATGAGAATGTATATTAATTCACTTGATGGCTCCCAGCCACAGAAATCTGTTTTGTTTTCATTTGACGTGGGAGCTGTAAACGAAGACACGACCACGGGTCACGTGGGGAAGGACCCCCCCCCCCCCCCTTTAACTCAGCTTGCGCATGCGCGGATCTGGCAGCAGCTTGGGCGCGCCAGGAAAATTTCTCCGGGTAGCTTGTGGGTGCTTGCTGCTACTGCTCGTACACCAAACAGCCACGCTCCAAGTAGCCAGAAGCGGGGGGAAGGAACTGCTCATACGCGAATTCAGCTCTGCGCATGCGCACGAGCCCGCTGGCAACTGCTCATACGAACCTATACTGATAACAAAAACGTTACGAAGACAGTCGTATTTTCCATACGCAAATGCAGGTACTGTTTCCGGTCTTCCGTTGTGAGGGAACTATAGGGGGTGGGGTGAGGTCCCGTTCGTGAGCGAGGTATGGGGGTGGGGTGAGGACCCGTCGTGGGCGAGCTGAGTGCGGGGTGAGTGTCGCAGGGAGGTAGGGTGGGGGGGGGGGGGATCCTCGCTGGGATCTTCGCAGGTTTTAACGTTTGCTATTTCTAGCTCGGCAAGACGACGGTTGACATTCCGCTGCCACAGCGGAATGTCAGTGTGTACCACCCTTTTTAGGTCCTGCATTTCCGCACTTGAGCCCACATCTTTGGCTTCAATCGCGGCGTGCACTTTCTCGTCTATTTTTTTTATAAATTCGTTTTCAATTTCGTGCACTTGTTCGGACATTTTCTGCTCAATTACTTGATTTGTGTCAATTTCTAATTGTTCCACCCTGTTAGTCAGTACACTGATTTCATCTACGATACTGGCGTTAGCCACTTGGATACTATCTACTCTTTCGCTCAGTTCTTGCACCGTTTTGGGTATGGTTTCATAGTTTTGTCTCAAACTAACAATCTCATTTTGCATAGTTTCCAAGGATTGCATTAACTGCAAGTCTCTCTCATGCAGGCGTCGATCACGCTCTGCTTGTTTGGCATCACGTTCTCTGTCACGCTCTGCTTGTTTAGCATCACGTTCTCTATCGCGTTCTGCTTGCATACGTACAAATTCAGCTTGGAAATTGAGCATGCGCTCGAACATAACTCTTAATGATTGCACTTCTGACACCTCACCACTCTCTGGTCCGTGTCCAGTGCTTGCGGGTGGCACAGTATTTCCACTATCAACTGAATCACTGGCTGGCAGTGGCAACATTTCTTGCCCTTCTGCCCCCAGATTCTCACATTGTACTTCCTGAACTACGCCACTAACATTACTTTGTGTCCCACTTTCTAACTCGGTATCACTACTCACTAATTGTTGTTCATTATCCATGTTGATATCTTTCTGACTACGCAACCTAACCATAGTCAACAAAAGAAATAAAATCTGAGCTAAATATCCTAACACTCAGGTTTCACTGACATAATCACACAAGAAATGGACATTAACTAATACACACTTACTATATACTACAATGACTAACTACCTAAATGTCAACCGAGCGGGGTGGCGCAGTGGTTAGACACTGGACTCGCATTCGGGAGGACGACGGTTCAATCCCGCGTCCGGCCATCCTGATTTAGGTTTTCCGTGATTTCCCTAAATCGCTCCAGGCAAATGCCGGGATGGTTCCTCTGAAAGGGCACGGCCGACTTCCTTTCCAATCCTTCCCTAATCCGATGAGACCGATGACCACGCTGTCTGGTCTCCTTCCCCAAAACCAACCAACCAACCAACCTAAATGTCCTGTCCTGTTATTTTAAAACAAAGCACTAACAACAAGCACACCACTAATGATCCGAGAACACTGCACTGAGGCTACTTTACTACCCACAGGACAACTACACTGTAGCTTTACCTTTTGGTGATCTATCTTGGGTGCAGCTGCCCCCTGATATTGTGGTAGGTAATTAATTTTTCGATATAATGGGCTCTCTTCTTCAGCTTGCCTCTGGGTATATAGTGTTCTCATGCAAAAAATCATATGCAGGTATTACCACACAATACTGGTTAGGCAATACATACAATACATGGAAAAATTATTAATTGTTCTCCAACAAAGTTCGACTATAATAATTCCCTAGTTATCTCATGGGTATTTAGTGGCCACTGCATATTCGAGCCCCACGTTGGGCGCCAATTTAATGTAATGAATGAAATTTTTCATTAATGAATATTTAATAATCTAATTTGTTTGTTTAGTTAATTAATTTTTGTCTTTTCTTTCCTTCAGTAAGTACGAACTTTGTTGTAGAACCTTTCTCTTATTTACGTGTGGTAATAAAAATTCATTTTCGAAAGAATTATGTACATTTAAAAATTACGTGAACTCATATTAACTGATTAAGAATATTTAGTTGAGAATTAAATCCTTTACATAATTCGGCCTTGGCACACATTTTCTAAATGCAGTGGTTTTTTTTTTTAAATTAAGTATTTACTGAATTCTTTCCCGGCGTTAGCTATGGAACACAAGACTGTCTCTATTAGCAGAAAATGGTTAAATATTGCCAAGCCGACATTTAATTATCACTGATAAAACATACTTCGCTATACATTTAAGTTATTTGAAAGACCTAAATTGTTAAATTTCAACATTAACTATCCGCCTACGAATGCACAAATGTGTAACTAGTTTAAAATTCATCAGTCTCAGGATCGCTGCAAAAGAAGAACATTTTCTTAATTCACTGTTAATTTTTATCTGTTCCCGATTTACGGGTTTGGTTAATTTTTCTTTAGCGGGACAATTTTTTAAATGTGCTGCCGCTGCAAATCGATCGGTCGCGACACAGCCCAGCAACACCGCTAAAAACGCTGAAAATTCTTTAAATAAATATTATAGATGACATGGGCAAGCTAATTTACATTAATAATACACACTTTTGATAAATTATGATATATTTAGACCCAACAATAATTCAACTCACATTAGTTTGTAATTTCTCCTCTAATGGCGGCTAAATCTAGATACAGACAAAAGAAGTCTACCCATTCATAAAACGCTTCGTCACAGCTTCCTCTCGCTTTCAGCTCTACACGGAGATGACCAAAGAACACACAGTACGTGGTGCTTTTATACTACTGCTGACTATTAACATTTCTTTGTAATCTCATAACATTATTTTCCTCTGGCTGAATTTCACATCTCTGTTATCGCAGATATTGACACATTTCGCAATTACATAATGAATATAGAAATATTACCATCCTAAATACAGAGAGAATATTACTACAAAAAATATTACAATAATAACAAATGTCTTTTACACAAAATTCAATAATATTTTTTGTTCAATAATTACAGTATATACAAATTGCTCAGAGCGGCGTATATGGTACAAATAAATTTTAGTTCATTAATAGCGTGAGTTTGCCAGGGAACGTTACAAGCCCAAGCCTCTGTGCAAATGTCACACCGTGCAAGAGTTCTAACGCCTTGGAAAACATCCCCTGGAATGCTGCTCATGAATGGCAGCACAACAGATTGAATCACCAGATTGAACAAAATTGCAGTCAGGGTGCGTGGGATAACCGCTAGAGTGCTCCCTGCTGTCATACGAAATCGCACGTCATGTGTAGGTCCAGTGTATCTAACACGCAGACGGTTGGATGTATGCCCTCAACTGACCTCCTTCTAACCAACACAGATCATCACTGACACCGAAGCAGAACCAGTTTTCATCAGGAAACACAACAGACCTCCACACTACCGTCCAATGAGCTCTCGCTTGACACCAGTGAAGTCGCAAATGGAGGTAGTTTGCGGTCAGTGGAATACACGCTGAAGGGCGTCTGCTTCGGAGCTGTCCTCGAAGTAACCGATTTGTGATACGTCGTTGTGTCACTGTGGTGCCAACTGTTGCTCATACTGCAGCTGCAGATACAGTACGATGCGCCAGAGCCGTTCGTCGAACACGATGGTCTCCCTGTTGGTAATGTCACATGGCCGTCCGGGTCTCGGTCTTATTGCGACTGTACATTCCCGTGACCACCGCTGACAGTAATTATGTACAGTGGCTGCATTCATGCCAAGACTTCCTACAGTGTCGCAGGTGGGACACCACAACTCGTCTCCTCCCGCTTGCTGTGGCCACTGCTTCCACTGACGTCAAATCAATTCGTTTCCTCCCTCTACCACGTTGCATACCAAAAGAACCCGTCATTTTCTCCAGACCCACAGCAGTCATTGGACCAACACCTTTCTTCAAACCCTCCAGTGTGCGGAACTTCTGCAGAGCGACGTGTGCACAATCATCATTCTTGTAATACAGCTTTACAAGCAGAGCACGATCCTGCATTGTGACAGTCATGGCGAACGTCGCCGATGCGAAAGGAAGAAAAGTCGTGTACCTGGCGTGTTTATACCAAATTCAATGGGTCGCACGCATGACAGGTGTTTTCATTTACGTATTCTGACACATACAGCGCCATCTATTGATCAATTTTCACACTTTTTTTCGTCTGCCATATGTTTTCCCCCTTCTCCGATAATATTCCACTGTAATTTGACGTCATTCTGACCAGTGGTGTTATTTCTACAGCGTTTTAGAAGTTTAACTTTAATTACAGTCACCCTGTATATTTAATATCCTCGATGTCAACAGGCAGACAGTTGTTTTCAATATATTGGAAGAGAGAGACATGGTTAAATCTTATCGAGTTCTCTACCATGTGATGTTAACGAAGTTTTCATAGCTTGTTGTTTTACTCCACTAGATGTTAAAAAAGATGGTTCAAATGTCTCTGAGCACTGGCCTCCCTCTTCCCCCCCTTCCATCCTGTTTTCTCCCTGCCAAACCTCTCCGTACCTCCCTCCCCCCCCCCACCCCCCGAGTCCTTTTGTATTCCCCTCCTCTGCCTTTCCCACTCCCTGTCGCGTCTACCCATCACCCCCCCCCCCACACCCCCCTTATGGGTCCTCATCCTGCATCGGCTCCTTTCTCCCCTCCCTCCCCTTTGCTTTTCCTCTCCTTCCCCCCCTTTTTTACTTTTCCATCATCTGTCCACTTTCCTCCCACCTGCTCTCGGCTGTGGTACGTCACATTTGACAACTTTTTAGTGCACTGTTCCAGTGAATGTTCAGTGTTGTTCGTCTTTCTAATGTTGCGAACAGAAACCATGCTGTCGCTGGGTGTGACTTTTATGTCTTTTGCGAACAGAAACCAGACTGTCACCGTGTTTTTTTTTAATTGTCTGTCTATTATTTTACCTGTCTCCTTCGTATGTATTTTATTAGCATCATCACCCCTTTGTTCTATGTTTTAAGTTCCACAATTTTTTATCCCTATTACTATTTAAGTCTCCGATTATATCGCCTGTTTTTATTATTTATTCTCTTCGTCTTATTCAAACAAAGTCTGTAGGCTGAAGAGCGGCATACTAAGCTGCTGCCAGCCTGTCCCCTTCGGGGGGAATCGAAATTCAATAAAGGAAAAAAAAAAAGCTCTGAGCACTATGGGACTTAACATCTGAGGTCATCAGTTCCCTAGAATTTAGAACTACTTAAACCTAACTAACCTAAGGAGAGCACACACATCCATGCCCAAGGCAGGATTCGAATCTGTGACCGTAACGGTCGTGCGGTTCCAGACTGAAGCGCCTAGAACCGCTCCGTCCCTCCGACCGGCCATTGGATGTTACAAAAGTAACGAGTAGAGAGAGGGACAGAGAGAGAGAGAGAGAGAGAGAGAGAGAGAGAGAGAGAAACAGAGTGAGAGAGATGTGCTGTCAGTGAAGTTTCTGACACCATTACACTGTTGTATTTCTAATGTAGTAATTATAGGACTATGATAAAGGAGATCAGGACATACACAAGGTAATATTTATAGACCGTCATTCTATATCGATGAATTGTAGGTGTTACACTCCTGAATTTCTTTGTGCAGTCCACGTGTACTGTATCATGGTTGTGAATTTCCTCCTGCACGTTAATGTGCTACTTATCTTGCTGACATAGCTCTCTATCTGTCAGTGATGGGTGGAGGTCTAGACAGCCTTCTAAGTAATGAAACAGTGCTGACAGAATGTGATGGGATTTCGGGAGAATTAGCATGGATCTGTAGCTTGGCAGGAGACATCTCACTCATGGAAATCGTTTGGATTCAAAAGCTATGTATCTAATACTGGAAGATATGTGAGAATATGGCAGGTAAGCGATACTCTGACAAAAGGGAGTTGAGAGGTGGGTTGTATATCGCCTCTTCTAAATGTTGTGAGCAAAAATATTACGACTCTCACATTCGTCTCACTAAGTGACTGCCGTGAGAAAATTGGGAACTAATACGAAGATTTTTAGTGAGAGAGTCAGCAGTAGAAGTTCCGTCTTTTGTTTTTCTCGGTGAATAAGAGACAACATTCTTCTGTGAGGTTTGTGTGCTTATAAATGATTGGAATGACTTCTTAATAGGTATACTAAATTTACATTTACATCTATACTCTTAATTTGCAAGCCATTGCATGGTGTGTGGCAGAGGTTACCCTGTACCACTACTAATCATTCTTGTCCCAATTCCATCCACAAATAGAGTGACGGAGAAAGACTGCCTGTATGCCTCCTCATGAGCGCTCATTTCTTATATCTTATGTTCGTGGTCCTTATGCGAAATGTATGTTGGCTGCGGTAGATTCCTTCTACACGGCGAAATGACCATCAGAATAAAATCATCTATATTACCGATTTTGTAACGTGACACATAGTATAAACCTGATACACTTTGTGATCAAAAGTATCCGGACACCCCCAAAACATACGTTTTTCATATTAGGTGCATTTTGCTGTCACCTACTGTCAGGTACTCCATATCAGCCACCTCCCGTAGTCATTAGACATCGTGAGAGAGCAGAATGGGGCGCTCCGCGGAACTCACGGACTTCGAACACGGTCAGGTGATTGGGTGTCACTTTAGTCACACGTCTGTAAGCGAGATTTCCACACTTCTAAACATCCACAGGTCCACTGTTTCCGATATGTTAGGGAAGTGGAAACGTGAAGGGACACGTACAGCACAAAAGAGTACAGGCCGACCTCATATTTTCACTGACAGAGAGCGCCGACAGTTGAACGGGGTTGTAACGTGTAACAGGCAGACATCTGTCCAGACCATCACACAGGAATTCCAAACTGCATCAGGATCCACTGCAAGTACTATGACACATACGCGGTAGGTGAGAAATCTTGGATTTCATGGTCGAGCAGCTGCTCATATGCCACATATCACGACAGTAAATGCCAAACGACGCCTCGCGTAGTGTAAGGAGAGTAAACATTGGACGATTGAACAGTGGAAAAACGTTGTGTGGAGTGACGATCACGGTACACAATTTGGCGATCCGATGGCAGGGTGTGGGTATGGCGAATGCCCGATGTACGTCATCTGCCAGCGTGTGTAGTGCCAACAGTAAAATTCGAAGGCGTTGGTGTAACGGTGTGGTCGTGATTTTCATGGAGGGGGCTTGCACCCCTTGTTTTGCGTGGCAGTATCACAGCACAGCCCTACATTGATGTTTGAAGCACTGCTGAAGAGCAACTCGGGAATGGCGATTGCGTCTTTCAACATGATCGAGCACCTGATCATAATGCACGGCCTGTGGCAGAGTGATTACGCGACAATAACATCCCTGTAATGTTTAATGTTTTAGCCTGCACAGAGTCCTGACCTGAATCCTATAGAACACCTTTGGGATGTATTGCAATGCCGACTTCGTGCCAGGCCTCACCGACCGACATCGATACCTCTCCTCAATGCATCACTCCATGAAGAATGGGCTGCCATTTCCCAATAAAACTTCCAGCACCTGACTGAATGTATGCCTGCGAAAGTGGAAGCTGTCATCAAGGCTAAGGGTGGGCCAACACCATATTGAATTCCAGCATTACTGATGGAGGGTGCCACGAACTTGTAAGTCATTTGCAGCCAGGTGTCCGGATACTTTTGATCACATTGTGTATATACAGCTTCTCTGTGCTTTTACCTTAAGAGACTTTGTATATGACGAAGCGTTGATTACTTTAAGAGAGTTTGAAAATGTGGAATCCTCCTGTGACAGAGGTAGAACTTAGCATTCTGTCAAATGAGTTTAATATCCTAGTCCTGTGACGCAGGACTTAACAGATATTAAGCTGAGGAGAACAGATTTATTTACCTGATTAGAGAATGTTTAGAGGAAATATAGCCTATGCCATACTGTTACAGGATTTTCACAACAAGTTATATACTTTAGTGAAGTGAAAACTCGTGTACTCCCTGATTCCTTCTGCCTTTGAAAATAACTCATATAAAAGGGAGAAATCGAAATTGTGTTTAAGAAATTTGAGGTGTATGGTCAACAACACTCCTGTCTTGGACTGGGTACAGTGGATTTTTGAAACTGATGATAGCCTATGTTGGAGTGGAATTGCAATTAGAGCTATACATCCAAGCCGTTGCTGCTCGCCTCACAGTGCACCGCAGCCAGCGGCAGGAGTGGGCACAAGGCTTTGGTCGACCAGAAGTCACAGATTAATTAAAAAGAATGCTCCGACCTGTCGGCTCTTGCCCACAGCATCAGGGACAAGTCTTTGTGGTGGCGTTGTTGTCTGAGTGACTACCTAAAGGAGTGGCCAGTGTGCTGAGTGAGTGGCGACTAAAACAGACGTGTGTTGCATAGAAGATTCAATATGACAGGTGTTTGCACTGGACGATTATTCCCCCTCGCTCCCCCCATGTAAATTTCCATGTGGCTGCTCAGTGACTGTCTCTCCAACCCCTGAGCATTTGGTAGGGTCGGAATGTGGATGCGATGGGATGTGTGCGCAGCTGCCAGCATGGCCAATGCATGCGCTGGTCTCTCATGACCAGCGCCCATGAGATGATGCAAAGTCCCTGCCAGTGCCAAGGCCTTGGCTCTCAGCTGTTGCAACATCCTTCACGATCGATAGCATTTTTTTATCAGATATGTTTAGTGGAAAAGCTGTGGTGGAGGAGGATGCTTGTATCTCAAACATTGGTGCACATGACTCAGATATATTTAGCCGTAAGATTTTTTGTGGCGGAAATTTAATGGCTTGATTTGCATAATGTTTGTGTGTGACACTAAAACGTTGAAAATATGTTTTTTATAACGAAGATGGATCATCATAAGGTAGTGGTGAGTGTTTTAAGTGATCTGTTTGACTCCTGTAAATTGCTACATAATTAATTTCATAGGGTAGGGCAAATGGACTACTCCCCTCTATTTTTGATGAGCACAGTATTCTGAGGATGATGAAAACCTCTATCTGCATGCTTGATGGTTCACACACACATGAACAGGAAGCAGCCACTTCAGAGAGACAGTGAGAAGAAGTGAGTCTGGAATTTCCGGGACAACAGAATGCTACCACTTGATGCTTCTGTTCGGGGGCACAGGATCAAAGGAGGCCAACATCCAATCCGTGGTATTTAATATTGTGATCTGTAAGTAGGACACTGGGTGGTTTCTGATCTCTGTGGTCGACAGATACACGTGCGCGAGACCCCCCTCGGCAGCTACTATGCTGCAGTTCATTCCATTCCTCACTGTTTACAGTTATCACATCATAGGAACTGGGGGGGGGGGGGGGGTGAGGGTGCAGACATGAGCTCTACCCAAGTGGGGAAGGGGTGGTGGCATTGTGCACTAGCTCAATCGATCCCTGCATGTCACGGTGGGCAAACACATGAAAATTTTTCAACAAGACAACACCTCCAATCTCAAGCAATATAATTAGATAACTAAAACATGTAGTGTGGTATCGATAGCTACGATGCCACAACGTAGGTGCGCTCTACTAGGTTGGCACTACGACACCGACACCGACGACAGCGCCCTCTAGCCGGTGCTGTGCAGTCTATGAGTGCTGCTCCAGAGTCAGCCCATTTGATTCCGCGGAGACGACCTAGCAACATTGTTTTCTACTTCATAGGGGTAGCAATTACAGACTGTGTTACTTCAGTTACTTCAGTGATAGTTTGTCCAACTACTAGTAGCTGTTAGATTTGATGGATGAACGGCTTCGCACGTACGTGCTCATCTGTACGCAAAGTTAAGTAAAAGAGTTATAACTTATATGCAATACTGCAGTACTTCCTTTTCCTGCTCCTACTCGCTTCCTACATTCAGCCTACCCTTCAGTTTACAGGAGCAGACCGACGCGCCGCCTTCCAAGCGGGATACAAAATGTAGTTGCTTAGTGTTAGCTTTATCTGCAGGCCAAATAAAGAGATTCGACTCCTGAAAATTGAATTTTATAAATAAACGGTATATCCTCTTATATGTAATTGACAATGACTTCAACTTCATATCATGAGATCCTTCCTATTCGGCACCATCTGGAGATGAGGGAGGGGAGGGGAGTGGGGTTTGGGTGGGGAGAGCTGGGGGTTTTCTGCAGAGTAGGAGGTGTTAATTAACTGATCGATATAATTAATTAGTCATTCAATTTGATATCAAAAGTGTGCTTGCATCAGCGAAGGGAAGGGTGAGGGGTTGTGGATTTCCCAGAGGGATGGCGGGGTGGAGTGAGAGGAGGAAGGACAGATTATCCCTAGTTGGTCATAAATCAATTAACAGAACAACAGGCTAAGAGGAGGGGAAGAGGTTCATAAATCAATCAAGTTTGAGCCTGAATGTATGCTTTCCCCTGAATGTATCATAAGCCACATTCACAAAATGCCTCAGAACGAACTTTGCGCTACTACTCACCGAAAGATTTAAGTGCTCGTTTTTCCCGCACATTGTTCGAGATTTGAACAGTAGAGAACTAGCTTAAAGGTGGTTCAATGAATCCTCTGCCAAGCAAATTTATTGTGAATTGCAGGGTAATCATGTAGATGTAGACACAGACATAGACATCTTTGTGAAGGTACTGCTGCCGATATTATTGTTGCAGGTTAATAAAAATGGCTCTGAGCTCTATGGGACTTAACATCTGAAGTCATCAGTCCCCTAGAACTTACAGCTACTTCAACCTAACTAACCTAAGAACATCGCACACATCCATGCCCGAGGCAGGATTCGAACCTGCGACCGTAGCGGTCGCGCGGTTCCATACTGAAGCGCCTAGAACCGCTCGGTCACCTCGGCCGGCGGTGCAGGTTATACTGCCATTTTTAAATTCAGTAGTGAAGTTTCTTTCTACTTGAATCGCAATCCCATGTGATGGCATTCCCTTCACTAATGTCGGCGTCTTGTTAATGGTCGAGGCATCTCATGTATCGTCAACTAAACACAGATAACAAACCTCTATTCTCCATCAGGATCAACCAAATGACACGAGAATTCCCTGTTTTTCAAAGAAGAGCTATGAAGTCTTGTTGGCACCAACGGTGATGCGCTTCTCATTGCTAGTGACTTAAAGTCCGTCTTCCATGCTAAGGATAAGGTGCTCAATTCAATAAGTGTCACGAACAGGAACTCTGGTCACCGATCTTCAAAAATGGCTCTGAGCACTATCTGACTTAACATCTGAGGTCATCAGTCCCCTATAAGTTAGAACTACTTAAACCTAACTAACCTAAGGACATCACAAACATCCATGGCCGAGGCAGGATTCGTACCTGCGACCGTAGCGGTCGCGCGGTTCCAGACTGAAGCGCGTAGAACCGCTTGGCCACTCCGGCCGGCCACCGATCTTCAGTTCGTTGACATTTGGGAACAATTGCATGGCGCCTGTGTCACATTTCTATCTGTCTCAGTGTAGGCTAGAAGACGTATATGACCTTCCCGCTATGCAGCCGCATGTCGCGAGCTATGTCATAGCGTCAGTCAATTTTCCTGACCACTGTGCCTCTCCCTGTTTCATAAACCTTTGACGTATCTCTCGTGGTTTTGGCTCCTGGAATCTGAATACCAGCCTCCTGAAGGACTCTGTGCTTAAAAATGAAATAAGACTCAAACGTGGAAAAAAATTCTATTACAAATGCATTGCCATACCAACGCTATGTCATGGTGGATTCGCTAAGCAAAGCCTAGGCGTGTCAATAGTGAAACAGTCAGCCAGGCAGAAACACTTCTTGCAAAAATCGAACATAGAATTTTACTCTCAATGTATCAGGGACCTGTACCAGAGAACTACTGTCCTAGACGCTGCAACATATGCAAAGATCAGATACTGACATATGGCGAAGGCTGCTCTCTGGGTTCTTCGTCCAGTCTCGACCAAAAGATGTAGTGGTTGGAGAGAGGGTATCGCTGTTCCAAGTATTGCGCCTCGCACACTAACGAAAAGCTTGACTAATCACAGAAGTTATGAACGATTCTAGCCAGCGAGTAGTTATAGACTGTCCCAATGCGTGTACCTTGTGTGACAGACAAGATATCGACGATCAGGCTTGTCATGCAGTTCTAAGCACCATCCAGAAACACCGGCAAGAGGCGGATAGTCACTCTGGAAGCCCCCTTTACGATAGACGAAACTAAGGAAGCAACTTTCCACGCAGCTAAGGGAAGACGCCACCGCCTGATGGTCTCGAAGCAGAATTCTACTAATGCTATTGTGACATTCTGAAAGACGCCCTTCAAGCTGTGGCGAGGCGCAACGCAAAAGAAATATAACGTCATGGCGCATGTCTTCTTCGCACTCTCTTAACCAGCATGAGAACAACGAGCATAGCGCCATCGATATAACCTGCAACGATTCCTCAAGAATAACAGCACATCCAGATACCCTTCCTTGAATTTGGTTCAAATGGGTCTGAGCACTATGGGACTTAACAAAAAAAAATGGCTCAGAGCACTATGGGACTTAACTTCTGACGTCATCAGTCCCCTAGAACTTAGAACTACTTAAACCTAACTAACCTAAGGACATCACACACATCCGTGCCCAAGGCAGGATGCGAACCCGCGACCGTAGCAGTCGCGCGGTTTCGAACTGGAGCGCCTAGAACCGCTCTGCCACCACGGCCGGCTTCCTTGAATTTAATGACGTGCGCTCCAGTATATCAAACAGTTCACACCTTCTTAACAACCAAATATATTCAATCATGACAAAGACCGCACGTGGAAGCACCGCTAAAGAAAGGGAACCACAGGTGTAATGGACAGTAATATGCGAAATATTCACCAGACGTTCCTAACTTCACGGATTCGCTCATGATGGTATCTGATTGTCAGTGACAAAATCCATCCCATTACAATAGCCGCCTGTCACTGCAACAGCCACCTGACACAAATATGGAAACGTTGACTTTTTTGTGGAATAGAACACGACATGTGGAATTTTCTCGTCCACCGACTAGCCATCATTGACAGGACGAACGCACGTTATCTGAATGTTCGAGAACTGATGCGGTCTGTCTGGACGCGATACCCGGTTAATAAAGAAAATGCAGTACTGTGGATGATCGGACATACGGCTACCTACATTACTGAGAACTGAAGTTCTACAATCTTGGATTATTTTATTTGTGCTATATTTAAGGTGAATATTTTCGAATTGCGCGGGATGACAATCACAGCAAAACATTTTGCGACATGCTGCGTATCATGATCAAGGAATCCCCGCTAACGCTCTTCATCACTCCAGTCCAAAGATAAACGACGCAATGAGAAAACAGAAATTGTAGAAGAGTACCTTAAATTGTTATAGGTATTTCATGCAGGTGGTACAGGTATGTGAGGAGCAACAGAAGTGGCCGAACAGAGAATGGGTCATAGTTCAAACCAGAGGGGTGGAATCGGACCTTGCGCTTGACCCACGCATCAGGTTACAATGCATTTCTCGTCTTGACGTGTTATTGGTGATACCATTACACTCTGCTACTGTGAATCATATATATTACAGTGGTCTGGATACGGAACATTGCTTTAACTACATTTTCCTATTCGTTTTGGAAAAACAGACGCCACGTTTAATGAATGGGAAATATGGAAGTAACAACGTTTAAAATAGCAGGTTCTCAGCTTATATCACGCCTTTCTTCTGTTACTACATGCTAGCGACCTGAAGCGCTAATATGAATTCAGTTTATTTATTTATTTATTTATTTATTTATTTTTTTGAGAGGCATTTAGGGAGACAAATCTCTGCATATAACAGGAAATGTCCTGACTGTCTCACTGACTCATCATTGGCCAGCTCAAACCGCTACGGATACAAACTTGAAATTTGGAGAGGGTGTTGATGCTATAATTTACGGATCGATTAAGGAAGGATGTTTACGAAATTCCACCTCTATCGAAGTGAAACAAGAAATAAAAAGTTTTTTAAAAATATGTAGCTATTAATGCAATTTTAAAGCTAGAACTGTGGAAATTAGTATTTGGTTCCTCAATCAGACGTAAAAAAATAAGTGTTTTATCAATTTTCGAAATTCAATCCGTAGGGGAGTGAAATAGGAGATGAAAGTTATTATGAAAATATTTTATTACAAAAGCATTTTTGAAGCTAAATCTATGAAATCTAGGTTGGAAACAAAATATACGTGTTTCGGTGTTTTTGTAATTTCATCACCTAAGCTGTATGAAGGGAAATGTCCTGATTGATTCACTGGCTCATCATTGCTCAGCCCAGGCCGCTAAGGAGAGAAACTTGAAAATTCCAGTAGGCTCCGTTTAAAAGTGGATTTTTCAAAATTCCAATCTTAAGGGGGTTAAATAAAGGATGAATGGTATTTTGCAAAAAATCTCGTCGTTAAGGCAGTTTTGAAGCTAAAACTACGAAAATTGGTATTTGGTTTCTCGATCATGTTGTTGTTGTTGTGGTCTTCAGTCCTGAGACTGGTTTGATGCAGCTCTCCATGCTAATCTATCCTGTGCAAGCTCCTTCATCTCCCAGTACCTACTGCAACCTACATCCTTCTGAATCTGCTTATTGTATTCATCTCTTGGTCTCCCTCTACGATTTTTACCCTCCACGCTGCCCTCCAATGCTAAATTTGTGATCCCTCGATGCTTCAGGACATGTCCTACCAACCAATCCCTTCTTCTAGTCAAGTTGTGCCACAAACTTCTCTTCTCCCCAATCCTATTCAGTACCTCATTAGTTACGTGATCTACCCACCTAATCTTCAACATTCTTCTGTAGCACCACATCTCGAAAGCTTCTATTCTCTTCTTGTCCAAACTACTTATTGTCCATGTTTCTCTTCCATACATGGCTACACTCCATACAAATACTTTCAGAAACGACTTCGACACTTAAATCTATACTCGATGTTAACAAATTCCTGTTCTTCAGAAACGCTTTCCTTGCCATTGCCAGTCTACATTTTATATCCTCTCTACTTCGACCATCATCAGTTATTTTGCTCCCCAAATAGCAAAACTCATTTACTACTTTAAGTGTCTCATTTCCTAATCTAATTCTCTCAGCATCACCCGACTTAATTCGACTACATTCCATTATCCTCGATTTGCTTTTGCTGATGTTCATCTTATATCCTCCTTTCAAGACACTGTCCATTCCGTTCAATTGCTCTTCCAGGTCCTTTGCTGTCTCTGACAGAATTACAATGTCATCGGCGAACCTCAAAGTTTTTATTTCTTCTCCCTGGATTTTAATACCTACTCCAAATTTTTCTTTTGTTTCCTTTACTGCTTGCTCAATATACACATTGAATAACATCGTGGAGAGGCTACGGAATCCAAACTGATCTTCTCCGAGGTCGGCTTCTACCAGTTTTCCATTCGTCTGTAAATAATTCGTGTTAGTATTTTGCAGCTGTGACTTATTAAACTGATAGTTCGGTAATTTTCACATCTGTCAACACCTGCTTTCTTTGGGATTGGAATTATTATATTCTCGATCATAACTTTAAAAAAAGAAAATATGTGTTTCAGTCTTTTCGGAAATTCAACCCCTAAAGAGGTAAAATAGTGGATGAAAGTTTCTTTTAATTAAACAATGGCGTAAGTGGTATATACAAACCATATTTACTGCTACAAATCACTTATCACTGAAATGAAACACAGCATAAGAAATGTCGCCTCTAGTGTCAGGCCTATTGCGCACAATATCATTTGATCGCCAAAGCTGGCACCGAGAGGAGTCATCGTGATAGCAGCTGGAATTCCAGCGGTTTCTACTGATTTAGTAGTAGGGAGACGAAAACCGAGAAAATGTGAGAGCACCTACAGCAACTAGGTTTGAAGATACGATCTGCATTCACATAAAGACCCACCCTATTTAATTACACATAAGCAGAAAAAATAATTTTAAACGGAAGTTCGTTCCGTTTGTAAGATATCTATGGTTTGAAAGGCAAATCAATTTTCTGACAATACAGATGAGTGTCTGAAACTCCTTTTTTATAGTTAAGAATTTTGATAAAAATGTATTGTTCTCCCCCTCCCCATGAACCATAGACCTTGCCGTTGGTGGGAAGGCTTGCGTGCCTCAACGATACAGTTAGCCGTACCGTAGGTGCAACCACAACGGAGGGATATCTGTTGAGAGGCCAGACAAACGTGTGGTTCCTGAAGAGAGGCAGCAGCCTTTTCAGTAGTTGCAGGGGCAACAGTCTGGATGATTGACTGATCTGGCCTTGTAACACACACCAAAACGGCCTTGCTGTGCTGGTACTGCGAACGGATGAAAGCAAGGGGAAACTACAGCCGTAATTTTTCCCGAGGGCATGCAGCTTTACTGCAGCTGTATTCTTTCGTATGATATGTGCATATAAAACGTCAACTTTGGTCAATATGGCGCCGGGTGAAACCTCCTCATGTAATGATGTCACAGTTTCTATAAAATGTGATAGTGATGTTTGTAAAGTTTGTGTAAAAAAGGTTAAGCGTGATATCCTGTGTATCGAGTGCAAGTCATGGTACCACGATAAATACGTAGAAGTGAATCTGAAGTATACAAAAGACGATCATGACTGGACATGCCGTCAGTGTTTTACGAATGCCGCGAAAAACGAAATACTGAACATACTAAAATCAAAAGAAACAATAGTAGGGGTTCTTAAAGACGATTTAGTGACTATAACCATGAAATACGAAGAAATCCAGAAGAAATATCAAGAACTGGAAATAAAATACCAAGAACTGAAGCAAAATCATCGCCAGGCACTAGATGTTGCTGTAAACGGTTTTTCTACGCAGAAAATGTGGCGTGTGCCGACTAAAGCATGTAAAGAAACAGTAAGTACAGCTCCGGTGATACCGCTATCAAATAAATACTTGGTTCTAGACGAAGACTGTAATAAAACAGCAAACACAGACGAACCAAAATCAGTGACAAAACGTCTAATAAAGTGCACAGTCAAGAAAATTTGTACAACCAATAAAACAGGGAAGTACAAAATGTGAGTCACGCCAAGAGAATCGCTGAGAAAATGAATGAATACAAATCGTCATTTACGGTGTAATGGTCGCCTAGTCGTAGATATTGCTAATTGCTATAATCGCACTATTTCACTCCCATTTACGGAGCTTGTTAGCACTTGATGTTAGGTTGGTGCCATTAAAATGCATTGTGGTAATCGCTGCTGCTTGCTGGATCGCTGCTGTGTCTCGATGCTGATGCTGGCTCTAAATCTGGTTGTGTAGGGTTAAAAACATGAGGTCCCGTGTTTTTTATGTGCTTTTGATGATAAAGAACGAGCGAAACCAACAAATATGTAAACTTCAAATATTTATTACTCTGGTGGCCATCTTAATTCCACTGGCCACCAAAGACCATGACACAACACGAAGTAGTACTTCCTTTACATGTTCTTTGCATTGTTTATCCACCTCAAACAATAACACACAAACACACTTTACCAAAGTGACATTCCGACTGCCCCCTGACCCTTCTTGCTGCTTGTATTTATAACATTGTCAAAGAACTACAAAAAAGGGATATAGTTTATAAGTCACATGTACATCTGTTATCATAATTTGTGCAGGAAAGTTATTAATTTGCATCGAGTGACATAATTTAACATGTTATTAAAATGACAGACAGATTTGTTGACTTGACAGAATAATTCTTTGTTACAAAAAGGCCGTTTTTTAGAAGTTTGTCAATTGACTTCTCTAATTTGCATAAATAAGTAAATAACATGAATTAGTAAGAATTACATTGGTTTTCGTCGAAAATAGGATTGATTACATGAATACTGAGTGAAAACGCTCCTAGTGAACAAATAGGATTCACTGGGTGATTTTTATTTAAAGAGATCCAAAATACCTAAGTTGGCCACTATTTTTCGTACTTCATATTAATTATTTAAGATGAACTTAGTGTTTTTATATGATGACATTTGCTGTATCAGTGATCAAGTGATATTAACTTTTGTGTGGGTCAGTTATTCAGTATAATTTAATGGGTTGACTGTTTATGGAGACATGTTATGCAATCATTGTTAACATACACAATAACTTTTCTATAATCATAAATACTCGTTAAACTGGTTGCGTTTGGAGGGTACCGCATACTTCGGTAACGTAAAGCCTTTAATATGTTCCGTTACAACGGCCACACGAATAACTAAGCCGAGCGCGCCTTTGACCGAGATAATAAAAAACAGTAATTTACTAAATGAGTTATCTAAGAATGACACGGTCATAATCATGGGTGGAAGCAACGATGTATACCTAAACGAGGGTAAATTTGCCACACAGTGTCTAAAAACAACACTACTGAACCTCAAAGCGCCGAATATTGTAGTGACAAGCATGCCTCACAGACACGATCTGTAGGATAACTCGATTGTAAATTTGGAGCTTACAAAAATAAACAGACAGTTTCGTAAAATATGCAAGTATTATCAAAACGTAACATTATTTGGGCTTCCCAACTCAGGAGATCTGTTCACGGAACAAGGTCAACACTATAACAGCGCTGGGAAGTCATGCATCGCCAAATGCTCACAAAACTAATACAGAAAGACGACCACGATGCAAGAAATACAATTGCTATACAGCCAGCTTCTATAAAGGAAATACGAAAACACCATATAACAGCTCCATAACAAGGTCAGTCGCAGCCACAGCATCAGCGCAGCCAGGATCATCACTTGAACAAGAAGAGGCAGTGCCACAATCATCTTCAGCAAAAACAGCAAGAAAATGTGAAAATCCAACGGAAGAAACAGTGGAAAGTGCATCAATCGGTAGGATAACTATAACACCTCGTCACCAAAAGGATTTTTTAGACCAAGGCAGAGAAACGTAAAGTCTACAAGGTAAGCAGTGCTTTGTGCTTCTCAGTCCTCTACCAAAATAAGCAATGCATAAGAAACAGAGTGCAACAATTAGAAGTGAAACTGCAGTCTGTTGACAGGTCACTTGTTGCATAACAGAACATTGGTGTAACAGTTCAGAATTAACAAATGTAGCACTAAATTCATACAGTCTAGCCTGTAATTACAGCAGAAACACTATGGAATGTGGTGGATCATGCATATCCGTGAAGGAGGGGATTATGTATAAAATTAGAAATGACGTTATGGCATTAAGTGAGGATAAACACATAGAAATATCAGCTTTAGAGATGTAAAACCTAGATGTATTCCAAAGACTACATGTACTACGTATTTATCGTGCTCCCAGTGGTGACATGGACACACTCACTACAAAGCTAACCCAAGCATTAGATATGGTCTTCAACCCCAAAGGCAAAACCATCATTTGTGGAGATCTAAAGATTAACATGATGGACCCCGATATGTCATGCAACAGTTTTCTGAACATTATGTACATCTGTGGTATATCACCATTAATTAACACTGCCAATAGGATAACCAGACATTCAGCATCAAATATTGACCATATGCTAACGGACATAGAGAAAGATAGGTGTGACATTGTCATAGATGACCTTGGCATCTCAGACCATTCCAGTCAGTTATTAAAATTAGGCACAGAATTAGATAATAACACTAAATTACACAAGTACAGTAGGGTTTTCTCGAACTCAAAGTATTGTTAGCGGCAAAGAGGTATCAAAACGACACATTTATAGAGAAAGCTAATAATAAAACAAAGCAGCATGAAAAATCACTAAACAGGAAACTAATAGGAAAAAATTAAAGCCAATAAACGTACAGTTTCAACACAATGATACCAAAATAAATGACCCCAAAAAATTAGCAAACTTTGCCAATCAGTATTTCAGCAACATAGCGACCAAACTACAACAGAAGTTCAACAAAACAAAGCAGTTACAAACGCTGAACAAAATACCACACATAATGATGCTACAACCAACCACAGCAGAAGAAGTATGTAATGTTTTGAGTAACCTAAAATGTAAAAACTCAGCAGGCATAGATGAAGTACCTGTGTGCCTATTGAAGGACTGCATAGACAACATCAAAGACCTTTTAGTGCACATCATCAATGAAATCCTTCTCCACAGGTTGCTTCCCAGACATACTAAAGCATGAAAAATCCCACCTATGCATAAGAAAGGTGATCCAGAAATCATAGAAAATTACAGACCAATCTCGTTACTGTCATCCTTTTCAAAAGTCATAGAGACCATAATGAAAAACAGGCTCATGGGGTACTTAGATACTTAACAAAGTTCAATCTTCTGAGTAAAGAGCAATTTGGTTTCTGGGCTGGCAAAAGCACAAATTCAGCTGTAGCTCATTCCTCAAATGGTTCAAATGGCTCTGAGCACTATGGGACTCAACTGCTGAGGTCATTAGTCCCCTAGAACTTAGAACTAGTTAAACCTAACTAACCTAAAGACATCACAAACATCCATGCCCGAGGCAGGATTCGAACCTGCGACCGTAGCGGTCTTGCGGTTCCAGACTGCAGCGCCTTTAACCGCACGGCCACTTCGACCGGCTCATTCCTCAAATGTTATCCTCGAAGCACTAGACAAAGGAGACCATGTAACAGGGATCTTCCTTGATTTGACCAAAACGTTTGACACAGTAGACCACACAATTTTGCTAAACAAACTAAATGCACTAGGAGTAGGAGGAATAACAAATATGTGGTTTCATTCATACCTGCAAAGCTGGGTCCAACAGGTGGAGATCACTCAAATTAACTCCAATCATACCTTTTCATACCTTTCAAATCCAGAATACATCAATAGAGGAGTCCCCCAAGGAAGTGTGCTGGGCCCAATCCCCTTTTTAGTATATATCAACGATTTCCCACAAAGTGTCAAACATGGTGAATAAGTACTGTTTGCTGATGACAGTAACATCTTAATGAAAGCTGAGTCGCCAAGTGTACTCAATGGAAAAGCTGAGGAAACACTTAAGCATATATGCCAGTGGATAGAGGCTAATAAATTAACCCTAGATGTAAAAAAACCAACATTATTAGTTTCCACTTAAACAGAAACCAAACAGTACCAAGCTAAAAGTTAATGACAAGCACATGGAATGTGTACCATCAACAAAATTTTTAGGCATGCATGTCGACTCTCAATTAAATTGGACCGAGCACACTGTGGTACTTGGAAAGCGAATAGCTTCAGAATGCTACGCACTTAGGATAATAAATTCAGTGTGTAGTTGCTCGTGTACTAGAAATGCATATTTTGTGTATGTTCACTCTATAATTAGTTATGGCATATCCTGGGGATCAACAGAGCAGAAAAGACAAACAATATTTAAATTTGCAAAAAAAGGCCGTACGAATCATAATGAAAAGTAGCAATAGATCCCACTGCATGGAGCTATTCAAATCTTTGGATATATTGACAGTTCCGTTTGAATACATTTTGCAGACAGTAATATACGTAAAAAAAGCACATTGACCACTGCCGGGGGGTGTGGCCGAGTGGTTCTAGTCTGGAACCCCGCGACCGCTACGGTCGCAGGTTCGAATCCTGCCTCAGGCATGGATGTGTGCGATGTCCTTAGGTTAGTTAGGTTTAAGTAGTTCTACGTTCTAGGGGACTGATGACCTCAGATGTTAAGTCCCATAGTTCTCAGAGTCATTTGAACCACATTGACCATTTCCTGATAAATACACTCCTGGAAATAGAAAAAAGAACACATTGACACCGGTGTGTCAGACCCACCATACTTGCTCCGGACACTGCGAGAGGGCTGTACAAGCAATGATCACACGCACGGCACAGCGGACACACCAGGAACCGCGGTGTTGGCCGTCGAATGGCGCTAGCTGCGCAGCATTTGTGCACCGCCGCCGTCAGTGTCAGCCAGTTTGCCGTGGCATACGGAGCTCCATCGCAGTCTTTAACACTGGTAGCATGCCGCGACAGCGTGGACGTGAACCGTATGTGCAGTTGACGGACTTTGAGCGAGAGCGTATAGTGGGCATGCGGGAGGCCGGGTGGACGTACCGCCGAATTGCTCAACACGTGGGGCGTGAGGTCTCCACAGTACATCGATGTTGTCGCCAGTGGTCGGCGGAAGGTGCACGTGCCCGTCGACCTGGGACCGGACCGCAGCGACGCACGGATGCACGCCAAGACCGTAGGATCCTACGCAGTGCCGTAGGGGACCGCACCGCCACTTCCCAGCAAATTAGGGACACTGTTGCTCCTCGGGTATCGGCGAGGACCATTCGCAACCGTCACCATGAAGCTGGGCTACGGTCCCGCACACCGTTAGGCCGTCTTCCGCTCACGCCCCAACATCGTGCAGCCCGCCTCCAGTGGTGTCGCGACAGGCGTGAATGGAGGGACGAATGGAGACGTGTCGTCTTCAGCGATGAGAGTCGCTTCTGCCTTGGTGCCAATGATGGTCGTATGCGTGTTTGGCGCCGTGCAGGTGAGCGCCACAATCAGGACTGCATACGACCGAGGCACACAGGGCCAACACCCGGCAGCATGGTGTGGGGAGCGATCTCCTACACTGGCCGTACACCACTGGCGATCGTCGAGGGGACACTGAATAGTGCACGGTACATCCAAACCGTCATCGGACCCATCGTTCTACCATTCATAGACCGGCAAGGGAACTTGCTGTTCCAACAGGACAATGCACGTCCGCATGTATCCCGTGCCACCTAACGTGCTCTAGAAGGTGTAAGTCAACTACCCTGGCCAGCAAGATCTCCGGATCTGTCCCCCATTGAGCATGTTTGGGACTGGATGAAGCGTCGTCTCACGCGGTCTGCACGTCCAGCGCGAACGCTGGTCCAACTGAGGCGCCAGGTGGAAATGGCATGGCAAGCCGTTCCACAGGACTACATCCAGCATCTCTACGATCGTCTCCATGGGAGAATAGCAGCCTGCATTGCTGCGAAAGGTGGATATACACTGTACTAGTGCCGACATTGTGCAGGCTCTGTTGCCTGTGTCTATGTGCCTGTGGTTCTGTCAGTGTGATCATGTGATGTATCTGACCCCAGGAATGTGTCAATAAAGTTTCCCCTTCCTGGGACAATGAATTCACGGTGTTCTTATTTCAATTTCCAGGAGTGTAGTTCCCCAGATGCACATGAAATCAGAGACGGACAACACTTACACCTCTATAGGAAAAACCAATCAAAAATTCAAAATAGCATGTTATATAATGGGATTAAATTGTACAATCTTCCCCAAGGGATCAAAGACATAAGCGAAATAGATAACCTCAGGAAACCGCTAAAAAATACCTCTTGGAAAAGTGTTTTTATACCGTCAAGGATTACTTGGAATGATGTAAACATATAGTTATATGTAAAAATTATCAACTGTGTTATCAAGTGGTTTAACAATGTATCTTTATGTTACAATATTCATTAATTCCGATTATGATAATTATAAATTTGTGTACCTATTGTATATACTTATGTTGACAACTTCCATGAAAACCTGATTGTCTACAGATGGATAAATAAGTAAATAAATAAATAAAAATAAAAGTATCAAGACACTATAGCGATACATTCGACTTGTTGAACACAATCGATCACTTGTCACAGAAGGTTCGGTAATTTGGAAGAACGCTTGCAAACGAATAATTATATCGAAAGTACAACTGCCGTGGGGCGAGATATCAATTGTGAGAATCGATATGTAATGTGCGGCGATGCGGGCGACATTTGCAGTACGGTATGAAACTAATATCAGGCATTATGTTAATATCGGAGTACAGTAATAATTGCGTCAAGCTGATATACTTAAAAATAGACTCGGCTTTTAGGATGTTGGAAGTATTTTTATTTCTACAAAACACAGCGGCATAACTGACTTCGAAAGAGGAGCTCATTTACGTTTGTAATAAGCTTCTATATTCCATACGTACAATGAAGACAACGATACTCTCGTGCCAAGTAATCTCCATTCCAAATTATCAATGTTTCAGATGATTTTTGTTTCTCATGATATCACGGTTCTGTATAGGTAGTTGGATGTGTGAAGGAGAGTGGATCAGTTTTTATTGTCAAAGATAATTACACATTGAAGATTAGTGACTGTGAATATGATTATTGTTCATTTCAGTCGCAGCAATTAGAGCTGTGCTACTAGGTTTCCTGCGTAACCGCATCCTCGAAACTCGTGGCATACTGCTGAGACTCGAGCAGTAATCATAGTTACAGGCTTCCTTCTCTTCTGTTACTACCTCTGACAACAAAGACTGATCCACTTACCTTTATCCATCTACCCGCCTAGCACTATGATTTAAATTTAAAAAATAATTTGAAAAACTGATTATTTGATTGGAGATTGCTTGGCAGGCGATTCACAGAATCTTTTGTCGTTGTAGTTGCCAGCACCGTAAACAAACTTGATATCTGGCTCCGTGACAGTCGCACCTTAGATATCATTATATGGATTGTTTCTTCTTTCAACTTACCTACCGAAATTTGGGTCTAGTGAAGTAGGTGATATAACCCGTCGTCTTTGACCAATGACGTCAGAATTGGCCAGAGAGCATTTATTACACAGATGAAAGAGCTGACAAGGATGTTCAGAAACAAAGGAATACGAGAGACGAAAAATATAGTTGACATATACAGGGTGTTACAAAAAGGTACGGCCAAACTTTCAGGAAACATTCCTCACACACAAATAAAGAAAAGATATTATGTGGACATGTGTCCGGAAACGCTTAATTTCCATGTTAGAGCTCATTTTAGTTTCGTCAGTATGTACTTCCTCGATTCACCGCCAGTTGGGCCAATTGAAGGAGGGTAATGTTGACTTTGGTGCTTGTGTTGACATGCGACTCATTGCTCTACAGTACTATCATCAAGCACATCAGTTCGTAGCATCAACAGGTTAGTGTTCATCACGAACGTGGTTTTGCAGTCAGTGCAATGTTTACAAATGCGGAGTTGGCAGATGCCCATTTGATGTATGGATTAGTACGGGGCAATAGCCGTGGCGCGGTACGTTTGTATCGAGACAGATTTCCAGAACGAAGGTTTCCCGACAGGAAGACGTTCGAAGCAATTGATCGGCGTCTTAGGGAGCACGGAACATTCCAGCCTATGACTCGCGACTGGGGAAGACCTAGAACGACGAGGACACCTGCAATGGACGAGGCAATTCTTCGTGCAGTTGACGATAACCCTAATGTCAGCGTCAGAGAAGTTGCTGCTGTACAAGGTAACGTTGACCACGTCACTGTATGGAGAGTGCTACGGGAGAACCAGTTGTTTCCGTACCACGTACAGCGTGTGCAGGCACTATCAGCAGTTGATTGGCCTCCACGGGTACACTTCTGCGAATGGTTCATCCAACAATGTGTCAATCCTCATTTCAGTGCAAATGTTCTCTTTACGGATGAGTCTTCATTCCAACGTGATCAAATTGTAAAATTTCACAATCAACATGTGTGGGCTGACGAGAATCCGCACGCAATTGTGCAATCACGTCTTCAACACAGATTTTCTGTGAACGTCTGGGCAGGCATTGTTGGTGATGTCTTTATTTGGCCCCATGCTCTTCCACGTACGCTCAATGGAGCACGTTATCATGATTACATACGGGACACTACCTGTGCTGCTAGAACATGTGCCTTTACAAGTACGACACAACATGTGGTTCATGCACGATGGAGCTCCTGCACATTTCAGTCGAAGTGTTCGTACGCTTCTCAACAACAGATTCAGTGACCGATGGATTGGTAGAGGCGGACCAATTCCTTGGCCTCCACGCTCTCCTGACCTCAACCCTCTTGACTTTCATTTATGGGGGCATTTGAAAGCTCTTGTCACACAACCCCGGTACCAAATGTAGAGACTCTTCGTGCTCGTATTGTGGACGGCTGTGATACAATACGCCATTCTCCAGGGCTGCATCAGCGCATCAGGGATTCCATGCGACGGAGGGTGGATGCATGTATCCTCGCTAACGGAGGACATTTTGAACATTTCCTGTAACAAAGTGTTTGAAGTCACGCTGGTACGTTCTGTTGCTGTGTGCTTCCATTCCATGATTAATGTGATTTGAAGAGAAGTAATAAAATGAGCTCTAACATGGAAAGTAAGTGTTTCCGGACACATGTCCACATAACATATTTTCTTTCTTTGTGTGTGAGTAATGTTTCCTGAAAGTTTGGCCGTACCTTTTTGTAACACCCTGTATAAAGGCCAGTAGTATTTTCACGTTAAGGATATCGCGTGTTTGTATCGTATTATTTCTCTGGAAAATGAAAGGGAAAAAATGGATGGAAAATATTGGTAGCATAGAATATATCACGTCATATATTTAAGAGTTGTATCTCGAACCTCATTCGAACTGAATTGCTCAAGTGCAGTACGGGATAGAAGTTTGGCGTACATCGATTTCTTGGTTTTCACTAGCATTAGTGTCCTGTTGTTCAGTTGAACTATGTATCCCCTGTTTCACTAAACCCTAAATGAAGCACAGGACAAAAATTTTACGTGTGTTGTTTATTTCGTTTCCGCTATCACTAACAGTCTGTTCTTACGTAGATATTTAGTACTACCGATGGCAGAACGAGCTACGTACATAATATTTGTATCCCATACTTCCGTTGACCTCTATATACGTACACTGCCAACGAAAACGTGGAAATTGACATACGTTACATTTGCAACCTGTACCTCAGTTGAACTACGCAAAGAGGCAATAAGACGACATAAATACAATTTGTATCCTGTACCTCACTGTGGGATACAGTTTTTGTTTCGCCTTCGATGCTAATAGTATCACATTCTTTACTTGAGCTATATAGCTATACACAACATTTGTTTCCTGCTCTCCAGTTGACATATATTGGTAAATCTCATCAATGTTACATGTCGTTCTTTTCGAATGCGTAGTGTCAGTGCAAAGGTCAACTGAAGGACGGGATACAAATTTCACTTGTGTCGGCCGTTTCGCCTTCAATATCGCTAGTACAGATTCGAAAAAATCGTACTGATACGAAATTTCTAATACGTACTGGACTACACGAAAACATACGTATTGGTATAATGCAATAATTAAATACTTCAAAATAGTCAAATGCAGTAAAAGAAGAAAATGGAACAATGAACTTATCACACGGTAACTTCCTAAAAGAGCCGAAGCTCGCCTAGAAAGACATCGGCAAAAATCACATACTCACATACACAACAAACTCAGCATTACGAAAACACACACACACACACATTCACAACCCCCTCCCCCCCAATCCTAATGTGAAATTAGCTAACATATTTCGGATGTTACATTTGCCCAACATGTTTAATAAAACATTTGGCAATATGTTTTGGGGAATATTATGTCTCCATGAATATTCGTCTAGGTGACTTTGAAGTGTCGAAATCTGGCGTTTCCCTTTCCCTACAAGAGATTTCACAGCTGACCAATAACCCTCTATACTATTTGTGCAAGCTCCTGTGGATAGTGATCTGAACTCAATATTGTGATTTACTACGAGATGCTGATAACCCCTTTCCCCCAAATCCCTATATGAAGAAAACCCGTCTGAAGTTACAATGGAACCCTCTGCAACGTGATCTTCAATTAAGCTGACCAAAACTTCCTTCCTTCGATTGGGTACTACTTTGAACACCACATCGTCACACTCCTGACCTGCACCTACTGACCTCCAAACCCATAATCCCACTGGAAATTTCCCCCTGTTGTACTTCCTTTTGCCAAAATGCGATTCGCCAATTTCGACCATAACACCCGCCCCCCAACGGCCCCTTATATTTCATGTACTCCCCACACACTTCCCTACAAAAAGAATACCAATTCACAACTGTACGGTTACTCACACGACATTCATGCGCACACAGCCACACAGGATATCTCAAACACCAACAGTAAGTCATTTTCATGATGTCTCTCAAGGCGCGCTTAGATTTTTCGAACCACGTCCTTCTTCTAATGGACCGCCACAACCTATCTCTGCTGTAGTCGTGAGTATGGCGACGAGATACACTTGTGAAGTGCATATGTTCGCCGCACTCACGACATCGAACATACTCAGCAATAAGGCCACACATTCGCGAAAAACAAATCGTGGCCAACATGTCTTCGCCCATAGCGTCTCGTAAATCATCAAGGTTCACTGGAACAGATAAATCCGTACCTACAAACGAAAATGAGATACTAAAAACTGTTCTAAAATAAGAAACTAAGAGACCAAATTACCTCTCTATCACTAAGAATGAAATTAAGTACCGAATGATTTAGAAACAACCAATTAATTTAATAAATGCACATGAAGAATATTTTCAGCAATATGTAGCGATCTCTTTTAAAATCACATTCAATTATATTAATGTACAATGATAGCGTTTATCCGGAACACAGAACTGTTTTATTATCTATGGCTCGAAGTGAAGACATTACTATCTAGGAGTAATGTATGACGTCATTGGTCAAAGCCGACGGGTTGTATCCCGTGCTTCACTAGACCCCGAAATTTCGTAGAAGAATGTATCATTAGCAGAATTCCTATTTTCCCTCAGTTTCAATTATAAAATTCATTCTTCTCCAACACAAACTGCCTGAGACATCATTATGGATCACTGGTTTTCAAACTCAAGTTATTCTGAATACAATTGCAGTGTCGATGATCTCCGTATTCATTAAATATAAATACCTGTGAGAGTTTATGTCATGCATCCGCAGAAAGGTGGAGTCAATTTGAATTATGTGTTTTGAGTACCACGGATTGGCGGAACTCTGATGTTGGTTGCTGGCTTACCTGCTGACTGCTACCGTTGCTCCGTGTTCTCACTGTATTTTACGGTTTTCTTGATCTGTGACGGTGGGCACATTCAAGTTGCTTGCCAGTCGTCTCAACTCAAGTTGATGCTACGCAACGGCGAGGATCGCTGCAGGGACCTGTATTGTTGAGAACTGCGTCACGTCGCGATATGTTGTTTGCCTTTAGACAACACGCGGAAAAAATAACACAGCGCAATAAAGGAAGCTAATCAGCCATAAAACAGATAATGCTCTAATAATGAATAATAAACAATGAGGTGACAAGTCATGGATTAGCGATATGCACATACACATATGGCAGTAGTATCGCGTACATAAGGTGTAAAAGAGCTGTCATTAGTCGTGTAATTTATGTGAAAAGGCTTCTGGAGTGATAATGGCCACACGGCGGGTATTAACACACGTTGAACGCGGAATGGTGGTTGAAGCTTGACGCATGGGATACTCCATTTCGGAAATCGTTAGGGAAGTCAGTATTCCGAGATCCATAGTGTCAATAGTGTGCCGAGAATACCAAATTTTAGGCAGTAACTCCCACCATACAAACTGCAATGGGCGACGGCCTTCATTTTATGACAGAGAGCAGTGGCGTTTGCGTAGGGTTGTCAGTGCTAACAGACAAACAACACTGCCTGAAATAACAGCAGATATCAAGGTGGGACCTATGAAGAACGTATCCTTTAGGACAGTGCGACGAAACATGACGTTAACGGGTTACAGCAGCAGATAATCGACGCGAGTGCCTTTGCTAACAGCACACCGCATGTAATACCTCTTCTGGGCTCACGAGCATATCGGTTGGACCTATACGACTGGAAAACCGTAGCCTGGTCAGATGAGTCCCGATTGCAGTTGTAAAGAGCTGATGGTAGGGCTCGAGTGTGGCGCAGACCTCATGAAGCCATGGATCCAGGTTGTCAATAACGCACTGTACAGGCTGGTGGTGGCAACATAATGATATGGGTTGCGTTTACATGGAACTGAGCAGAACATTGACGGGAAATGGTTAAGTTCGGTTTCTTGCAGACAGTTTGCAGCCATTCGGACTTATGTTCCCAAACCGATGGAATTTTTATGGATAGCAATGCGCCAAGGGTTAGCAATTCGAGACAATGCCCAACATGAATCCCGTCGAACATTTATGAGATTTAATCGAGAAGTCAGTTCGTACATAAAATCCTGCACTTCCAACACTTTCGCAGTTATGGATGCATGGCTGAATATTTCTACAGCGGGCTTCCAACGACATGTTGAGCCCATGCCGTGGCACGCTGCTGCACTACACTGTGTAAAAGGAGGTCCGACACGTTATCCCACCACTTTTGTAATAAGAATTCGAGTACTATGAACAGCATAATGAATGCATTATTGTAGCCAAGATAGACACAAGGACAGCAGCCGCCACAGAGCACAAGTTTATATGGCTACTAGCTCTCCAGGTGATGATGAGGTTGACAGAATGTATGATGAGGTAAAGGATGGTAGTAGGAAAAGGAAGAGACGGGAAAATACTAGGAGAACAGGAACTTGGGGAAAGTAATGAAAGAGGAAGCCGCTTGGTATAACTTAGCACACAACATAATTGAATATTCACCAATACATGATTTAAGAATCGTATAAGAAAATTGTATACGTGAAAGACACCTAAGAACCTTGGAAGATTTCAGAGTGATTACGTAATGGTAAGGTAGGGATTTCGGAATGGGATTTTAAAGTGTAAGATTTTCGATGGGCAGATGAGGACTCTGGTGATAATTTATTGGTTCTGAACTGTAGATGAAAACTGAAAAATTTGCAAAGAGGTACGAAATTAAAGAGATGGGAAGTCCGGGTAAGTTGAAAGAAACAGAGGTTATCGAGAGTTTCATAAGGAGCATAAGGCGACGTTTGACTGAAACTAGGGAAAGAAATAGAACAGAAAGCGAATGGATATTTTTCATAGGTGAAAGCAGCAGAGGGCCACATAGGTAAAGAGACAAGAATAGAAATCTTTGTATATCACAGGGGGTTGATGAAACAGGCGAATGGGAATAAATACGTCTAAAAAATAAAATGGACAGAAAGCGCAAAAAGATTAAATAGGAAGGGGTAGAGAACAAATGCAAGACTGTAGAAGCATACATAAGCAGACGAGAAGTGGATACTGCCTATAGGAAAATTAAAAAGACCTTTAGAGAAAAGGGAAACAACTGTATGAATAGCAACAGCTCAGATAGCAAGCCAATGCTGTGCAACGAAGGGAACGACCCTACAGGGAAATGAACTTGAAGATAATATAATAGAAACTGAAGAGAAAGCAGATGAAGATGAGGTAGGAGATATGCTAATGCAAGAAGAATGTGACAGCGCATTGAAAGACCTTCGTCGAAACAATGACATTTCCTCAGACTCCTTGGGGAAAGCTAGCCATGAGAAAACTATTCCACCTGGTGTGAAACGTATATGAAATACGCTAAAAACATTCAGATTTCAGGAAGAAATTCCAATTCCAAAGAACGCAGGTGTTAACAGTTGTTAAGTACCACCAAACCATCACGCAAAATAGTGACACGAATTTTTTACATGAATGGAAAATTTGGTAGAGACTGGCCTTGGTGGAGAATAATTTGGGTTCCTGAGAAATTTAGATATGTGTAAGGCAATATTGACCCTACGCCATATCCTAGAAGATAGGTTGAAGAAAGGCAAACTAACGTTTATAGTATTTACAGTTTTAGAGAAAAAATGGTTCTAGGCACTATGTGACTTAACGTCTGAGGTCAGCAGTCACCTAGACTTAGCACTACTTAAACCTAACTAACCTAAGGATCCACGATGTTAGACAGCAAGCTATAAAGAAAACCAAAGGGAAATTCTGAATGGTTATTCAAGTTCAGGAGCAGACATAGGAACTTTGCGGTATGCTAATGAAATTGTAATCCTGTCAAAGACATCTAAGGACTTGGAAGAACAGTTGAACGAATCGTATAGTTCTTGGAATGAGATTATGAGATGAACATCAGTAAAAATGAAACAAGGTAAATGAAATGTGGTCATAAATTAGCGGTTATGAAATGAGACACTGAAACTAGTGGAAGAGTTTTTTATTTGGGCAGAAAAATAACTGGTGATGGCCGAAGTACGGACGAAATAAAATGTAGACTGGCAGTTGCAGGAAAAGATGTTGTAAAAAGCGGAATTTGTGAACATTTAATGTAATCCAAAGTGTCAGGATATCTTTTCTGAAGGTATTTGTCTAGAATGTAGCCTTGTATGGCCGTGAAATGTAGACGAAAGGCTATTCAGACAAGAAGAGAACAGAAGCTTTTGAAATTTCGTGCTACAGAAGAATGTTGAAGATTAGATGATGGAACAACAAATACATCGACATGTATTAAAAGAAATTTGGGCACAACTAGACTAAAAGATTGGGGTGGTTGGTTGGACACATCCTAACGCATCAAGAGTGGGAGGGATTGGGGGGAGGGGGAGAAGAGGTGGTCTGTAGAGGAGGACCAAGGCCTGAATACAGCAAGCAGGGTCAGATGTATGTAGGATGCAGTAGTTGTACAGAGGTGAAGAGGCTTGCACTGAACAGACTAGCAGTGAAGGCTGCATTAAACGAGTCTTAGGACTGTAGACCACAACAACGACAGATAAAATATTGCAGACGACTAATTAAATCCATCATTGTTGTAAATAATTTACATATTGTATAAATTTTCTAAAAACATTGAGCAAAATCCTTTTGTTATTATTTATATTAGATACTGCACACTGATTTTTGTATGATGTGCAATAAATAGCAGATTTTATTTGCTCCTAATAAATTATTAACAGTGCGTAATTATTAATCGGAAATAAGAGAGAAAGGATTATAAATAAGCATTGAGAAAACATTCTTTTTCAAAAAATACGTTTTTATATTTCCTAGCGTTGAGTGAAGCAAACTCATTGGTTACGTCACTTAAGTGAAATGTAGCAGCTCTGTTGTATTTTACCAACAAAATAGCTGAATTTGTCAGTCTGCTTCACCTGTATTTCACTTTAAGCAATTTTTTATCACTTGCAACTTGTTGAAATTGAGTTGAAAAGATGGTACTGTCACTGGAATTATTGTAAATGTCCTACTTTGAAAAGAAAACCACTTGAAAATATACAAATGGGTAGCATGTCAGTGCTCTAAATCGGCTCTTTGTACTGGAATTTGAAAGCCGCGATATCGTTTACTAGCACAGCTGTATCGATATTTCTGCTATATTTGACGCCAAGATCTGTTGCATTTAAAAAAAAAAAAAGAGACAGAGCTCTCATTTAGGACGTTGCTAATACGATATCGAAGTAAGATGTAATTCACCTATTATTCTCTCAAATAATTTGAACCATCCCAGCTGAAACAGTTGCACTCCAGTCCTTTGCATAAATCGGCGAAAATCTAAAGCCTCCGTCAAATAGTATATTTGCTGCAGCACCTACTCGCCAGCTTCTGAGACCTTACAATACTACGGCGAAGTTGCAGCAAATACTCTCTATCGTCCGTGGGGCCGATCGTGGGGCCTCCCCGGTTCGTTTGACGAACGGGTTTCGGGCGTTATCTGTGGCTGACGATGCCTCTGAGCCGGATGTAGTCGTCCACCCCGTTCCAGAGGAAGCTTCTCGGCCCGCAAGTTCTGGGCATTCACAGAGGGTGGGTTTGCTGGTAGTTGGGAGCTCCAACGTTAGGCGCGTAATGGGGCCCCTTAGGAACAAGGCTGCCAAGGAGAGGAAGGAAGCCAGCGTGCACTCTGTGTGCATTCCGGGGGGAGTCATTCCGGATGTGGAAAGGGTGCTTCCGGATGCCATGAAGAGCACAGGGTGCAGCCAACTGCAGGTGGTGGCTCATGTCGGTACCAATGACGTGTGTCGCTTTGGATCGGAGCAGATTCTATCTGGTTTCGGGCGGCTAGCGGAAATGGTATAAGACTGCCAGGCTGAGCTCACCATCTGCAGCATCGTCGATAGAACCGACTGTGGTCCTTTGGTGCAGAGCCGAGTGGAGGGTCTGAATCAGAGGCTCCGGCGGTTCTGTGACCGTGTAGGCTGCAGATTCCTTGACTTGCGCCATCGGGTGGTGGGTTTCCGGGTTCCGCTTAATAGGTCAGGAGTCCACTACAAGGACTACAGGAGGCGGCTACACGGGTAGTAGGGGCTGTGTGGAAGGGACTGGGCGGTTTTTTATGTTAGAGGGTCTCAGGGAACCACAGAAGAGACGTCCGTCAGAAAGTGGGCAGGTAAAACACAGTAAGGTAGTTGTAGAAACGATTGGTATTGTAGTTGTAAATGGTCGTTAGCTGTGTTTGGAAAGAACCAGAGCTCCAAGCCCTAATAGAAAGCACTGAAACTCAAATAGTTGTAGGTACAGAGAGCTGGCTAAAGCCGGAAATAAGTTCAGCCGAAATTTTTTCAAACGGTCTAACAGTTGGTGGTGGAGTATTGCTGTCAGAGGTAGTTTGCCTTGTAGCGAATTTGAAGTAGATAGTTCATGTGAAATAGTGTGGGTAGAGGTTATACCTGACAATCGGACTAAACTATTAACTGGATCGTTTTACCTACCCCCCCCCCCCCCCCCGACTCAGAAGACATAGTTGCTGAACAGTTCAAAGAAAACTGTAGTCTCATTTCAAATAAGTACCCCGCTCATACAATTATAGTCGGTGGTGACTTCAATCTACCCTCTATATGCCGGAAAAATTACACGTTTAAAGCCGGCGGCAGACATAAAACATCATCCGAAATTGTACTGAATGCTTTCTCAGAAAATTATTTTGAACAATTAGTTCATGAGCCCACTCGAAGCGTAAATGGTTGCGAAAGCATACTTGACCTTTTAGCAACAAATTATCCTGGACAAATAGTGAGTGTTGTGACGAATACAGGGATTAGCAACCACAAGGCAGTTTCTGCTAGGCTGAATACCGTAACACCTACAACCATCAAAAAGAAACGCGAAGTATATCTATTTAAAAAAGCTGCTAAAATGCTCTTAACGCCTTTTTAAGAAACAGTCTTCACTCCTTCCGATCTGATCATGTAAGTGTAGAAAAGTTGTGGAATGTTTTCAAAGAGATAGTATCAACAGCAATTGAGAGATATATGCCACATAAATTGATAAGTGATGGTACTGATCACCCATAGTACACAAAACGGGTCAGATCGTTGTTACAGAAGCAACGAAAAAAGCATGCCAAATTTAAAAGAACGCAAATTCCCTAACATTGGCAAAGTTTTACAGAAATTCGAAATATGGCGCGTACTTCAATGCGAGATGCTTTTAATATTTTCCACAACGAAATTCTGTCTCGAAATCTGGCAGAAAACCCAAAGAGATTCTGTTCATACATAAAGCACACCAGTGGCAAGACACAATCTATACCTTCACTGCGCGATAACAATGGTGAAGTCACTGATGACAGTGTCACTAAAGCAGAGTTATTAAACACGGTTTTCCGAAATCCTTCACCAAAGAAGACGAAGTAAATATTCCTGAATTCCAATCAAGAACAACTGCCAAGATGAGAAACATAGAAGCAGATATCCTCGGTGTAACAAAGCAGCTTAAATCACTTAATAAAGGCAAGGGCTCCGGTCCAGATTGTATACCAGTCAGGTTCCTCTCAGATAATGCTGATAAAATAGCTCCATATTTAGCAATTATATACAACCACTCGCTCACAGAAAGATACGTACCTAAAGACCGGAAAATTGCTCAAGTCACACCAATACCCAAAAAGGGAGGTAGGAGTAATCCGCTGGATTACAGGCCTATGTCTCTAACGTCGATTTGCAGTAGTGTTTTAGAACATATACTGTATTCGAACATTATGATGTACCTCGAAGAAAACGATTTATTGACATATAGTCAGCACGGATTCTGGAAATATCGTTCATGTGAAACACAACTAGCTCTTTATACTCATGAAGTAATAAGTGCTATCGACAGGGGATGTCAAATTGATTCCATATTTTTAGATTTCCAGAAGGCTTTCGACACCGTTCCTCACAAGCGTCTTCTAATCAAACTGCGTGCCTACGGAGTATCGCCTCATTTGTGCGACTGGATTCGTGATTTCCTGTCAGAAAGGTCACAGTTCGTAGTAATAGACGGAAAGTCATCGAGTAAAACAGAAGTAAGATCCGGCGTTCCCCAAGAAAGTGTTATATGCCCTCTATTGTTCCTGATCTATATTAACGACATAGGAGACAATCTGAGTAGCCGTCTTAGATTGTTTGCAGTTGATGCTGTCATTTACCGTCTTGTAAAGTCATCAGATGATCAAAACGACTTGCAAAATGATTTAGATAAGATATCTGTTTGGTGCGAAAAGTTGTAGTTAACCCAGAAAAAAGAAAAGTGCAAAGTTATTCACATGAGTACTAAAAGAAATCAGCTAAATTTCGATTACGCGATAAGTCACACAAATCAGAGGGCTGTAAATTCAACTAAATACTTAGGGATTACAATTACAAATAACGTAAATTGGAACGATCACATAGATAATATTGTGGGTAGAGCAAACCAAAGACTGCGATTCATTGGCAGAACACTTAGAAGGCGCAACAGGTCTACCAAAGAGACTGCTTACACTACGCTTGTCCGCCCTATTCTGGAGTCCTGCTGTGCGGTGTGGGATCTGCATCAGGTGGGACTGACGGATGACATCGAAAAAGTACAAAGAAGGGCAGCTCGTTTTGTATTATCGCGCAATAGGGGAGATAGTGTCACAGACATCATACGTGAATTGGAGTAGCAATCATTAAAACAAAGGCGTTTTTCGTTGCGACGGGATCTTCTCATGAAATTTCAATCACCAGTTTTCTCCTCCGATTGCGAAAACATTCTGTTGGCACCCACCTACACAGGGAGAAATGATCATCACGATAAAATAAGAGAAATCAGGGCTCGCACGGAAAAATTTAAGTGCTCGTTTTTCCCGCGTGCCGTTCGAGAGTGGAACGGTAGAGAGACAGCATGAAGGTGGTTCACTGAACCCTCTGCCAGGCACTTTATTGTGAATAGCAGAGTAATCAAGTAGATGTAGATGTAGATGAACATGATCTAGCAGCTTGGTCGGCAGCTGTATGAACCAAGTGTACTGTCCAAAGCCGGTTCGAGAACCGAAAACATTTTCCAGCACAAATGACTCATTAGTTGGTGCCTCTCCTCTCCCACTTTTTCCCTCTTACGCTTTAGTCTTCGCTAGTAATTGTGATACGCATTATATACAAAACTTTTGCTGGGGAGCTCCTGGCGTCCCTCTCAGTTTGGTGCCCCAAGCGGCTCTACTAATCGCGACACGTTCTGCATAGAAATCTCAGTTGTATGGCTGCGCTGGCAGTCCTTTCAGCTTGATTCTCCTTTTGCACATTTTTGAGATATTCCCTCGTTTGGCACTGCTGTCTTTTATCTAATCCCACATACCTTTGCGGCATTATAAACAAGAGTCGTGCTACTTTGTGCTGTGATCCACAACAAATATGTGTAGTGCTGCAAACAGTGGCGCAGCGAACATAACTGGCGCACGAGACACGACACCTTATAGCTGTACTGCCTCCCCCCCCTCCATTCGGCTACAGAGGACAACACTTTTTTCTCCTCTCCTCGTCCGAGGTACGACACTACACTTTAATGCCCCCCCCCCCCTCTCTCTCTCACTCTCTCTCCAGCAATACAGTTATATAACGTATAGAATTTACCCTAATAGTAACACAGGATGTTCGGAAATTCGAACTACTAGGACTTTAAGGGGGGGAGGGGGGGGAGGGATGAATAGATGATATTCTGAAAAGAAGTCCATATCCGGAAATGTACCGTTTCCATTCTACGGCAGTTTCAATTCAGATGTTTAACTCCTCCACTTCTGCTTAAGGAACTGTATTAGGCGTGACGCAGTACGGTTATTATTAGGTACTGTAACAATTCGAAAGGAAATATAACGAAACATCCATTTATCACTAAAGCTCTTTTGTTTGTATTAACACTTAAACATTTCGTGTTTACATTATTCCAAAACAAAAAAGAACCTACAATACTGTACATACATAACAGTACTGGTGCGTTACAATAGCGGCTCGATGTGGCGATCACCAACGTTGTTACAGACACTGAAACTACGGAGGATGTTCTGGAACACATTCTCCATCCCATTTGGTCTCTTCAGTTTCTAGTGCAGCGGCCAGCAGATCATCTTCTGTCTCTACAGGAGTCTCGTAAATTAAAATTTTCATACGACGTTAAGTACGATCAGGTCACCGGCTGATGTAATACACGTCATCCTATCTATCCTATTGCATACCAGGTCAAGCAACTATCAGCAGAAGGGAACGCGTTACTCGTCTGAATTGAAACGGTCGTAGAATGGAAATGGTAAGTTTGCGGACATAGGTTCCTATTTAAAATATTATGTATCCACTCCCGTCCTCAGGTCCTAAAAGTTTGTAACAGGACTTTCCAAACACCCTGCATATTTTCCGAAAAATCTTGTTTGTCTTGAAGACCATTTGGCGTCCCTCTGCAAGTGGCGACCGAGTGTGATAGACCCCCTTCTCCCCGTCGCTATTCAAAAATGTGCAATCAGATACTTCCGATACGAGCGAAAATCGGACAAAAATTGTGTAGGCCAAATCAACAACGTTTATAACGAACTGATTTTAGATTTAGAAATCAAGTCAAATGTTTCATTAGCAAAGCAAGTCATATGTTTCATTACAATATCAATAAAACAAAACGCATTTTGTCAAAAAATTCGCTCTTTCTTGTAGCTGTGCGGACGGGTCTGTAACACTTTCAGTAATCTAGCATCAAGTATTAAAAACATAATCTCGCCTTTCAATATGAAAGAACTAATAAGCCACCTAAGGCTTTGCTGTCTGACAGCCTGGGCGTTGAAGCTGCATATGACTTCCTAGGAATTGCGCTGTCAGAAACAAAGCTGCAAAGTTAAGGTTTAACGTCTCGTCGACGATGAGGTTATTAGGGCGGAGAGTAAACTCGGGTAGAGGAAGGAGGCTAAGGAAATCGGGCTCTCCTTTCTGAACAGGAACCACATTGGCAATTGCCTCAAGCGAACGGAGGGGGGGGGGGGGGGGGATAATGGGAAACCTCAGTATGGATAGGCAAACGTGGATTTGAATCGCCGTCGTCCTGAAAGTGGGTCCAGTATCTTACCACTGCGACATATCTCTCGGCTTCTCTCAGAAATAGCTAGCCTCAAAGGACACGCGACAAACTGCTTGATGAAACGTGCAACATCTATGAAAAATTGGCCTGAGAGTGTAAACTGCCTAACAAACGAATTACAGCACCAGAGAAGCACGTCCACAAGCTTTGCAAGGACGAGAGGCTTACAGAGCATGTAACAGGACTTAAAGTGTCACATTTTATAGAATAACTGACAGCATCTGTCTGCTACAGTTATCTAGTTTAAGAAACTTGCCATGTTATATACGTACATAGCGACTGACTTTCCTCATATCTACCGCCAATGACAATTCTCTTTAGAATGAAGCGCTTCAATTTTTCAATTAAATTTTCTCACAACTTTCCTGTTTCCAGCACTTCTAATGTCCATAAGTGTAGTGGACTGACAAGACAGCCAGTCCACAGTGACGGGTAACCGAAAGGCACGCGTATAATTCACGCAGGCTTGCTTAGGTCTGAAACAGGATACGTAATGAATGCTATAAAGAAAAGTACGTAGCTGCTGGAATACTTAACTTTAATCCATCATTTGTATACAGCATTCTTGATGATACAAGTGAGACTCTCTCTAGAAATGGTTAATGGCGCCTTGCTAGGTCGTAGCCGTGGACTTAGCTGAAGGCTATTCTAACTGTCTCTCGGCAAATGAGAGAAAGGCTTCGTCAGTGTAGTCGCTAGCAAAGTCGTCGTACAACTGGGCGAGTCCTAGTACGTCTCTCTAGATCTTCCGTGTGGTGGCGCTCGGTCTGCAATTACTGACAGTGGCGACACGCGGGTCCGACATGTACTAATGGACCGCGGCCGATTTAAAGCTACCACCTAGCAAGTGTGGTGTCTGGCGGTGACACCACATTCCTCCCCCGCAAATCGGCAAACGGTCGTGTCATAAGGCTTCCGCCCGCCGTGGAGAGGGCCCCATGTTGACGTATGCGATGAGGTGGGGAGCCTAACAACAGGCGAGGCTGTGCCACCCGCACCCGGCCATTCGGTCCGAGGGGAGCTAGGAAACGCCTGAAAACCTAGTCCAGGGTGCACGTCAACATGCGGTGTATGCGCCCGTAAAGAGACAGGAGGGGCCGAAGGGTCGACCTCCATTGCGTCGGGGTATCCGACGCGCGATGACGCCATGTGGTCCGGAGCGGGCAAGAGTTCCATGGCGGAGGACAGCTGGTCACGGGAAGCGATCGGCGGCGCGTGACCCAGGGAGGCGCCTGGCGGCTGCAGCGAAGCGTCCACTGCGGGCGGCGCCGGCGGGAGAACAGGCGGCGGCGGCGCGTCGCCATGGGGCAAAATGGAAGGCATCGTCGGTAACACCTGAGGATGAGGCGAGCCAGTAGATGGGTCCCCAGGGCGCTGACCGGACGGCACCGTCACTGAAAGCAGACGGGGAGCGGCAGAACCCAGGCGACGACAGAGGCGCAGCTGATTGAGATGCCGACGCACCTCACCAGATGCCCCCAAAACCAAATACATCGCGCGGCCGAGGCAGCGAAGAATGCGCCCTGCGAGCCAACGCCGTTAACCGCGATAGTTGCGAAAGAATACAACGTCGCCTGGAGCAAGAGCAGGAGTCTGCCGCTGCACAGGAACCTGAGGCGGCGGATGCATCAAGGTTCGATGAGGACGACCATGGAGCAACTCAGCCGGCGAGCGACCATCCCGGGGCTGAGAGCGATACGAGGACATAAAGAGCAACAACGCGTCCTCCCGAGAATGCGACTCTTTCAACTTCAACATCTGTGACTTGAAAGTCCGGACCAAACGTTCAGCGGCACCGTTTAACTGAGGCGAAAATGGCGCGGATGTCAGATGTTGAATACCATTGGCCTTGCAGAAAGACTGAAATTCTGCGGACATGAATTGTGGGCCATTGTCGGAAACAATAGTCTGTGGAAGACCTTCAATGCAAAAGATAGCAGATAACGCTTGGATGGTGGCAGATGACGTCGTGGAAGACATCCTGACAACAAAAGGAAAATTACTGAAGGAATCGACCAGAACCAACCATCGAGCATTCCAGAAGGGACCAGCAAAATCGATGTGTAAGCGTTGCCAAGGGGAAGTGGCTTTCGGCCATGCAAAGAATTTCCGCGGCGGTGCGGATTGTTGTTCGGCACACGCCATGCAAGAAGAGCACATATGCGTAATCGCAGCATCGATTCCGAACCAAGTACAGTGCCGACGAGCAAGTTGTTTCGTTCGCACTATACCCCAATGTCCTTGGTGGAGAAGCTTTAAGACAGAGGACTGTAACGAACGTGGGACCACGACCCGGGACTGATCATTATCAGAACGCAACAGCAAAACACCACATCGTACAAAAAGTCTCTCCTTGTGAGCAAAAAATCGGCGAACCAACGGATCCTCGATCCGTGACGTTGACAAGGGCCATTGCGTAGCAACAAAACGCAAAACGGTAGCAAGGACAGGGTCAGCAGCTGTGGCTGCAGCTACACGACGAAAATCAATCGGAAACGATTCGACCACGTCATCAGTTTCCGCATCAGTGAACATGCAAGCAAGTTCGGAAGAATCGAATGCTCTATCCTCAGCAACAGGCAAACGGGACAACGCATCAGCGTTTCCGTGCTTAGCAGTGGACCGATACAAGATATCGTAGCGGTACTGCGAGAGGAAAAGAGACCAGCGAATGAATTTCTGCGCTGTACGCGGAGGTACAGGCTTGTTCGGATGAAAAAGCGATGTCAAAGGTTTATGGTCTGTGATGATGGTAAAGTGACGACCATACAAGAAATCGTGAAACTTTGTAACACCAAACACGAGAGCCAAACCTTCTTTCTCGATCTGGCAATAATTTCTTTGCGCTGACGAGAGCAATTTGGACGCAAAGGCAATAGGGCGATCATGCGAACCATCTTTGTGCGCAAGCACAGCACCGATCCCGAAATCTGATGCATCTACCATCAACAAAAGGGGTTTCTGGGGATCGAATGGCGTAAGGCAAGTATTAGAAAGCAACGCCGATTTCAGCTGGCGAAAGGCGCGTTCACATTCCGCCGTCCAGACGAACGGAACACCTTTACGGCATAAGCGATGAAGCGGAGCTGAAATGGAAGAGGCATGGGGGATGTAGCGATGATAATAATTTATTTTACCCAGTACACTCTGTAGCTGCTTCAAATTCTGCGGCGAAGGCAAGTCTTGTATGGCACGGAGGTGCTCCGGACTGGGATGTAGGCCTTGGGCATTGATTACATGTCCCAGATATGGTAAATCACGAGCAAAAAACACACATTTGTCCTTCCGCAAGCGAAGACCATTTTGTCGCAAGACCTGAAATAATGTTCGGAGATGGTCTAAATGTTCGTCGGCCGTCTTTCCGGAGATCACAATATCGTCCAGATAGTTTGCTGCAGTAGGGACCGACGCACAAACAGTTTGTAAATATTGCTGAAACAATGCAGGGGCGGATGCACACCCGAATGGCAGTCTTTTGAATCGGTACAAACCAAGATGCGTGTTAACCACCAATACGCGCTGGGATTCTTCGTCCACCGGTATTTGCAAGTACGCATCTGCAAGGTCCAACTTTGAAAAATATTTTCCCGGGCACAGTTTGTCAAAAAGATCGTCCGGGCGGGGTAAAGGAAAAGTTGCAGTCACAAGTTGTGGATTCACTGTTGCCTTGAAGTCCACGCAAAGTCTCAATTTTCTGGAAGGTTTTTTTGCAAAATTACTAAGGGTGAGGCCCAGAGAGAAGCCTGCACACGTTCAATTACACCTTGTGATTCTAAATCATTTAATGTTCTTGCGACCCCATCACGCAAAGCGTGGGGAACATTGCGCGCTCTGAAAAATTTTGGTTGCGTATTGACTTTCAGTTCCAAATGTGCTTCATAGTTCTTAGCGCAACCAAGGCCCGGTGCAAAAATGTCTGCAAATTCCTCACATAGACGAGAAACACTGGCGGAGGGCACAGTCTGGTTCACTGATAGGACCTGATTTACGATAGACAAGTTAAACAACTGAAATAAATCTAAACCAAACAAGTTCACTGTAGAAGAAGAACGAAGAACGTAAAATGACACAAGTTTTGTTTGTCCCTTGTATGTTGCAAGAAGGCTGCGCTGTCCTAACACAGGGATATGCTGTCCGGAATAACTAGTGAGCTGAACATTTGCGGCACGCAAAGGAGGTTTGCCCAGTTGTTTGTACGTGTCGTGATTGAGTAGTGAAACTGCAGCTCCGGTATCGAGCTGGAACGGTATCACGTTGCCATTAACTTCCAAGTCTACAAAAAGTTTATTGTCCTGCGGACGACAACAGCGACTGTCTCGTGCAATGTGAACTGTTTCTGGGACAGAAGCACTGGCGACTTGATGGGATTTCCGTCGATGTCGACGCACACGTTTTGTGGGACGAACACAGTCACTGTTAGAGAGAGTAGCACTGGACGGTGTGGAATGAACTACATGAATGTCCATGGGCGAAGGTTCACGAACCGGAGTATTCTTGGTTCGATTCCGGCGCGAAGCAAAGGGCCTGGAATGGTTGTGAGTGTCCGATCTGAGCTTTTTCTGGCTAACACTTTGAACATGACCTTTCTTATTACAGAAAAAGCAAATAGCTTGGCGTGACGGGCAATTCTCACGCGAATGTCTAGTAGCACACCGCGGGCATGATTTTATCAGTGCATTTGCTTGCTTCCGCGGCACACATGGCTGTGCGGAAGGGCGCGAGGGCTGTTTACAGTTCCGTGCAGCTCGCTCGGCGGGCCGGTTAATGTGACACATGGCTGGCGAAGTTTAAAATGATTCCTGAGCAAAGTCAAGTGTGTCTCGCCTATCCAATATGTGTATCACTTGTTGAAGGGAGGGATTGACTAGTTTCAAAATCTGTTCCCTTATGCGAACATCAGAAATAATGTCCATCATAAAATCTTTAAAATCAAAAACGTCTAGTGGGTATGATGAAATATCAACAAAGTTAATTAAAGAATGTGATTCTGAGCTAAGTAACATATTAAGCTATCTGTGTAACCAGTCGTTTATCAGTGGAATATTTCCTGAATGATTGAAATATGCTGAAGTTAAGCCACTGTTTAAGAAGGGAGATAAAGAAATAGCATCAAATTTCCGTCCAATTTCACTGTTGCCAGCATTCTCAAAAATTTTCGAAAAAGTAATGTACAGTCGTCTTTATAACCATCTTATCTCAAATAACATACTATCAAAGTCGCAGTTTGGATTTCTAAAAGGTTCTGATATTGAGAAGGCTATCTACACTTACAGTGAAAATGTGCTTAATTCATTAGACAAAAAATTGCAGGCAACTGGTATATTTTGTGATCTGTCAAAGGCATTTGACTGTGTAAATCACAATATCCTTTTAAGTAAACTAGAATATTATAGCGTAACAGGAAATGCTGCAAAATGGTTCAAATCTTATATCTCTGGCAGGAAACAAAGGGTGTTATTAGGAAAGCTATCAGGCATCATCCAACTGGGAACTAATTACATGTGGGGTCCCACAAGGTTCCATTTTGGGGCCCTTACTTTTTCTTGTGTATATCAATGACCTTTCAGCAGTAACATTACCAGATGCCAAGTTTGTTTTGTTTGTCGATGATACAAACATTGCAATAAATAGCAAATCAAGTGTAGTCTTAGAAAGATCAGCCAATAAAATATTTGTGGACATTAATCACTGGTTCCTAGCCAATTCTTTGTCACTAAACTTTGAAAAAACACACTACATGCAGTTCAGTTCAGAACTTGTAAGGGATGTCCCAAGAGTATATGTCTAACATACGATGACAAGAAGATAGAAGAAGTGGGCAGTGTTAAATTCTTGGGATTACAGCTTGATAATAAATTCAACTGGGAGGAGCACACCACAGAACTGCTGAAGCGTCTTAACAAATCTCTGTTTGCAATGCGAATTTTGTCAGACATAGGGGATATAAAAATGAAAAAGCTGGCATACTATGCTTACTTTCATTCCATAATGTCATATGGGATTATTTTTTGGGGTAATTCATCAAGCCAAGCTAAAGTTTTCCGGGCACAAAAACGTGCAGTAAGAATTATATGTGGTGTGAACTCAAGAACATCCTGAAGAACTAGGGATACTAACTACAGCTTCCCAATATATTTATTCCTTAATGAAATTTGTCATTAAAAATATATCACTTTTTCAAACCAACAGCTCAATTCATGGAATCAATACTAGAAATAAGAATAATCTTCACAAGGATTTAAAGTCACTTAGTCTTGTATAAAAAGGTGTGCATTATTCAGGCACACACATTTTCAATAACTTGCCAGCAGCCATAAAAAGCTTAACAACCAATGAAATTCAGTTTAAGAGAAGCCTAAAGGATTTATTGGTGGCCAACTCCTTCTACTCCATTGATGAAATTCTTAGTAAAACCAACTGATTTGTATATAAGTACAACATAACTTCTGCACAAATTCAGTGCAGTAATGTGTTCACTGAAAATTTGTGTGTGTGTGTGTGTGTGTGTGTGTAAGTATAATCTAACTTCTGCACCATTTCAGTGCAGTAATGTGTTCATTGTAAATAAGTATTACAGTAGTTGTATTACATGTTTATTACCTTATAAATAAATAAAAAACTTTTTTATTTTAAATTCAGTGCATTAGTATTTGTAAAATGACTCTTAGTGTTCATTAAAAAATGACGATCATTCCACTTGGGACCTGCGGAATGGTACATTAGCTTATTTGTTTTAGTTGTAAATATTTGTCATGCATTGTTGTTTTTCTGACATGTTCCACATCCTGGAGGACCTCCTCACTACGGATCAATTGGAATGAAAGTAAATCTAATCTAATCTAATGACCGGCTGTACGTTTTGTACGAAAGAACGTATACCTTTTTGCAACGACATTGACTGTTTCCTTGAAATAGGCATCTAAAGCAGACAAAATTTCTTCATAGGACAGAGTTGCTACGTCGCGTCGGGGAAACAATTTCACTATCAGACGGTAGGTGGACACACCTACACACGAAAGCAAAAACGGCTGCTGCTCATTACCTTGAATTCTGTAGGCGGCGAGATGGAATCCAAATTGGCGTGACCACTCCGTCCATGTTTCCTCGGCCGGCTGAAAATTACGGAACGGTGGTGCAACTGCGTGTTGTGGCTGTGGTAGCGGTGAAGCGGCGGCGGCCACATCGTTTTGCAGTGCATGTTGACCCTGGACGAGCTGTCCAAGGGCATCCAATAAGGCCTGCGTCTGCTGATTCTGTAAGCGATAAAATTCGGACAGTACATCTGGAGAATGTGGCGAAGCCATGACAAATAAATCAGAGCAATACAAACACGAAAGCCACTTTTAAGACTCTGAAATTAGGAAAATGATAAACTTGCTTAAAAGCAAAAACTCACATGGAATTGATGGCATTTCCAGCAAAATACTAAAAGCTTGTTCTCAACAGATAAGTAAGATTCTCAGCCACCTGTGTAATAGCTCTCTGGAACAGGGCATTTTCCCTGATAGACTGAAATATGCTATTGTTATACCTTTGCATAAAAAGGGGGATAGATCTGATGTCAACAATTATCGTCCAATCTCCCTTCTAACAGCTTTATCCAAAATTTTTGAGAAAGTAATGTATTCAAGAGTAGCTTCACATATCTGTAACAATGAAGTACTAACAAAATGTCAATTTGGTTTCCAGAAAGGTTTTTCAACAGAAAATGCCATATATGCTTTCACCAATCAAATTTTGAATGATCTGAATAACCGAACACCACCCATTGGGATTTTTTGTGATCTCTCAAAGGCTTTTGATTGTGTAAATCATGAAATTCTGCTAGACAAGCTCAAGTATTGTGGCATGAGTGGGACAGTGCACAAATGGTTTAATTCGTACCTAACTGCAAGACTGCAGAAAGTTGAAATAAGTAGTTCTCATAATATGCAAAGATCAGCACATTCCTCAAACTGGGGAACTATCAAGAATGGGGTTCCACAAGGGTCAGTCTTGGGTCCTTTGTTGTTCTTAATATATATTAATGACTTGCCATTCTATATTCATGAAGAGGCAAAGTTAGTTCTCTTTGCTGATGATACAAGTATAGTAATCACACCTGACAAACAAGAATTAACTAATGAAATTGTCAATACTGTCTTTCAGAAAATTACTAAGTGGTTCCTTGTAAACGGACTCTCACTGAATTTTGATAAGACACAGTACATACAGTTCCGTACAGTGAATGGTATGACGCCATTAATAAATATAGACCTTAATCAGAAGCATATAGCTAAGGTAGAATATTCCAAATTTTTAGGTGTCTCCATTGATGAGAGATTAAATTGGAAGAAACACATTGATGATCTGCTGAAACGTTTGAGTTCAGCTACTTATGCAATAAGGGTCATTGCAAATTTTGGTGATAAACATCTTAGTAAATTGGCTTACTACGCCTATTTTCACTCGTTGCTTTCATATGGCATCATATTTTGGGGTAATTCATCACTGAGGAATAAAGTATTTATTGCACAAAAGCGTGTAATCAGAATAATAGCTGGAGTCCACCCAAGATCATCCTGCAGACATTTATTTAAGGATCTAGGGATATTCACAGTAGCTTCTCAGTATATATACTCTCTTATGAAATTTGTTATTAACAACCAAACCCAATTCAAAAGTAATAGCAGTGTGCATAACTACAATACTAGGAGAAAGGATGATCTTCACTATTCAAGATTAAATCTAACTTTGGCCAAGAAAGGGGTGAATTATACTGGCACTAAAGTCTTTGGTCACTTACCAAATAGTATCAAAAGTCTGACAGATAACCAACAAGTATTTAAGAAGAAATTAAAAGAATTTCTGAATGACAACTCCTTCTACTCCATAGAGGAATTTTTAGATATAAATTAAAAAAAAAAAATATTAAAAAAATAAAAAAAACACAAAAAAATGAAAAAGTTGTTATATTAACTTAAGTATGTTATTAAATTAACTTAATTATGTCATGTATTGGAAAATTTGACTCGTTCCACATCATTTCGAAATATCGTATTCATGATTAATGGAACTAGTATTAATCTAATCTAATCTAATCTAATCTAATCTACTCGTCGCCAAACTGTAGTGGACTGACAAGACAGCCAGTCCACAGTGACGGGTAACCGAAAGGCACGCGTATAATTCACGCAGGCTTGCTTAGGTCTGAAACAGGATACATAATGAATGCTATAAAGAAAAGTACGTAGCTGCTGGAATACTTAACTTTAATCCATCATTTGTATACAGCATTCTTGATGATACAAGTGAGACTCTCTCTAGAAATGGTTAATGGCGCCTTGCTAGGTCGTAGCCATGGACTTAGCTGAAGGCTATTCTAACTGTCTCTCGGCAAATGAGAGAAAGGCTTCATCAGTGTAGTCGCTAGCAAAGTCGTCGTACAACTGGGCGAGTCCTAGTACGTCTCTCTAGACATGCCGTGTGGTGGCGCTCGGTCTGCAATTACTGACAGTGGCGACACGCGGGTCCAACATGTACTAATGGACCGTGGCCGATTTAAAGCTACCACCTAGCAAGTGTGGTGTCTGGCGGTGACACCACAATAAGAACTTTATTTAAAGCGGTCCGGATGTATGTAACAGGATACATGGCTCTTGTGATAGCTCAGCGTTCTTTTCCTTGCCAAGCTAAAAACGTTTTTAAAAGATCAGATTAGATTAGCACTTGTTCCCTAGATCATGAATACGACACTTCATAATGATGTGGAACGTGTCAGGTTAATAAAAGGTGTCTATACAAGATATTACATCACACAAAATATTACATGACACTTAATATTTTTATTTATTTATTTATTGTGGTGGTTGGGGAAATTACCCACTCACTATATCCAAAAATTCATCTAATGAGTAGGAGGAGTTGCCATTAAAAATTCTTTTTATTTCCTTTTAAATGCTATATGGCTATCTGTCAGACTTCTGATGCTATTAGGTAAGTGACCGAAGTCTTTTGTGGCAGCATAATTTACCCCCTTGTGAGCCAAAGTTAGATTTAACCTTGAGTAGTGGAGATCATCCTTTCTCCTAGTATTGTAGCCATGCACACTGCAATTACTTTTGAATTTGTTTGGATTGTTAATAACAAATGTCATAAGTGAATATATATATTGTGAGGCTACACTGAAGATCTCTAGCTCTTTAAATAAGTGTCTGCAGGATGATCTTGGATGAGCTCCAGCAATTATTCTGATTACACGCTTTTGTGCAATGAACACTCTTTTACTCAATGATGAGTTACCCCATATATCATACGAAAGCAGAGAATGAAAATAGGCATGGTAAGCTAATTTACTCACGTGTATATCGCCAAAATTTGCAATGACCCTAATAGCATAAGTAGCTGAACTCAAACGTTTCAGCAGATCCTCAGTGTGTTTTTGCAGTTCAACCCCTCATCAGTGCATGCACCTAGAAATTTTGAATATTCTACCTTAGCTACCGATTTCTGATTGAAGTCTATATTTATTAATGGTGTCATTCCAAATACTACGTGGAACTGTACATATTGTGTTTTGTCAAAGTTTAATGAGAGCCCATTTGCAGAGAACCACTTAATGATTTTCTGAAAAACATCATTTACAATTTCACCAGTTAATTCTTGTCTATTGGGTGTGACAGCTATACTTGTATCATCGGCAAAAAGTACCAGCTTTGCATATTTGTGAACATAGAATGGCAAGTCATTAATATATTATATTAAGAACAGCAGAGGACCCAAGACTGAACGTTGTGGTACCCCATTCTTGATTGTTCCCCAGTTTGGGAAATCACCAGTTTTTACAAATTATGTGAACTGCTTATTTCAACTTTCTGCACTCTTTCAGTTAGGTATGATTTAAACCATTTGAGCGCTGTCCCATTCATACCATAGTGCTTGAGCTTATCTAGAAGTATTCCATGATTTACACAATCAAAAGCCTTTGATAGATCACAAAAAAAAAACAACGGGTGACTTCCGGTTCCTCAGAGCGTTTAATATTTCATTAGTGAAAGTATATATAGCATTTTCCGTTGAAAAACCCTTCTGGAAACCAAACTGACATTTTGTTAAGACTTTATTTTTACAAAGGTGTGACTTTATTTTTAAAAAGGTAAAAAATACTTGCGTTCTACAACGAGTCAGCAATGTTCATCCGGTTTGGAAGTACAGGGTTTGGGCGGAAGTATGGAAACACTGTGCGATATGCAGGCTTAGACATAAATGCAGATGCTAGCCAAACCTGGAGGTTGCGCTGTTGTATTTGACCACTGTGCAACTTCCTCAATACGTTGCAAGTGTCAATAGTGGACAGAACAGTGTGCTGTGTAGCACTGAGTACATTATGTCACAGCTAAGTGAATTCGAACATGGGCATATTTTTGGTGTTCGTACAGTGCGTGCTTCTGTAACCGAGGTAGCCAAAGTGCTTGGTGTTTCAAGAGGCACCGTACCAAAGTTTTATACAAGAAGCGTGCAGCGTGCCTGCGCGGCCTGTCCGGGACCGTAGCCTCAACTCGCGCTGCTGTCAGCCAATAGCGAAGAGCCAATGCCCGCAGTCGTGCAGTGCCCCGCCAGAGCGCGAGTCCACCCTTGCGACTCGGCATCTCAGGTCGTGCGTCTCCCCCCCCCCCCCCCCCCCCTCCCCCCAAGGTGCCACACTGTTGCGGACACGAAACGAAAACTGTTACCCGTTTACAAGCGGTTTTTTACTTCGCACAGTATTTACTGACACAATACTTCACCTGCGGTCTTACATTAAAATAACTGATGGCTGTAACATCATCAAATATTTGGTTACTTAAATCTCCGCCATTGCTTGTAATCATTAAATCAACTTACTGTTAGGTGCATGTGAAAAATCCCTGTACCTTACGATGCTGTGAAAACAGTTAATTTTATTAATGGTCATCCTACTAATAAGCGAATTTTTATATGGTTCAAATGGCTCTGAGCACTATGGGACTTAACTTCTCAGGTCATCAGTCCCCTAGAACTTAGAACTAATTAAACCTAACTAACCTAAGGACATCACACACATCCATGCCCAAGGCAGGATTCGAACCTGCGACCGTAGCGTAACTTTTATAATACTAACCTAAGTATTTAAAAGATTTTATTGACTGACACGGGTGTAAGGCGATTACCGTATTTACTCGAATCTAAGCCGCACTTTTTTTCCGGTTTTCGTAATCCAAAAAACCGCCTGCGGCTTAGAATCGAGTGCAAAGCAAGCGGAAGTTATGAAAAATGTTGGTACGTGCCGCCACAACTAACTTCTGCCGTCGAATATATGTAGCGCTACGCACGCATGCTCTGTAGGCACAAAGATAAATACTGGCGCCAAAACCTCTGCGTCAGTAAATAAATTTAAAAAAAAAAGTGGAAGACGAGTTTTTTTTCTCCGCCGCGAGTTTCGACCACTGCATTTTCATACATTATCCAACGAAGTAAATACAAATTCCGTATTGTTCATCTTCGAATGTAGCACAATTTCAGTGTACTACGAAAATCTGACTGGCAAGACTATTTGGGATGTTTGTCAATATGGCCAACTCTACGTTCTGAATTTTTTCCTATCTGTGAGAAGAGATGGTTGCTAATAGGAACCTGATGAAATTTGAATCACATACAGTATTCTCTTCACCATAAGAATAATACGGATATAAACATTTTGCCATGTATTCTTTCGTGTTTGCTGCTCTCTCATTTAAATCCTGTCTGCCTAATAAACTACGAAACTAGAGTGAGACAACAGCAAACGCGGAAGAATATACGTATCGTGTCATGTTTATATTCGTATTACTCTTACGCCTAACAGCGATACAGTCAGAAATGAAGCACGGCAAGTGACTAGATTTTTAAATCTAAGATGACTCTAATTTCTGTGCAGAATTTGATGTAATAAAGAAGCGGCCGCAAAGATTTTCAAACAGAGAAAAATTTTCGCCTAACTCTCGTTCAGAACATGTTCTATCATACGCAGTCTATTAATTGATTCTTGTTGATCATTATCAAAGAAAGCAGCAGTGTAAGTAACAACAAATAGCAGTCTCTTGCCATTGTTTCGCTAATGAGACGATTCCTCACTTTTTTTTTAATTGTACGCGGCGGTAGCGCGCACAAAAGCAAGCCATGCCGTGAGCCGCGACAGGCCGTAAACACGCACTATCAGAATGCGACAAACAATGCATGACACAGTGCAGTAATGCATTTTCAGCTTAAGAGTGACGCAAACACCTATAACAAAGAAAACGGCACTTGTCAGCTCAAAGCAAAATAAGCAATCGATTCAAACCAGACGAAGCACGTGAAAAAGTAAGGGCACCCGTATAAATACGGACGGAGCGCCTGACGCATAGCAATGGCTACGTAGTAAAGCTTAACTGCTAAGCTTACGACTCGAACCAAACTACTGTAGCAGTATCGTCATTCATTCGACCTAAATTGTGTCTCATATTACAATGGACCAACTTTGTTTCGATTTGGAGGTGCGGCCTAAAACTTTTCTCTCCCCTTGAATTTCGAGTCTCAAATTTCAGGTGCGGCTTAGATTCGAGTGCGGCTTAGATTCGAGTAAATACGGTATATCAGCAGAACTTTTCTCACTTTGTATAACGTTTATCTTTTTCTCACAAGGTACACCTTCGCCTAGGCGAAGTCTGGCTTATGACTGTAGCTTGTTTGACAGAAATTTTGTTAAAAAATCAACGGCTGTAATTTATTACTTCACAGACCGAACACAAACCTGTGTAATGTGCAAGACCATATGAATCGTTCATTAAAAGCCCTGCAGTTTGGGAAATCTTTCTGAATTCCGATCAAATTGCGTGCTTCAATACCCTTCACAATTTCCTTTTAGAAATTCATCTTACTTCAGACGATAATGCCAAGAATAAAATTAAGGAACTTTTCAAGGGATTTGAAAAAAATTTCAAACACTGTTTCCCTGCTCTACCTAGTAATAATAGTTCGATTTGCAATCACTTGGAACAGACAATAATTTTGAAATCCAAATGAAGTGTAAATTGAGATGAGCGGCTACTCAAAACTTCCAATAACTAAGATGCAGAAAATAAAACTTTGCTGTACGTTTCTAGTTAAGCTTAAAGACAGTGTTTCCAGTGCTATCAAATAAAACGGTAACAAGTTTATTACCTGACTTGTCCACATACCTGTGCGAAAAGGCTTTTCCTTCTTACACATATATAAAAAATAAATCCAGAAATAAACTTCACAGCGAAAGTAATTTGAAACTGTCTTCTGTGTATCCTGATTTCAAAGTTATTTCACATGCACCGTCTCTAGGAATTCCAAGGAAGGATTGAGCCAGTCAGTTCCACAATGAAAACTTTTAGATTAACAGAGAACTATAAAATACTTCAGTATTGTGTACCAGACCTGCCCATTGTGCAAAAGCACTATCAGCCCTTTTGGTGTGGTACAGGAGAAATGTAAAACATTATAAAAGCATTAGGACTGTTAAATCATTTGCTTGAATTCAGTTACTTTCATGTCACAGTAAGTACTTTTTGTGTTACACCCTTCATTTTACATTACGCATTATTTTTCTTTGTAAAAGATCAAGAATGCCTGTTACTAGCACATCATACCTTCACGATTCTCAAAAGGAGTGCAGACGAGTCAGAAAGCAATTCCACATTCTGCACTTATGTGCCGCCTTCCCAGTGTTGCCTGTTTCCCGGTTGCACTGAGCCTTGTTGACACATGGGCTTGGCAGGGTACCCGACGAGCCACGGGCCTAGATGACCCATCGCAGTTCATGCGCTCTTTTGCCGGCACCCTTGAGCACTGCTACCCGCGGTGCCGGCAACAGGACGGAGTGGTTTGCTGGGCTCTGGCATGTAAATGTGGTGCGATGCATGGCTCTGATTTATACTGCATACCATTTTGACTGATCAGGTCCATCCCATGGTACAATGTTTGTTGGCCAATTGTGATGCTGTGTTCCAAGATAACAGGGCCTCTGTTCATATGGTTTGCATCAACGAGCACTGGTTTTGTGAGCAAGAGGATGAATTGCCACATTTCTCCTGGCCAACAGTCACCAGTTCTCAATACTACTGACGCTTTGCGATCTATTTTGAAGAGAAGGTGTGTGTGATCGCTATCCACCACCAACATAGTTACCTAAACTTGCCACAATTTTGAAGGAAGAAAGGCATAAGATTTCCTTAAAAACTATACAGGGTCTTTATTTATCCATTCCAAGCTGACAAAGTAGTTTTGAATGCCAACAGTTTTTCTACACAGTATTAGGCACGGTAATGTTTTGCATTTTTGGTGCTTCATATTTTTGTTCAATCGCTGTACTACCAATAAGAGAAAGCATTGTGAATGCCTGTTTGACTGGTGAGAAATTTTAATAGAAATGTTGAAGAAAAGTTTAACTGCCCAGAACTCTAAGCAAAGTGCGGTACATCTCTGAAGAATGTGCTTGAAAAAATCCAATACTCATCTTTAAGCATAGAAATCGCCCACTGCTCCTTAGCCCGCTATGTGCCTATCCTGTAGATATTTTATGATAAAATTTATGGAAATAACAGCTCTCACAGAGGCACAGAAGCATTCATTCTTCCCACACACTGTCTGCAAATGGAAGAGGGACCCAACTTTAATTTATGGTGCAGAAATCCTCAACCACGCAGTACAGATGAAGATGTAAATGTTTAAATTATGGAGAAAATGAAAGAGTGCAAAATACTGACTTTTCTAAAATAACAGACTACTTTGTACACACAACAACAAGGAAGAAGCCATGTGAGGCAAGAATTTAGGCCATCAAGCAAACACATTTCATTATGAGTTTAAATTTTTACATGGATATTCAAATTTATGTTCCTTGAAAACATCAATTCATCCCTGTTGTCCTGCCATTTAGTATTAGATATTATTTAACTTTTGTGACTTCTTATCTTGTAAAGATTCCCACAAGAAACAGGTTGGCTTTGTATTTAATCAAAATGTTATGAGGGTTGCCCATAAAGTAATGCACCACTTTTATTTTTCCCTCGGCAGAAGCAATGCTATGAATGTGAAACATTATGTATGTATTATTTGAAGTATCCTGAGTGAGCGTGCCAAGCTCCCATCATTTCCAACAGATAGTGTAGCTGCAGAACAGTTCAATGATGATGATGATGATGTTTGGTTTGTGGGGCGCTCAACAGCGTGGTTATCAGCGCCCGTACAATTACCCAATCTTTGCTCAGTCCAATTGCGCCACTTTCCTGGATGATGATGAAATGATGAGGACAACACAAACACCCAGTCATCTCGAGGCAGGTGAATATCCCTGACCCCGCCGGGAATCGAACCCGGGACCCCGTGCTCGGGAAGCGAGAACGCTACCGCGAGACCACGAGCGGCGGACAGAACAGTTCAAAAATGGCATCTTTAGGTGATGTACATTACAAGCAACGTCCAGTCGGTGAATTTCTCACTGTAGAAAATGAAACTGTGGGCAATATTCACAAACCTTGTGCAAAGTCTATGGAGCATCTACTGCTGACAGAAGTACAGTTACTCATTGGGCATGGAGAGTGGGGTCATCAAAAGGTGGTTCGGAGAAGCTCCACGATTTACAGCAGTCAGGGAGACCATCCATGGCTGTCACACCTGACCTAACCCCCTTGGATTTCCACTTGTGAGGGCCATTATAGGATGCCATTTGTTGAAGACATTTTGACAATGATGTGGTGATTTACATGGTGAAGCACTGGCTACACCACCAGGAGAAGGATAGCTACTGACAGGGCATACACACTCTTGTTTCGTACTGGAGGAAGGCCACAGAACAGGATGTAGATTACATGGAAAAATAGGGTGTTTAAATAAAACACAGTTCTTTCGTGTGTGTGTAATTCTCATTATCCAGAATGAGATTTTCACTCTGCAGCGGAGTGTGCGCTGATATGAAATTTCCTGGCAGATTAAAACTGTGTGCCCGACCGAGACTCGAACTCGGGTTCGAGTTCGAGTCTCAGTCGGGCACACAGTTTTAATCTGCCAGGAAGTTTCAATTCTCATTATGTTCAATAAAGAACTGTTGAAGGAAAAAATGCAGTGCATTACTTTCTGGGCAACCCTAGTACCTTGGGTAGGATGCAGTATTTGTTATTAGTCCAGTGGCAGAAGCCTGGGATGTGGAAATGAGGTACACCCAAAGTTTCATCATGGAATCTGCTCAAGAAGTATCTGAGAAAACAAAATCTTGGGGATGCAATTTTGGGATTGCTGGGCAGTTGTAGGTAGACGCAGAATACCATTAACATGCTATGTGCTTTCAGACATTCCCTTCTGTTTACAAAGGAAATCAGATTATGTCCTTGTGTTACTTAAGTAATTACTTTTTCTTTTACAGGCTGGAGACGGTGAAGATGTAAATGCTATTTCAAAAATACTCCAGATTTCCTATGGCAGTCAGAATTAGAACTGTTGGCTCCTGCAAGTTGATCATCACTGCAGCTGCTCAGTACATGTTAACCAGGACAGTGGTGGAAAAGAAAACGAGATGGGAAACCGTGCACACTGACCTCCACGCACAATTTCGGACTGATTCAAATATGACTTCTTTGTCATATAAAAGTTGTGCAACAATAGATACATCAAAATGGCATATCACAAAATTTTCAAAAATACACAATCTTAAGAGAATTTGTGACTGAAACATTGGAAAAATGTTGACAAACATCTTGATAGGTGGAGAGCAGTTAAATTGTGCAGGACAATTGATCCTGGCCTCCCTCCACGATCCAACTAACGAACAAATTTTCACTCATTGATTCAGTCCATATATGTAAAATCAAATATGTATGAGACCAAGAAAGTCTCTGAAATTGTGTCATTTCTTCTGTATAAGTGCCTGCACCTGGGTTTCAGGCTAGAACCCCTTTTACATTTGATGCTGAGGTGCTATTCCAGAACATGGAGAGCCTTGGACATTCTGTTCATGTGTGAGAGGGAAATTTAAAGTAGACTGGAGCGGCAGTGAGAGTTTGGATCGAGAAGGGAGGCATGCTAGGGTAATCTGTGCAGTTGTGCGAACTGCTGCGCCAAGGCAGATTAGTGGATAAGCAGCTGCCTAGTAAGCAGGAAACCAAGGTTCGATTTGCAGTGTTGGTACAAATTTTTACTTGCTACTTCAAAAAACCACATATGTACGGTGAGACCAATAAAGTCTCTGAAATTGTATCATTTCATTTGCATATCTTGTTTCATTTTTTACACATACTCCTCCTGAAACTCCATTTTTTGCAATGAATTCACAAAAATACAAATCAAATTCTTTATTTCTCATTCTGAAAAACCTAGTTAACAGCTCTGTTTGCTGTACATAAAATAACTTTTACATTATGCATATGTATGTGTGTTACAATATGTGGGTATATACAGGTAGTTATATACATAAGTATTCCTCTTTTTGAATCTAGGGCAGAGACACAGGACATGTATTAGGGGTGCATAATAAACGATAATTTGGAAACGAGATGATTATTTGCATAAATGAATAAGGTGGTAATCTGCTCTTTGCTACATGACAAGATTAATTTAAAATTATCTATTAAGACAAAAATATAATTGATTTAATTTTTATAACAGTTTAACTAACTGTAGATCCATAAAAAATAAACAGCATAATGTATGTATAGTCAACAGGAAACTATGTTTATCAAGGATTATCATAGGGCAAGTAATATTCAATGAAAGCTCGTATTGCTTTACACCTATCAAAATTTTCCAAAATGCAATTTTTGCACATTGACACACATAACACAAAAATGAGTATTATAACTTTAAAAGAAACTTATACATGTGTTGTTTTTATAAGTTATGTATCCATGGCAAAAACCCCAACAGACAAACTGAAATAAACTTTCTGCTGACAAAGTCAATTTTCTCCCCGTGTAAATTCTTGAAAGTGTCTTTTCTCTCAAACAAAAAAGTCAGCCCTTCACAAAACCAAATAAAAATATTTATGCTGCCCATTAAGACTGATGTGAGAAAAATGAAAACACATGAAGATGAATGTAATGTACATGATGGTGCAAAATCTTTTGTCCTATGGACAAAGATGTCAGGATCCAGCACTACTACTACTTTCAAACTGCTGTCGTGCTCGCTGTTTTGCAATGCGCTGGCTGCGTCGCAGTCGTCTTCCCCCATTTTCTGAATCTTTTGCATCATCGTCAAGTGTGTCTGTTGATGCTCCATCTATATCTGCATCATCATATTCTGCACAATATGTCCACTGTGCCACAGAGCCATCCCACTGTAACAAAAATGACATAAGTACTACAGACATCTTGCAATGTGATATATAACTTAATGATAAAAATAATTGTCAAAGTAACACTTGCAAGTGATTTTGCTATTTCACAGTGTTAGCAAGTCAACTCTTGTTTTACATGTGGAATGCACACTTCCTCAGAAGGAACCATGTTCAGATTTCCATACAGTAACTGCCATAGTTCGTGTTTTATGTAGCTGCTCACACACACACACACACACACACACACACACACACACACACAGTGTTGTGTAACATATTCAGTTCTTCATTGTACCTGGAATTCACATATGCAAAAAACAAATACTTATTGTATCTAATGTCCACAGACATAACATCAAAATCAAACTGTCAAATAATGAATTACTATAAGTATTTGTCACGAGATAATTCAGTACTGTGTCGAAATTTAAATTTTTTTCTACCATTTATTTTACAGTCTCACTCACACAATTTTATATGGTATTACTAGTTTCAATCAAAGTAGCCCATCTTCAGATTTACGTAATTGGGTAACCAACCTGCTGTGTCTATAAGGAAACAACACATCAGAATTGTGATGCGCCATACTATGCTGCTCTTCTGATGAAAAACAAGAATCATAAAAAAATAATAGTGGTTAACTGCTGACACATTTACAGCAAAGTTCCAGAACTCGCCTTACAGAAAGAAAGCCATCACCCTCAAATAACAGGAACTACTAAGAGTTTGTTGAATGCGAAGCAGAAAGTAAAATCATTCTACTATAGCCTTAAACTTATTCCATGGAAGTATTCCAACCCGTTGGTGGTGGTGGTAGTAGTATTTGGGGAGTGCGTGGGGAGGGGGGGGGGGGGCACGTTGTTAATATGCCTAGAATAGACTGAAAATTGCACATGCATTGTTGGCAGTTGTGACAAAAGGTAATGCAATGTAATACTGAACCCATTATCAGACAACATGACTATTTTGAACAGATAACCTGACAACTCACATGCTAGATATAGTGGAATATACTACAATGCATGTGATATGCACTGTAGTATATTACACTATATACACCTGGCATGTAAGTTGTCTTGCTTTGTAAATGAATGTACATAACTGTAGGCCAGTATCATTGTCTGCTTGTTACAGGATCTTAAAGAATGTTCTAAACTTCAGAACTGACATTCCTGGAGTAAAACAGGCTTCTTTCAAAGAATGAGCATGGGTACAGGAAAAAAATTGCACAGTGACAGATAGCTCACTCATTTCAGGCACAGTATCTTGTAAATACTATACACTGGTGAACAGACACATTCCATGTTTATATATTTCCAAAAGGCATGTGATACTACCATGCTGTCAACTGATGTGAAAAGCCTGTTTGCATCTTGGTTGTACATGATAGAATCAATGTATACTTTCATAACCAATCCAAGGTGTCTCATGGTGATGATTTGTAGAATACCTAATCTCAATAGATACAAACAATAAACAATTTATGACAGTCATAAGCAGAATTTTCAGGTTGTCTGCTGGTGATGCTCTTGTCTATGGAAAAATATTATTGCTGAGAGATTTTAAGGGTATGAACAACTTATTACATAGTACTTCCACTTGAAATACTGAATGGCAGCCCTCTGTAGATGTGAGAAAACACAAAATAATGCCCATAACAAAGAGACAAATTCAAAGTTATCAAACTACAAAATCATCAGTACACTTCTGGTGCCTGTCACATCACACAAATATCTACATGTTATTACAGATAACATGATGTAAAAAATGAAATGAACATGTGAAATCAGCAGCAAGGAAGGCTGAGACAGAAGAAATTAATGTAAATTAAGGCCAGGTGGGAGGCGAGAACCAACGACTTGCTGTGTACTAGTTCCCACCTGTGGAGCTCTGAGAAATTGATGTTTTGGGGGAAGAATTCAGATGGCGTGTGTGGTGATACAGGCACTGAGGTCATGAATGTCACATTGTAGAGCATGCTCTGCAACAAGATGTTACGAGTTAACAGATACACCCTCTGCCTAAGCCCATTCATTCTAATTGATAATTTGTTGGTAGTCACGCCAATGTAGAAGGCTGAGCAGTGTTTACATAACAGCTGGTCTATGACGTTTCATTTCGCAGATGACTCTCCCTATGATAGTATATGTTTTGCCAGTTACATGGCTGTAATAGTTGGTGGTAGGAGGGTGCATAGAGCAAGTCTTGCCGCGGGAACGGTCACGGGGTAGGAAGATGGGTGGAGAAGAAGCATAGGGTCTGACAAGAATATTGCCGAGACTGAGAGACTGACGGAAAGCTATTCTAGGTGCGGTGGGTAAAATTTTAGGCAGAATGGCTCTCATTTCAGGGCATGATTTCCAGAAGGCATGGACCTGTCGAACCACCTGATTAACACATTCCAGACCAAGATAATACTGAGTCACCAATTGTGCACTCCAAACTTGTTTTTTGGAGGGATCAGCAACATCAGGATTGGATCTGTTGGCCTAGGAAATCTGCTTTTTATCCAGGCTGGTGGGGTAATTATGTGCAGTGAAGGCTGAGGTGAGAATGGTGATGTATTGCTGTAAAGTGTCTGCATCTGAACAAATATGTTTGCCTCAGATGCCAAGGCTGTATGGGAGGGAACATTTGACTTGGAAAGGATGGCAACTGTCAAAACTTAAGTACTGTTGTTTGTTGGTAGTTTTAATGTGGACGGAATTTATTTAGATGAGTATGTCATTTCCATTACACCTCTAAAGACATGTTGTTACTAGGACATTTAACATTAACTTCCTTTTTCCTTTCCAAAACTAAGAAATTTTTTCATGGAATGAACTTTGAGTAAGTGGGAGATAGTTGAAAACTTTAGTAAACACTCTGGCTGCAAATTACAAAATCAAAAAGGAGGATTAAGACTTAACATTTCATCAACAATGAGAGTGAGAGAGACTGAACACTAGCTCATACTAGAGAAGTATTTTCAAAAGAAAAAGTTCGGCATCCATCTTAATTGCTTTAGGTTACTTGTTGGTGTTTTTAATATAACTCCTCCCGTGGCAGAGACAAGTGGCAGAGACAAGTGGCTCAGCTATTGTACCACATCACACACTCTCAGTACCAACTACAAGAACTCTCAACAGCTTCCCTGCAGCTAATAGCAGAAATAAACAAAGTTTGCATAAAGATGAATGGAAAGTGTACTAATCATTGAATCAATAATTAGTAACAATACAGCCCAGTTTTCACTGTTGTTGGCAACAAACACTGGCACAGTCATAGTGATTAATTTTATGCTAAAGTTTGATCTTGGTTTAATAACTCATTATTTGAGGTCATTCCATGCACAGCCTATAATATCAATGCCCAAAATAAACAACACTGAATTCAGTGGAGTGAAGGCAGTAGTAACAGCTAATTTCCATTACATTTTTAAGTAATAAAAGTCTCTGCTAGTTCTCTCATTCTTTACTTCAACATTTCCACTAGCAATAGTGCCACTGAATTCCAAAGCCAGCAGACATCCTAAAATTGCATTTGAGGAGAATGGCAATTGCCGATAATTCTAGATCTAAATCTTTAGCTGTATATGACTGCTGTATACAACTCACATTTATTAACATGGCCATAAACTCTTGAAACTCTGGCCATCAACTGCATACTGACATGGGCACAATCCAAAAAATAAAATTTTTTTTGGCAACATATGTTTTTGATCACATCCACTGGACACCAAAAACTAACTCAATTTTTGTATAATCTAAAGAAATACACTGACAGAAAAAAATCACAATATAAAAAAACAATTAATATACCGGTGTAATCACCGGAATGTGGAATGCAAGCAGGCAAACACCATGCACTGTGTGATACAGGTGCTGGATGTCAGTTTGTGGGATACATTTCCATGCCCGTTGCACTTGGTCAGTCAATACAGGGATGGTTAATTATGCTTGTGGATGATGATGGAGTTGTCGTTTGATGATGGGCCATGTGTGTTCAATTGGAGACAGATCTGCTGATTGAGCAGGCCAAGGTAAAATATTAACACTCTGTAGAGCATTTTGGGTTACAACAGCAGTATGTGGGCGAGCATTATCCACTTGGGAAACACCTGCTATGATACTGTTCTTAAATGGCATCACAACAGATTGAGTCACCAGACGACATGCAAATTTGCAGTCAGAGTGCGTGGGTCAACCCAGATGTGCTCCTGCTGTCATACGAAATCACATGTCAGACTCTAATTCCAGATTTCGGTCCACTGTGTCCAGCATGCAGTCATGTCGGCTGTTGGCCCGCAAATGGCCTCCTCCTAACCAATGTACAGCTATCACTGGCTCTGAGGTAGATCCAGCTTTCACCAGAAAAACAACAGACTACCACTCTGCCCTTGAATGAGCTCCCAGTTCACACTGCTGAAGTCACACTTAGTGGTGGTAGTTTGGGGTCAGTTGAATGCATATTACAGGGTGTCTGATTAGGTAACTAATTCGTAGCAGTTCGCTGTGTCACTGTGGTGCCAATTCCTGCTCAAATTGCTGCTGTAAATGCAGTACAACACGCCAGAGCCATACACTGAACAAAATGGTCTTCCCTCTTGGTAGCGCCACATGGTTAACTGGAGCCCAGTCTTCTTGTGACCATACATTCCCATGACCACCACTGCCAGCAATCATGTACAATGCCTTCATTCCTACCAAGTCTTCCTGCAGTATCACAGAAGCAACATTCAGCTTCTCACAGCCTTATTACATGACCTCATTGAAACTCAGTAAGTTGCTGATACTGGCATCTTTGTTGCCTTAAAGGCATTCTTGACTAACATCAATTCACCGCATCCAATCTCTACAGTAACTAGCGCTCATGATGGTTACAATGCGCATTTAAAGCAAACCCGATTTGCACCCTCATAGTGGCACTGCTAGCACCACTCTTATGCAACTAGCGTGAAATTTGAACAGATGTCATCTTTCAGATGTAGAAATACACCTACCAACTTTCATTTATGTGGCATGACTACTCCTTGGTGATGCGATTTTTTTTCCATCAGTGTATAAGAGTGATTGGTACAGTTCAGATGTGAGGGGGAAGGGTCTCCAGAAAAATTTTTATCATAAAAAATTTAAGCACACTTATTTTTATTGGAATGTACACCTGTACACAACAGTAAAATAACTCTGTCTTCTTAAAGCCATTGCTTTCAAAAATTCCGTTCATACACTGTACAGTTCTATTTATTTCTTCTAGAAACAATCACACTAGCACACTTTAAGCTGTTTTGGACACACATTTAGCAAGTTTAGAAACCGTAAGCTATAATGCTGTGCACATTTTGTTCACCACTGACTACCTACAATTTATGGGTTTTGAAGATGGCAATGCAAGACCAAAGCTCATAACATCTTCCTGTAAGTCTGCAGCTCGTGGTCTAGTGGCTAGCATTGCTGCCTCTGGATCACGGGGTCCCGAGTTCAGTTCCTGGTCTGGTTGGGGACTTCCTCTGCCCAGGGACTGGGTGTTTGTATTGTCCTCATCATTTCATCCTCATCATCATTTGTGACAGTGGCTAGATTGGATTGTGGGGGAAAAAAAATTTAACTGCGTAAAAATTGGGACTTTGTACGGGCGCTGATGAACCTGCAGTTGAGTGCCCCACAAACCAATCATCATCATCTTCCTGTAATATTGTATGAGGTAAAATCATGAATTGTATAATACACGTTAATTAATCTTCTCCATGCATGAATGTAATCTTTCGACTTTAACTCACATTTTTTAACAGAAAGCTGATTGGTGTGATTGACATATGGTCCCTAGTAATCCAGTTTTTTGAATTCGTTTATCTAAGGGATCAGCAATATTTTATGCTTGCAATGTGTTTTTTTTTTTCAGTGTAGAGCATAGGACTTGACTAACAATAATGTTTTTTTTATTTTATTTTTTCATTTTTTTCAAAATAACAAGCTGAAGTAATGGTACAAGGCACCATGTACTATGCACTATAATGTGGCTTGTGGAGTATGTATGTAGTTGCAGAAGCGTATTGTACTGCTATTGCTACAAACTGGGGATACCTACTGAAGTGCTCATAATTTCCTGCCGATATGGGTGCCAAGAAACGTCACGCACACAGCCACGGTGACCAGCAAGCTTGCTCTCAATACGGCCCGTCAGCACATCATAAACTGTAAAGACAACAAAACAATATGTATTACATGTTGCCAACAAGCAGCATAGGTATATATCTACTACTTCAATCTTCACAGTCCAGGAAAAAAAATTTACTGATTCTTTGTTATATGTTTGTTTTTGTTTTTACTGGGTCAACAATTTCTCTTCATACTGCCAATTGATTTCCAGCCACCCTCCATACATTGATCTAACAGCATTCATTATTGCCATTAAAAAGTAGTCTGATTACTGAAGTGCTCTTTAAATCAATTAAACCGTGTAGATACTAAGGTTATAACTACTGTAAGAATTGCATGTTGTTGTTGTGGTCTTCAGTCCTGAGACTGGTTTGGTGCAGCTCTCCATGTTACTCTATCCTGTGCAAGCTTCTTCATCTCCCAGTGACTACTGGGAATGTGACGTGGAAGCAGGAAAGAGGGGAGGAACCATCAAACACATGATAACGATGGTCATGGTACATTTATTAGGGTATGGTAAGAAGATGCAACATGTGTTCAATATGGTCTCCTGACTCAACAATGTGGTACATACGCAACAAGGCATGGTCGACAATTGCGCACGGCGTATCTGGTGTAATCACAGCAATATGTCATTGTATGCTATTCTTTGGATCAGAAACAGTCTGGATACATCCCTGATAGACCCTGATAGACATAACCTTTCAGATATCCCCACAACCATAAGTCACATGGATTTACGTCAGGTGAACTTAAGGCCACACATCTTCAAACTGCCTTTGGATGATACAGTCATTACTGAAGGTTTCTTGAAGCAAATCTTTCTCCTGCAAGTGATGTGCGGTGTCACCAAATCTTACATGAAATTAGTAGTGTGGACACATTTTCATTCTGGAAAAGATGGAATCACGTGTTACACAAGGAGGTCCTTATAATGTGCAGATTTCACTGTATACCTAACAGGCCCACGATGTGTCATTTCCTCAAAGAACAATGAATTGGGAATGAAGGAGCTCATGACACCACAGCACAGTCACAAGCTGAGTGCAGTGGATCTTTCTGCCCAACATATGGCAGAGTATAGCCCATATGTGACAATTCTATGCATTCACAGCACCATAGCACCACGCACGGCAAAATGTGCCTCATCTGTAAAATGAATATTCCCCAGCCATGTCATCAATTTCCATGCATGCCAAAAACAGAGGGCAAAGTCACAGCATTGTTGCCTATCTTAGGGCTTCATTTGGTGCACATTCTGAATCTTATAGGAATACCATGTAAAATGTGCTGCAAAAATCATTTGAACTTTTGACTGGGGGGAGACAGTTCCTGTGACACAGTTGAAGCACTGGCTGTAAAATTTGAGACAAGTGCTGCAAAAATTTAAGGCACCTGCTGCACGGTCGGCTATAGCTGCAGCAACTTCATCAACTGCCATGGAAATTGGCTGCCTCCTCCTCCCTGCCGTATCATATAATTTGTCTGTTTCTTCAAATATCTTGATCATATTCTTTAGAGCATTTATTGGAAAGGGACCTCTTTGCAGCAGTTTCTGTCAGCGATATTCCTGCAATGCAGCACTGCTATCGCTGCCATCCTGATAAAACAACTGTACCAGCAGGGCACCTCTTTCTTCACAAACAGCCATTGCGTTTCATACGGGAAAATTCAATCTTCTTAACCCTTTACACCAACTGTAATTTTACAAAAGAAACCAAAATGTGTCACCAAGCAAAATACAGCCTACTGATGTCAAAACAGGACACATTTCACATTCTCACTGTTCGCAGCACTATATTTTCACTGGTGGCTGAATGCGGAACTTCTATTTCCTTTCTTTTCTCCCAGCACTACTCTCAGCGAGCGCACCTATAAATGAAGATACCTATGCTGTTTCAGCATCCTGCTATATATACAGCTTACACTGCTGCACTTGGAACACCATCAGTTTAATTATAAACACCTGGTAGAATGGTAGTGACTGTCTTGCCAACTCTGCAATCACACAATAATGGGTCTTTCCTATGCATCTATATGTTACATCTGTCATATTAAGCATCAATTGTCAGTCTACATGTTAATAGTTGATCTTCTGCCATCTTCCTATATTTTGTAAAAATTTTCTGACATTGTGAGTTTCCCACTTACTGCAGAAACATTTAAAGAGGTTGGTTGGTTGGTTGGTTGGTTTGGGGAAGGAGACCAGACAGCGTAGTCATCGGTCTCATTGGATTAGGGAAGGATTGGGAAGGAAGTCGGCCGTGCCCTTTCAGAGGAACCATCCCGGCATTTGCCTGGAGTGATTTAGGGAAATCACGGAAAACCTAAATCAGGATGGCCGGACACGGGATTGAACCGTCGTCCTCCCGAATGCGAGTCCAGTGTCTAACCACTGCGCCACCCCGCTCGGTCATTTAAAGAGTTTCATGCAGTTTCCAACATTATCCACCAGGTTCTTCACAGACTTAATGAACAGTATTGGTCCTGAAAGACACCCTTCGGATGTGCCCAAAGCTAGTTCCATATCTAACAAGTTATTTTTGTAATGTGTTGAGCTCTATTACCTAGGAATTGAGTAAGTACCGTTTTTCACAAAATGTGTTTTCAGTGTTGTTGTGTTTTCAGTAACCTGTTGCCTGTCCCTAGACTTGTTCTAAATGTAAGATCATGGAGAAAATGTTTTGAACATTAATTATTAGTTGGTGGAGGATGTTTGTGCCAAGCAGTGCTTCCCTCCAGAGCTCCAAGTGCCACGTGCCAAGGTCTCTTCTCTTAGCCTGGGATGGTTTGGAGAGAGAACACACAGGTTTTTCATGAATGAGCACAGCTTTTTGAGCAACAGCAGAGATTGTGCAATTACAGTGAAATAAAGAAACATAAGGCTGGCCTTTGTTCTGCAAGATTTACGCAGAACTGCTAAGCTGCTAAAGCTATGAACCCATTCCACATACGAGACGTGTTTCTTAAGTAAGGCCCGTTTTGTTGTAGACACTAGTAGTTCGCGCGCATACCGCAACGAGCACGTGCGTCGTGTACCGGTATGCCTCGGGAACAACTGTGCTCAGTTTCAGATCTGTAGCTAACCTATAACGTTCTGTTCTGCGCTTTCAAAATGTTTAAGACTATCAACTTGCCCACCGTATGTGAGGTTTGCTCAGTGATAAGGTTTTTGTCACCAAGGAACCTGTCTGCCGCAGAAATTCATCGATAGATTTGCAAAGTGTATGGTGATACTGTTATGAACGAAAGCAAAATGCGTAAGTGGGTACGAGAATTCAAAGATGGCCATGACAATGTCCATGATGAGGACTGCTCTGGTTGCCCTTCTTTGATTACTGACAATTTGGTGGCTTCAGTTGAAGCAAGCATTCATGAGAACAGGCGCTTCACAATAACAGGTCTCTCAAACGAATTTCCTGATGTGTCGAGATTAGTGCTTTACAACATTGTTTCTGAACACCTGAAGTTTAGGAAACTGTGCTCCCGTTGGGTCCCAAAACTCCTAACAGAGTGTGCAATGAAGTTCTTGACTGGTTATAACGAAGAAGGTGATGGCTTCTCGAGTCAGATCACAACTGGAGACGAAACATGGGTTTCGCATATCATGCCCGAATCGAAGCAACCGAGCATGGAATGGAGACACACATACTCGCCTGTAAAGGTGAAAGCCAAAGAAGACTCTGTCCCAGCACAAAATCATGGCGTTGGTGTTTTGGGATGGGCATGGCGTTTTGTTTGTTGACTTCATGCAATGAGAAACCACTATCAATGCAGAAGCATACTGCCAAACCCTGAGAAAGCTACGTAGAGTGATTCAAAATAAAAGACGTGGCATGCTGACAAAGGGAATTGTTGTTCTCCATGACAATGCAAGACCTCACACTGCAGGTCAGACCCGCAATTTATTGGACAGTTTTGTCTGAGAAGTTTTAGACCACCCACCCTACAGTCCTGAGCTTGCGCCGAGCGTTTACCATCTGTTCCTCCATCTCAAACAACACCTCAGTGGCAACCATTACAATGACGACGACAACGCAAAAACAGCAGTGAACTCTTGGTTATCGGGGCAGGCAGCAAGTTTTTATGAAGAGGGTATTTTAAAATTGGTTGAGAGGTATGATAAGTGTTTCAACAAATTTGGCAACTATGTCGAAAAATAGAGTGAAGTATGTACTTTCTGAAATTAAATTTACTTTTTTGAAATAACCTTTCATTGTATTCTTATGTTCAAACAGAACTTACTTAAAAAACATGCCTCGTAATTCCAATGTATATAGCTAACTTCTTTTACCTTGAAGATGCGGAAAAATTGTTGTCTATGCAGGCATGTGAGATTTCCAAATGAATGATTAAAGTGTTTCATACTCGCTCATCTCAAATAGCTATTTAAAATTCTCTCCCTGAAACAGGTGAATGGACAAATGTCAATGTAGTCAAAAGAGAAAAAGTCATGGTTGACGTATGCCATGCTGTACTTCATGTGAAAGACCAGCCAAATTTCTCAATGAAAAACAGAAAGATCTGTTGATGATGTTGCCATTTCTTCCTAAATAGCACAGGAAGTTTTACAGTAAACTTCACAACATCTGATCCTAAGAATGGAGTTCTGAAAGAAACAGAGAATGGAGTTCTGAAAGAAACAGAAGTTTGAGTTGAGAGTTTTTTCTTGAATTTAATTTCGCTATTCTCTTGCAAAAAAAGTACAAGAAGTAAGAAATGGCTTTTTTTGACTTCAGTCCAACCAGTTAAAATATTACTTTATTTCTCAACTTGTCTTGTCCCAAGTAAAACACAGTGACTCTGCATTAATGACACTTCAAACAAAAACTTTCCTATTGGCACTTGCAACCAGTTAAGTTTTCTGGTACAGCACTCAGAACATTCTTAATACTGTTCATTTTCTAATTTGTCTCATTAGTTTTTGTAGTTATAAGGTGAGTGACATAACTCCATGGTTTCAGAATACCTTCACACTTTTTTGAGTATGAATAGGTTACATACAAAAAGAGATACATTGCTTTTTGGTTCTTTTGATAACTGTGAGATTTGGCACTTAACCAGTTTACCATTTCCAGTCTTTCAATGTTCAACCCAAATACAATGCTGGTTTCATAATCTGTGATGTCATATTTAACACTGCAACTATTTAACACTTAGTAGCACAGCAACATGGTATAAAGCACATTCCAAATCATGGCATCAGCCCAAATACTGCTGTCTACAGCCTTCTCAGCTCATGTCAAGCTGAATTACACAGACTGCTCTCTGCAAAACCCAAGTTGATTCTTACCAAGGAGAACTTCAGTCATCGCACATAATCAGAAAATATGTTCTATAACTAATATCAGTCTGTTGCACAACACTAAGTTTAGAGTAAAGTGTATTTGTCAAATGACTCTCTCTTGGAAATGGGACTGACCTGCACCACTTTTTCAATTGCTTGGAACACTTAATGGCTCCAGCGCTGCTACAAGAGTACCAATCTATTCAGAACACTACACAGAATCTGTCATATATTCCATCAGGTCCAATCATAATCATCATTTTGTTGTACAATTTTAGTTGACTTTCTATTCTGAAATCACATATATAAAGTATGTCATTTCAATATCTGTGCAATGACTGAAAGTATTGGGCCAGTGAAACAACTTCACAAGACAAAATTTAGTATCAATCCTTCTCTCTGTTGTCCTCCATGTACACCATTATGAATTTTATTTTTAAATTTACTGATTGCTTCTTGCACTACTATCGTTATGCTCATTTGGTTTTATTCGTTTGGTTTTTGTTTGTCAACAGGGCTTTGGCTTCATTTAAATTTGTAAAAGTGCTCTTCGTTTTCACAGCAATTTTCTAGCATAGCTATGTAACCACCATATATTTTTCCCATTCCTTAAAATCTTCCTCTGCATATACCCGCCTGAAGTTAACTGTACAGCAGTCTTTATTTTTTTCCAGTGATACTCCACATCTTCAGCCTCAGATATAAAAGAGCTGATGTCAACTGGTCAGGTAATTAGCAATCTCTTTCTTGCTGCATTTGCTAATTCTTTCTTGCTGCATTTGCTAAGCCTCTTATGTGGCAACACGGCTAAAGAAAATGAGATATTTGTTTATTAAAAGTGAGCAGTTCACAATGAAGTAGGTAACTTAACATTTGCAGAGGGCTCAAAGTAACTTTGGCCCTCACAGTTAAATATTTGCACATTACTTTGTTGTCAGTGTTAGTTTTAATTTTTATTTATACCATTACACCAAAACAGAGAATAATTATATCCATGTCAACATTGCTCCTTGTCTAGGGCGTAGACTAACATTCTATATTCTAAGCACAAAACTCTTCCACAAGTTCCCATTACAAATAGAGCAAGAAACTGAGTCTACCTATAAATTCAAAAGAAAATTAAGAACATACCTAATTAGCACAGACCTGAAAAATTTGTCTTTGTGACAGATATGAATATAGATGTGAATTCTGCTTCAAAATTTGAAAATGTGAATTTATGTAAGAAATGCTATTTCATAGTGAACTGTATCCACATGAACTATTTTACCAATAATAGTGAAAAACAGCTTTTTACCTGTATAAGAATATTAATAAGTAACCAATTTTAAGTTACTGCTGTTGTGTAACATCTGGTGGAGCAAAAATTGCAAACAGAATGTGTGTAAAAATAAGTGTGCACAGTAATTAAATTAAATTAATTAAATTAAATTAAGTTTCCTGTTACCAGTCACAGCTTATTTATCTCCATGATGTATTTCAAAGATCAGGTGGATTTACATTCGTTAGTATGATGTGTGTCTGTGTGTTGTGTTATGATTTTTGGAGGAACTTGTGGCACTGTCTAGTGGGAGAAACAAAACACTATTTTAGAACATGATTTTGGGTTTCCTTTTAATCGTTATACATGTGTTTAGTTTTATGTCAAAAGAAAACCTAAACCATGTTCTGAAATAGTGTTTTGTTTCTCCCACTAGACAGTGCCACAAGTTCCTCCAAAAAATTGTAACTCATCACACAGACATGTCATACTAACAAATGTAAATCCACCTGATGAGGGAGGTTTAAACCTTTGAAACGTGTTGTGGAGATAAATAAACAGTGATTGGTAACAGTAAACTTGTTGTTTAATTTAATGTCAATAGCAGTCAGGTAAAGCCTAACCATAAATGTTCGCATTTAAAATGTGCAAAATAAGCTCACACTTGCACATGAACGCAATGTCATATCCATGAGCTTGTAAGTCACACTCCAGTCCTATGACAAACAGCGGTCAACTGAATGGTCTCTACAGGGTATACGTCAACATAAGACTCAGCCAAGGGGCTGGACATCTTAGAACAAAGAAACATGTACATTTCTCTGCTAGTTAACATAGTTGTTATGTGATACTGCGGACACTATAACATGGCAGTTTTAGGTGCAGGCTGTTCAAAATACAGCTGTGTGGGATACTGATACCTGTTACCAAATGCTTTGGGCACTTTGCTTTGCGTTTCTTTGTGTGTACAAGGTGTATATGCGGACTAAAAATGAATAAATAAATATGCTGGATTTTTCCTGGTTAAAAATTACTTTTTTCTGTGTGAAAATGCATTTTTTTCTGTGTGAAAATACACTACATGTCAGGTGAAAGTACATTTTTTTCTGTTTTAAGTGACAGTCTATTTTCCCTCTGAGCTGTAAAACATATCAATTCTTTGAATGGTAAAGCTTTTATACACCAACATAGAACTTTCCGGCACTCCCAGCAGAAAGTAACACATTTTGGAAAGATCTTTAATAGCATATCAACATGTACACTGCATATTTTGGTATGACAAGAGTATAAATACAAATTGACCAAATACAGCAGGGTAGTTTCCAAACATAGAACACCAAAATATAAGAAGTGTGGTGCGCTCATGCTATGACACAGAAACAGAGACCATAGTAGTGCTCCAAGTGGCCTGGCAGTGAACCTCAAATTTGGAAAAATATAGCACGATAATATGTATTCTTGCATTGCGAAATATGACTAGCAGATGACATTTTTCGCCAAGGAAAGCTAAGCTTTTACATATATACTTTCATCACAAATTTTTTGCTGTTTTAATTTCCAAGCTTGTGGTTAGGCAGGATCCTATGAGCAAAGCTTAAATTGCAGCAGCTGAATATTTCTGACAAGCACAAATATAAATTTCACTGCTGCACACCAAACATTTCACGAGTTACCTGGCTAAAGACATGTTTCGTCGAGCAATTTGGCTTTTCCATAGAAAAGCCCATTATGTATGAGCTGCTCAAGAACTCCCTAGATTTTTTTTTAAGGATAATTATACTTTTTACCATCATTGTTGCATAGTATGTAATCTATGAAAGAACAAAAAGAAATATGAAAAACTAATCTTGAAGCTGGTTAGCCGTACGGTTTAACGCACTGCTTTCCGGGCGGGAAGGCATGCCGGTCCCCGGCACGAATACACCTGGTGGATTAGTGTCGAGGTCCGGTGTGCCGGCCAGTCTGTGAATGGTTTTTAAGGATGTTTTCCATTTGCCTCAGCGAATGTGGGATGGTTCCCCTTATTCCGCCTCAGTTACACTATTTCAGCAATTGCTGCGCAAACACTTTCCCCATGTATTAATACACCATAATTACTCTACCATGCAAAAATTGGGGTTACATTCATCTGGTGTGAGATATTCCCGGGGTGGGGTCCACTGGGGGCTGAACCACACAATAACCCTGGGTTCAGTGTGGGGCGGCAGTGGGGTGAGTGGACTGCTGTAGCCTGTTGTGGGGTTGTGTACCAATGCAGGGACAAAGCATCTCCGCAGTTTCTAGGTCCCCAGTTCCATACAATACAATCTTCAGCTGAGTCTTTTTTAGCATGTATTACCATAAAGATATATCAAACATAAATGTGTCAGTAAAATTAAAAATGGCATAAATGGCTAGTCTTCTGAATCTGAAATTTTTGTAACTGGCTGGTGCTCAAAGTGTTAAGTTTTAAGAACTCATCGCACAATCTTACACGTAATATAATCCACCATGTGGAAAAGGAAATATACTTGGAAGTAATGGTTCTCAAACCACCACTCACAATATTTTCCGGTGACCTGTTACCAATGTAAACAGTTGTGATGTCACATTCATCAAAAGCAGTTTGTTGCTCTGAAGTATTGCAAAGTTTTTGTCCAAAAGCCTATGACTCGTTTTGTTATTGACAGATGCTTGTATGTGCATTGTGTTTTGTTGTTGTTAACAGTGCATTTTCTTTGCAACTCAAGGTTTATTTTGGTGTTATTCTGTCATTTATGTTGTATTGCTGCAGTATTATTCTGCAATAGGGGACTTAAGTCACATTCTTTGTTCGAGTATCAGTTCTTACCAGTTAAAATTACAGAAATTTAACTGAAAACTAAAATAAAGAAAAATTCCTGGAACCCTACAAAATCATCAGGTTTTTCCCAGTTGTCCCAGAGCATATCTACACCTTGCGTGTAGCTCTTTTTCTTTCTTAACTTGAAACAAGCAAAGAGCTTAATCCTGGTCCATCACAGTGTTCATTTATGACTAACAACTACAGAAGGGATCAACAATGCATGTGTCAATTTGCTTTTTCAAAAACACACAACATGAGTGTAGGCTGGCTGGCCTATGAGAGGGGACTGGGGCTTGGTTGCATGGTAAGTAACATTGTTCATTATAAACAAGCAGTACAAGTTTTGTGATTTGGGAACATTTTATTTAATCTTTGATCATAATGTAAAGGTATTAATAAAAGTTTACATTGAACAAAGTAAGAAGCCAACTTACTGATTATTCTGCCTGCAGCACAGCCTGTGTATATGTATCGCTGGCCTGTTGTAAAAGCAGGAGAAAAATGACATCTTACTAATGTCTGCAAGACGGTATGACCCCTGTAGGTCATTATAGACGTATCACCAGCCAAAGGTTTCTTTGGATTGAGCACTAAGAACAGAAAGGAAAATATGTGTTGTACCTTTAGTTTATTACACTTGTCAATATCAAACAGATTACTATATATCAAATTAAGCAATGGAAAGTGCAGGTTGGAATATCAACTACACTATGGGTACTCACCATAAATGTGACACACACAGCTGCAGACAGGCACAACAAAAAGACTGTTACACATTGAGCTTTTTTCTAAACACTAAAAGAAAAAAAAAGACAAACAGCACATTTACACAAGCAAGCACACCTCATGCATACACAACCCCATCTCCAACCACTCTGGCATTCTAGCCAGGGACTCTGGCATTCTAGCCAGGGAAGCGAGAGGTGGCAGTCACGTGTGTGTGATGTGTGCTTGCTTATGTGAATGGCAGTGGGTTTTCTTTTCTGAAGAAGGCTTTAGCCACAAGTTTAATGTGTAACAGTTTTTTCATTGTGCCTGTCTGCAACTCAATGTGCATCTTTACAGTGAGTACAGTTGAAGTCACAAACAATTGTGTCAAGTTTAGGTTTGTTCTGCGCATCTACTTCATGCATTCTCTGACAGCCAATGAGTGTTCAGGAAAGTTCTGGGCACTCTGCTCTGAATGCCGTAGCTAATGAGAGCATTAAAAGTGATTTCAGCGAGTTGTTTAGTGAATTTCTATTTCATCTGTTGCGAGTTTTCATCACTTACGATGGTGGTAAGTGATAAATTCTGCATACGCAAGCGAGAGACATAATTTGCATTATATACGCTTCCTTCAAGAGGAAAGCATATTGCAACTGTCGCTTGGACTTGTCAACAATGGCATTCCCATCCATGCCTAGACACGCGCGAACTGTAGTGTAAAAATAAGCATAGCAGCAAAATTCTTAGAGCAAACTCAAACAAATGTGGTACACTTAAATGACTTTTCTAGCTGGAAAAAAAATACTGTGCGGATTAGGTGCCCTCAACACTCATGGACATGGGGTTGGGAAGGGAGTAACGTAAATAACCAACAACAAGCAATATTAATACCGAATTCACAGCAGTTATGATTGTTATGCTGCTTAGTGATAGTCTAGATGATATTCACACCCTAGTTTACTTAAACAGAGCAAATAGAATTCCACAAAACTTTCTAAAGGAACTATAACTACAAAATCCAGATCGACTGGTACCTCTGACTTGTATTTACTATGGAGCTGCAAACAGCCTAAATTGCAAACAGCGTAACAGTGTGCTTAAGTAAGCTGTTGGATGAAGTAACTGTGTCAAGATGGAGAAAGGATGAAATAGTTTTTATCTCAAATGTCGCTTTACCAGACCTACCATTTACCTTTATGATTTTACAATTTCTAGTGATATTTTCATTCCCAATGACAATGAAACAAGTCATAGGTGAGTCTACTGAGTACTGCATAGAGAACTTTAAACCACTGTGTATCTCCCCTGCCAGTTTCTAGTAGGTTTTCAATTAAGAATTTATTTCTTACTGTTCTTAGGAAATACTGCTTGTAAATTACTTTCCGAGTTGGAGATAATATTTCATTTCTACACATTTGTAAAACATTTTACTTTAGAATTTGTACATTAGTCACAAAGAATGACTGCTATGAACAGGATGAAAATGTCCTCAGGCTCAATTATAACTGAGTGAAAATCATGAGGACCAAACAAGATAAATTCCAATTTGAATCAAGGGGAACTTGTCATATTTGCTTTATGTCACCCATAATGAACACTACAGCAGTACATTAACCTCATGACAACTAAACTAACATGAAAATTAATGCTAAAAGTTCTTAGTACACCCTGATGTGTGTGCTATAGGCAGAATGATGGCACTGGCTGGATCATCACGTGGGACACTGCTCCTTGCCATTGCACACTACTACAGTAAGGTGGCACAGGCATCAAGACAATGAACTCACATTTGGGAGGAACAGGGTTGAAATATTCATCTCACCAACTTGATTTAAGACTCAATGGTTGACATTTCATGCAAATTTAATGTTGTTTCCTTCAAAGAGGCCACAGAATATCTCTTTCCCCAACCTTGTCCAATCCATGCTTATGGTCTAACATTGAATATTTGTTTGTCAAAGAGTTTTAAATGTTTCCTCCCCTTTTTTATTTTTCTATATGGGTCAGCTTAGACCCTAAGATCATCAGGATGACATACACTAATTTCAACAGAAACATTAGGAAAGAAACGTGTTTAGACTTATATTGAGATTAATAAGGAAACCAAAGCCATATTAACTCTGCATGTGACACGTTATGCTGTAAATACATAACTTTATGATGTTAAAAGTAAAGTGCAGCTACTCAAAGAGGTTCAGTGTGGGCTGTAATTGTAGTATGACAGTGAAACTTAGTAAATATTCTAATGTGTGAATGTGGAACTGATTTGCACTGGAAAAAAGTTAGTTTCAATTCTGTACAGCAGGCAGACAACTGGTACTGCGAATGCAAGAAAGACATATAAAAGTGTTTCTGTATGTAATGGATTAGGGACAGGATATGGGCAGAAAATGTCAAACAAGTGAGAAAGGCAAAATATTGATTTTATTATTAACTGCCACTTGCACAATTTGTTCAATATGGACAGAGTAGACATGATTAGGTGATTTACAGTGTCAGATTTGCACCTGATGGCCAACACTGCAACTATTTTTTTATGCTTTTTTTTGCATAAATCAGTTCCACAATAATGCATTCGCATATCTACCATGTTCTGCTGTGATACAATAACTATAGCCCACAATGGACCTCCATGAGTAGCTGCACTTTAATTATACGCACCTAGTATGTGAACTTGGGGTCACATTTGTTGCCGTAAAGCATGTTTTATGTTTATGGAAGATTGATCACAATATCAGTAGATAATAACACACTCAGGACATAAAGAATTAGCTAACACAGTAGAAGTATGGGGAATGAAACTCAATATCTTGTATGAAGGGACCATTCCAGTATTCCCCTTAACCAATTTGGGGTAGGTATGACAAACTTAAATCTGATTGGCCAATTTAAGACCCACTCCTGCTGTATGAGAGTCTTAATCACTGCATCATACCGATCGGTGCCCTCATTTTCAATTTCACTGGTATTGTGATTGCCTTCATCATGAAAGATTCACATACCTGTAACATTGAAGGCCAAGTGACCCAACTTACAGGAAAGGGGCCCACGACGACATATGAAAAAGTTAATAGTCTATCATAGCTTGTTTATGCCTCCTGGCCAACAATGCCATATAATCATTTCATTTCATTTCATTTGCCATTTAAAATTATATAAAAGTAATTTTACATTATACTACCATTTATAGAGCAGCATATGCACAAACAATTCAGTACAAAATAATCAGTTTCACTAAGCATTCACTATTTCAAAAATGTTGTCAGCATGTCATTTTGAGCTACCCCGTGAGGCAAAATGACACACACTTTCTCTTAGCAGGGTTGTTCATTTATTTTTACTATTAAATTGTTAGCATAAGCACAAATTATAGCATAAACATATATTACATCCTAATTAACTGTTAGAAATGTAATCCTAATAAATTAAGATGTGCATTAGTAAAACATACCAAAATTGATGGCAAATTATTTCTAGAAACTTAGAATCTTACAAATTACATTTAAAACTTGAGCAGTATTCAATTTATGGACAATATTTTCAGTTCACACTGTTAGAGAATCATATTATTGACACTGTTCACATACCAACTTTTTTGTACTTTTAGAAAGCCCAGCACAATCAACACGGCTCCAGTTTATACACTTTAGCCAAGATTCCCTTTCTTTTGATCAGTGGAATAGATCAACAATAAATACAAGTTGTGTCCTCTTCTTCATCACTTCTAATGTTGCTACTTCATCTGGAGGTGAAAACATGATAAACTTCGCTTCACAGTGCCTCAGTTTGATTTTCTAATTACCTTTCCACTTTTTATGGAGCTCATTTTGCTTCAGAATTTGCAGATTTGGTGTTGAAGTCAGTTCCCAGCAGCCTTTTCCAGTTCTACATTTCTTAGGCTCACTTGAACTGGAAGGAGTTGGAGAAGCCACCTAGAGGATTTCCTCTGCTAATTCTGTGACTGAGTCATTGATGTCATGAGTGCAAGAAAGCTCATGCGTTGATGTGGTAGACTGATAGTTATAGTAGACAGCTCATCTCCTGCTCTGCTTGGTATATACAAATGAACTAGAAATACGTCTGCAGCAAATGAAAATATTCTAGACACATGGAAACCAGCTATGGCATTTGAGTTGCTGATAGCAGATATGCTTCCTGGGAATGTTTTGGAATTTGATAAACTAAAACTACTATTCCTGGAATTTTATTCAGCCACCTCCTAATTTACTAGTTATGGCACATAGCAAGTGGTCCAAAGAATGTCAAGTCTAGGTTCTGAAGCCCGTAGATAAAATGTAGCAGAAGACAAAACAAAACAACTGCATTTTCTTTGGCAAATTCAAGGGCTCGTATAGTCTTACAGCTACTATGGCCCTCTAGTATTAACAGTATTTTTCCTTCCGTTATTCACTTAACCATGGAAATGATGTGTTGCAGCCATTTCACAAATAATTTTGCAGTCATGTAACCAGTTTCATCATGTGGATGCAGGGTTCCCACTGGAGCTTCATCGTAGAGTATTGGGTTCAGCTTCTTTAGAGAAAATATTAATGCAAGCGGAATGTACTGTCCACTGGAGCTGGAACACACTTTGATAGTCACATGACTTTCACTCTTAGAACCCACTGTGACACCAACTTTATCCCTCCCACCCTCCTCCTTTCAGAAAAAATACTTGGAGGTTTCTGAACTGATGTGATAGCCGATTCATCTATAGTACACATTTGTCTTTGCAAATTATTATGGTTCTCAACTACTTCTTCACAGAGTGAGAGAAAAATTTAATATCTGTGGCCTATTAAAAGCCTGTGCACGTTCTGCAGAGGTTTGTTCTAGCTGCAGTAGACTTATCTCAGGGTCAGACTTTCAGAAGCCTATCGAGCAGTCTTTTTTTGCCATTCGACTGTCACCATTAAAATATGAATCAATGCCCATTCTCTGAGACAGCTCATACTCTAGGCATTGAGTGTTCCTACTTTTCAATCCAAAAACTTGCAATTGCAGGTCTAAAATATGTTGAACTAGCAGCTTTCCAACCTTACGATCAAATTCAACACAAAGTCGACAGAGTGTCTTCCTGCCCTCTTTTGCCACCATGTTCTTTCCAAAACAGTGCCATCTTAACAGTAGTGTGAGGTACACTGAATACAAATGGGATTAAGCCAACCCATCATACCATTTCTAATGGAAGCAATGGCAGATTTCTGTCACTTACATTCCACAACAATCTCTTTCAAGTTTGTATACTCACCATAGTCTGAAAAAAATATTTCAGAAAGTTATAAAAACCACTATTTGTTCTTGCTAGTTACTGGTTAAATTTCTAATAGGCTTTTTATGCATTTCAGCAGTCGAGAAGTTATGTGATGGAGCAGTATAAAATGGCATAGTCCTGTGTCATTCTGCTATCTTCAACACTACTGTAATTTTTTGTCATAACGTTGACAACTAACAAATACATGATCAAAATATAGCTACATATTTAAAAACTTAACTTTATAAGATCTCCCCCTGATAGTAAATCTTCCACACAAATAATCAACACTGCGCAATTTCCAAAGTTTCCCAACAGAAATACTGGTTTTGTCGACTTCGAAAATAGTTTCCTGCGTCTCACGAAACCACATGGAAGCAGCCAAAGATTAATGGCTTGTAGGTAAAATGTAGCCACCACAAGCAATCAAGTAAACACTTCCCCTGATCACTTTCCCTGCTGAAGAAAACGTTTTAAATCCCAGAACTTGCTTAATAAGGTATTCACACACGCATAGAACTGTTGGACCAAATCTGTAATTACACACATACTCATTTCTCAGTTAGTCAACGCTCGCTCAAACAGAAGGTATTTCTACAACGAGATTTTCACTCTGCAGCAGAGTGTGCACTGGTATGAAACTTCCTGGCAGATTAAAGCTGTGTGCCGGACCGAGACTCGAACGTGGGACGTTTGCCTTTCACGGGCAAGCGCTCTACCACCTGAGCTACTCAAGCACGACTCACGCCCAGTTCTCACAGCTTTACTTCTGCCAGTATCTCGTCTCCTACCTCTCCTCTCCAGGAGAGCTTCTGTAAAGTTTGGAAGGTAGGAGACGAGATACTGGCAGAAGTAAAGCTGTGAGAACAGGGCGTGAGTCGTGCTTGGGTAGCTCAGTTGATAGAGCACTTGCCCGTGAAAGGCAAAGGTCCCAAGTTCGAGTCTTGGTCCGGCACACAGTTTTAATCTGCCAGGAAGTTTCAAGGCATTTCTATTTTAGCCCTTTTTATTCTCAAACTATTTTCTTAGAACCACTTTTTAAAATATAATATCCTTTGTGAAAATGTTCAACAAGGATATGTTCACTGTCTACTGAGTTGTCACTGTATTCTTCAACACCTTATAATCCAATTATTATCATATTCTTGCTGCTTTCACCTTCCAACACCTTACCATTTAACTATAGCTTAAGTAGCTAGATTTTTTGTACTCATTTAAACTGCATTCTCACATACTGTGATACTGGAAATTTGAAGTTGGAAACAACAAACAATAAGGTGAGAAATCACTTTAAGAAGAATGTCTTCACAAACATTACTCCAAATAACATTTAGGAGGGTCTCGTGCACTCATTCCATCTGGCAACATTCCACCTAATGCATGGCAGGATTCCCTCTTAAAGGCACAATATATCACCAGATTCTGTTACCAAAGGGGTCAATAGTTGCTGCATATTCAATGCTAGATGGTAGGAAGGATGACAAACTCTGGGAGGAGGGTGATGAAAATACTGACAGTGATGAAACAAAAAAATGTTACTGAAATTAATAGTGGCATCAGCGAAGACTGATTAGAAAGCTGATATTTCAGTGCAATGTATCTACATTACAATGTAAAAAATGTGATTAACTATGTGACAGTATTGTGAAAAGTTTTTGTAAGTGAAGGCAGGTAGTGAAAGTATCTTTTCTTTTTTCTTCTTCTTTCCTACATTTCAAATGTCAAACTTACATTTCCTGGGAACTTTCTGCCATCGGTAATCCCAACTTTGATCAGCCACAGCCTTAAGTGTATTCTCCTGACCATCTTTGCCAGAAAATACACGGACATCCCACAATTTTATACTTTGGTCTTTGCAGTTGGAAATGAAATGCCGACCATCGCCTCTTGGATCAATATATGTAATGCCATCCATATGGCCTGCTAAAACACCGACAGGGACAGGATTTTGTTCACTTAAAGTTCGGCGATCCCAAACCTAAAAATTGAAATTTTCACCTAATATCTTCATAGAAACTTACTGCATGTATAATTACAACAGTTAATAGAAAATTTTACCTTACAGAGCCCATCATCGCCTCCACTGTACAAAATATGTGATGTATCATCAGCAAAAGCAACTGTATTTACATCATTATCATGACCCTCTATCTGTAAGAACAATGATTACTCATTATATTCTAAGTAACAGAGTAACACAAAGGACATAAACTTGAAGGAATTATATCAGTTATCCAATATTACCCTCAGAGCTCTCTGGTTGCACTCTCTGTCATACACATAAAGGTAGCCATCATTTCCTCCACCAAGTATTTCTCGTCCATCACAAGAGAATGTGAGAGAAAAAATACAGAAACGTCTTTCTTGTGGTCCTAAGGGCAGTGCATCTTGATTATCAGAATCTCCATACAACTTGCACAGATGCACTGCAAAATAAAAATGACACTTTTTTCCACATATTCATTTAAATGTAATATTTCTTGATTTAAGGGAAAGTAAGTGATAGCTACTCACAACATTCTGACCAACTGGAATATACAATGTAGTTATTGTCTGGGCTAAAAGCAGTGTCTAGTATGCTCCAGCCTACATCTCTTGCTTGTATTGACCGTATATATTTAAATTTTCCCTCGCCTGTATGATAAAGTCTCAGGTTGCGATCTGAAAACAAATATGAATCATGTGCTCTAAATCAGGAAGATAAGCATATATTAATTCTTGTGAACATTTATCATACAGAATGTACACATTAATATAACAGAAGCGTCAGATAAGTGGGTAATTTTATTGACGATTTGTAACACTAAACTACACTAAAATTAAAATTATTTAGTTTCAACTAGTACCAAAGTACGACAAAACAAACGACTACTTTGTCGATGTGAAGAAAAAGTGCAGAGTAGAATAATGTGTCAGAAGATTTGTTATCAAATCAAAACTAAATTATGCTGGAAAGCTGTAGTGACACAGCTAAAACTTTCTTTTGGCATATTTTGAAAGTACCATCTCATTCTAATAGCACAACAGCACAAAAATATATACTAGAATGGAAAAAAGACTGTCAGCCAAGTATTATCCAAACATTTTATAATAAACTAACAGATGTCACGTACAAAGTACTGAGGACTCCGTAATACGGAATAAGTGATTTCAAGAAAACAGTGTTCAAATACTGCTACACTGAAGGAAAGTGAGAGAGAGCAGTTAATAACTCTGCAAGTTAGTACAGAATCCATGTAGCACCATGTAGAATCATTTGCTGAGAGATGATTACTCTTGCTGGCTTAATGAAGAATACAGTATGTACCCTTCACAAGTAGTACAAGTTCTCATTTCTTCCCTTAAATGTTCTACAGCTATAAAATAACTCGCTTAACAAAAAATTTACAAAAAGAGAAAAGCTGGAAAAAATTTGAGGGCAGTAAGAAAATGCTCAATCATTAAACATGAGCAAACAATTTGTTTCCTTGGGTGCTTCCAAAGAGAACACCTCATCACCAAGCACTAAGATGTGCAATGTTAAATTGTAAACGGTATATAGGATTATCACAGACCTCTATAATAAGAGAAATATTAGCATAAATGCCAAAATCCATCACCACATTACAGTTGTTAAGCCACTGATACTTTATGCTGCAGACACACACACTACATCACATAGGCCTTCTCAACACACATGAGCTCAGAGAATGATGATTATCAGAAGAATATTAGGATTTAGGAAGAGCCATGGTGGAAGATCAGGAACAATATGGAAGTATGTCACCTCACTGAACCCCTGAATGATGTCATATGGAAATGACACCTGGAGTTCTATGGTCATATAGTAAAGCAGATAGACAAAGAGGATACTGATTTTAACTATGGGAGAGACTGTATAAACCCTGCACATACCTGATATGTTGACAATCAGAGAAGACCTAAGCTAATCTGGTAACACTAAGAAATGGGTGATAGAAGGAACGCATGAGTGACATAAAAGAAGAAGAAATTCTCCAAAGAAAAAAGACAGCACATTAGTCACCACATAAAAAAATTACTAGCAAAAGGGATGGGAAGCTTGGTCCTTATATATTTCACACACAACAAATAATATTTCAGGGATGATGTAGTTACCCAAAACACTAAAAAATGTCAGAACCCTCAAACCACACCAATAAGTGGGTCTTACCCACAACCTATCCCATATCAATATGACAAAAACAACAAGCTGCAGCAAATAAACATTGTCTGTTAGGCTGGAAGGAGGAGATCTTCAACAGGGAAAGTAAAGAGAAACTGCTGTACCTTTCAGAACCCCGACATCCTAGCTCAGACGTTATCTTGCCTTTCAGAAAGGCAACAAACACTGTTTCTGCAATCTTCTTTAATTATTGTAAATGCACTACAGAAATATAGCAGAATATTTATTAATGGCTAATCCTTAAATCTTTCAACGCCCTCATGCAGAGGGCTGTAAGATGTGGGGAAAGGTTGAGACCACACAGAGAAGAAGAGAAGACAAAGAGAAAGCATCAATCAAAATTTATTTAGTTTCATTTATGCTCTTATAATGGAAACTTTTAAGTCATCCCTTGAAGAAGGGTACACCAATTGCAAAAAGATCTAATATGCTAAATTTATCTTTTTAACTACTGTTATTAACACATTGGTGAGGGATAAGCAAATTTATATATTTTGTGTTAATCATTTGTAATACTTTTTCGAGTTTAGGAGAGACGTAATGCATTTGATAGAGTTTCGACAACAGGAAACCATTAAGTCCAATATTATGACGTTAGATTTTCACCTGTCGTTAGCTATAACTAATAATATCTAATGAACTGTACGCTTCATGCCAACTCAGTCTTGTACAAAGAATGCAGACGTTATTTAAACTATAAGCACTGACCCTGTAACAAGAAAGAATATAAAGAAATGTTGCTGTCTGTTTATGGATGACCATGGATTAATGTGACAGCACTGAAAGCAGAAGATAGGTTCCAACTTAGTGAAGTACAGTTGTGTTTCTGACAACTCTTTTTTTTCTTTTCTGTTAGCTTTTATTTTTTGAGTTTGGCTTCTCTTAACACTGAAAGTGCCACTCGGCAAAAGCTCCGAACTGACACCTGTTTAGTCACCATATTTAGGGCCATACAAGATATTACACAGAGACAAACATAACATGGAAATACGCTTCAGTTGAAAACCCACAGTGGTTTAAGTAGAGAGAGTGAAGGTAACATGTATGCTGATTGATAATTCCCAAGCCACCAACTACATGTTCCCAGAAACACCAATTACTCCAGAAGAATGAACACCAGCTTGCTTTCACTATCACCTCAACAAACAACTACACATAAGCGAACATCACAAACGCAGACTCGAACAGGACATCAAGTAAATTTTAAATATTCATATGTCATGGGCATTCTGAACATTAAGGGGTAGGGTGGGTGGGAGGTAAGAGTGGGAGAGGAGATTGCTGGGGGGGGGGGGGGGGGGTGTCTGTGTGGAAGACAATGGTGAATAAATGGTGGCAGCACTAAAAGCAGAGAGCTTCCAACATAAGTATACATTCAACAATTTGCATGGTATTCATAGTATTCATAAATGTGCAGGAAAATTGTTGTTCCACAACTGAAAACAAAAATTTTTTTCACTGGGTCAATGCCCCTTCACATTAAGACAACATTGTGTAGGTCTTTACAAGTCATTTAATGACACACAGAATTAAATGGGGGAGGGGGGGGGATATGAGAGAGATGCCATAGCCCCAAACACGCAATTAAATCTCTTTCTATGAGTTTTTATTGAATTCATGTGCCTCATTTACAGACATGACAGATTTATCACACAAATGATGTTTGCAAATCTGTTGCAGTAGGTCAAGTAATGCCTATGTGTAGTACACACTACCAGTGGCTACCACACAGAAGTTTACTAAAATTCTACTTGTGCGTCTCCTTGTCTATCCAACCACCAAACAAATGTACACAATGGTCTGAAAGATACAAACTTTCATTTTTTCTTTAGTTCATCCCTGAACAATGTGTACATCTCTTCCTTCTTTACAGTTAGATGCCAACTTCTGGTGAATGCATTTGTATATACACTACTGGTCATTAAAATTGCTACACCAAGAAGAAATGCAGATAATAATCGGATATTCATAGGACAAATATATTATACTAGAACTGACATGTGATTACATTTTCACCCAATTTGGGTGCATAGATCCTTAGAAATCAGTACCCAGAACAACCACCTCTGGCCGTAATAACGGCCTTGATGCCCCTGGGCATTGAGTCAAACAGAGCTTGGATGGTGTGTACAGGTACGGCTGCCCATGCAGCTTCAACACAATACCACAGTTCATCAAGAGTAGTGACTGGCGTATTGCGATGAGCCAGTTGCTCAGCCATCATTGACCAGACGTTTTCCATCGGTGATACATCTGGAGAATGTGCTGGCCAGGGCAGCAGTCGAACATTTCCTGTATCCAGAAAGGCCCGTATAGGACCTGCAACATGCGGTCGTGCATTATCCTGCTGAAATGTAGGGTTTCACAGGGATCGAATGAAGGGTACAGCCACGGGTCATAACACATCTGAAATGTAATGTCCACTGTTCAAAGTGCCTTCAATACGAACAAGAGGTGACCGAGATGTGTAACCAATGGCACCCCATACCATCATGCCGGGTGATACGCCAGTATGGCAATGACGAATACAAGCTTCCAATGTGCGTTCACCGCGTTGTCGCCAAACACGGATGTGACCATCATGATGCTGTAAACAGAACCTGGATTCATACGAAAAAATGACGTTTTGCCATTTGTGCACCCAGGTTCGTCATTGACTACACCATCACAGGTGCTCCTGTCTGTGATGCAGCGTCAAGGGTAACCGCAGCCATGGTCTCCAAGCTGATAGTCCATGCTGCTGCAAATGTCGTCGAACTGTTCGTGCAGATGGTTTTTGTCTTGCAAACGTCCCCATCTGTCGATTCAGGGATAAGATGCCTGTCATCTCCACTGCTAGTGATACATGGCCGTTGGGATCCAGCACTGCGTTCCGTATTACCCTCCTGAACCCACCGATTCCACATTCTGCTAACAGTCATTGGATCTCGACCAACGCAAGCAGCAATGTCGCGATATGATAAACCGCAATCACGATAGGCTACAATCCGACTTTTATCAAAGTCGGAAACATGATGGTACACATTTCTCCTCCTCACACGATGCTACACCGGTCAACTGCTGTTTGTGTATGAGAAATAGGTTGGAAACTTTCCTCATGTCAGCACGTTGCAGGTGTTGCCACCGGCGCCATCCTTGTGTGAATGCTCTGAAAAGCTAATCATTTGCATATCACAGCATCTTCTTCCTGTCAGTTAAATTTCGCGTCTGTAGCACATCATCTTCGTGGTGTAGCAATTTCAATGGCCAGTAGTGTATTAGCTGGCTAAAGTGCAACATAATATTCTATCACATTCTTTTCTTGTTTTCTCTTTGAAAATTTTTTTTAGTACTAATGGTTGCTCACTATTGAACGACAGCGGGTCATAAATGGATTTGATGTTTTTAGAACATGTGTTTTTAAACACTCATGTCTTAACAATATGATAAAAGGCATGTAATTACTGATACTTATTACTTTACCTACAAAGATACCAAGATCGATATCCTACAGATTACAACACAAATTTCGTGGAAACTGTAGCGCAATTAGGGTCATAGTTCCATACATGCAATGCTCCTGAAAGGAGTCAGTGTAGAAATGAAGTGTGCTTGTTTGGGATGGTTTGTCCCTGCCCTAATCACACTTTTGTAAGAACCACACTTCTGATGGCATCTTAAGACTGCTGCATTATATTATTTATAGAATAATTAATTATTTACAGAAGAATTTGAGAAAGAAACAAATCAAACTCTGAGGAAAAATGTCACTCTACTAAGAGTAGATCTGGTTAAACAATAAGTAAAGAAATGATGTCCAAATAAAGGAGGTCTTCGGACAATAATGTTACTCAATATCTGAGTGTCAACACACTAGATCTGTCCATTCTCCATGATTATACTTGTTGCAAATGGTTCTCTGAAGGAGGTAGAGGAATGTGGCAATAAAGCTGGTCCATGAGACTGTGAAGAAAAGTTCACATGATCAAGAGGTGACGGGCCTGATAGGGCATAATTTTACACCTGGAAAAAGCTGTTTAGTTATCAAATCGTAAAAAAGCATAAAACAGACATGAATAAGAAGAGCCTGTTACACAATGGAGTGCAGTAGGATGTCCACTGATGTAAAACACACACATCTAATCTGGTTGCTATATTCTTCCGCCTTAATAGGAATTTCATTATATTTGTCAAATGGCCAGATGGAATGTAGGTCAGCAATGCAGAACATCAAGGACTGTTCTGTAAGATTACACCTGAGTAAATCAAGACACAAGGTTATTTTTACAGATAGTTATAATGTAACTTAATAGACACTGATTTATATATAAAGAAGAGGTTTTATTACAAAATTTCAGCTCAGATGTCAATATAAGACAAGTCATAAATAAAGATTTAACTAACTGAAAAAGAGTACTGAGAGTACAACTGTTTATATTTTTAAAAATATCGGGATCTGATACATCAATATTTAAAAAAAGAATAATCATCGGCCCTCGATATACTGAAAAAAATTATCAATATATCGATGGAAAAAATATCAATATATCAATGGAAAAAATATCAATATATCGATGGAAAAAATATAAATGTATCGGCCAAAAGAAATATCGCCTGCACATTGTAAATATATTGCCAGTTTTAGAGCTGTGTATTTAAGTACTGATTTATTATTATATATTCTGTACATCAACAAACTTGCAGCCTGCTTACCACCCTTAGAGTATGCATTGAAAGGAAAATGATGCATGTTTATGCTTGACGATAACAACTTTGCTAACAATGGTAACTGCAGGTAAGTGGCACAATAAAACGTGACTGATGGGTCCATCGTTCAGTTTCAGCACATATCAGCTTTTCTGGAAAACTTCATGTCAGCTTACCTATTTTTCATTTTTGCAAACGCCAGTGACATAGCATTTGTAGTGTCAAAATTGCATGGTGAAGTTAAACATTGCAGTTTCTGTTGGTAGCGCCGATTACGTCAGCATTTACCCTCACACGTCTCTGCCCACCGCGAACACCAATCTTGCATTTAGATTTATGTTCATCAGTTTCAGCAACTGTTTTTGAAGAATGTCGAAGTGAAGAAGTAGCACACTAGGTGCATTAAAAATTGTTTTTTATTGTAACTGGTGAGCTATTTCCTCACATCAGATACCTTGTTATTCCATTCACACTGCCACTCCCTAGTACAATCAGACTACTACTTTGTGCCATCTGTACTTGCTTCACACAGTCAAACAGAAAGACTGGATGTGATGAAATGTCAAAAAGTAGTAAGACTCCTTCACAGAGTGAAAGTAAAATTATGCTCTACTGCAGTTTCAAAAGAACAACTTCAAATATTTATCGAAAATTGTGAAAAAATATAATATAAAATAAAGATATCGGCACTCGATATTGCCATTTCAATATTTACATATATCAGTGAAAAAAAGTCACTGATATCTATCTATATATTTTTTTCATAAAAATATCAATGTATCAATATTTTATCAACATCCTTAGTTTGGAGTGCCAATTTAAATTCAACTTATTATCACAATCATTTGATACTTCTAGATAAAGGACTCTTTCTACAATTTTCTATGAATTACTATATTCAGCAAACTGCTTTCATACTGCTACTGAATGTTTTCTAATGTCATCTACCCTTCTTCAGTACAGTCACCTGGAATCTCTTGGAATCAATCAAATACCTTCCTTGGCCCATTTACTATCCATTTGTCTAGCTACATGTCCCACCCACATTAACATTATAGTTATTTCTTTCCTTGCTGGAAAAACAGCAAGCACTAATCTCTGCCAATATCTAACCAAAATGTGGATCACAGGGAAAATTCAAGAACACTGCATCACAGGAATACCCCATCCGTTATTAAAAGGAAGATATAAAACCAACCCAAACAATTACGGAAGAACGATCCTTCTAGCCTGCACTTAAAAAAGTTTTTTCCCCATATAATTTACAACAAGATCAAAAACATACTGGTACCACAACTTAGAAAACTTGAAGGAGCATTTCAACCATACAGAAGCTGCCTAGACTAAATTGTAACATGATAATTATAACTACAGAAATAACAGTTCTTTAGTTCACTCATAGATTAAAAAAAAGTATATGTGGTATCCACAGATCCACACTTTTAAAATCATCAGATCATACAGTCTTCATCTCAAATTAATGAAAATCATCAAACTAACCAACACAAAGTTCAGGGAAGAAATTTCAAAAGCTTTCACAATCAAAACTGTTTTAGTAGATCAAGCCCACTACTTTTCAATGTAGCCCTCAATTATGCCACAGTTTGGTACAAGAAACCCACGTAAAATCAAAACTGAAGCAAAATCCTCAATAAGAACAAACTGTTTGGAGTTTGCAGATGATTTAGCTCTCTTAGCCCCTGACATGGAAGAAGTTTGTGCCCAAATAACAAGTTTCCCAAAAATTGCCTTAAAAATAGGATTACAAATAGCTTTCAAGAAAACTGAGATGGTGCACATGAAACAACAGTATAAATAAAGTCTTCATAAACAATTAAAAAATTACCAGTTCTGCAGTTTAAATATCTTTAAAAAGATTATCAAGCACAAGTGAAAAAGAAAGTTCTGGCAGAATGTAAATAATTTAGGAGTATTGCAGACCACTCACCAAATAGTAAACATGTCGAGTTGTTGACAGGCATGCACACAAAATAGAAAGAAAACTTGCTAGCTTTTTAGGAGATTAATCCTGTGCCTGTGCACATTGTGTCAGCAGGGCATACAATACTGGGCTGCATTTTGACAGGTGGACTAAGTAGGGGTAAGGGTTGTACTGTGTGGGGTTGGTCGAGAGAGAAAGTGGTGGGAGGCAGGAAGGAGTTAGGGATGGGTAGCTAATGGATGAGATGGAGGTATCAGGTTTGCTGATCAGTAATGTGGTTGGCAGATGCACAAGCTAGGCACAGGTGGCAGGTGTATACGCTAGGCATGTGATACATGAGTACCGGAAGAGGTGGTGCTGTGCAGCACAATATGAAGGTGAGGTGGTGTGGATTGGGAGGGGGTAACAGGACAGAGGAAGAGGGAACTGTTGGATGGAGGGTGTGCGGACAGTGGGTTATGGCAGATTCAGGCCAGGATGTTTATAGGAGTGGAGTGTGTGTTGCAAAGGTAAGTCCCATCTACACAGTGCAGAAAAGCTGGTGCTGGAGGGAAGGATCCAGATGGCATGGGTTGTGAAGCTGCCACTGAACTCTATCGTTTTGTGCTCATGTTGCATGTTATGCCACTTGGACACAGTTTGGCAATGGCCATTCATTTTAGTGAACAACTGGTTGGTTGTCATATGAAGCTGTGCAGTGATTGCAGCACAGTTGATATATGACATAACTGCTTTCACAGGTGATCCTGCCTTTGATGGGACTGGATATGCTTGTGACAGGACTGGAGTAGGAAGTGCTGTGTGGGTGGATTGCACATGTTTTCCATCGGGGTCTTCCATAGTGATATTAGCCCTGTGACAGGATTGGGAGGAAATAGGGATGGACTCAGGAGATGTGGAGGTTGAGTAAGCAACAGAATACCTCTAAGAGGGTTGAGAAGGATGTCCCTCACTTCTGGGCACAATGACAGATGATACACTATGTGATCACAAGTATCCTGACACCTGGCTGAATACGAGTTCGTGGCACCCTCCATCGGTAATGCTGTAATTCAATATGGTGTTGGCCCACCCTTAGCCTTGATGGCAGCTCTCTCTCTTGCAGGCATATGATCAATCAGGTGCTGGAAAGTTTCTTGGAGAATGGCAGCCCATCCTTCATAGAGTGCTGCACTGAGGAAGAGTATCGACGTCGGTCTGTGAGGCCTGGCACGAAGTTGGCATTCCAAAACATCCCACCTTTGGGTGTTCTGCACAATTCAGGTCAGGACTCTGTGCAAGCCAGTCCATTACAGGAATGTTACTGTCATGCAACCACTCCGCCACAGGCCGTGCATTATGAACAGGTGCTCGATCATATTGAAAGATGCAATCACCATCCCCGAATTGCTCTTCAACAGCGGGAAGCAAGAAGGTGCTTAAAGCATCAATGTAGGGCTGTGCTGTGATATTGCCATGCAAAACAACAAGAGGTTGTCCGTGAAAAGTGTGACCATACCATAACACCAATGCCTCCAAATTTTACTATTGGCACTACACACGCTGGCAGATGATGTACACACGCTGGCAGATGACATTCACCGGGCATTCGCCATACCCTCACCCTGCCATCGGATTGCCACATTTGTACCGTGGTTCGTCACTCCAAACAACGTTTTTACACTGTTCAATCGTCCCATGTTTACACTCCTTACACCAAGCATGGCATCTTCTGGCATTTACTGGTGTGATGTGTGGCTTATGAGCAGCCACTCGACCATGAAATCCAAGTTTTCTCACCTCCCGCCTAACTGTCATAGTGCTTACAGTGGATCCCGATGCAGTTTGGAATTCCTGTGTGATGGTCTGGATAGATGTCTGCCTATTACACATTACGGCCCTCTTCAACTGTTGGTGGTCTCTGTCAGTCAACAGACGAGGTTGGCCGGTATGATTTTGTGCTGCACATGTCCCTTCATGTTTCCACTTCACTATCACATTGGAAACAGTGGACCTAGGGATTTTAGGAGTGTGGGAATCTTGTGTACACACATTTGACACAAGCGACAATCAATCACCTGACCACATTTGAAGTCTGTGAGCTCTGCAGAGCACCCCATTCTGCTCTCTCACAATATCGATTGACTACTGAGGTTGCTGATATGGAGTACCTGGCAGTAGGTGCAGCACAGTGCACCTAACACAAAAAACTTATGTTTTGGGGGGTGTCTGGATACTTTTGATCACTTAGTTTAAGATAATTAAACCCCTGCAGAAGGATATGATTCAAGTCCAGGTTGATACTAGGTGATGAGCAGGGACACATCTCTGAAGCAGATTCTAGATTCTTGGGGTTGGTGGGAGGATTACAGGTGTGTGAGGATATGGTACCAGAAATCTGTTTGCAGACTATGTTTGTGGGGTAGGTGTGGGTCTCTGAAGGTCCTCATGAGACTGCCAGTATACTGGGTAAAGGAATTCTTGTCACTGCAGATATCCTGTCCACAGATGGCTAGGGAGTGACTTTTTGGTATGGTAGGGGTGACAGCTGTTTAAATTCAGGTACTGCAGATGATTAGTGTGCTTAATACGGACAGGGGTGAGGATGGAGCCATTCAAGAGATGGAGGTCAATGTCCTAGAAGATGGCATGTTGGGTTGAGGAGGACCAAGTGAAGCGGATTGGGGAGAAGGTGTTGACATTGTGGTGGAATGAGTCCAGATCATGAACACATCATCAGTGAATTTGAACCACAGAAGAGGTTTCACATTTTGTGAGTCTAGGGTTGTTTCTTGTGGATGTCCCATAAAAAGGGTGGGATACATTGGTGCCATGCGGGTGCCTACAGTTGTGCTGCTGATTTGTTTATGTACCTCCCTCTCAAAGTAAGGTAATTTTGAGTGAGGGTATTGTTGGTAAGGTGTATGAGGAATAAGGTTGTGGGTTTTGCTGGTGTATAAGGATGTGACATCAACAGTGACGAGTAACAATCAATGAGTCAGTGAAGGAACTAGTAGGTATCTTTGATCTTAGAGGCTCGGCTGCAAGCAATCCGTTTGGGGTGTTGGTCAACAAGAGCAAAAATTCTTTCAGCAGGAACACAATAATGAATTACGATGGGGCATCCAGGGCTGTTGCGTTTTTGAGAGCATGTACAACATATGTGTGTGGTATGCCACTCCTTCCTCCCAAAATTATGATCGGAACACCTGAAACGATTGTGAATGGATCACAAGCACCAAAAAGTACAACCTTTAAAGAAAATTGAAAGTGGGGTGACTCAAGTAGTCCAATTTGGTCAATAAAATTAACAAATAATAATAAATTAATTCAGCAGCAGTTAAAATACAGCTGCTCAGAGGCTAAGTTTATAGGTGCCAGACTACAAATTCAAATGCTTGGGACTCAGTCTTAAAATGGTCCAAGGATTTTTTTTTCCAGTCACTCATTGATTCTTTAACCTCTCGGGATGAACAGTGTATTTGAATAATTATCTGAATGAAAATATCTTTCTTACTGTAATATGTTTTCAAATTGGTCTAAAAGGTATAAAATAATTCTCCTAGCCTCATACAGAATCCTAACCTCACACAGATAGGTATGAAAATCTGTGCTTGTGAATTTTTAATAGCTATGACAATACTTTTAAGATTTATATGGAAAAACATGGGGTGCAGGCAATACATTATGATGCATGATGAGTTCTCTCCTATCCATTATCCACCAATTTACCCAATTATAAGACAACGTTTTTCCCAAATTCATCATTTGAAAAATAAGGGGTCATTTTATATTCATGGATTAAAGTATTGCTGCTGAAGTTAACATTTTTACATTGCTTAATAGAGCATATAGTGGTCGTCTTACATTTACAGATGAAGCTTTGGCTATTGAGGTCACGTGCAGATTTATTTTGAAGAATTCGGAAGGGTAGGGAGGGCAAACAATATTCATTCTTGACAGGCTCAAGATTTCCCAATATGCCAAAGTGGTTTATATGGTATCAACGTTGCTCGATCAATCACGTGACATCCAACTCTCACAGTGCTAGAAATCAAACTAGCCACTACAACAATTTGTTGCTCAGCTTAAAATTTGACAATTTCATGAAACCCAGGAAGAAATAGCATTAAATGTTATTGTCTTACAAACTCATATTGTATTTGAACAGCTTTGCAATGAAATTTCTCATACGTTTGGATACAGTGTACAAAAATTACTGCTGCTTTCCAAGTAAGGACAACATTCAGAAGTGGAAATGTCCTTCAAAGAACATTATTTGATTCTGGACCCAGATTAATATTTTACTTGATTGTGAGAGACTGAAATGATGCACTAAGTGGGTCGTACATGAGAAATTCGGTCCCTGTTCACGTATTAGAACACCTGGTAAATACGATACCAATGGCGATGTTCAGAGGAAATATGAAAGAAAATTAATCCACACTGAAATGTCTAACAAACAAACTAAATTATATTAAACTGACTTTAATTGTTATCACAGGAATAAATTACAGCACCATGGCACATTGTGGGGATAGTCCTAACAGATACCAATAGTTGCGAGTCGAGTGAAAGTTCAATAATTCGACTGAATCATGATTTTGATCTTTTATTTATATATTAGATGCTGTTGTTACACTTGACTTGCACCCTACAAGATATTGCAGTCAGTGTTTTACAGTTGCTCAACCACATCACTACAGAAGGTTTTGAAGGGGAACAGTGATACCAGCTTGGCTGAGAACTAGACGAGTGCAGGGAGGGGAGGGGAGTCTTGAGCCGGCTGCAAATTACGTCATGTTACCAATAACTGCGTACTTTGGCGTTTTAGTAACATCTACAATGTTTCAAACTGCAATTTGCCTGAATCTATTTGCAGTCGAACTGAACTGACTTTAAATTTGGAGACATGCTCAATAATAGTATTCATTTCTGCAGGAGACAGTGAAAGTCTAAATAAGGACAAGTGGTGTGCTTATGAGTTTCATGCTGCAATGTTGTCGACATTCACCGTGACATACGGTGGGAAAGAAAGGGGGTTGGTTGGTTTGTGGGATTAAAGGGACCAGACTGCGATGGTCATCGGTCCCTTTTTCCAAATACTAAAAACACCCACAGAGAATAAAAACGAGTAACAGAATAGATCACAGACAACACAGAACAAGAGAGACTTAGACAAACACCAGACAAGACAAACTAAAATCACACAGATGTGTGACGGTGGTTGGCCGACCATAGAAACAAAAAAGGAAAAGCCAACCACCGAGAAACGCATTAAAAACTCAGATTAAAATCGTAGGCCAATGGCCAGAATCAACACGAAAGAACATAACAAACACTCAGAGTAAACGATAAAAAACCCCTGCCCAAATAAAACGTAAAACTAAGTCAACCATAACAGGGTCATCAGATAAAAGGGCAGGGAGCGTATCAGGCAGCGCAAATGTCTGCCTGACCACAGCTAAAAGGGGGCAGGCCAACAAAATGTGGGCCACTGTCAAAGCCGCCCCGCAGCGACATAGAGGAGGGTGTGTCAGCTACTGATTCTACGCAGCCAATAAGACAGTGGCGGGAAGACAATATGTCTGGAAGCAAGAAACATTGTAATGTTCTCATGTCAGTACAGAAGCCAATTCAATACATGTTCAGATAAAAACAGCAGTGTTCTTAGGTCCCATGGTAACCACAGCCTCAGAAATCACAACATATTCAGAAGAAACAGCCAAATATTTGTGACAAGCAAGATGTGAATTTGACATCTGTAATATTAGGATGATGGCAGCTAACAGAAATAAGAACAATTTCTATAATGTCTTCATGCAATAGTGCCATCAGTATCTTAGGCGGGAAGGTTTTAAAAGTGGACATAATTTTTTTAAATTTCAATATTATGTCACCTTTCCTGAATTTCAGAGCCATCAGTCTTTTTTTCTGTTTTAAGCTCGTCTTAAGGTATTGTCAGCTTAAAAATAAACTATATTCAGTTTGCGGCATTACAGTTTATTTTGAGAACTTCTCTGGTGTCCCCTTTCATCCCACTATATGACGTATTGGGGCGGTGAATAAAATATCATGGTAAGTTATATTATGTCCTTAATTCACCACATTTGTGGGGTAAAAAGGGACAAACACTACTCATAAAAATGTATGTGATGTTGCTTAAATTAAAAATTTTACAACTACATAAATAAGTACCTTATACTGATGAACATCATATGGATGAAACATTAAGTCACATTTTCTTCCAAATTTGTGACTATTATTTAAAGATCACAAAAAGTGTCCCCTTTCATCCCATTCTATCATATACATTTTTATTACTAATTTTTTTCAGAGTAAACTGCAGCAGAATTTAATTTCCAGTTCGTACACCGCAATCAAAAGAACCCACCAAATGCAGGTTAGAGTGTTGTTTCATGAATGTCATGTATCTCATGCAATAACGCACCCCAACTATGGCTTGTCAGAAATTTGCAGATGCAGTTATGTAATTGATTCATTTTATGCTCCCCACTGACTGGGAAAATACTGGAGTCCCATTTGGAACTGAGGACTCTTGCAAAACCTGTAGTACCTTACTTCGTTGTATCTACTGTGTAACAACCTGTACATGCCATGAGGCTCATTTCACCGATGAAAGGATGGTTGTTCTATATGTAAGACTAATATGTAGGACCACACACATCATATTAAATTAATATTTTGTTTCAGTGGGAATAACCTACAAAGATAGAACAGTTTTTTCATCACTGGTGCTGAAGAAAAAAATTACTTTCATTAACCAACTGTGAAACAACATTTACTCCATTCCATAATGTCCTTCACACAGGAGTTCATGAAACTTTGAAACAGGAAAATTTAAGCAGTAGTGTTGTATAAAGAATTGCCTGAACATCACAACATGGTACAAACAACATATTTCGAGCAGTTAAAAATCAGGCCTTACTTTCTGTTATATGTAAATGGAAATTAAACCTGGACGTATGGAAATATCCAACATTGCCAACTAGAGAAAATGGGAAAAATTAGTGATGGCACTTTGTCAACAGCAGAAAAGGTAGTTAATTTTCTAACAGAGAATGGAGAAAACAACCAGTAGACTCTGAAACAATCACTCTGGGTAGTTTACAACTGTGAAAAAAATCTAAATTACAATTACTGGCCTACAATTTGGTCACTCTCAAATATTAGCCCTTTTCAACAGGAATACAGTATCACACTCAATGAACAGAAGAGGACTGTGAAAGTAAGGGTTTGAGAGAGAACTGCATTCCTTATGTCAAAATATGAAGAAAAGTATACACCAACAAAGATCTGGAAATTCTTACTTTCTGACATAAACAGAATAGTCAATTATGATTACTGTCTCATTTGCATGTGCATCTCAACTACCGTTTCAAATTCATTACAGTGATCTATGAACAGGAAACATTATAATGCATCCACTGTCATCTAGGCAAGCACAATGGTTTTGTCTCTCAAACATATGACAAACAGTGGTCAAGAGGCACCAGTCTCAATGAAGAGAACATTATTACCAGTGTTGTGGATGAGTACACACAAGTCAGCACTAGGTGACTGGGCACACACATGAATGTTTCACACTTTACTGATAGGAGACTGTTTCAAGACTGCCTACTCCACTTAGAGCAGGTACAAGCTCGGTCATCTCCTGATCTTCATGCAAAAACAACATCCTTCCAATCTCTCCTGTGGCAATGTGGAAGGAATCCTAGGTTTTCAACCTTGCTGCTAAGGTCAGAGGGGCAACTTCAAAAATAGATAAAACTAAACTCCTGCAGAACAGCAAGAAGGTCCAAAGGTACTAACTGGCCGTCATGTCATCCTCAGCCCACAGGCATCACTGGATGTGGACATGGAGGGACATGTGGTCAGCACACTGCTCTCCCAGTCATATGTCAGTTTACGAGACAAGAGTCGCTACTTCTCAATCAAGCAGCTCCTCAGCTTGCCTCACAAGGTTTGAATGCACCCCGCTTGCCAACAGTGCTCAGCAGACAGCATGGTCATCCATCCTACTGCTAGCCCAGCCCGACATGATTAACTTCGGTGATCTGACGGGAACCAGTGTTAGCACTGCAGCAACGCCATGGGCTCAAAAACAGAAGGGATATGAGATTATTATAATTAGCATTGTGGGCACAATTATATCCCTATTAATCAATGTGTGATGCTTCACACCATGGATTTTCTTCATTAACAACTGGGGGCTGCCACTATTTGTAGTGGCTAGTTGGGAGTCCCTGCAATAACAAACCGGCTAGCAGGAGCAAACAACAAACTTTTCTTGTTTAACACATTGCCTGATTACTTTAACAACATACTATTAGCAGGACACCAATGATACAATTCACACATTATTGTGTTCCTTTACATTTCAAAAAGGATACTAAAGTGCATCTTAATGCATTTATTCTGTGGGAAGAGGTGGCCCATTTGCTTTGTCTCTATACTCTCTTGGTAAATCAATTCAATCCCTTTTTTGTGAGGGATATCAAATTAAGATTTGCAAACCCTGACAACTACGAAGTATCTCTTCTTGCATCCCATGTTGCAGCTTGTGACACATTATGTGTAGTGTATTCAATTATGTTCAGAACTCACTCGTAGTGCTATGCTGAAACTTGTGTTAAGAAGGTGGAAGGCAGACACTTTTAATGTTTTGTGCAAGACGATGTGGGCAGCCATTCAAAAAATGCAGAAATTGACAAGCGTGTTTATGAAACAAAGAATTTCCATATCCAAGTGGATATGACCTTTTCTTCTTATTTTTATGCAAAGAAACCAATACCTAAGTACTGCCCAGTCACAGATTTTGATACACATTGTATGTAGCTCAGAACAGCAAACACACAACTGTCCCTCAAATCTTTGGCAAAGCTGTATAGATACAAGATATGACTTAATGATTTAATCTTGATCATGTTGAGCACCATAGCTGACACTAACACTGATGATTAATGAAAATCACCTCAGTTGTATTATTAAATGTTCACTGTGTTATGACCAGTTTCATTTTGTGATCAGGACATGACATGAATTGCATGGTTGTCATATGTAATGCTAAAAACCAAATCCAGAAACACTGGTGATAAAGATTCTGTTAACTACCTGGCAGAAGTATAGTGAGCAGAGACAGCACGTGTACAGTAAAATGCCTGACAATGTTGAACAAATGAAACCGGTCTTAGGTGATTTGTCACAAAAACAATGGTCACAATGGAATTCTTTGCCAGTTGTATGAACCTTTTAACTAAAATATTTTTCAAAATAAACATCGTATATTATGCTCTAACAGCTCTGTTATCTACATCCAGCATGTGTGTTCAAAATGAGAAGAAACTATAACTACTGTAAATTTATTCAGTTCCTTCCATTTTCTCTAAAACCACTTCTTATAGTTATAAAAATATGGATTATCTACAACAACTGAAATCTTATCATTTTATATTTGCCATGGTACATAACAACAGTAAACATATATATCACCAGATGAAATTTTTCCGTAAGTTAATGCTCCAAGAATGGCATGCATAAAATCAAATATCACAGCTGGGCAGACTGCAAGAGGTTACCTGAAATGCACCTGTTTCCAAGAAATCTTAAAAATAGTTTTTTTGGTACTACACAATAAATGAACTGTTACCAGAACCACATTTACAGAACTGTTACACATTTACCAATCGGGAAAATCTGCTCATGGTACAACACACTCAATAGAGAGGAAATAAAATTTATGATACCTTTAGGTTCAACCAAAAATATACATTTGTGCACTTATAAAATGTAGATAAAAATAATTCCTTAGTTTTTTTTACCACAGGTAATTTCAAGATGGACTAACTGTAGGAAACAATTTCTTACAAATATTGGATGATAGGCCACCAAGTTTTTACAACTGAAAGTGTATAAATTAATTAATTTCTAATATTTTGAAGACATCACACACAAATGGGCCTTTCATAAAATTTGTGGAAATTATTACAATACTGCCATTCAACAAGTTTATCACTTCACAACATTATTTTGTCAAGGTAATACAAGTGTCAAATAAAATTTAAAATCTGACAAGAGAAATAAAATTTAGTTTGAAAGAGCACCATTCACAACCTTTAACCTGCCACAAGATTGTTGTTACTGTCACAGAAGGGGGCCATGAGTGATGTGAAATGTTATAATTTCTAGTCAGCTCAGCTTCAAGAAAAACATGAAAAATTATGACTGAACAGCATTTGCTGCAGTATATTTTCTAATTTTGAACTGACATTAATTCAAAATGTTACCTTGACAAGCACTTAGGAAAATGTTTCCATCTTGAGAGAAGGTACCGCAAAATGCCTTGCTCTGATATGTTGCAACAGTTCTCATCCTGTTAGGAAGATATGAATTTGCAATCCTGCAGCGGTCTCCTCTTGTGAAGGCCTCTGAGCCAGGCATACCACGCTGCAGAGTATAGGACATTACTACATTAAATACAAATTCTAAAAATATATTAAAAGCAAAAAGTCTCAGATGTCACAGTAATTCTTATGACACCTATTTTGCAGATCTAATCCAAATGTTTGATCACTTTTATAACGATTTAACATATACACACAGTATCCAAACATCACCCGCAGTAGAAGGCTCACTATCTGTTACAGATCATACATGAAATTTCTACATTTTAACGAATAATATGTAATGAAACAGTTGCCTGATGCTTTCATGGATATCTACATATGAAATGGGTGCATGAATGAAAAAAACATCTACTGTCACTTCTGTTAAGAATCTGTTGATATCAGGTTGTTGTTATAGATGACTGAAAACTGTAGCAACTTTAGGTTTCGATGCAGGTAAATTAAAGTTTACTGTAATGTGTATGCAGTTATGTGAAGCTTTATATCAACTGCAGCTAAATAAAGGCATTAATTATAATGAAATTTTAAACAATCAGTTTATAAAAGATACTTCTTTACCAGTTTATGGAGAAGTGCCGTTCTCCAGAAGGTTACACCTATTGTATTTATTGTGAGTATCAACAGTAAGGTGCATACAGCAAAATGCTTTGGTCCTAAGAAAATAAACAATAAGTAATACAAGCAATAAGTAACATAATATTGTATTACTTATTGCTCCTCTATTTTCTTAGGACCATGGCATTTTGCTGTATGAATCTTGTTGTTCATACTGTCACATAATGTGACAGGCACAACTTTCGGAAGAAGATCACTATGTGCCTGAAATGGTACGAAAATTAAATTTCTTTTATGCAATTGTTTGGTTATTATTTTGTTATATGCAACTACAGTTGCTGAGACTGGATAAAATAATAAAGACCTTATTTGTATACACAGTGACTCAATTTATTATAAACCAAAATAAATGAAACAATAACAATGCACAAGTCCACTAGGCCAGCACTAGCTGGGCACACAGATCAATTTCTTTTTTGAAAGATTAGTCCTGTAGTGAAAAACAACTTCTCCTAGTCGCTATTAGATTTTTCCTTAACAGCAACAAAAACAAATAACAATGACAGTTCTATCCAGTCATAAAACATTGCGCAACATTTTGCTTCAAGGACCAGTGGAGAGGGTGTAGGAGCAAGTTTGTGGTTCTGGAGTCTTCAGCAAGGGGCCTTCATGAGTGCAGTGGTGAAGAGTAAAACTGTGCTTGTTTCAAAGAACATCTTACAACAGGGACCAATCCGAATGAATGTGAGCATATTCAAGAGGCTGTAGCTTGCTCTGTCCAACCATCCAGATTTAGATTTTCCTAAGTAGTTTCAGGCAAATGCCAGTACATTTCCTTCATCAAGGCCACAGCTAACCACCTGTCCTATCTTCATAAAGCATAGTTACACACTGAAGTGACAAAGAAATTGGTATAGGCATGCGTATTCAAATATGGAGATATGCGAACGGGTAGACAACAGCACTGCAGTTGGCAATGCCTATATAAGACAACAAGTATCTGGCACAGTCGTTAGATCAGTTACTGCTGCTACAATGACAGGTTATCAAGATGTAAGTGTGTTTGGACATGGTGTTATAGTTGGCGCACGAGTGCTGGGACACAGCATCTCTGAGGTAGTAATGAAGTGGGGATTTTCCCATATGACCTTTTCATGAGTGTACTGTGAATATCAGGAATCCAGTAAAATATCAGATCTCCAACATCGCTGCAGCAGGAAAAAGACCTGCAAGAATGGGACCAATATGACTGGAGAGAATTGTTCCACATGACAGAAGTGCAACCCTTTCGCAAATTGCTGCAGATTTCAATGATGGGCCATCAACATGCGTCAGCATTCGAATCTTTCAAGGAAATATCACTGATATGGGCTTTTGGGGCACCCTTGATGACTGCATGACACAAAGCTTTATGCCTCGCCTGGGTGTGTCAACACCAATATTGGAATGTTGATGCCTGGTCAGACGAGTCTCGTTTCAAAATTATACCGAGCAGATGGACATATTCAGGTATGGAGGCAACCTCATGAATCCATGGACCCTGCATGTCAGCAGGGGACTGTTCAAGCTGGTGGAGACTGTGATTGTGTGGGGCGTGTGCAGTTGGAGTGATATGGAACCCCTGACATGTCTAAATAAGGCTGACAGGTGACAGGTACATAAGCATCCTGTCTGATCACCAGCATCCATTCATGTCCATTGTGCATTCTGACTGACTTGGGGAATTCCAGCAGGGCTATGCAACACCCCATGCATCCAGAATTTCTACAGAGTGGCTCCAGGAACATTCTTCAGAGTTTAAACACTACCACTGTGCACCAGTCTCCCCAGACAAGAACATTACTGAGCATATCTGGGGTGCCTAGCAATGTGCTGTTCAGAAGAAAGTCATTCTTACAATCCTTTTCACTTTATTTTTCACAATAAGAGCTAAAGGATTTTGAAGGATGAACATTATCTGTTTTTTTTTTTTTTTTTTTTTTTTTGGGTACTTTTACAGACAGGCTACCAATGGTTTGAGTAGGTAAAAAAATGTGCAGAAAATGGAGGCCATGCATGTTTTCTGTCTTTACTTATTATATATTCTTCTTGTCAGGGAAACACATAAAACAAATTACTCGAGATAGTGCGCAAATAGTTGATAGGAGGGTTGACACTTGATTCATAGTCCAGCCTATGAGTAGTTCTGACATGTTGTTCACATGTTGTCAGACCATTGCATGCTAGGATGGTACATTCACTGTTGACATACAATACTTTCTTTTACAAACAGATACGAGGTCTGCTCGAAAAGTTCCGTAACTTTCTCCACAAAATTTTTCTATGCTTATCTTTTACTTATTGTGCATGGTCTTCCCTGAAATACTCTCCTCCACAATTGATACATCACTCCCAACACCATTTCCACTTCCAGAAAGCAGTCTCAGTATGCCTCTTGCTGGACTGCGCAAAACGCTGTCTGCGAATTTTCTTTTATCTTGTCTATCACTGCAAATCTTCATCCTTTCAATGAATTTTTCGACTTTGGAAATATAAAACAAAAGTCCGAAGGGGCCAGGTCTGGAGACTACAGATGATGAGGCAGCAGAGTTGATTTCATTTTTTGTGCAATAATCACACACCAACAGGGGTGAATGTGCAGGTGGGTTATGATGCAAGAGACATGAATTGCCTCGCCACATTTCAGGTCGCTCTCACATTTTCTCACAGATATCACAACATGTCCCGATAGTACCATTGATAACAGTTTGTCCTGAGGCACAAATTCATGGTGAACTTATCTTTCAAAGACAAATAAAACTATCAGCATGAGTTTGATATTTGACCTGATCTGACGAGCTTTTTTGGTCTGGGAGAACCTTTGCCGACCCACTGTGAAGATTGAACCTCAGTCCCAACATCAATACCCACAACTCATCACCAGTTATGATTCTCTTAAGGAACATCTTTTCCACATTTGAACAATCTAAAAGCTCTTCACAGATTTTGAGGTGAATGTGCTTCTGGTCTTCACTCATGAGCAGTGGGACAAACTTGGCAGCAACATGATACATTCCAATATGCTGTGTCAGGATTTCATGACATGATCCAACTGAAATGTTACATTCTTCTGCAACCTCTCCTACAATCAGTACTCAATTGGCACGCACAATTTCATTGATGTTTCTCACATGAGCATCATCTAGAAGTCGAAGGGTTTCTAATACATGGATCATCTTTAAAATCCATCTGGCCATTTTTACACCATGTGAACTATTCGTAACACTGAGTGCGGCTTAAGCACTCATCACCGTAGGCTTCCTGCATCATATAATGTTTTCTTGAGTTTCACAGAAGATTTAACGTAGATATGGTGCTCCTCTAACTCTGCCATCTTGAAATTCGCGAACAGTGTGACACAATGTTCTACTCAATACAACACTGAACAATAACTAACAGAAATACAACAATGAAACTTCTGCGAGTTACACATTAAACAAGGATGCTAATCACACTTCATTCTAACACACCACTGGTACAAAATTATGAATGTTTCGAACAGACGTTGTATACATTGTCTTACGACACTCTGCAAGGACTGTAGAATCAAAATTTTAAATTAATAAATGCAAGTATTATTTTTAATAGATTTTCCTCTTGTTTAATGTTTTCTGATGGATCATCCATGCTTCCATTTGGTTTATACAACATTACCATTCATATTCATGATTTCCTGTAAGATATTGTGCTACTGTTAAAATTAAGGGATAATTCATAAGCAACTGAATGATTTCTAAGGGTTTTACTATTGAAGACACGTGACACTTGACATTATGTGGCAATATCATTTGAAGGGTATTATTATGGAGCCTTTGTACAAACTTTACTGCAGGTAGAGTAATCTCCTGTTATTTGCTGAATGCAGGAATGAAGCCTAAGATTCCTTCTTTCCTCTTTATAACTGTAAAAACAGTTTGACAGTTTTGCACACCACCATTAAACAAAAAATTAGTCTTTTTAAATGATTTACAGGAGACCTAGTCTGTTTACATTATTTAGTAGGTTAGATATAAATGCACACAAAAGCTACGGCATATTTTGGTTGCAAGAAGGTGAGGGCTGATTCTGGTACCATCTGTAGCAATGCAAACAGCAGTCAACTAAGACAGAGGTCAGAAGCCAACCAAGACAGAGTTTCATGTATCTGTGTACACTGGGGCATATATAGAAATTTTGGTACTGCAGGAATGATAGCTATTCACAGCATGAAAGCCTCACTTCCCAAACCAGCTGGCTGATTTCCCTTGACTGATATAGATGACGACACACTTCACATTATCTTGCACACTGAGTATGCAGTAGTTTACAGTATAAATAACATTTGAGTCTCTTACACCTACAATAAAATGCCAAAGCTTCATAAATAAGCTTCATCAATACAAAATATTTTCTATTTCAATGCAGAGAAATTAGCACGAGCACCCCGATATTTTTCCTAGGAACTCCACTTACATTTGTAGTCCCTATTATTAAGCAAAAGCAGCACACTGTTCTGAAAATTATTCATAAACTCTCAGGAAATTTTCAGTCAGAAACAAATGTTAACAGAAACACAGTTTCCTGTTTTTAGAATTTCACTTTGCCACAAATGATGCTGTTTACAGACAAGCAAAAATCTTCATAATGTCATACACTTTTACTTAACCTGGTTCTAAGAAGATACACTTGCCATTGTTTCCCCAATAGGTATTTTGAACATTTGTAGAGATTCAATTATCTGCAAACTTGTACAAACTTGTTCAAATGTCTGAGTGCTTCTTTTCCTTATGCTGTTTATGAACCAAAAAATGGTCATAATTTGTTTTGCTAAATATACTGAACATGATCAGAACCACACACAGTTTTTGTATCAGGATGCTACACCTTACCATAACAACCCATCCACCTTCTACTTGGAGCCAGAACATAGTCAAGAAAGTATCCACGATGCATGCAGTAATGACTTGAGAACAACAAAATGCAGTATCAAATATTCTCAATGCACTTGTTACACTAATTCTTTGGTAAAGTAACACAGAAATAAATAAGTTTTTTTTTTTTTGACAGCGTGCGATTAAGTAAATTTTTGTAGGGCAAGACCTATGGGGAAAGTAGACACCTACCACTGCCAACACTATTCCACTCAATACTGTCTTTTGTTAAAAGTATATTGGACTAGCGTAAGTCTAAAACACATAAAAGGTTACTTTTTAAATAATCAAATGTATTTGTAGTTGGTATATTAAAATAAATAATGAAAATACGAATGACTCTGTGCATGACATTACACACACTTAAAGCACATGTTGCTGTGTCATCCGAACAAGATATAGCCAGGGCAAAAGCATCACAGGAACAAAGATGCAATCTGCTGCCAGTGCCATAGAGACTCATGACTTGTTTGAGTTCCAACAGCGCCATGGGAGGCGCTGAGGATGAGGATATCTACTTCTCCGCGGCCAACTGCCAGCCAAGTACAATACACCAATGACCGGACAACAACGGAAAGAAGCCTACTCGGAAGATAGAAGAGCCACTCCCGCGCCCTTGGCTACAGGTCATCATCTAGGGTTAACTTAAGACAAGGAACGTCGTTCAGTGAACTCTTTTAGAAGTGAACAGATAGTTGTTGTAAATTGAATTTGCTATGTACTGTGAAGTTTACCTACGATTATTTGCACTTGGCCATTAGCCATTAAAGGCCTCTTTTGTGTTATATTACATACAGTTTGAAGACTTAATCATTCAACAGGTCAGAAAGATAAGTAAACCCTTTTAACTTGCTTGTGTGACTTTGTTACTGATTTGTTGGAATGTTGTAGAGCCTTTGTTCTCCTATCCTATTACCTGACCCTGAGTCATAGCTGTGTAATAGTGAGAGGGAGAAATTGTCTTAGCAGTGTACTGCACCAGAAGCCATTTCACAAACTCACCAACTCGACCTCTACAACAGTAGCGACAACGCCTTTTTACTTAAGTAAAATTATGGGACTTAACATAAAACACCAGGTGGTTATAATTAAACTGACTATGTTCCAAGTGTTGCTGTGGAGACTGTATATGTCACAGGATGCTGAAAAATCATACATATGTTCTTTAATTGGACATTCGTAGAGTATGCTGGGGGTAGGGGTGAGGGGGCAGGGAACATGGCTCCATTCCTTGCCACAGGTCAAAATATCACACTCACTGTAAGCAGTCAGAATGTGAAATGTTTCCTGTTTGGATGTCAGTATGCTGTCTGGCACTTTACAACATATGGTTATTTTTTTGTGACGTGACTGTTGGAGTAAAGGGTTAAGGAGGCTGACGTTTCCTGTACAAAATGCAATTGCTATTGAAAAGAAAGACCATGTACTGCTGGTAAGTGAGAGTATTAAAATCCTGGTGGTTAACTGCCGAAGCATCTGCAACAAAGTTCCAGAGACTGAAGTACTCCTAAAAAAAAAGAATGAAGCTCACATAATACTAAGTACAGAAAGTTGTTTGAAACCCGAAATTGATAGTGGTGAGATTTCTGGGGAATGCTTAATTGTGTATCAAAAGGAAAGGCTAATGGGAAGTGGAGGTGGTGTATTTCTCACAGTAGACAGGAAACTGCATGTGAGATTGTTTGGGCAAGACTCAGTATCAGGGACGGGCATAAAACGAGCAACTGGGCCCTTCGATCGCCCAGATTCATCCCCTGATGTAACCAAAAACTTTACAGAAAACCTCAGTTCATGTGTACATAAGTCCCCAATCATACTATAATCATTGGTGGAGATTTTAATTATCCATCAATCAATTGGGAAAGTTACAGTTTTGTTACTGGTGGGCATGACCAGACATCCTGTGAAACATTACTGAATGACTTCTCTGAAAACTGCCTAGAACAGATAATTAGGAACCCTCCATCATGATGGAAATATATTGGATCTAATGACAACAAATAGACCCAGCTTCATTGTAGATGTCCACATCGAAACTATCATACCTTAACGAGGAACTTTAAACTTTCAGCATAGGTCAAGAGGATGTAGAGGAACTATGGATCAAGTTTTAAAAAATAATTGACCACACACTGAATCGATATGTACCCAGTAGAACAGTTCATAATGGGAGGGACCCTCCATGGTTTACAGTTACTGTAAAGAACCTTCTAAAGAAACAGAGATTGCTGCATAATAGCTGTAAACCAAAGTGTAGGGCTATACATAGAGATCCTGGATGAAACGCGCATGGCTGTCAAGAGAGCAATATGTGAAGTCTTCATCGCTACTGTAGCAGAACCCAAGAAAATCTGGTAATATGTAGAGGCTGTTGGTGGCACCAAAGTTAATGTCCAGTCCCTATCAAATGAGACAGGAACTGAAACTGAGAGTAGGAAACCACAAGCTGAAATGCTTAGCTCTAATTTGTCCTAATTTGAACCTCATACCACTGAAATGAGGAGTGAAATAAGTATTAGTGTCAATAGTGTTGAGAAACAGCTGAAATCATTAAAATTGAACAAAGCTCCAGTGCCCAACAGAATCCTTATCAGATTCTACAGCGATTTTGCAGCTGTGATGGCCTCTCTTCTATCTATAATCTATGACAGATCCCTTTAACAGAAAACTGTGCCCAGTAGTTGGAAGAAAGCCCAGGTAACACCATTCTACAAGAACTGGTGATCCACAAACCTGCCGTCCGATATCCTTGACATCAATTTGTTGTAGAATCTTAGAACATATTCTGAGCTAAAACATAATTAGGTATCTTGAAAAGAAAGACCTTCTCCATGCCAACATGCACAGATTCCACTCCATGCCAACATGCACAGATTCCAAAAACATTAATCATGTGAAACTCCACTCATACCTTTCCCACATGACATACCGAAAGCCTTGGATCAAAGCAATCATATAGATACAGTATTTCTTGATTTGCGAAAAATATTTGACTCAGTGCCACATCTATTATTTTTGCCAGAAGCTCAATCAGATGGGGTATTAAATGAATTTTGTGACTGGATTGAGGATTTTTTGGTAGTAAGGACACAGCAAGTTATCTTGGATGGAGAGTCATGATCAGATGTAAAAGTAACATCAGGTGTGCGCCAGGAAAGTGTGTGGGACACTTGGTGTTCATGTCGTATATTAATGACCTTGCAAACAATATTAACAGTACCCTCAGACTTTCTGCAGATGATGCAATTATCTATAATGAAGAATTGTCTGAAAGAAACTGCATAAATATTCAGCCAGACATTGATAAGATTTCAAAGAGGTGCAATGATTGGCAACTTGCTATAATTGCGCAGAATTTTAAAATTGTGTACTTCACAAAATGAAAAAAAAAGCCCATAGTATCCCACAACTATAATATCAATGAGTCACTGTTGGAACTGGAATATACTCATACAAATACCTGGGTGTAACACTCTGTAGGGGTATGAAATGGAATGATAACAGAAGTTCAGCTGTGGGAAAAGTGAGTGGCAGACTTCCATTTTTTGGCAGAATACTGGGGATATGCAATCAGTCTACATGCGAGATTGCTTACAAATCACTCGTGTGACCAGTTCTAGAATATTGCTCAAGTCTATGGGAACCTACCACATAGGACTAATAGGAGATATCAAATATATACATACACAGAAGGGCAGCATGAATGGCCACAGGTTTGAAACTTGCTGGCAGATTAAAACTGTGTGCCAGACCGAGACTCGAACTCAGGACGTTTGCCTTTCGCAGGCAAGTGCTCTACCATCTGAGCTACCCAAGCATGACTCACGCCCCGTCCTCACAGCTTTTACTTCTGCCAGTACCTCGTCTCCTACCTTCCAAACTTTACAGAAGCTCTCCTGCAAACCTTGCAGAGCTAGCACTCCTGAAAGAGAAAGGATATTGCGGAGACATGGCTTAGCCACAGCCTGGGGGATGTTTCCAGAATGAGATTTTCACTCTGCAGTGGAGTGTGACCTGATATGAAACTTCCTGGTAGATTAAATTGTGTGCCGGACCGAGACTCGAACTCGGGATGTTTGCCACTCACGGGCAACACACACTCCGCTGCAGAGTGAAAATCTCATTTTGGAAACATCCCCCAGGCAGTGGCTAAGCCATGTCTCCGCAATATCCTTTCTTTCAGGAGTGATAGTTCTACAAGGTTCACAGGAGAGATTCTGTAAAGTTTGGAAGGTAGGAGACGAGGTACTGGCAGAAGTAAAAGCTGTGTGAGGACGGGGCATGAGTCGTGCTTGGGTAGCTCAGTTGGTAGAGCACTTTCCCGTGAAAGGCAAACGTCCCGAGTTCGAGTCTCGACCCGGCACACAGTTGTAATCTGCTAGGAAGTTTCATATCAGCACACACTCCGCTGCAGAGTGAAAACCTCATTTTGGCCACAGGTTTGTTTGACGCATGGGAGAGGGTCACTGAGATGTTGAAGGAACTGAACTGGCTCACTCATGAAGACTGATAACTAGCCTGAGAAAGTCGACTAACAAAGTTTCAAGAATTGACTTTAAATTATGATTCTACCTACAACATACACAGAAGCATTCTAACAATCATTCATCCCCCATTCCACATGTGAATGGAAGAGAGAGAAATCCTAGTACCTGGTACAATGGAATGTACCCTCTTCCATGCACTTCACAGTGGTTTGCAGAGTATTGATGGATGTAGATGTGAATTTGTTTTATCAGAACTGCAGCAAGAGTAGTGCTGCAAAGTGGGAGTATTGCCAACAGAAACAGCTGCAAAGAGGCCCCTTTACAATAAATGGGCTAAAGAATATGATCAAAAAATTTGAAGAAACAGGTGAATTAGGTGGCGCAACAGGGAGAGGGAGGTGGCCCATTCCTATGGCAGTTGATGAAGTTGCTGTACCTGTAGCTGACTGTGCAACACGTGCCTCAAATTCTGCAGCCAGTGCTCAAGCTGTGTCACAGGAACTGTCTCTCCTGGTAAACAGGTCAAATGCTTTTCCCTACCAATACAGAACATACACCAAATGAAGCCCCAAAATAGTCTATAATGTCATGACTTTGCTCTTCATTTTTTGGCATGCATGGAAATGAATGACATGTGGCCAGGGAATATTCTTTGGATGGACGAGGCGTAAACAGGTCAAATGCTTTTCCCTACCAATACAGAACATACACCAAATGAAGCCCCAAAATAGTCTATAATGTCATGACTTTGCTCTTCATTTTTTGGCATGCATGGAAATGAATGACATGTGGCCAGGGAATATTCTTTGGATGGACGAGGCACATTTTACTCTGTGTGATGCCTTAAATACACAGGACTGTCTCATGTGAGGTTCTATTCTGCCACATGTGCAGGGACATCCTCTGCACTCAGCTTATGTGACTGTGTGGCGTGCTTCCACAAGCACCTTATTACCAGTTCATTTTTAATCAAGGAAATGACACCTCGTGAGTCTGTTAGGTGTACAGTGACATCTGCACATTATAAGGACCTCCTTGTGCAACACACGATTCCAGCTATGCAAGAATGAAACTGTGACCACATCACTATTTTCATTCAAGATGGGGTGACACCATATTTCGCTTGCCAGGTGAAAGATTTGTTTCACAAAACCTTCAGTAATCATCTCTAGGCAATTTGAAGATGTGTAGCCTTCAAGATCTCACAAGCTAATTAGATGCAGCTTTTGGTTGTAGGGATATCTGAAAGATCATATCTATAAGGGATGTATCCGGACTGTTCCTGATATCAAAGATAGCATAAGAGACATATTGCTCTGATTACAGCAAGTATGCTGTGAGCAACTGTCGACCACGCCATGTAACATATGCAGCATGTTGCTGGCTCAGGAGACCAATTTGAACATATGTTGTAACTTGTGACCATATCTCAATAAATGTACCGGAACCTCCATTATCATGTGTTCGACTGTCCCCCCCCCCCCCCCTTTCCCCGCATCCACACCACATTCTAACTGCTTACAGTACCATTATTTTCACCAGGTGGCAGAAAGTGAAACTATTATTTTTTTCAGTTTACTCCATGAGCCCACTGATTAATGAATGTACCTATGAAGTTTCAGCATCCTGTGATGTATACAGCTTGCACTGCAGCACTCATAACACCATCAGTTTTATTTTAACGACTCACAATTACTTTGTGAAATGAAGATATAGATGGAAGCACTAGATCTTTCCTCAGATACATTACTGCTTAAAATAGAGTGCATATCTCCAGCCTAACCATTTAGGGCCCTTGAGCCAGCATATAAACAACATTCAGTTAAAATATGGCACCACATGTGTTACGTTCTGAAGGGGTTCTTTTTTTTTTCATGAGGAAAACACTAATCAAAGGGCAAAGCCTGCATGGAGCTGAGCTAAAATATTCTCTTTTCATAAGAGTGTATAGAATTATGTCAGGTTCAGAGTGCCAGTTACATCTTCCACAGTTTATTTGTACTTGTTTCCAGCCGTTCTCTTTTGCATACACTTCTCTTCTGTTGTGATGTAATTGATCTTGGGGGGGGGGGGGCTCACATGTCACTGAATTCTTATCACAAGCTTGATTGGTTGCTGCAACTGTAATTTCATTATTGCAAATTCTGATGTGTCCCGGTACCCAACAGAACAATACCTCTTAATCTTGCTTCTGTAGAGAAAACTAGATACATTCTGGAGAATGTTCTCTAGACACTTTGCTATGTGATCTGGGAGTCAGATCAAATGAAGGAAATCTTCATAAGGTCAAACCTCATCTATCTGAGAGCCATCAAGATAGCACGCAATTCTGCTTCAAAGAGACGGAATTCTGTTGGCAGGCGGATTCTTACTATGTTGCATGGAAAAAATATGAAACATTGAACTACATACCCATGCTTGGTGATATCTGAGTAAACCAGTCACTACTGTGCTCATTTAAAATACAAAGAAGTGTATCCTGAGAGGCATAATTAGCTACATTCAACTTTTTGTATGCAATAATTTAAAATTTATCCTCTGTCTCTCTCTATTAATCAAGGTGGCTGCTTGTTCCTAAAGTCTGGGGGGGGGGGACCTAGATATCTCCTATGATGTACTCAAAAACAGATTCTCTGCAAAAAAATCTAACGGATTTATTGGTCATGGACAGTTCAGGAACAGTTGCTCAGCTAGAGGGCAAGCAATGATGGTGGATGTTGAAGTTCTTTGGCTAACTGAGCTTTGGAGGCATGCTGCACTGCTAGGAGCCACTGTTGGATAGTAAATGGAAGAGCACTAGCTTCAATACAGATCCTAGATGTACGGCTGGTGCTGTAAGACCCTATTGCCAGTCTGATGCCCAAATAGTGTGTTTATTACATCCAACGTCTTTTGGTAGAAAGATTCAGTTAAACTGTAACTGCATTTCTTAAGTCTAGAAGAGATTTGATAAATGCTCCATAAAATTGTTGTATACTGGATCTGTCTAAATCCCAGATTTCTCCATAGACACACTTATGCATGTAAGTGCTCTTTAAGGCTGTGTGTGTTAGGTAGTCATGTGACCCTTTGATCAATTGTGAGACCCAAGAACCTTACTGAAAATGGTGAATGGAGCCATTAAAGTGTAGTTCTAGCTCATTAAGAAGGCAACAATACAAGTAATATGACAACATATTGGTTTATCTGTTGAAAACATAAAACTTGTCTTTTGTGCCTAATCCGCCAGTCTCTAAGTCACTAATAGTAATTGAGAAATTGTTTGACACAAGACATAAACCATAAAATCACTGACAAACAAGGAAGTCTTCAACAGACACTTCATTGTGACAGTTGTCCTGTTTATGGCAATGCTGAAGATGGCCACAATTAAAACACTTTCTTGAAGGACACTACTTTCCTGTACAAAACTGCTTGAAAGCATGTCTCCCATACTGTAACTGAATGACCGCTCAGCAAGGGAGGATGTCAAAAAATTAGGTAACCTTCCACATAAGTGTACTCAAGTTGCTATACATAATAGCATCTGGTCCTGGGACTGTATCCATTATCAACAGGCCAGGAATTTTTGATTTCTCACATAAAGAACAGACAGTTACATTCTTTCTGGTTGTCTGAGCTGAAGTCCAACTCACTCTCTCGGTAGCTTCATCTGGTGTAGGAATTTGGGCTCTTGTTATCATTCGATGTTACATCATAGTAGCAATTAGCCGTTGCCTTCACTGTCTGAGCTGGAGAAATTAAAATAATCCCAGCATTCATTATAGCAGTACTGGTGTTGATCTTCCTTTACCAGAGACCCTCCTGATTGGCTCTCATATTCTTGTCAGTGATACAGAATAGCTCGTCATGGTGATTTCCTACTTTCTTTCACTGTACTTGCTTTGAAGCTTCACAGTGCCATTTACCGGCCCCTGACTGATGTGTGATACTTGTCTTTTGACTATAGGACATGCTGCCTCTTAGAGTTTTTTTAGGTCTTTCACATGGATTTCTCAGTGGCAAGATGGATCATACATGCAGTATGATCCATACATATGATACACTGTCAAGTTCACTCTGCTTAGCACCCATTTCGACAGCTTCCTTTCAAGTTCTTTTCTATCTGGAAAGTGTATCAAGATAGGGAAGTGGCTGCTTTAGGGGAGATTAGTGTCCACCTCCCACTACAAAATCCATAAGGACAGGCAACTGGATGGGAAAGTCAATGACCAAGATAAAATCCATGATAGAGCTGAAATGCATTACTTGACCTCTGTTCAAGTAACAAATGTCTTCTGATATAACGAAGCTATTGAGAACTCTACCCTTGCAGCAGGTGGTGTTAGAACCTCAAGGCACATGCTGAACACTGAAATCTCCAACAAGTATTGATTGCCTGGAGAGATGTCTAATCAAGGTTTATGAGAGCCTCTTTATGAAGTGGGGCATTATATGAAAATTACACTTAGCAGATGGTGTTTTTCAGTGACACACAATAACAGCTACTGCCTGCAAGCCGGCAGACAGGGTAAAGGGCAAGGTGGAGCAAAAGTCACTACAAAGGGGCAATTACCTCTGTAAACTAACAGGCCTTACAAACAAAAATGTGCACCATAAAGAAGCTGAAAATGTCAACATATTTATCTATACGAACACCATAACCTCCAAGCGAAAAACCAACCATAGCCTAAGAAAATTGTACTGAAATCATCAGATCGCTGAACACTGTCTCTTTCTGCTGACAAATGATATCCCAATTAAGTAACCAAAAACCTCATCTGTCCTTTCTCCTAATATCTACACATCACTACAGTAGAGAGGGAGGACAAAAAAAACCATAACTGAAAGGTGGTTGCCGTAATCCAGAGAAAGATGAATGTATTCAAAATACATGTGAATGAGCTTAACCACCTAGCACAAAAAAAGTTTGTGTCTGTGTTATATCCTAGCCAGTAATGCCAACCGAGCCCGCTGCCAAAAGGTTGGCAGCATCAAAGTCTGGACGCCGTCCGCATAAGCAGCGCCAGCGATACAGGAAATCGCCACAAGTCTGCGCGTGCCACCGCTGGCTTCTGGCTTCTTAAGCGCTGGAGTCGCGAGCGCTAGGACAGTTCTGTATTCGCTGCTCAGTGGTATACTCGCCACCGATTTGTGTACTTGCTAGTCAGTTGTGTGTTCATCGCAGCAGAGTAGTTGTTGTCGTCAGCCGACGCTGACCTAGCCGCTCCGATTCGAACTAGACAGATTTCTGTAGACACGGAGTTCACTACTGTGTTTCTGTATCTTCGTTAATAAAGATAAGTACCAACTTTTATTTAATCAGAGTGTTTGGGTTTTCATCTTTCTGTTCACTGTTCCAGCGGACCGGTCGGCCCGCTATTAAAAAGTGTGGCGGTGACTTCGTAAGCCATTTCTACAGCGAAGTGTTTGTCACTACGAACGCCGCCACAAAAGTTTGCATGAGAGACACAAAGAAGAACGAAAAAAGAAGAAACTGATGCCCCTGTACTACCAATGTACTTTCTCTACAAGATACACTATGTGATCAAAAGTATCCAGACATCACCAAAACATGTTTTTCATATTAGGTGCATTGTGCTGCCACCTACTGCCAGGTACTTCATATCAGCAACCTCAGCAGTCATTAGACATCGTGAGAGAGCAGAATGGGGAGCTCTGCAGAACACATGGACTTCGAACAGGGTCATGTGATTGGGTGTCACTTATAAGTCTGAACGCAAGATTTCCACACTCCTAAACATCCCTAGGTCCACTATTTCCGATGAGATAGTGAAGTGGAAATGTGAAGGAACATGTACAGCACAAAAGCATACAGGCCAATCTCGTCTGTTGACTGACAGAGACCATGGACGGTTGAAGATCATTGTAATATGTAATAAGCAGACATCTATCCACAGAACCACACAGGAATTCCAAACTGCTTCAGGATCCACTGTAAGTACTATGACAGTTAGGCGGAGATGAGAAAACTTGGATTTCATGGTCGAGTGGCTGCTTATAAGCCACAAATCACTCTGTAAATGCCAAACGACGCCTCGATTGGTATAAGGAGCCATAAACACTGGACGATTGAACAGTGGAAAAACGTTGTGTGGAGTGATGAATCACAGTACATAATGTGGCGATCCAATTGCAGGAATGCCCGGTGAACGTCACCTGCCAGTGTGTGTAGTACCAACAGTAAAATTTGGAGGCGGTGGTGTTATGGTGCGGTCGTGTTTTTCATGGAGGCAACTTGCACCTCTTGTTTTGCGTGGCACTATCACAGCACAGCCCTACATTGATGTTTTAAACACTTTCTTGCTTCCTACAGTTGAAGAGCAATTCGGGGAAGGTGATTGCGTCTTTTAACACGATCGAGCACCTGTTCATAATGCACGGCCTGTGGCAGAGTGGTTACACAACAATAACATCCCTGTAATGGACTGATCTGCACATAGTCCTGACCTGAATCCTACAGAATACCTTTGGGATGTTTTGGCCCCGACTTTGTGCCAGGCCTCACTGACGGACATCGATACCTTCCCTCAGTGCAGCACTCCATGAAGAATGGGGTGCCATTCCCCAAGAAACCTTCCAGCACCAAATTAAACGTATGCCTGCGAGAGTGGAAGCTGTCATCAAGGCTAAGGGTGGGCCAACACCATACCAATGGAAGGTGCCATTAACTTTTAAGTCATTTTTAGCCAGGTGTCCAGATACCCTTAGTGGTAATAAAGCTGAGCGTGAGGGTGGGGGTGAGGGTGGGGGTGAGGGTGGGGGTGGGGGTGGGGGTGAGGGTGGGGGTGGGGGTGGGGGTGGGGGTGGGGGTGGGGGTGGGGGTGGGGGGGTTTAGTATTGATACATCATGTATTTGTGACAAACTCGATGGTTGAGTTTGGGTTGAAGTGCTACTTTTCGTGACTTAAAAAAAGAGCTGATGAAAGAGAAGTGGAGAATGCTGAACACTTCATAACCTGCATGACTTTCTTAGTCTCCTCATATTTATTCTCTTTTTTACTTTCATTTGTTGTTGCTTTCATTCCTTGACATAATCACATCATGCCATGCTCCCCTTGGGATGATTATCTGAACAATTTATACACTCTGCAGGAGATGTACAGTGTTCCTTTGCCTCATATTCCTTTGATCTGTATCTACCTCACATGGCTCCACCACCACAACCAACAGTTGTATATTCAAATTTTTTAGATTTCAAATATCTCAGATGGTGTAGGATATAGGTTCTAACCAAGGATGATAACCCAGCTTTGATACATTCTGCTAGTGTGGAGGAGTTAAAACGTTATAACAAAAGCCACATTTTTTCCCTAGTAACCTATTTACTTTCTTCTTAATGTTCTTTTGTTGTGACACAGCTGTGCAGACCAGTAGAGCATCATTTTGAAATCATTTTACTCCTTTTAGATCCCACAATTGCTTCTCAAAGTTAATAATAATAATAATAATAATAATAATAATAATAATGAGTGTATGGCATTGGTGGCCAGGTGACCCCTCGCAGGGCGGTTCGGCCGCCGCTCCACAAGTTCTTTAACGCCACTACGGCGACTTGTGAGTGAATGAGGATGAAATGATGATGAAAGACACACAACACCCAGTCATCTCGAGGCAGAGAAAAATCCCTGACCCCGCCGGGAATCGAACCCGGGACCCCGTGCGCGGGAAGCAAGAATGCGACTGCAAGACCACGAGCCGCGGACTTCTCAAAGTTTATGAATTAGGAAAGGGGAGGTCTTTACAGAGGATCAGAGGCTACTTCCTCTCTCTCATAACTACTATGAATAAATTCTGGCACACTTGTGAATAATTACTTTCTTTACCGTTGTTCCTATAGAACTTCTCAGGAAGTTCTTTTTGGGTGTTAGCAGTCCCTAATAGTCCACCCTTTGTGTCAGTAGTAGAGTTTAAGCCGTATGATCCATTTTGTTTCCACATGGTGCTTGGGAAATAAATGCCCACTCAGTCAACTGCTCGCCTCAGTAAGTCTCACAGAACTTGGATATGACAGTTGGCCCAGGGGCTGTCCATTAGTGGCAATTTCACTTTAACATCCATCCACCCAGTTGGGATTGCATGCAGGCGGGCAGGCGTGCATGCGTGCACAAGCACATCATTCTCATGATACAAGCAGTTAAGCCAAGATCCCTGCGTTCCAAGATAAACAACATTCCACAGTCACAACTCACTTTGGTCATTTAAGCATGCCCAATATTTACGGTAAGAGAGGGCTGGCAGCACTGACCAGCATCAATGCATTAAATATAGACCTTTGTATTAGCTTATTTGTTATTAATTAATTATCTAATTATTGCTTGCTTATCTATTTGTTGTTGTTTCTGCTCGTAGCAGGCTACAATTTGTGAGTAAATGAAGAGCAGTCTGCACTCCGGGACATGCACTGCCCTTGCATTGCCCTGTATAACCATCTGACAATCAAATTTCATTACAGTTAACACCCAACACAATACTGTATCCTCTACATTCATAATTTCCTTATTTGAAATTAACATTCAAACACTTGCTACTGTGTAAGCATGATGGGTCAATTGATACCAAGTGGTCCAAGAAAGAAATAATTAGTTGCTTGACCATCTCAGAAAAATTTTATATTTGCTGGGTGAATTCCCCAATGTTTAGCAGTCGCAAAATTTTTTTAAAAATATTTATTGTTTATTATTTTGAAATGGTGGCCATATTTGTTCCAGGCTGCACACGTTTTTTCGTATTTGCAAGCAACTACATCTTTTACAACTATTCTGTAGTGGATTGTTCTAAGCCTTTCAGATAAAATGCATTCACTTCAACACATTATGGGCTACAAATTAACAACATTATCACTTGTTGAATGTCTTCTTTAATGTATCTTTAATAGTTCAACATTATCAGCCACAAATTAAAAAACTCAATTTTTGAACAGTAATTTTCCAAAGAAAGATTAATTTCTCAGCTTTAATATTTTTTCTGCTGTTACAATGTATAGTATAGTTACTTTTTATAGAGTATTAATGGTGAGCATGCCTCAACGATACAGATAGCCGTACCGTAGGTGCAACCCCAACGGAGGGGTATCTGCCGAGAGGCCAGACAAACGAGTGGTTCCTGAATAGGGGCAGCAGCCTTTTCAGTAGTTGCAGGGGCAACAGTCTGGATGATTGACTGATCTGGCCTTGTAACACTAACCAAAATGGCCTTGCTGTTCTGGTACTGCGAACGGCTGAAAGCAAGGCGAAACTACAGCCGTAATTTTTCCCGAGGGCATGCAGCTTTACTATATGATTAAATGATGATGGCGTCCTCTTGGGTACAATATTCCGGAGGTAAAATACCGTATTTACTCGAATCTAAGCTGCACTTTTTTTCCAGTTTTTGTAATCGAGTGCAAAGCGGAAGTTGTGAAAAATGTTGGTAGGTGCCACCACAACTAACTTCTGTCGTCGAGTATATGTAGCGCTTCGCAGGCACAAAGATAAATACTAGCACCAAAACCTCTCCATCAGTAAATAAATTAAAAAGGTGGAAGACGAGCTTTTTTCCTCCGCCCTGAGTTTCTAACACTGCATTTTCATACATTATCCAATGAAGTAAATACAAATTCCGTATTGTTCATCTTCGAATGTAGCAGAATTTCAAAACACTACGAAAATCCGACTGGCAAGACTGTTTGGGATGTTTGCCAATATAGCCAACTCTGCGTTCTGAATTTTTCCTACCTGTGAGAAGAGATGGTTGCTAATAGGAACTTTTATGAATTGTGAATCACATGCAGTATTCTCTCCACCATAATAATAATAATAATAATAATAATAATAATAATAATAATAATACGAGTATAAACATTTTGCCATATATTCTTTCGTGTTTGCTGCTATCTCATTTAAATCCTGTCTGACTAATAAACTAAGAAACTAGAGTGAGACAACAGCAAACGCGGAAGAATATATATGTTTATATTCGTATTATTCTTATGCCGAATAGTGATACATTCAGAAATGAGGCACGGCAATTGATTAGATTTTTAAATCTAAGATGACTAATTTCTGTGCAGAATGTAATGTACTAAAGAGGCGTCTGCAAAGATTTTCAAATGGAGAAAAATTTTCGCTAAACTCTCGTTCAGAACATCTTCTATCATACGCAGTCTATTATTTGGTTCTTGTTGATCATTATCAAAGAAAGCAGCAGTGTAAGTAACAACAAATAGCAGTCTCTTGCCGTTGTTTCGCTTATGAGACATTTCCTTTTTAATTGTAAGCGGCGGTAGCATGCGCAAAAGCAAGCCATGCCGCGAGCGGCGACAGGCCGTATACACTCATTATCAGAACGCGACAAACAATGCATGACACAGTACAGTAATGCATTTTCAGCTTAGAGTGACGTAAACACCTATAACAAAGAGAACGGCACTTATCAGATCAAAGAAAAATAAGCAATCAATTCAAACCAGACGAAGCACGTGAAAAAGGAAGGGTACCCGTATAAATACGAACAGAGTGCCTGACGCATAGCAACGGCTACCTGGTAAAGCTTAACTGCTAAGCTTATGACTCGAACCAAACTACTGTAGCAGTATTGTTATTCATTCGACCTAAATTGTGTCTCATATTACAATGGACCAACATTGTTTTGATTTGGAGGTGTGGCCTAAAACTTTTCTCTCCACTTGAATTTCGAGTCTCAGATTTCAGGTACGGCTTAGATTCGGGAAAATTTTTTTCCTCGCTTTTGAGTCTCATTTTTCAGGTGCGGCTTAGATTCAAGTGAGGCTTAAATTCGAGTAAATACGGTAGTCCCCCATTCGGATTTCTGGGCGGGGACTACTCAAGAGGACGTTATCAGGAGAAAGAAAACTGGCGTTCTACGGATCGGAGCGTGGAATGTCAGATCACTTCACTTCATTGGGCAGGTAGGTTAGAAAATTTAAAAAGGGAAATTGATAGGTTAAAGTTAGATATAGTGGGAATTGGTGAAGTTCAGTGGCAGGAGGAACTTTTGGTCAGGTGAATACAGGGTTATAAATACAAAATCAAATAGGGGTAATGCAGGAGTAGTGAATAAAAAAATAGGAGTACCGTATTTACTCGAATCTAAGCCGCACTCGAATCTAAGCCGCACCTGAAAAATGAGACTCGAAATAAAGGAAAAAAAAAAAAAATTCCCAAATCTAAGCCGCACCTGAAATTTGAGGCTCGAAATTCAAGTGGAGAGAAAAGTTTTAGGCCGCACCTCCAAATCGAAACAAAGTTGGTCCATTGTAATATGAGACACAATTTAGGTCAAATGAATGACGATACCGCTACAGTAGTTTGGTTCGAGTCGAAAGCTTAGCAGTTAAGCTTTACCAGGTAGCCATTGCTATGCGTCAGGCGCTCTGTCCGTATTTATACGGATACCCTTCCTTTTTCACGTGCTTCGCCTGGTTTGAATCGATTGCTTATTTTGCTTTGATCTGATAAGTGCCGTTTTCTATGTTATAGGTGTTTACGTCAGTCGCTCGAAGCTGAAAATGCATTATTATACTGTGTCATGCATTGTTTGTCGCATTCTGATAGTGCGTGTTTACGGCCTGTCGCTGCTCGCGGCATGGCTTGCTTTTGTCCACGCTACCGCCGCCTACAATTTAAAAAAGAGAGGAATCATCTCATTAGCGAAACAATGGCAAGAGACTGCTATTTGTTGTTACTTACACTGCTGCTTTCTTTGATAATGATCAACAAGAACCAAATAATAGACTGCGTATGATAGAACATGTTCTGAACGAGAGTTTGGCGAAAATTTTTCTCCGTTTGAAAATCTTTGCGGCCGCTTCTTTAGTACATCAAATTCTGCACAGAAATTAGTCATCTTAGATTTAAAAATCTAGTCAGTTGCCGTGCTTCATTTCTGACTGTAACACTATTAGGCATAAGAGTAATACGAATATAAACATGACACGATACGTATATTCTTCCGCGTTTGCTGTTGTCTCACTCTAGTTTCGTAGTTTATTTGGCAGACAGGATTTAAATGAGATAGAAGCAAACACGAAAGAATACATGGCAAAATGTTTATATTTGTATTATTCTTATGGTGAAGAGAATACTGCATGTGATTCACATTTCATCAGGTTCCTATTAGCAACCATCTCTTCTCACAGATAGGAAAAAATTCAGAACGTAGAGTTGTCCATATTGACAAAAATCCCAGTATTACCAGTCGGATTTTCGTAGTATATTGAAATTCGAAGATGAACAATACGGAATTTGTATTTACTTCGTTGGATTATGTATGAAAAAGCATTGGTCAAAACTCGGGCGGAGAAAAAAAGCTCGTCTTCCAATTTTTTTTTTTTAATTTTATTTACTGACGCAGAGGTTTTGGCGCCAGTATTTGTCTTTGTGCCTACAAAGGATGCCTGTGTAGCGCTACATATATTCGACGGCAGAAATTAGTTGTGGCGGCACCTATCAACGTTTTTCAGAACTTCCGCTTGATTTGCACTCGATTCTAAGCCGCAGGTGGTTTTTTGGATTACGAAAACCGGAAAAAAAGTGCGGCTTACATTCGAGTAAATACGGTATGGGTAAACTACCACAAACAGCATAGTGAATGCATTATTGTGGCCAAGATAGATACGAAGCCCACGCCTACTACAGTAGTACAAGTTTATATGCCAACTAGCTCTGCAGATGACAAAGAAACTGAAGAAATGTATGATGAAATAAAAGAAATTATTCAGATAGTGAAGGGAGACCAAAATTTAATAGTCATGGGTGACTGGAATTCAAGTGTAGAAAAAGGGAGAGAAGGAAACATAGTAGGTGAATATGGATTGGGGCTAAGAAATGAAAAAGGAAGCCACCTGGTAGAATTTTGCGCAGAGCATAACTTAGTCATAGCTAACACTTGGTTTAAGAATCATGAAAGAAGGTTGTATACATGGAAGAACCCTGGAGATACTAAAATATATCATATAGATTATATAATGGTAAGACAGAGATTTAGGAACCAGGTTTTAAATTGTAAGACATTTCCAGGGGCAGATGTGGACTCTGACCACAATCTATTGATTATGAACTGTACATTAGTAGATTAAAACTGAAGAAATGCAAAAAGGTGGGAAATTGAGGAGATGGGACCTGGATAAACTGACTAAACCAGAGGTTGTACAGAGTTTCAGGGAGAGCATAAGGGAACAATTGACAGGAATGGGGAAAAGAAATACAGTAGAAGAAGAAAGGGGAGCTTTGAGGGATGAAATAGTGGAGGCAGCAGAGGATCAAATAGGTAAAAAGATGAGGGTTAGTAGAAATCCTTGGGTAACAGAAGAAATATTGAATTTAATTGATGAAAGGAGAAAATATAAAAATGCAATAAATGAAGGCAAAAAGGAATACAAACGTCTTAAAAATGAGATCGACAGGAAGTGCAAAATGGCTAAGCAGGCATGGCTAGAGGACAAATGTAAGGATGTAGAGGCTTATCTCACTAGGGGTAAGATAGATACTGCCTACAGGAAAATTAAAGAGACCTTTGGAGAAAAGAGAGCCACTTGTATGAATATCAAGAGCTCAGATGGAAACCCAGTTCTAGGCAAAGAGGGGAAAGCAGAAAGGTGCAAGGAGTATGTAGAGGGTCTATACAAGGGCGATGTACTTGTGGACAATATTATGGAAATGGAAGAGGATGTAAATGAAAATAAAATGGGAGATACGATACTGCATGAAGAGTTTGACAGAGTACTGAAAGACCTGAGTCGAAACAAGGCCACGGGAGTAGACAACATTCCATTAGAACTAGTGACAGCCTTGGGAGAGCCAGTCCTGACAAAACTCTACCATCTTGTGAGCAAGATGTATGAGACAGGCGAAATACCCTCAGAATTCAAGAAGAATATAATAATTCCAATCCCAAAGAAAGCAGGTGTTGGCAGATGTGAAAATTACCAAACTATCAGTTTAATAAGTCACAGCTGCAAAATACTAACACGAATTATTTACAGACGAATGGAAAAACTAGTAGAAGCCGACCTCGGGGAAGATCAGTTTGGATTCCATAGAAATGTTGGAACACGTGAGGCAATACTGACCCTACGACTTATCTTAGATGAAAGATTAAGGAAAGGCAAACCTATGTTTCTAGCATTTGTAGACTTAGAGAAAGCTTTTGACAATGTTGACTAGAATACTCTCTTTCAAATTCTAAAGGTGGCAGGGGTAAAATGCAGGGAGCAAAATGCTATTTACAATTTGTACAGAAACCAGATGGCAGTTATGAGTCGAGGGGCATGAAAGGGAAGCAGTGGTTGGGAAGGGAGTGAGACAGGGTTGTAGTCTCTCCCCGATGTTATTCAATCTGTATATTGAGCAAGCAATAAAGGAAACAAAAGAAAAGTTCAGAGTAGGTATTAAAATCCATGGAGAAGAAATAAAAACTTTGAGGTTCGTCGATGACATTGTAATTCTGTCAGAGACAGCAAAGGATTTGGAAGAGCAGTTGAACGGAATGGGCAGTGTCTTGAAAGGAGGGTATAAGATGAACATCAACAAAAGCAAAACAAGGATAATGGAATGTAGTCGAATTAAGTCGGGTGATGCTGAGGGAATTAGATTAGGAAATGAGACACTTAAAGTAGTAAAGGAGTTTTGCTATTTGGGGAGCAAAATAACTGATGATGGTCGAAGTAGAGAGGATATAAAATGTAGACTGGCAATGGCAAGGAAAGCGTTTCTGAAGAAGAAAAATTTGTTAACATCGAGTACAGATTTAAGTGTCAGGAAAGCATTTCTGGAAGTATTTGTATGGAGTGTAGCCGTGTATGCAAGTGAAACATGGACGATAACTAGTTTGGACAAGAAGAGAATAGAAGCTTTCGAAATGTGGTGCTACAGAAGAATGCTGAAGATTAGATGGGTAGATTACATAACTAATGAGGAGGTATTGAATAGTATTGGGGAGAAGAGGAGCTTGTGGCACAACTTGACAAAAAGAAGGGACTGGTTAGTAGGACATGTTCTGAGGCATCAAGGGATCACCAATTTAGTATTGGAGGGCAGCGTGGAGGGTAAATATCGTAGAGGGAGACCAAGACATGAATACACTAAGCAGATTCAGAAGGATGTAGGCTGCAGTAGGTACTGGTAGATGAAGAAGCTTGCACAGGATAGAGTAGCATGGAGAACTGCATCAAACCAGTCTCAGGACTGAAGACAACAACAACAACAACAACAACAACAACGGTGAGCAGCTTACACTAAAAAAATATATTTTAAAATATTTAAAAAATGGATTTTTTTAATTTTTCCACTGTGTGGCCTGCAATATCTTTGTTGGGGGACCCGATAAAAAACGGGAAATTTCACAGTTAATAGACCTTTATGATATCAAACTTCAGTATAAATTTCAACTTTGAGATTCAGTTGGAAGTTACGGAACAAAATTACAAACACAAGTCAAAAATACGTTTTTCAACATCTGTGATATCTAGACTTATGGGGAAAAAAATATTAGTTACAGTATATAATTACACTGTATTGTTCTCTTGTTATCTGTTTTTAGTACATCGCTCACTGAACATTTGAGAAATTTGTTCACTCAGTTTGAGTGTTCACCTAGTCACAGTTGTAAATTTCATGGGAGACAGCTTCCTTAGTACATTTTTATGTGGCATCCAAACTTGATCCTTCTCAATTTTTTAAAAAGATATCCTTGGTCCTGGACGGTGATACAACACAACATGTACATCTTTGTTTTGACAGTCAATATTATCAACTTTGCCAGTACACCACTGTTCATCATAAACACAAGCCATTATGTCTTTATTTTGAAGAACCAGTTATACAAGTTTTCCACACTGATGAAGTTCACTATCAGTAAGTTGTGTGAATGGGGTACAAAACAATGAAAAGATCGAGTGCCTTTAATCTTCTGACAAGTGTTGTACGTTTCCTTCAAGACGCTGTCATAGACTTCTTGTATTTCCGCACATTTTGTACAAAAACACAGGTAATTCCTTTGATATTTTTTTACAGAATTCAAACACTTCTTGAGTTGTTATGATATGATTGACATGGGTCCGCTGCAGACTTGCTTTTTTGACAGCTCACTTTGTTGTACCCCCAACACCATCACAAGCATTCTTCCCACGGCATGAAGCGAAAAAGTGCCATTCTACATCAAACCCAAAATCTTCTTTATGAAAGGAGATGTTAATATTTTTTTTTTGTTTTTATATTGACTTGCTGCCCCATCTGAAAAGTAAATCAGTTTTTTTTTCTGGAAGGGTGGTGCTGTTTAATGTAGTTTGTCAATTTTAGTTGAAAAATGTGCACTGCTGTAGTGTTGTGTTCAAGGTAGTCATTTATGACACAAAAGCTGTGACTCATTAGTTTATCTTCATCTTTATAATATAATACAAATGGATGAACTTTGATCTTTTTGTTTACCCAGTGGTGCCCTTGTACTTCATCTTGAACAACAATGGAATAATTTTCCGAAAAGTCAGCAAGAACTAAGCATTCATCGGCTGCCAAAGTTTTCTTTTTGCCTTTCAAAAATTTACTTTGAGCTTTTGGAATATAATGATGCATTTTCAGATTTTCAAGGTTAGCCACCAACACTTCAGAAAACTATTCTCGTGATTTTATGAGTGTCACCTTTTCAGTTCTATCTTGTCTCACCCATTGTTTGTATTTTATATTGTCAGGCATCAGTTGTCTTCTTCAGATTCTTCAAACATGTCAAGTAAGGCTTGTTTGCCTGGACAGTCTTCAAATTTTCCCTTGATCATACAATTGTAAATGTCAATATTGCATACCATAACTTCCAAAAGGTCTTTATAGTCAACTCCAAGATTGGCCTCATCTATCATTAACTTTACATCTGATGATACAAACAAACACAAACATTATGGGTGCCAGATGCCCCTGCAACAATACACCATCTTGGTCTCAACTCGCAAAACTTTGATCTTCCAATTTTAATGTCAGGATTTTCTTTTTTAAATTCAGTGAATAGTTCATTTAAATTACACAATATTAACCTTTTTTGTCTTTGAATTTTAGAACCATTTTCTTTCACAGAAACACAGTATTTTTTGCCACAAATCAAACAACTTTTATTGTCATCGTCGTAATACATACTAACTTTATTGACTGTGTTTTCATATACCAAATTAGATGCACTTTTCTTTTGTAATGCTGGTAAAATTCCCAGTTCTTTCACTAATTGCCTTATTAACTTAACAAGACATTTTGACACATTAAATTTATCACTGACTTTTGCTCCACTCCAAGAATTCAGCAGTAAATTGATAATCTCAATTTTATCCTCTTTGTTTGAAGTACTGCATTTAGTTTTTAGTTTTTCTATAAAATCATCATATTCGGTTGGTGAAGTTTTAGAACTTCCATCTGTTTTAATACAAATTGTATTTTGAAATGAAACTTCCAAATTCTTTTTGACTGTAGCCGTCACTTTCTCAGTTTTTGTATTAAGGCACTTGGTCTTTTATCTTGACTTAGTTTTCTAATTTTACTACCAGGCAATATACCCAGGATTTCACAAGCTGTATCTACTTTTTTAATGGTTGCTCATAAGTCACAAAGTTCTGTATCTGAGGTTTCACTACCCTTTCTCTTGTGAATTACAAGTATCTTACAATAACATGTTGGACACAATGATTTTCCTGGTATGAGATTGACAAAAGGGCTTTTATTTTTAGAATAATGATCAAATGTTATTTCTCACAGACCTCTTGTTATAGGTTTCTTATGTTCCTCAAAAGTGTCCTTGCAAAACTGACCAAAAAGATGACGAAATTTTTTGAAGTATTTCTTTTCATGGTACTTGCATGTTGATTTGACCTCTGGGCCGACTCTTAAGTAAAATACTTTTTCTTCTTGACTGTAATCTTTGATTAAAGTAATGTCTTTAGGATACACTCCACACACACGTTTCTTACATGCTTCATTAATAACAACACAATCAGAACACTGAGACACTATTTTTCAACTGCACACTTCAAGAACTTCTAGCTAAATAAGTGTGAGTAGACAATTGTTGGTTTAAGGGGGAAGACAACAATCAGACTTGTATAGGCTTGCAGATGCAATTGTTAGCCTGCTGAAACAATTACCACAGCATTGTTTTGACAAATAATCATTAGCTAGTGTATTGTGGTGTGTTACACTATGCAACTGGTATACTTCATTTGATTAGCCTACCAGATATCACAGACGTTAAAAAACATATTTTTGACTCGTGTTTGTAATATTTTTTCCATAACTTCCAATTGAATCTCAAAGTTGAAATTAATACTGAAGTTTGATATCATAAAGGTCTAATAAGTGTGAAATTTTCGGATTTTTATTTGATCCCTCAATAAAGATATTGCAGGCTACAAAATGGAAAAGTTAAAAAAAAAAACATTTTTTAAAATAGTGTATTTTTTTAAGTGTAAGCTGCTTGCCACTAATACTCTATAAAAAGTAACTAAACTATACAGTGTAATAGCAGAAAAAGCATTAAAGCTGAGAAATTAATCTTTCTTTGGGAAACTACTGTTCAAAAATTGAGTTTTTTTTTTTTAATTTGTGGCTGATAACTTTGAACTATTAAAAATATATTAAAGAATACATTCAGCTAAGTGATAATGATGTTAATTTGTAGCCCAGAGTGTGCTGAACTAAATGTATTTTATCTGAAAGGCTTATGACAATCCACTACTGAATAATTGTAAAAAATGTAGATGCTTGCAAATACGAAGAAACACATGCGGCCTGGAACAAATATGGGTGCCATTGCAAAATAATAAACAATAATTTTAAAAAAAAATATTTTTGTGGCTACTAAACATTGGGGGATCCACTCACCAAATATAAAATTTTTCTGAGATGGTCAAGCAACCAATGCTGGACCACTTGGTAATGGACTGACCCCGATTTATTAGTACAAGCACATATATAACTGACGTGGTGAGCATAAAGGCAGTGTACACGTGGTGATCATGTGTCATCCACCACTAGTTATCCGTAAGAGGATAACAAAGAGAATTAAATAGATTTAGCAGGCTAAGACTCAACTAAAAGATGAGACAGCAAGAATAAAAATACTATAAAAATATAATGGATTAGATTAAAGAATTAAGATTTTCTTCAACTAATAGAAAAATTGTTTATAGTCTTTTATATCCGAGTTAATAACTTTCGCAGAGTATCTATTCTTCTTACCTCTCTTGCATTTATCATGGCAGTAACAGAAATTGGCCGCTTCCTCCCAATGGAATGTAATAGGCCACATGACTGTCTTGTAGTCAGACTAAACTCGCTTTTCTGAAATGAAATCAAGGTTCAGTAAAACATCCAGGCAGAAAAAGTGAACATAATATCCAAATGAGTGAATATACTTACATCTAAATTTTTTGTGTTGGGATCTGGATCTATCCTTGGAGGAGTCGCAGCAGCAACAAATTCATCATCACTGTCGTCCTGTTCAGAAGAGATGATGTGCACTTGGCCGCTGTGGAACACACGGACTCTAAGAATTAAATAGTATGCATGACTTGATCTTAAACATTTTCATTGTACAACGAAATCTAACCTTAAGAAGCAACATAACTACATATCAACATGAAACTGAAACACTGAACAATATAACTTAATGCCTAAGAAACTAAAAAAATGTAGAGAAGTAAAGGATTATAAGTTGCACAAAATTATGAAATATAAAATTTAATCCAAACCAACACAACAGTTCTTTGTTTATAGAACTCACTTCCTTTCTTTAAGGTTATCTCATTTTTAAACAGAATTTAAACTTAATTTTTATTGACAATATTGGCACTATTTCATGAACAGAAAATAATAAAGTACATGGCCCTGCACAGAACGAAGTATAACATAATTATGTCCTACCACAAACTGATTTATTATGAAATGAACATGAGAAAGTTTGAATGAGAAAGACATGGTTTACTTACAAAGTAAACCAGTTTCCTAAACATTCACTACCTCAATGTGATCGTCATAATAATGTAATGACTTGTTCAAGCCCACAGCAAACAGGAAAATAGGTATTCAGTGTCTGCTGAGAACGACATCATTTGAGATGAAGCACAAGCTCAGATTCAATGAGAATGGGAAAGTAGATCAGAGTACCCTTTCCAAAAGAACCATCAATGCATTTGTATTAAGTAACTAGTTGTACCCAGCTACGCACTGCTGTGGCTCAGTCTTATTAGATGGTAAAGAGAATGCACACTTTGTAACACACGAGTATGCAGGTAAGTCCTAATCTCCTTCTCCCCCTGTCTCTGTCGATCTCCTCCTTTCTGTTCTGTACTTCCATTTCTCCTCACATGTCTGTCCAGCTCCTCCCTCCCTTTGACCTTGAGCCTTGTTTTATTGTTGTTGCAAATTCATATTCTGTAGCAGTTCTCTAACCGCATGCCCATAAGCCAGAAATATATCTTTCCTGTTTTCTGTGAAGACCATCTGGAAGGAAGAAAACAAAGCAACATATTGTGTGTGTGTGTGTGTGTACGATTTCTGGTAACCATGTTTTCCATTTATATATACCATATATATTTAGATATTATATATATTTATAAGTATATACAACCCAATGTCAGTCTGAATGTTATAGTGTAAAAATTTGAAGTAAATAGGCCAAGAACTTTTGAAGATATTTGGTAAAATGTTTCCCCTTTATATAATACGTATTTATTTATAAGTAATAATATATTTTATAAAAAAAAAATAGGCACATAAAACACAGGCTTTTTTGCACAGAAAGTTGTATCAAAATTTAAAAGCAATTGCTGAAGAATTTCCAGAGATGTAAGATTTTTAACAAAAACATTTACATTTTTCTTTATATAGATCACAAAAACCATGGAAACCCTATCTCCGGATTGCCCAATATTCATTAATGCATGTTCACTAGATGAGCAGTTACTTTATCCATATTACTTACAACACGTGCAATTTCTTTCAGGCCACAAAGCCATGCCACATTACAAGTTTTGCCAATGGACTGTAAGACAGAATGTTGGAAATACCCAGTTCCCAGGTTGTGTTTTATTTACAGATTAGTTATGTGATTCTTGGAGGTTGGGTGAATGATGTTTAAGAATGAATGAAAAGCACATTAAGCATCTCAGTAGTGTGATTAGAAAGAGGGCCACCGTAGGATAGAATTGCACCAAACTCAACAAATATTTATTTCCCGACATATGTTTACAGGTCACCCTTTTCACTAATTTTGACCAGCATTATTCTCCTGTAAAAATATGCACCCTGCATATGGAGTATCTATTGTTATCAGAAAATGGAAAGCTGACATCAATCTAAAGTTTCTTTAAAAATCACATTGCTTTACTATGCATAATCCAGGGATTATTTCACAGTGATTTAAGATCTGTTACTATAATACAATGAAAATAAATAGCGCCAAAATACATACAAACAGAATACTTAAGAATGTTTATGAGGATAACACAGGTGGCCATCCGTTGCTTTGCTGAAGGAACAATCCTGTCTACCTGAAATTATGAAGGAAAACCACAAAAACCCTAAATCCAGATAGCTGGGCAGGTCAAACTCCATCCTCCCGAATATGAAGTTGTGCACAGCAAACACTATGGACACCGGGAATTCCACAACTATGAACATGGATGTCTCTATGTCCTTCCTGTAATCTATCTGGGAAAATGAGACTGTATCCCCCTTGATGACTGAGATGTTTAGTTCAGGAGACTGACAAGATGTTCCTATCATGCACTATAGCTCTTGGTGCATTTGCTTGTGACAGATTCACTTTGTGATTATGAACAGAAATGCAACAGATGTTTTAATGCTCCCCTTTGGTTATGAACCCTACCGAGTCGTAATCTTTAACCGTGTAGTATGTGTTATTTATGAAGTGCATTTTTAGCTGCCTTTTTAAGTACAGCAGAACCTCCATTATTCAACCTTTGATTAACCCAACCCTTGGATTATCTGACCATGTGTCCAACCAATTGATTGCACTCCATGTCGAACAGCATGCTTGGGTGATGCTGTGTGGGTTTGGGTTTGTCTGGAAAGATGTACGAGGAGGAGGGGAGGGGGGGCACTTTCAGGCCCTATCATAAAAGAAAAAGCTATTCAGTTGCATCACAAGCTGAGGGTTAAGGAAGACTAATCCCAAGCAAGGTTGGCATCGCCAGTGGAAAAATCATCAGGTGTAAGGCAATTTGCTATTTCAGGTGGAGAACCTTCTGTTGATGATGATGATGATGATGATGATGATGCATGTAGGGAGTTCGTTGAAAAATTTGAAAAAATAGTCAGAAAACAAACTGGTAACTGATCAATTATACAACATTGACAGGACTGGGCTAAATGACAAAATGCTCCCTCAAAAGACCCTTGCCTCAAAGAATGAAACAGTTGCCAGCATGAAACTAACAAAGAACAGGCTGAGCAAGCAACATGCAGCAATGCAAGTAGTGACTATAACCTGCAATTGTTTGTAATTGGCAAATCTGAGAAACCAAGAGCCTTCAAAAACAAACATGTCAGTACTTCCCGTTTATTATAAAGCTAAGAGAAAATAATAATGCTTGGATGAATGGTAACTTGTTTTTAAAGAATGGTTTTTGATACATTTGTTCTGGCTGTTAAAAAATACTTTAAATCAAAACCCTACCACACCACACTATTTTATTGCTAGACAAAACGCCAAGCCACCCTTCTGAGTCTGAACTTCAACAAGATAACATAAAAGCTATGTTTTTGTCCCTCCACATGACTTCAGTAATCCAGCCAACAGGCTAGGGAGTTACTGATTGGTTAAAATGACATTACAGGAGGAAATACGTACAACAGTGCTTTGTTACAGAAAATGGAAGAGGGTTGTGATCATCTTGAAGAAGAAGAAAAAAAAAAAAAAAAGCTGCAATATAAAAGATGCAATTTATACCGTTGCTCAATCTAGGCAACAACTTACGAAAATCACTCAACAAAAAAATCGCGGAAGGAAGCTTGGCCTATCCTAACCCAAGAGCAAGAACTTCCAGAAACTAAAGAGATAGCCACTCCTGATTTAGTGACTGATTTGCAGACTCTTCCGAATTATATCCAGCATGTTAATGTAGAGGAATGGTTAACAGAAGGTGATGTCACTGCTGTTACCAATGAAGAAATTTCGAGATAAACAGATCATTGATCTTGTTTTGCAACAGTATAGTGTGAGCAAGAGAAATCAGATGGTGAAGAAAAGGAAGAGGACAAAAAGATCAGTCACTCTACAGCAAAGGAGACTGCACTGGAGACTGCCCTCAACCCTCAAATATTTGAAACAAGAGTCAACCACTACAGCTGTGTACATATTGTGGGCAAAGAAGTGGCATGACGCAGCCACAAAGTCAAGGTTAGGGGGAAAAAAGGCATTTGACACTTTTAAATAGATTTTCAGTGTATAAAATTTTCAGTTTTCCTTTCTCGTTATTAGGAATGTACTTTCAAAACATAATTTTGATTTAGTACATAGTTTGGAGCTCTGTAAATGATGTGTTTAATTCTCCTGTGATTATCAAACACTTTCAGTGTTCCATCTGCATCCTTGTCTCAAAAGTGACGGTTAATCAAGGTTCTACTATACATGTCTGTTAGTAACATTTTCATTTCATTGGGCAAATTGTTATACAATATTATTCCCTGGTAGAAAATGATGTTTTGAGTTTTTTATTTGTTTATCCTTTGGTAAATGCAAGTCCAAACTTGTTCTTGTTCCATTATTAGTATACAACCATTAGTGTAATACTTTTTAATGCATTCACTGATATGTACAACAGACTGATAGGTGTACTCACTTGGTGCAGTATGGATACTACTCCTTTAAAATGGTTCTTTATAATGAGCCCAACTACTACTTTCAGTTATTACTCTTATAAAATCTGCGTCCATGACAGTGTAATTATTCACGCCAACATTCTCACTTATTCACGCCAAAATTCTCCATACGGTATGATGTGGTGTGGGATGATCTATGTGACTGGAAATGAACATACTTCGTATGCCACAGTTGCAGTGTAAAAGCTTTTATTGTTCTGAGATGACTAGTTTCAACAGCCCTATGCTGCCATGATTTGATCTAAGATGAACACATGAAGGGATGAGGGAGGGCGCTGCAATTAGTTTCACTAATCACATGAAATACAAAATTTCATATACCTAATGGAACTCATTATAAAATCGCCATCTTACATTACATGAAGTCAAAGTATAAAAGGCAGTCCACACGTATACATGTTGTGTACATAAGGTACATGACTGTGTTGCTCTTCAACATCAAGTGTCAGATTCTGTATACCACTAATAAAGCAGCCACTGTCCCAGTTAACTATGTTGTTACATGATCTTAGTGGCTTCTTTGATGACAGAATCCTAGCAGGAAGATGCATGGGATAATATTGCAATTTCATCAAACATAATCTTATGTTTGTTTATGAGGCTGTGTTCACAACAAGGATTTGTCAAAAGTGTGATATTTAGTGTGGCATCAGTGCTCTGTGCAGTGTTCTGAAACTGTCCATATTGACCATAACGACTACACTCAACAGATATTTCATAAATTACACAAACTGTTTTGAAAATGGATTGAATATCACATGTCTGCCCAGTACTCTGCCTATATTACTTGTTGCACTTCTGAAGAGGGGAAAGAGAGGTATAGGCTGATGTCTTCTGGTGATTGAGTAACTCTGGGTTTTTTTTTTTTTTTTTTTTTTTTTTTTTTTTTTTTTTTCTTAGAGACAGGTAACAAAATATATTGGTCTCTACAGGCCTTCTTCCAGAACGCATTTCTAAGTTATCAACCTCGTAATTCAGGTGTTTGTTATTAAAGACTGTTTAACCTTTATGTATCAGTGTATTTAAAAATTATTTCTTTTGGGCTAGGTGATGAAAGCTTTAAGCGTTAAGATATAGCTCAGTCAGCATTGGCTTCCAGTAAACGGAGTGCCCTAGTCATCCATCTGATGTTCATGTAGACCATCTAAAAATGATAAGCTTCCTTCTCTCTCCTTCTCAACAGTGAATTTGATATTTGGGTGCATACTATTCATGTGATCACATAACAGATTAAAGGATTATATTCCATATGGCCAAATCATAGAGGCGTCATTGTAGCGAAAGAAGCAAAATCGACTTAAAAAACGAGTTGAATTTATCACATTTTTTGAAATGCTCCACTGAAAAATTAGCCACTCCTGGAGGCAATGGAGAACTCATGGCTATTCTGGCAGTCATTCCATAAAATTTACCACTATACAAAAAGTATGGGGTCACCACAGCATGGCCAAATAGTTTGGTAGTCTTGGGAGGAAAATTGTCTGCTAGTACTGTAATATACGAGGGAGGTCAAATGAAAACTTTAAATATTTTATTAAAATATTATTTATTGTGCAGAAGTGGTACAAAGCTGTATCACTTTTCAAAGTAATCTCCCCCACGCTCAATAGTCCTCCAGTGCTTACAAAGTGCATAAATTTAGAAAAAAATGATTTTGGTAGTCCACACAACCACTCACGCAGCGCGTGGCAAACCTCTTCATCAAAACGGAACTTCTTTCCTCCCATTGCATCTTTGAGTGGGCCAAACATATGGAAATCACTTGGGGGCAAGGTCTGGTGAGTATGGTGGATGAGGAAGACACTCAAAATGCAGGTCTGTGATTGTTGCAACTGTTGTACGGGCAGTGTGGGGCCTTGCATTGTCATGTTACAAAAGGACACCTGCCGACAGCAACCCATGTCGCTTTGATTTGATTTCAGGCCGCAGATGATTTTTTTGGAGATCTGTGTATGATGCACTGGTGACAGTGGTCCCTCTAGGCATGTAATGCATCAAAATTATGCCTTTTTCGTCCCAAAATAGAGTCAGAATAACCTTCCCTGCTGATTGTTCTGTTCGAAACTTCTTTGGTTTTGGTGATGAGGAATGCCGCCATTCCTTGCTCGCTCTCTTCTTCCGGTTGGTGGAAGTGAACCCAGGTTTCGTCCCCAGTAACGATTCTTGCAAGGAAGCCATCCCGTTCTCGTTCAAAGTGCCGAAGTAGTTCTTCACAAGCATCAACACGTCGTTCTCTCATTTCCGGAGTCAGCTGCCATGGCACCCATCTTGCAGACACTTCGTGAAACTGGAGCACATCGTACACAGTGTGGTGTGCTGACCCATGACTAATCTGTAAACATGCTGCAGTGTCATTCAGTGTCACTCGGCGGTTTTCCTTCACTATGGCTTCAACTGCTGCAATGTTCTGTGGAGTCACAACTCATTGTGCCTGACCTGGATGAGGAGCATCTTCCACTGAAGTCACACCATTTGCAAACTTCCCACTCCATTCGCAGACTTGCTGCTGTGATAAACATGCATTACCGTACTGAACCTTCATTCGTCGATGAATTTCAATAGGTTTCACATCAACACTACGCAAAAACTGAACAACACAACGCTGTTCTTCCCTGGTGCAACTCCCAAGTGGGGCGGCCATCTTTATACTGATACTGCGACAGTATGTGTGCATCTGCACTATGCTGCCACCTACAGGCCATTCTGCACGCTGTTTGTAACACTTACCAACTTACTAGATAACGGCGCGAAATTTTGATTTGTTATTAGAAATTTAAGGTTTTCATTTGACTCACCCTCTTATTTGCACAGGGAATTTTGCGAACAGAGACACCATATCCAAACTGGTCATAATTTTGTCTGGATTCATTCTGATTAGCTTAATTATATTCACAAACATTTGATAGTTTTTAATATGATGTTCACAGGGACCAACATATGGCTCTTGTTTGGCCTTCACTAGCTTGTAAGTTGGAGAACCTATAGCATTAACAGTAGATCACAATGGACCACAATTCGTGGATTTTAGGCAAACCATACAGCCTTCAGAGCCTAGAGACTGTGTTCACAGATTCTTTATTACATTGTCTGGTAGGCCTGAATTCTTCAGTAGCTGGGATGGAGTGATACAGAAAATTTCCATTTTTAGACGTTCTACTTGAACAAAAATCAGAGCGCAATTAGGGCACTCTGCTTACCAGTAGCTAACACATACTGACCTATATCCCAGAGCACAAAGCATTCATTATCCAGCCCAAATGAAAGCAGTTTTAAATATGCTGATACAAAATGCTGCAATTGCTTGTGACAAGGAACATGTGGATTACGAGATCAGATATCTAAGAAACTTGTTCTGGAAAGAGGACTGTAGCAGCTGAGATATTAAGTTGGCCATCTCTAAGAAACAAAAATGCAGAGATACTCAATCATCAGAAGATGATCAGCCTACGGCATTCCTTCCTTTTTTGGGAATGCCAACAAATAAAAATAGGCAGAGTCCTGGGTAGACATGGTATTCAATACTTTTTGGGCCACCCACAAAAAGTAAACAGATGCTGCGCCCTGTAAAAAAGTGCTGGCCTTGGTATTTCTGGAATGATTATGTTTGACAAAATGCAAGATTATCTCATACATCTACCCACTGGAATTCTGTCGTCAAAGAAACCACTGAGATCAGAATGTGTATGAACAACTTTAACCAAGACAGTGGCTGTACAGTTAGGGGCACACAGAAACAGGCATTTGATGCTGAAAGGCAACAGAGAAATCAGATGAGTTATCCACCACCTATCAAAACCAGCATTACTACCAATGTTCTACTGTCACAGACACCAACATAATCTCTGCCAGCATACAGAAGTTCTCCAACTCTGTGATGACTCCCCGAAATACTTAGACCAACTAAATAAAGCACCCAATGGCCTACTGAAATCTACTGACGATGACGAAGGAGGAAGTTGTCGTAGGCTTGAGAGTATATGTCTGCTGTTGCAAGAACTTTGTAGTATTTACCGAAATGTGTCATGTTACGTGCCTTTGATCACCAGAAAAGAATCCCATACATAAGAACTAAGCATGTGTAAGAACAGTATGTCGCCACAACACATTGGTCATTAAACTGCTGCTAGAAACAAAAGCATAACTTGTTGACAATATTCTTTTCATGGCATCATTGTGTGTTCTTTCCATTTTCCTTGACAATCGCTTTTCATCCCTTGAAACTTTGTGTCTGCTACACAATCTATAGGTTTAAGATATCTATGCTCAAAGCAAGAGCTGTTTTCCTTCTTTGTGCCAAAGTACATGCCGATCCCCCCCCCCCCCCCCCCCCGATGTTAATTTATTACACACTGTTCACTTGTTTCATTAGCCTTCTCTTATTAGGACTTCAGGTGTTTTATCAGTAACTGTGATGTTGCTGTCATCAGCAAAGACAACTTTTCTCCATGTCTTATACTCCCTAGAAAGTTACGGTTACACATCAAGAACAGAATTGGGCTCAATACACTAGTGTGAGTTACACTTATTTCTATATGTTTCTTACAATGATGTAGGAAAAGACAGATTGCTACTTTTGGTAAAGGTGACAAGTTTAGTTGAAGACAGGCGCAATTAAAAGATATTTACACTTAAGTTTTCAGCCACAGCCTTTGTCAGAAAAAGAAAGAGAAACACACCATTCATTCACATAAGCAGTCATGTGTGCGTGAGATGTACTTGTGTGAATGAATGGTGTGCGTTTCTCTTTTCTTTTTCTGGCACAGGCTATGGCCAAAAGCTTATGTGTAAGTGTCTTTTAATGATGCCTGTCTGCAACTATATGTGTCATTTTTACAGTGAGTAGCAATCTATCTTTTCCTATGCTGTTGATGTTCCAACCCAGAGTTTCCATTGTTTTACATGTTTCCTGACTGGCAACTGTTTCACTAACAATTTATCACTGGCAGATGTGTGAACTCTATCCTTTGCACCCATTTTTCAGGAAAGACTGAAACCACTCATTTGCTGTTCTCCTATAGCCAATGTTTCTAGTTTGTTTAATAGTATTTTATGATTAACACGGTCAAAAACATTGGAGAAGTCTAAGAAAATGCCTGTAACAAAGCCATCCTTGTTGCGAGCTTCAAGTAGCGCTTTTGTAAACTCTTATGGCCAGTACTGTCCCTTTTCGGAAGAGAAAATGTGCTTCTTTAAGGTGCTCATTTTTATTCATGTACACATCCCATGGCTGTTTTAATTATTTTGAAAAGACTGACAGTAATGAAATCAGCTTGCTTTCTATACTCTCTGCGTTACCTTTCTTCAGTATGGGCGCAACTCATGCCTGCTTTAAGTATTCTGGAAAAATACCCGAACTAAAGAACACTTTTATAATGTCTGTTAAGGGAGTCTGTATGCTGTCTCTGCACTTCTTCAGAATAGAGACTGGAACCTCATTATGCTTGCTGGCTTGTTTTCTAATTTCTGGATTGTCTTCTTGACTTCAAGCTCTGTTATGAGAAACATCACAGTTGGTTGGATGGTTGGGTGATTTAAAAGTGTGTGTGTGGAGGGGGGGTGGGGCAAACAGCTAGGTCATTGGTCCCTTGTTCCGAATAAAACAGTGCCACAAGGGTGAGAATGAAACAAGCAAGACTGAAAATGGAGAGAAAGGAAAAACCACAAGAACGACAGAAGGGCAACAAACACTTAAATGGAAAAAAAGGGGAAAAGAAAACCACAGAAACACAAAAAACAGGTAGAAGAAATTAAAACAACAAAACAGATTACCACAGCTGGCTGACCATAAGAATAAAAAGGAGAAGCCTGCCACTCTGAAACACATTAAAACCTCCACCCTAAAAGCTCTAGGGTGGAGGACATAGAGGGACAAAGGACATGTGCTAAAATTTAGATCAAATGATAAAACCCACTCTCACGAATAAAACGAAAACTAAATCAGCCGATGTGGTGGTGTCAGATAAAATTAGCGGCACCAAGTCCAGTAACCAAAGATTTCGTCGCAGGGCAGTCAAAGTGGGACAGTGCATCAGAATATGGGCCACTCTCAACCAGGCACCCCATCGACACTGAGGCGGGCTTCACGGCGCAGGAGGTAGCCAACGGTCACCCAAGAGTGGCCAATGCGGAGCCGACAGTGAACCACAAAGCTCCTGTGAGAGGCCCACGTGGAGGATGCCACAAATTCGTAGTCTGCTTAATGGCACGAAGTTTGTTATGCATACTGAGACCATGCCATTCCGTTTCCCAACGCCAAAAAAACCTGGCAACGTAAAAACGAATGTAGGTCAGTTACTGGAATTTCAGTCTCCATAAGCGGTTTTCGTGTAGCCTGTTTGGCCAGCCTGTCAGGAGTTCATTGCCTGGGATTCCAACGTGTCCTGGGGTCCACACAAACACCAATGAATGACCAGACCATTCCAGGGCATATATGGACTCCTGGATGGTCGCTACCAAAGGATTATGAGGGTAGGCTGCTCCAGGAGTCAGTACACAGGAGAAACGACTCCCCAGAGCATGAACGGATGTGCTCAAGAGCACGAGAGACAACCAACAGCTCTGCAGTGAAAACATTGCAGCCATTGGGCAAGGAATGCTATTCAATATGTCCTCCATGGACGTACGCAAAGCTGACGTGACCATCAGCCATCAAGCCATCAGTGTAAATCACTTCATGGCCTCGGTACATGTCAAGAATCGAGATGAAGTGACAGCGGAGAGCTGCAGGGTGAACTGAGTCCTTTGAGCCACGTGAAAGGTCCAGGCGAAGCCGCAGCCTAGGTGTACACCATGGAAGTGTACGCAATTGGACCTTGAGTATAGGTGGTGAAGGCAAGGATTCCAGTTCAGATAGAAGGGATTGGACGCAAACTGCAATTGTAAGCCCTGAACTGGGCCTCTGATGTGGAAGATGAACCGCCATGGGTGGGAAAAGGAGACGGTAATTTGGATGCGCAGGAGAACTAAGAACGTGTGAAACGTAACTGGCAAGCAGTTGTGCACGACTGACCTGCAATGGAGGAACTCCAGCCTCTGCAAGGACGCTTATCACCGGACTCGTCCTAAAAGCTCGTTACTAGTCGAACACCACAGTGGCGCACTCGGTTGAGTAAATGCAACACTGAGGGTGCCGCCAAACCATAAACCAGACTCTCATAGTCAAGGCGGGACTGAACAAGGGTTCCGTATAGCTGCAGCAGCGTAGAGTGATCTGCACCCCAGTTGGTATTGCTCAGGCAGCAGAGGGCATTGAGGTGCTGCCAGCACTTCTGCTTAAGCTAACTAAGGTGAGGTAGCCAAGTCAATCAGGCGTCGAAAACCAGTTCTAAAAATCAATATGTCACCACTACTGTGAGGGGATCGTCAGTAAGGTAAAGTTCTGGTTCCGCATGAACAATACGACGCCAACAGAAGTGCATAACACATGACTTTGCAGCCAAAAACCAGAAACTGTGGGCTAGAGCCCATGATTGCACCTCGTGGATGGCTCCCTGTAGGCGTCACTCAGCAACACCACTACTGGTGGAGCAGTACAAAATGCACGAGTCTTCTGCATACAGAGAGGATGAGACGGACGGCCCTACAGCTGCTGCTAGACTGTTAATGGCCACTATAAATAGAGACATACTCAATACAGGGCCCTGCGGGACCCCCTTCTCCTGGATATGGGGGGAATGATGGGAGGCACCAACTTGGACACGAAAAGTAGGAAGCAACAGGAAATTCTGGATAAAAATCTGAAGTGGGCCTCGGGTACCCCACTCGTATAATGTGCCAAGGATATGATGTTGCCAAGTGGTGTACGGCAACAGGGTGTTGGCATCTGCAAAAGGCTGTTCGGATGGCAGACTCGAGGGACACAAGATTATCAGCGGTAGAGCGACCCAGGCGGAAGTCACCTTAGCACGGAGCCAGTAGGCCATATGACTCCAGGATCCAACCCAACCACCAACATACCATACATTCCAGCAGCTTACAAAGAACGTTAGCGATGCTGATGAGCTGATAGCTATGCACATCAAGTGGGTTTTTGCCAGGTTTGAGCACTGGTATGATGGGGCTCTCCTGCCAGTGCGATGGAAAGACGCCATCACACCAGATCCGGTTGAGGATCACGAGGAGATGTTACTTGTAGTCAGATGAGAGATGTTTAATCATCTGATTGTAGATCCGATTGGGCCCAGGAGCTGTGTCGGGGCAATGTGCAAGGGCACTGAGGAGCTCCCACTCTGTAAATGGGTGTTATAGGGTTCACTGTGGTGTCTTCCATCTGCTGTTTGAGAGTGTGAAAGACTGTGGGCTAATTCTCCAACACAGAGGTGTGAGAATAGTGCTCAGCAAAGTGCTTTGCAATCGCATTTGCATCAGTAGATAACATGCCATTTATGTTAATACCAGGAACACCTGCTGGGGTCTGGTACCCAAAAACTCGTTTGATCTTTGCCCAGACTTACGAAGTTGACGTATGGCACCTAATAGTCGACATGTACCTCTTCTAACAATCCTGTTTCCACCTTTTGATATGCTGGCGAATGCGGGCATGGAGCCGTTTAAAGGCTATGAGGTGCTCCAAGGGAAGGGTGCCACTTATGCCACTGTAGAGCTTGCCAACGCTCCTTAATTGCCTCAGTAACTTCCAGCGACCACCAGGGGACAGTCTTTCACCGGGGGCACCCTAAATAACGAGGAATTGTGTTTTCCACCACAGAAACAATCTTTATAGTTACCTGCTCAACCACCACATCAATGTTACCGTGTGGGGGACATTCAATGGTGACAGTAGAGGTGCAAGTTTCCCAGTCCACCTTGTTTAAAGCCCATATGGGCAGGCGTCCATGGGCCTGACGCCAAGCAGTGACAGGAAGATGGTGAAGTGGTCACTGCCACACAGGTCCTCATGTGCTCTCCAGTAGATAGATGGGAGAAGGCCAGGACTGCAAACCGAGAGATCAATGGCCGAATATGTGCCATGTCCCACACTGAAATGTGTGGCGGCCCCAGTATTTTAGAGGCAGAAGTCGAGTTGTGACAGTAAATTTTCGACATCTCTGCCTCTGCCAGTAAGAACTGTGCCACCCTACATGGGGCTATGAGCATTAAAATCTCCCAAAAGTAGGAAAGGTTTAGGGAGTTGTTCAATCAGTGCAGCCAATGCGTTCAGGGGTACTTCACCATCTGGAGACAGTTATTTCCTGCCTTGTCCTTAGCCTGACAGCCACAGTTTCCTAAGGGGTTTGAAGGGGCACAGGTTCACTGCATACTGAGTCCAGGACACAGACGCAAACTCCACCTGACACACTATTATAATTGCTACAGCTCCTGTAGTATTCCTTATAGCCACGGAGGGCAGGGGTCCGCATTGCCAGGAACCAGGTTTCCTTGAGCGCAATGCAGAAAGCAGGTTTAAAGCTTTACAGTTGCCATAGCTCAGCAAGTTGGTGGAAAAAACCACTGCAATTCCACTGGAGGATGGCGTTATTATGAGGCTGGGAAGGCATGAAACGCGCAAGGAGGCAGGTTATGCCTCAGGGTCACCTGCTGCCGCCAATCGAGTATTTGTAGCCATTTCTATGGTGGATGAGGCATTACTGAGATACAGGTCCGCAGGGGACACTAAGATCTCCACTGCGTCCTCAGATGCAGAACTGCTAGGGAGTGGTGTTGTTGGGGCCTGTTTCTTAGCAGACATCTTCTTAGTTCACTTGCTCTCTCACTTCTCTTTAGGGGATTGCTGGGAAGATTTCTCTGAAGCAGCTTCAGGCACGGAGGAAGACCGTGAAGCTCTTTGTCCAGCAGCTGTTGGCTCCATGAGCCACTGGCGAGTGTCCGCCGTGGCATTAGTGGAGACCTTGGAAAACAGGGCCCCAAGGGACCCCTTCTGCATGAGAAGAGCCGGAGGAAGCTGTTGCTTCTCCGGCAGGAAGGAGGGGACCGATGTCCACTGCATTCGGGGAGGGGGTGGGGGGCTTGCTCCCGAAGTAGGTGCTTTGAGAGCAATGGAGGAATATTTTCCCCTTACCACGAAGGGAATGCATAACTGTTTTTCAAATCCAATTTTACAAGGGAAAACCTACAAGTATTGCTCCAATTTAATCCTCGTATCACTGAATAGATGAGTGAAATAAGTATTAGTGTCAATGCTGTTGAGAAACAGCTGAAATCATTCAAATTGAACAAAGCTCCAGAGCAAGATGGAATCCCTATCAGATTCCATTACCGAATTTGGGATTGAGCCCTCTTTTAACTATGCTCAATCATTGATCTTTCACACAAAAAACCATGCCCAGTACGTGGAAGAAAGCACAGGTCACACCCAGTTACAAGATGGGTAGTAGAAGTGATCCACAAAATTACCATCTAATACCCTTGACATAGATTTGTTGTAGACTTTTAGAACGTATTCTGAGCTCAAACATAATGAAGTATCTTGAACAGAATGACCTCCTCAGTGCCAACCAGCAAGGACTCCAAAAAACCTGGTCATGTGAAACCCAACTCTCACTTTTCTCACAGGACACACTGAAAGCTTTGGATCAAGACAGTCAGGTAGATGTAATATTTCTTGATTTATGGAAGGCATTTGATTCATTACCACATCTACATCTATTGGCAAAAGTTCTATCAAATGGGGTAGCAAGTGAAATTTTGACTGGACTGAGAACTTTCTGGTATGGAGGATGCAGAATGTTATCTTCGATGGAGAATCACCATCAGATGCAAAGTAACTTTGGGTGTGCCCCAAGGAAGTGTGTTTGGGCACTTGGTGTTCGTGTCGTATATTAATGGCCTAGAAGACAATATTAACAATAACCTCAGACTTTTTGCAGAAGATGCAGTTATCTATAATGAAGTACTGTCTGAAAGAAGCTGCATAAATATTCAGTCACATCTTCTAAAATTTCAAAGTGGTGCAAAGATTGGTAACTTGCCTTAAATGTAAAAAAAAATTAAAACTGTGCACTTCATAAAATGAAAATGACTATAACATCAATGAGTAACTGTTGAAATTGGTCAACTCATACAAATACCTTAGTGTAGCACTCTGCAGGGATATGAAACGGAAAGATCACGTAAGTTCAGTCATGGGTAATGTGGATGGCATACTTCAGTCTATTGGCAGAATACTGGGGAAGTGCATCTAGACTACAAGGGAGATTGCTTACAAATCACTTGTGTGACCAGCTCCAGACCATTTCTCCAAGTGTGTGGAACCTATACCAAATAGGACTAATAGGGATATCAAAGATATACAGAGAAGGGCAGGACGAATGGTCATGGGCTTGTTTGACCCGTGGGAGTGTGTCACTGAGATGTTGAAGGAAGTGAACTGGCAGACTCTTGAAGACAGACTTAACTATCCCAAGAAAGTCCACTAACAAAGCTTCAAGAATTGGCTTTAAATGATGACTCTAGGAACATAATAAAAGCCCCTACATAGCGCTTACATAGAGATTGTGAGGACAAGATTAGAATAATTACAGCATGCGCAGAGGCATTCAAACAATAATTTATCTCATGCTTCATACAAGAATGGGATGGGAAGAAACCCTAATAATTGGTACAATGGGACATACCCTCTGCCATGCACTTCATGGCAGTTTGCAGAGTATAGATGTAGATGTACACACACATACAGATTTATGCTGATCTTTCATGTTGCGAGCTACCTTCCTATGCTATGATTATTGCAATGAGATTGAGTTTACTGCAGTAATGCCTCGTCTGCATAGTTGTAAAGCGTTCACTTTCTAAAAGGATAGCAGTTTTCGAAATCAGTTCTAATTTTGCTGCGAAAGTTGTATCCTGTCACATATGTCACTGCTACTTTGATTGAGCTGTTAAATAACTGATGAATCTTAGCCCCCTATGTCATATGTCTCCTGGCAATTTCACAGGAGCAACCAGTCAACTACTTCGTGAATACAATGTTAGATCACCACAAAACAAGAGAATGTTTCTGAACAGATTCGAAGCAGCTGTCAGTGATACAAACCTGCATTTTATTACTCCATATCATTGATGTATTAATCTATGAGCCATAATACAATGTATTAGTCTAGTATCCATAATATCTCTAAGCTTTGGTGGTATTAATGATATTCTAGTTTTGTATGACAAGACTGGATGTAGATACAGTCCGCTTGCGTAATATCTTACTGTTTCTTGGCATTTTGGACACAGTCGTTCTGCACCCATTTTTAGTTTTGTTAAAATAAACTTTTGTTGAAAGTCGAACATGGTAAGTGTGTAGCCCATTTATGTTTTTTCCAATGATGTAATTTGCTGATAGTTTGAAGCCATCCCTTAGATCAGTATCTGGAAGCGCAGCTACGCTGAAAGCTGACTGGAGTAAGCTGTAGGTAGCAGAGAGAACATTGTGAACTTTCTATGAAGCACTGCTAGTGCAATTCACATTTGGGAATATTGCTGATGATGTTTGGCATCTTGTGATTGTTCACTCACTTTTAGGATTGGTGTTAAGTGATCCTGCTAAATTCTTGTAATATTCTCCTTCCAATCAGATGGAAGTAATTTGAATAATCATTGTGCTTATATGACTTCAAGATCATTCCATGCTTAAATTCAACTGGTTTTGTATTTCATGTTGTGAACTATCTGCATTAACTACTACCAGAGCAATGGCAGATACTTATACAAAGAAGTATCATGTTTGCTCTGTGGTGCCTTGCTCATCTTGTGATCTAAGGCAAGGGTAGTTGCTGGTTCAGATCTCACTGGACTACCGATTTGTTTCGCTTCAGTTTTTCCCCCTCTTCCCCCCCCCCCCCCCCCTCTTTTTCTCCTCTCTCTTTTGCAAATTGCCAGAATGATATTCAGTAACAAAATGCTTAGAAAATATTTGTATTTCATCAACTGAATGATTTCCCTATTTCTACTATTAATCATCAAGCTTTTTCTGTAATGCATTCACTGTCAATGTTGTTGTTGTTGTTGTTTTGTCTTCAGTCCAGAGACTGGTTTGATGCAGCTCTCCATGCTACTCTATCCTGTGCACGCATCTTCATCTCCAAATAACCACTTCAACTTACATCCTTCTGAATCTGCTTAGTGTATTCATCTCTTGGTCTCCCTCTATAATTTTTACCTTCCAATACTAAACTGGTAATCCCTTGTTGCCTCAGAACATGTCCTACCAACCGATCCCTTTTTCGGGTCAAGTTGTGCCACAAATTCCTCTTCTCCCCAATTCTATTCAGTACCTCCTCATTAGTTACATGATCTACCCATCTAATATTCGGCGTTCTTCTGTAGCACCACATTTCGAAAGCTTCTATTCTCTTCTTGTTTAAACTAGTTATTGTCTATGTTTCACTTCTATACATGGCAACACTCCATGCGAATACTTTCAGAAAAGACATCCTGACACTTAATTCTATACTCAATGTTAACAAATTTTTCTTCTTCAGAAACGCTTTCCTTGCCATTGCCAGTCTACATTTTATATCCTCTCTACTTCGACCATCATCAGTTAAGCCGTGTCTCCGCAATATCCTTTCTTTCAGGAGTGCTAGTTCTGCAAGGTTCGCAGGAGAGCTTCTGTAAAGTTTGGAAGGTAGGAGACGAGGTACTGGCAGAAGTAAATCTGTGAGGACGGGGCGTGAGTCGTGCTTGGGTAGCTCAGTCAGTAGAGCACTTGCCCACGAAAGGCAAAGGTCCCGAGTTCGAGTCTCGGTCCGGCACACAGTTTTAATCTGCCAGGAAGTTTCGTTTAATGAAAGTACAGATTAAAAGGATGTGAGAATTATCAAGTGTTTAGGGGGAAAGAATATACACAGAGAAATTGCACTTATGATTGATTATTGTGACGGTTCTACATCGCCCAGTTACCTGGAAAAACTATAATGTAGATATTCATTAATATATATGTAGAGGAAATACATCGCCTAGTTACTTGGAAAAACTATCATGTAGCTATTTATTAATATGTATATGTACATGTATAAGAACAATGACGATTCTATATCACATAGGTACATAAGGACATAAAAACTATGAAAATTTTACATCTAGTATACCTAAGTAGGAAGCGTGAATAAGGAAAGAGAACATAAGCCAGAGAGGTCAGTCTAACAAATATTCTAATGACTTGTAGGATAGTGGGACTCTTATAACCCAAGTAAGAGTATCAAGTATTGAATACTGTACATGGGCATGGAGTAGATACTGGAAACGTAGAAGTGGATGAGTAATGAAGGACTCCAGGGTATAAAAGAGAAGTATGAAAAAGCGAGGGTAAAGTGTGAAGTAGATTTTAATTTTACCACATAATATTTAATTATAGTGTACACAAAGGTGTGTACTAGGGCAATTAACTATGAGGCCTACTCAAGAAGGATAAGGGGAAGCGCACCCAGCATGTATTGGATGAAAAGAGCAGATAGGCAGTCCTAAGAAAGGCTGACCTATACTGTGCAGCAGTGGCACCAAGAAGGGGATTGACCTGAACCATAGGAATTAAAAATGGGGCGTACCTACCAAAACGGAAGGAGAAAGGGTACTCATAGGATCAACCAATATGTGAGGTATAGGTACTGTTTCTAGAGGGGAAAGAGCAGTATTGTGACAAAGGTCACAAAATTTTGTAGAAATTATTCTCGCAAGTTTGAATTCTATACTTCACTAGCATTATTATGTTTTATGAGTGTCAATAGGAACACTTATTTTACCCAGAGTTCCACCAGACAACAAAAAGTTTATAAATAATAAAACCACTGCATACTAAAGGAACAGAACAAAGAATTAGAATAAAGTACTCAAGGGTCTTGAACACCTGGAGTTTGCGATTGGAAATTGAGACAGAGTCCTAACAAATCCTAAATATTAGGAAAGCTTACCAGGTCACCATTGAATATTCGAGTTTGATGTCGAAATGGAGTGAGAGTAGAATAAATGAAATAATAGCTAGATTTTATTCTAAATGAGTACAAAGATCTATGTTAGAACAGTATGGGATATAAATTTACATAATGATTGTATAAAATATCGTGTTCGATTTAGGGGGGGGGGACACGTACTGCTTCGAGAATTTCGGAGTAAATTCTAAAACCACTCAGCCTTCCACTGTTTCGAACACCCGATATTTTAGAGGTGAGTGGGAGAAAGGAGTATGCCCTACTGCACATCGCCTATTTTTATGTGCAGGTTAAAAAACAGTTAGGGGGGAAAGATGGACCCGGCGGCAGACAAGTACCTGCTTTACGGTCCACAGAGTTTCCATGTACAGGTAGAGAAGAACAAGAAAAGTTTATGTAGTATTCTGTACTCTTTAGTGTCTGTGTTGATTGTAAATTGAATATAAATTTCTATGTACATTCATATATTGGACTCGCTTGAGACTTTTGAATTACTTCATGTCTTGGCTGTGAACGATATTTGAATATGTGTAAATGAGTCTAATGTTTAAGGACTAAGTTAGCTTGCAGAAATTGTTGTCTGTGGAACTTGAAAATATAAAGTGATTGAACTGAAAAGTATTCTACGAGTACCCAAATTGTTTCAAGGATAGAGAAGTAGTTTAATAAATTCCTTTAACCAGCTATAGTCTCTGGAGAAGAAGCTTTTGGGGAGATCGACGTAGCTGATTACCCAGAAAAGAGGATCGGCTACACACAACGTGCAAGTTAACTTATTTGAGCAACGTGTGAGCCTTGCAACTCAGTACCACACCGTCTCGTGTCGTCCAAAAGACATTAGAAGCCAGTGTACACTTTCTATCCTCCCTAATTCGACACTCGTCTGTTATTTTATTTCTCAAATAGCGAAACTCATTTACTACTTTAAGTGTCTCATTTCCTAATCTAATTCCCTCAGCATCACCCGATTTAATTTGACTACATTCCATTATCCTTGTTTTGCTTTTGTTGATGTTCATCTTATATCCTCCTTTAAAGACACTGTCCATTCCGTTCAGCTGCTCTTCCAGGTCCTTTGCTTTCATTCAATATTAGTTTGTTACTGTTAAAATTATTATTGTTAATTATTCACTCGTAAGAGCTTTCATGTCCATATTTGGTACTGATGGATGTGACCAGTGACTCTGGAAGAACAGAATGTTGGGTGTTTCACAACACAGAATATCCACTTTGACCTCGGCATTTAATTTCCAGGCCAGTAGGCAAAGCTCAATAAGTTAAGACGAGAATGGGAGGCCATTGACGCAGGCCAAACTCAGCAACAATTTCTGTTGATTTAACACTGCAAAGATAGATAAATTCGGGTCGCAGTACAGGGTGTCCATAGAGTATCCATTTTGTGGAAAATATAAATGTGAAACTTCCTGGCAGATTAAAACTGTGTGCCCGACCGAGACTCGAACTCGGGACCTTTGCCTTTCGCGGGCAAGTGCTCTACCATCTGAGCTACCGAAGCACGACTCACACCCGGTACTCACAGCTTTACTTCTGCCGGTACCTCATCTCCTACCTTCCAAACTTTACAGAAGCTCTCCTGCGAACCTTGCAGAACTAGCACTCCTGCCTTTCTTTCAGGAGTGCTAGTTCTGCAAGGTTCGCAGGAGAGCTTCCGTAAAGTTTGGAAGGTAGGAGACGAGGTACTGGCAGAAGTAAAGCTGTGAGTACTGGGTGTGAGTCGTGCTTCGGTAGCTCAGATGGTAGAGCACTTGCCCGCGAAAGGCAAAGGTCTTGAGTTCGAGTCTCGGTCGGGCACACAGTTTTAATCTGCCAGGAAGTTTCATATCTGCGCACACTCCGCTGCAGAGTGAAAATCTCATTCTAAATGTAAATGTGGATTATTTCTGTTACAGGTACCTTGAAGAGACATCACAACGTTAACAATTGCCGAAAGAATCACAATTCTGGAACATCGTTTACGTGGCGAAACCAATGCTGAGGTTCAGAGGCTGTTTGATAGAAAGTATCGGAAGGATGCCCCTACAAGACTTACCATTCGAAAGCTCGTCAACAAATTCCAGAGTACAGAATCTATAGCTGATGAGAGACACAATAGGCGACCACCAGTCAGCCCAAAATCTGTACAGCATATGAGTAAAGCTATCGAAAAAAGTCCAACAGCATCTACCCACCGTCTGAGTCGTGATCTATCCATACCGAAATCCACAGTGTGGAAAGTGCTTCAGTACACCCTTAAAAAGAAGGCATATCATACCCAGGTGCTTCACCAGCTAGAGGATGAAGACCATGCGGCATGAGCAGCCATGTGTCATGATCTGTTGGAGGTTGTGGCTGAGGAGGACCTGATGAATCAGGTTATGTTCAGCAACGAGGTGACATCTCATGTCTGCAGAGGTGTCAACAAACACAATTGCCAGATCTGGGCAGAGGAGCAACCCCTTGAATTCACCGAGTGGGAAAGGGACTCTACCAAAGTCTCTATAGTCTACCATGGCCTCACAGAAGATAGGATCTATGGGCCATTTATGTTTGCTGAAAAGACAATTACCGGAACAACCTACCTGGACATGCTGTAGTTGTTCTTGGATCCACACTTGCAACAGGATGGTTATCTTTGCCTCCGACATGTATCAAAAAGATGGGGCACCACCCCTCTATGCAAAAATTGTCCGGGAGTACCTGAACAACGCCTTTCCTAAGAGGTGGATTGAAAGAGCTGCAGGTCACATGTGGACTGCTCGCTTCCCCAACCTCACTCCCCTGGACTTTTTTGCGTGGGGTTTCATCAAATGCCGAATTTATGCTTCCAGGGTGCCACATTTGAATGAACTGAAAAGGGTGAATATGAGAGGCATGCTTGCTATTAACCCCTCAAATGTTACTGCGAGTGTTCCATGCAACCACAAGGTGATGGGAACAGTGTGTTGGCAATGAAGGTGGACATGTTGAACAGTATTAGCTACACATGTTGAACAGTATTAGCTACTCTCTTTAAATATGTTTATTTTGTTGTAGCACATCTGGAAAATGAAAATGTATACTTACTTTATAGGCACCCTGTATATTAATCGGCAATCAAATATGCAGTATGGACTCTGCCACTGCTATAGGTAGCTACAAATTTGTTACCGTGACCACTGGCTCAGCTGCTGGTTATAGAGTTAACAACTGTAAATGGAAGACTGTCAGAGAATTCTGTTCTGCTGCTGGTGTTTGAGTTATGCCAATGCACAAATCAGAGTTTATTTTTCCTTTTATTGATACAGGCCCACAAACTCACATGGAAATTATGGTTAATCACACGCTTGTTTCACTTGTGACTTTTGATTTCGACTACAATTCATAAGTCTTCTGGTAACCTTGATCCAATACCTCATGTCTGCAAGCACAGTGGCCTGCTTTGCGAATGCCAAGCAAAAAACAAAACACCACTGAAAGATTCACAGGAACCACTAGTGACATGGATTTGGTTTCTTTTCATCATTTAGGGACCAAACAAGAGGAGAAAATGATGATAACAATGAGCACGCTAGTTAGTATGCATTACATGTGTAGAGCTCAATGATGCACATGGACGCACAGAATTGCAAATTTCGAACATTTGCAGTTGTGTGTGTGTGTGTGTGTGTGTGTGTGTGTGTGTGTGTGTGTTTTAATGAACACAATTTTCAGTTTCTTCTCTTCTGAATATTCCAATGAATTGGTAACTGTGTGACATTAAATAATTAACTGCATTTCTTCCTGCTTCTACCCCCACTAACATACTTCTGCATTCTCATGGTAGTCATGAAATTCTATTTGTATATGGCACAAGACTTCACGCAAACCAGTGAATTATTTTATTTGTTTGCATGTTGAGGAAATCATAATAGTGATGGAAAATCATATACCTCAATATCTCACAAGCCATATGCTGCATGGAAACTAATACCACTAGTTTTTCTGTTCATGCACTGAAATTATGTAACAATGGCATCAATGGACCCCTTCCATACTGAACAGATTCAAATATGAGGAATTCTAGATTAAATATAACTGAATTGTCTGAAAGGTGACAATACAATGTATCTGGAGATAACGTTCCATAAAAACCAAACGAGTTCGTGTCTCTCCCTCTGAGAGCCCTCATAAGGCGAGCACGAGAAGCATTTGACTAAATAGCCATTCCTAGCACAGCTAAGAACTGGCGACATTGTTCCAAATACTTGACAAACCTGTGATAGTTCATTTATTTCTGCATGTGGTCTTGAATCGTACTGCTAAATTCATTTGGCTATATCTTGCCACTTCGATGACCTAAGCAATATAATCCTCATGTAAGATGAGATACTGAAACAGAAAATTTAATTTTTGGACTGCGTGAATGCTGTTCTTATCTTTAACATTTGGTTATGAGGCTCAACGACCAATATTGCAATGTGAGTGACTTGCTCCCAGAAGCATCTCGTTAGCTCAGTGGTTCCGCACGTGTCTTGGCATGTAAGGATAGTGTGAGTTGTCAGTTCTAATCACAGTGCAGTGACTCTAGGTCCTTGTTTTCGGTTCTATTTGATGGCGTTGCAAATTGCCAGAAGAAATTCTGTAATAAAATCTTAGCACATTAAGTCTTCTCACAAGCTCAACTTGTAAGCTGTGTTATTGGTCATCAATGTCTGCTTTGTGGAAACCAAGCTTCTTCACTACACACATCTCTCAAGAGCTTCAACTCTACAGTCAACAATATGAATTTAAGTTTTGTTCGTCATGTAGACCCCATATGCCAGGGGAATAGTTTTGAAGCGCATATAGTTCCTCTGTGCTAAATCTGTGTAATAGCAATTAGGCTCCCCTGTAGACACTAGCCAACACTAGCATTAACAACTTCCTTCCACTCTGGGTAGCTTCAAAAATGGGCAATTTTGCTGCTTTAAATGTAATTGAATACCTTAAATCAGTATTAATTTCTCCATGAATGCATATGTGGACCTCAGAATGCGCACTGTGCCTTTGTTGCTACAGACTTCACACACCAAGGCATTCACACAGTTTATCAAATACATTTGCCATAAGAAAACAAATAATGATAGAAAAACAAGTTACACCACAGTTAATCACTGTTCCATGACAAAAACATATGAATCCCTGATGAAAAAACTGCATTAAAGAACTGCTTTTGAAAGCGAAAGAAATGAAATATAGCATTAATAACAACATTAAACAATTTAATGAGGTATTCTTACTGGATACAAACTATAATAATTTTAAGCCATACTGATGTCTTGCATATCTAGTTTCATACAATAATCTTCATTCTAAAATGAGTCATTTGCCTCTGTTGCTGTCAAGACTGAAATGTGAATCTTAGACTTTTTGTGAAACTCACTCAATAACAATAAAGCATTTTATACTCTCCAATGCAATGATCAGTAGCTGAAGTTTGTGACAAAGAGTGAGGGAGCACAGTGCCCCCACTGCAGCCACTGCCAATAGCTAACAAATGGGACCCGCTGAGCTGTGGCACACGCGACGTTCGAAGGCAGATGTTTTGCCCAGAAATTGGGTGGAACTGTTATTATCAGAGTGTGAAACACATTGTGGGTGTGTTATCATTAAACTCAAGACTTTTATTCTGATGAAAGGCTTCATAAAAATTTAAGTTATGCGGGGTTTCGACTGCGAGACACTGTCTTCAGATAACGCGCAGTTTATCATTAGACCACAGGTCTAGACAAAGCATAACAGCTGAGACAGAAGAAAATTTCCTTCAGGAACTGCCACAGTCAACAGTGTTGCCAGCTTGTGTACACAGCTGGACTTTGAGTATTATCAATGTGGTCATGTTACTTGTCCCATCTCGTGAGCTGCCTGGATTTAGACTCTGCAGCAGCCAGGTTTTATGCCAGAAGGTGTACCTAGCAGAACAGAGGACCATCCACGATACACGGTCACTGTAAAGAATCTTAGAAAGAAACAATAATTCAAAAACAGTCTTAATTGCATTTATTATTGTTATTATTATTATTATTATTATACTGCCAACCGGTTTCAACACGACGTAGGAGTCATCTTCTGGCTGTTTACACCATTGGGCAACTGCTTGTGGTGTCACTCCTGTCTACATAATGGCAGAAGATGATTCCTACGTCGGGTTGAAACCGGTTGGCGGTATAATAATAATAATAAATGCAATTAAGACTGTTTTTGAATCATTGATTAATCATACTAATCGCTGCTTCTCTCCACAACCGTGTTGTCCAAAACTCTTAGAAAGAAACAGACTGCTGTGTTACAGGTGTAAAACTCAACATACGACTAGAGACAAGAAGTTACTGATTGAGAAACATATGGCTGTCAACAGCGCAATGCGAGAACCCTTCAACAATTGCCACAGCAGATTATCATCAAAGGATCTTCTTCTTCTTCTTCTTCGGTTATCAACCCACAGGTTGGTTGGCAGCAGCACGCCATTCCGTTCTTTTGTCAACTTTCTTCTTCATATCTGCATAGGTCTGGCACCCGATGTCATTTATTACTTGTTGAATGTAGGTTAATCTAGGTCGTCCTCGGCGAGTTCTTCCTTCAATGATTCCTTCTAATATTCTCTTAATGAAATTGTTATGCCGTAAAATGTGACCTATGAAGGTTATTCTTCTTTTCTGTATATTTCGCCAAAGAGATCTGTTTTCTTTCACTCTTCTGAGGACATCTTCGTTTGTAGCCTTGTCTCGCCAGCTGATTTTTTCCATTCTCCGGTAGCACCACATTTCGAATGCCTCTAATCTTCTCTTTTCTTCTTTTCCACAAGTCCAAGTTTCACATCCGTAAAGGGCTGTACTCCACACATAGGTTTTCATGACTCTCTTTCTTACGTCTAAACTAACATTTCTACTCGTCAGTAAGTTTCTTTTTCCATTGAATGCTATTTTGGCAAGTTGTATTCTGTTTTTAATGTCACTTTTGCTCCTTCCATCTGCTGTTATTTTGCTATCAAAGGATCTCTGCCACAATCCAAAGAAATTTTGGAGACATATAAAGGCCATTAATGGTTCCAAAGTTAGTTAATGGACAGAGACTGAAACTGATGGTAGCAAAGCAAAAGTAGAAATGCTGAACTCCTTTTTGAAATGTTTCAACAAAATTTTGAAAATCCAGGGGTGTTGCCCCAATCTAATTCTCCCATCACCGCAATGAAAACCGCTGAAATCGTTAAAACTGAACAACGCTCCAGGACACAAAAGAATTCCTATCAGGTTCTATGCCAAATCTGTGGCAGATACCACAGGGAAAAAGTAGTGCTCAGTATAAACACTAAAAAAATGGTTCAAATGGCTCTGAGCACTATGGGACTTAACATCTGAGGTCATCAGTCCCCTAGAACTTGGAACTACTTAAACCTAACTAACCTAAGGACACCACACACATCCATGTCCGAGGCAGGATTCGAACCTGCGACCGTAGCGGTCGTGCGGTTCCAGACTGGAGCGCCTAGAACCGCTCGGCCACACTGGCCAGCTATAAACACTCTTAACATGTTCTGGCTGTAGTATCACTCAATCACACCTGGATATCATCTGTAACCATCATGCACATTATGGTTGTTTTTTATTGGCAGTGATCTGCAGATCAGGAATAATACCTAGACTGAGACTTACAGCTAGCAATGTCGGAGTGGGGAAGGCCATGGTGGGATGCGAGGAGAAGAAAGAGAGAATGAAGAACTGATTTTGCTGTAATTTTGGAGTATGTCATTTGTTTACACTTTAAATGGAACAAGCTCTCTTAAATTTACTTTCTCAAAAGCCAAATGATCATTGTTTGATATGGCTATGCCTTTCCTATGGTTTTTTTTCACATTATTTTTGTGAGCAACAGCACTCAAGCAGACCTTTTTCAATTATACTGCTGCTGCCCAATTCCAATCCCGGGAGCGGAAAGACTTACCTTAGGGGGAAAAAAGGACAGGTATACACTTGCACACACACACACATATCCATCCACACATACACAGACACAAGCAGACATTTGTAAAGGCAAAGAGTAAGTCTCATCATCTTTCTTGTGTGTCTATCGACCTGCCAGCGCTTTTGTTTGGTAAGTCTCATCATCTTTCTTTTTAAATATATTTTTCCCACGTGGAATGTTTCCCTCTGTTATATTAACATATTAATTAAGTATAGTTGGGTTTACTGGTTTATTAAAATATTTTTTAGCAAAAAAAGCATGTTTTTGGGGGTAGGGTTAAGTTATGATGACCTTGCCTCCCACCCCCTACCTCTGAAAGTCTGCTGGCAAGTCTCCTACTAGAAACATTTCAGTTAGTATACTTCTTATTGAATTTATTTAATTTTGTTTGAGTCAACCTGAAGCATCCTGACTTGTTTGCCCAAGGTATTTTCTGTCAGTTGTTTATCCTTATTAGGGATTGATCTAAATTATTACCCATATGTGGATACACTTTAATACTACCATACACTTCTAGAGAGATTTATCCTTTCTTTCTCGCTAGCCCCAAAGTCACTCTTAATTTGTCTTTCTTTTCCTCCCCTACCAAAGTTCTGTAATCTCCAATGATTACCAGACTTCGTACTTTGTACGTAAACACAACACAGTAAAACTGTTCACCTTCATGTTTGATTCTAATATTAGATCTACACAATATTATTCGTATTATAATGGGATGCATTCATTTTAAGAATTTTTATGGAAATACTCTTCAGGCAAGCAGGAGAAGTGGCCCAATGGAAATTTCTTCAGTTCAATCAAACTCTACCACACAATCCACACAACATTGAATAAGCTCTGTATGTTGTTCAATTCATCAGACCACCTTTCTGTAGTAAAGCTGAATCTTTTAACGTAACTGTGTGAATAAATTTTACATCTTTTGCTCAGTATTTTGCAATTATTATACTATAATTGCCAGACCAGTAGTCTATCATGTTCCCTTTTCTGCTCATCATTATCTTTTCTATGAAGCCAACCATCACCCTCTACAGATTTCCCAACAAAATTCAAACTTTTAACATTTCACATTCATAGTCTTAGAACACTGATCTTATTCACCTGGCTTTCAAGCAATCTCCAAACTCAGATAAGATGGGTAACAGTGCTTTACCTTCAGAACAGTTTGCAAGGGAAGAAGTCAACATCTATTTTCTATTAAGCACATCCCGTGGATCAATAGTTACTTTCAGTGGAATGGTTTCCACTGCCCTATTAATTCCATGCTACTAACAACGGCTCATTTTTCTAAAGAGTCATTCCATGTGAACTGGACCAGAGATCACAGCTCAGCCACTTCCCAATCTAAACAAATTTTACAGGAAGTTTTCACAATGTCTTGGATGGATATTTACGAAGTTTCAGCTCAATATCTGCTTTGGTTCCATTTCTATAGCCTCTCGTAGTCCCAAGTTTGCATCACACGCACACATTTTTAAGTGCCAACTATGGAAAACTTTTATGAAAGGTACTCTTACCTGCTTTTGTAGATCCAAACAACTTTTTGTGCTGAATAAGAATATATAGTTGAGTAGATTTTTAAATACTTCTGATACAGGTGTACTACTTCAAAAATGGGTTTGAGAGCCCACCTTTAAATCAGCCACAATCTTTCCCTATCAAAATATTGGCAACTGAGATGATGAAAACATTTTGGGTAACAAGTTTTGGGTACTTTTTTATCTTGGCATATCTATAAATAGTACTCTTTAAGCTTCAAAAATTGCTGCTGTTGCCTGCAGTTTGAAAACTGGTTGATGCAGCTCTCCACACTACTCTATCACGTGCAAGCCTCTTTATCTCTAAATAACTAACTACTGTAACCCACATCCATTTGAATCTGTGTCTGCATATTGTACTCATCCCTCTGCATTTTAAGCCCCCCCCCCCCCCTGAAAAAAAACTTTAAACACTTCCCTCCAGCACTCAACTGATAATTCCTGGATGTCTTGGAATGTGTTTTATCAATCAAGCATTTCTTTTACTGTGGTTATGCACAAATTTCACTTCTTCCCAATTCTACTCAGTGCCACCTCATTTATGTGATCTACTCATCAAATCTTCAGAATTCTTCTGTAGCACCACATTTCAAAATCTTCTATTTATTCTCATCTTGTATGAGCTGCTTACTGACCACGTTTCACATCCACACAAGGCAACACTCCAGACAATTGCCTTCAACATAGACTTCCTAACACTTAAATATATATTCAATGTTGATAAATTTCTCTTCTTCAAAAATGCTTTATTGCCATTGCCATTTTACAATTTATATCCTCCCTACTTTGTCCAAATAGCAAAGCTCATCTAGTACTTTTTATGTCTCATTTCCTAACCTGATTCCCTCAGGATTACTTGAATTAATTCAACTACATTTCATTACCCTTGTTTTGCTTTTGTTAATGTTCGCCTTATGTACTCTTTAAAGACACTGGCCATTCTGTTCAACTACACTTCCAAATCCTTTGTGTGTCTGACAGAATTACAATGCCACTGACAAACTGTAAACTTGAATTTTTTCTCCCGGAACTTTCCTTCCCTTTCCAAATGTCTTCTTGCTTTCCTTCACAGCTTGCTCAGCCCTTTGACTCTATTAACTGCTGTCTGGTTTCTGCACAAGTTGTAAATAATCTTTTGCACCCTGTATTTTTCCACTGCTACCTTCAGAAATTTAAAGAGTGTATTATAATCAACATTGTCAAAAGCTGTCACCAAATCTGTAAATGCTATATGTATAATGTTTCCTAGGTTTCCTTTTCTTAACCTATCTTCTAAGATAAGTCATACAGTCAATACTGCTTTGTATATTCCCACATTTCTCTGGAACACAAACTGATATTACCTGAAGTTGGCTTCTGCAAGTTTTTTTCCATTTCCCTTGTACAACCCATCTATATATTCCTTTCACCCTTCCCTTCTTTGGTTAGTGCTGGTTTCCCATCTGAGCTGTTGATATTCATACAGCTGCTTCACTTTCCTGCAAAGGTCTCTTATTTTCCTGCAGGCAATATCTATCTCAACCCTTAGTTGTACACACTTCTATAGACTTGCACTTGTCCTCTAGGTACTCCTGCTCTGTCATTTTATGTTTCCCATAAATCTCATTTCTTAGAGAGTTGTACCCTCTATCTTCTGCCCCTGTGAGCTCCCATCTCCTTAATTTTCTACCTTTTTGTCAGTTCCTAAGTTTTAATGTACAGTTCTCAAGCAATAAATTACGGTCAGAGTCCACATCTGCCACAGAAAATGTCCTACAGTTTAAAATTTGGTTCTGGAATCTCTGCCATACCACTACGTAACCAAGTGTCTCCAGGTCCCTTCCACGTAAACGACCTCCTTTCATGGTTCTTAAATCAATCATTGGCAATGATTGAGTTCTATGTTGAATTCTAACAGGTGGCTGTCTCCTTCATTCCTTTTCCTACAGTCCATATTCTCCTACTATTTTTAGTGTTCCATACCTGTCAGTCAGTAAAAACAGAATCCTTATAGGATCACTCTGGTGTCCGTCCATCTGTCCAACTGTTAAAAACCCTTTTTCTCAGGAACAGAGAGAGGCGTCAATTTGAAATTTATGCCACATTCTAATCTCTATGGTCGTTTAGCACTGTAAAAAATTGGTGCTTCTAAGTCAATGCAATCAAAAGATACTGTCATTTATGTCACATATTTTGATGCTTGCAAACTCAATCATTAAAACTTATAGGGTACTTTCCATTGGCCTAGAATCGTGAAATTTGACAAGGAGGAAAAAAAATTCTTAATTTGTGATTATATCATAAAAAAATTTTTTACTGTCCAACTTGAAACTTAAAATTAAATCACACTCTAAAGTCTCTAAATTCTGTCCACTGATATCTTGCCAGCATCAATATCAACAACAGGCAAAAATTATCAAGAGTCTCCGTTCTTGGGATGGATGAACCGTTTTTATGGAACCCTTAGAGTGTGAGTCCTACTCGTACTTGGTCAATTTTTCCTTCTCTTCCTGCTACTGAATCTCAGTCACCCATCACAATTAAGTTTTTCCTCCCTTAACTAGCTCAGTAATTTCTCTTATCATATATTCTTTCAATGTCATCATCATCATCATCATCATCATCATCATCTGTGGAACTAGTCAACATACAAACTTTTACTACTGTGGTGGGTAATGGCTTTGTTTCTACCTTGGCTAAGATTACGCGTTCATTAGGCTGCTCATAGTAGCTTATCTGCACTCCTATTTTTCTAATTCATTATTTTCCTTGCATTACCACTATTTGATTTTGTATTCATAGCACACTATTCACCCAACCAGAGATCCTGTTCATCTTACCACTGAACTTCACCTATCCCCACTACATGAACTTCAACACAACTATTTGTATATTTTCTAACCTACGTATCCAATTACGGGGTCTAACATTCCACACTCCGCTCTGTCAAATGCCAGTTTCGTTTTTCCTAATAATGACATCCTCCTGAGTAGTCCTCACCTGGAGATCTGAATGCGGGGCTATTTTACCTTCAAAATATTTCACCAAAGAGGATGCCATCATTATTTGATCATACAGTGAAGCTTTTTGCCCTCGGGGAAATTAACGGCTGCAGTGTCCCCTTGCCTTCAGCAGCTCACATTACCAGTACAGCATGACCATGCTGACTGAGGTTATAAAGCCAGATCAGTCAATCATCCCGAGTGTTGCCCCTGCAACTAGCAAAAGGACTGCTGTCCCTCTTCAGGAACCACATGTTTGGCGTCTCCACAGGTAACCCTCACTGTGGTGGCACCCAAGGTACAGTTACTCAAATTGTTGAGGCATACAAACCACCCCACCTTAGCAATGTCTGTAGTTCGTGAGGCAGCTTCAAAAGTATCTTAGTTTAATTTCAGACCAATGCATATGGATGACAAACATCACTCAAAGTTATTACTTTTCATACACCGAGTGCATGGTAGAATGTAACATAAATGAGTAAACAAAGTAAAATCAACGAAAACTGAAGTTGTGACATTACACATGATAATCCATGCAATTACTCCGAAAAATTTCCTTAAATTCATCCCTGAAAATATTTTATACAACTTTATTTAAGACATTATTGGAAACTCTGCTCAGTATGTTGCCATGTTGTTGTTTTAATCTTTGTAAGTCTAGAAAGAGTATCCTTTCAGCTTTAAAAGCTATACAGTTAAATTTTAGACACATGCCTATTCATAGATGAAATGAACCCCCAAAAGTTTTGTATATTTGTTACTGAAAATTTTTTTGCAACATTATTTAATACATTTTTGGAAATAGTGCCAATACATTTTTACACCATTGTTAATGAAATATATACTTTCTATGAACTGTCATTTCCTCTCTGGTTTTGATCTTGTGATTAGCTTGTTTGTAGAAAGCTTTGTGACTGAACTAATTTGTGTTTTATATATTTTGTGAATTAAACCAAGAGGTGTAAGAAAGCAGAGTCTCGCGGTGATAACATCCAATAAAAAGTTCTCAGTTTCCAACCGCGTCAATTGCTTAAAACTACACGAGCTTTCGGCCAAGCACTCCTTGGCCATTGTCAAGTGGTATGACTGCCAGTGGGCTGTTGGTGCACCCTTATATACACACTAGCTGCCGGCTGTGACGTCACTGGTGCCCGTGACAGTGCCAAATATTGTCATGTTTTGAGTCGGCGTTCGATGTACCCTCTTCAACCGCGCAATCGCTGGATCCCACGCAGTGCTGAGCTGCAAGCCACTGTCTCTATTCAGGGTGTTTGTGGTAATTTTTATTTCAATAGCTTCCTTTATTAAACTGTCCCAGAAGTCAAGAGGTGCCCGATTCTTAATTTTTCACAGTTGAGATTGCATTAACAGTCATATGCCTTCATTTTACTATGGTAAAAGTCAGCTTAAGCCTGTGAAAGAAAGATCATTGGACAAAGAACTTTTAAAACTTAGATTTCGAATTGACCGTACGCAAGATGACCAAATTCGTTAATACCACAATGTCGCACTGGTGACAAAATTTCTATTCCACCAAAATACCTGCTGTAATCCAGTAGGGGGAAAAGAAATTTTGAGAAAGGTTTACAGCCAATTGACATTTCTCACACTGGCAAGTTGACACAGTTGCTTAATAAAGTTTGCATGCTTTGTCCCAGAAGTAGATAAGAATTAATTCATAAGCAACTACAGCCTCAAAATGAGCAAAAATCAATGAGTACTTATTATATGGATGCAGTGAACACTTACTACACAGTGAATACTTCGAGTGAAGTCTGGTACTGGACTCCCCTAGCCCCCCCCCCCCCCCACCACCACCACCACCACCATCACCACCATCACCACCACAACAACAAAAAAACCTGGTTGTTGTGATAGACTTATCTGTTGCACAGCCTGAGATCTAGGTTAGGTTGTGAGTTGGCAAAGCCAACAAATGTGAAAACAGAAATGCTGGTTGTGATAACAAACTGACTAGCAGCCAAGCCTAATGTTTAAATTTATGTCACACTGAAAAGAGTAAAAGGGTGGGAGATGCGGGAGAGGGAAAGAATGAATGGTGAAACAGTTCATAAGCAGAAACACTTCCTACTTTGCAATTTGAAAGGAATGTTCACATCATATTGTAAGCAATATGATAATGAATTGGGCTTCTCAAAATTTTGTGAACTCTGGTCGGGCTTATGTCATTAACTGTTGGTGCTGCTGGTACACCCTCAATTTGTGTATGCTTAATACATCCAAACGTCATGCTGATGTTAGCAGCAACATCTATCAAGGATGATGACAACAAAGAACTAAAAGAAAACAGTGTGGTGATTGGAATCAAAAGACTGCAAGATGAGGTGTTGTGAACAATGTCCTGAAAAACCTGAGTTGGAAGTTTATTCAGTAGATGTTTTCAAAGTAGGCTATATGATCTACAAGGAATGGTAGAATACAAATAGTGGGTTCACACTCAAAGATACACACTAGACATGTGTCAAGCAACTATAGAAGGAACTACAGCAGAACAGACTTTAAAAATTAATGGTCTGACAAGAGTGACAATCTTTGTCATGACAGCAATGCAGTTTGTGCATTCATAATGAGACTGATCAAATATCTGACGATAGTGATAGGTTAAATTGTGAGCACTTTCAATAGTTTAGTGATGGATGTGTTGTCTAACAGAAGAAATTTATCAATTTATGTCTGCATGAAATTTGGTAGCTCTGTTGAGTGAAATTTCTCTGGAACCAGCCATGTGAAATCATCGTGTGCTGAATCTGAAAGACTGGCACCCTATTACAGTTTGCAGAGGCCATTACATAACCAAACAGTGACACATTTTAATCTGCTTGACTTCTGAATTTTTTTTTTTTTCTACACAGAAACCAACAGAACAAATTCAATTTGAACAGAAACGATGGTTCGCCAAAGGCCACCAATCCCACTGGTTTACACAGTGTCCGCTGCACAAACTAAGCTGACATTTGGTGCGGTGCCTGGTAGGAGCAACTGTTGAGGCACATCCCATTTATGGTGACTCCCATTAGCCACTGCATCAAGTGTCAAGGTAGTTTGTGTGCACAGTATGTTGCTTGTGTGTACGACATTGCTTTGTGGGAGGGAAATTGATGTGATGTTTCATTAGAACGAAAAGATCCTTAGTCAGCCCATGGCCCTGTCTGTCCCTTCCATAGCACATCCATTAAAAATACTTGCTGGAGTCCATTGCAACAAATAGTTAAAATCACACAACCACAACCACCAGCAGCACCATCATATAGAAAGCAATATACTGGCACATGAACTGAACAAGACAGTATTGGCATTTTATTTAGTATTACGTGAAAAACAATTATTCCAGTTACAGTACATTTTAAATTCAAACTTTCTGCATTTTCGTTTGTTTTATTCCTGATTATTGTTTGGAAGTTGATTTATAAGTAACTACAGCTACACTTTTAGTGTTACTGATGTATAAGCAGTTTCCACCGATTTTCTTCTGCTTACTCAATACTGTCACACTACACCATATACAATATTTATGAAAAACAACAACTTTAAGTGATTTTTTTCATCCATAAGCTCAGGCATGGTTCTAGAATTAAACAGTAGGCTATGGCTTCTTTCTAGATACAGAATGACAAAAAATATTGAAGAACATCCAATTGAGATATGGACCTCCAAAAATACTAAAAATTTTGCATGTGCATATATTTTGATGGAGAAGTCCATAGGCTGTTGTATAAAAAACACATGAGGACAGCATGGCCGGGTACCACATTAGAAATTCTTGGTTGAACCTGGCCATAAAATTATGATTTATGGCTGGTTAAAGATGAGCTCTCCAAATGGGAAGGAAGGAAGGAAGATTAATTCTTATAAAGTCCTATCAACAACAAGGTCATTTGAGACCGACCACAAGTTCAGAGTAAGAAAGAATGGATTAAGAATTCAGCCATGCCCTTTCAAAGGAACCACTGCAGCATCCATCTCAACTGATTTAGGTAAGTTGCGGACAAACTAAATCAGGATGGCTGATTGGGGATTTGAACAGTTGTTCTCTCGAATGTGAGTCCAATTTGTGCTAACCACTGCACTGCCTTGCTCTGTGGGCAAGGCACACAACAAATTTCCCACCATCTTTGAGGAAATACAACCGTCACCACACGTATTTAAAAAATCTAATCACTGATATATTCTTATTCAGCACAAAATGTTGTATAGGTATGCAAAAGCATGGGCTTGCAACTTTCAGAAAAGTTATCTGAAGTTGGCTTTTTCGCATGTGTGGAAGTGGCGCAAACTTGGGAACCCTATTTATGAGAAGCTGCACATAACCACCCACGACACTGGTGATGCCACTTAAAAATTTCATTAGATTTGGAACTGGTCAAGCTGGGGCCATCTCTAAAACTGATCCACTGATATGGAATGCCCCTACATAATCCATTCTTGATAAATGGAAAGGTAGAACTGCTGGGCACATGTTTCTCATGGCTTCATGGCTCCGTGTCTCTCTGTAGGAGAGAGCACAGAATGACAAACAGTGATTTTGTGACAGCTTGTACAACTTCAGTCAGGTGAAGCAGTTTTCCTTTTCCCCCCCACGTTTTGCAGCAGCACAATACAAGAGAAGTAGCCTAAAGGTTAAACTACAGGCCCACACAGCTGCAGATACAATTATGAACATCATCCTCATAAATCAGATTTTTTTTTAAGGAAGGACCAAACAGTACAATTTGGAATACAGTAGCTTCTTAATGACAACTATGAGACGATAAGTCTTCCTGGTTCTCTTGGCGGAAAACTCATGAACCAACACATCAAACTTTTTAAGGCATACAAAATACATCTGCTTGACACACTTTAACATTCACCTTAATCAATAATGAATGAATGAATGAAACTTCTTATCCCAAAATAAGAATTCAATATTAAATTAATGTGCCTACGAAGCATACCATACTGTTATTCTACAGACAATAAATGAATGTATAATCATTAAACTGCCCAAGACATACATAAATAAGGAGGATGTCTCTACCTCTGCATTCCACCTCGCCAGAAAAACAGTACTACAGTCCCGCTGGCGGATGCCATCATCAGAAAGATTTAGTCTTAGGCTTTCCAGGGATTACCATGTAGGAAAGCTTCAGTTCTTCAAAACATTTGAAGCTCTATTGAGTAATGGCTGCAAACATCATCGGCAACATGTTAGAATGTGTATTTCAAGACACATTTCTGGACATTTGTGTGGTTCTCACCAAATCAGAAAACTGATACTATTTTTTCTAAACAAATTTCATGGTTTCCACAGAACTGCCCCATTAAGTTTTAAAGTGATAACGTCCGACTGAGAAAGGTTGTCGATCACTTAACAGCCCGTTTTTCACTAGTATTAGATTCATAAACAGCAAGCAGTGTAATCAACATTTTACTGCAACGCCCTATACATATTACAGTAATTTGACGAGCACGTTTCCCTCCCATCTACATTATGTCAAACACTACAACTTACACTACCAAAAGAACATGTGAAATCTTGACTCGAATATCTACTAAACACGTTATGAGTCCAACTCAAATTTAGAAAGAGTTAAGATCAGCTGTGCATTCCTACCTTTTACAACTGTAAATGCGTTTCTGTACTTTACACGAATAATTTGCAAAATATACACAACCACATTGGATAGGCTTTTGCTAAAAACTTTTTTTCTTACACTCCCAAAGCAAAGATTGTTTTCACCAAACATGTCACCACCATAATGCGCATTCATGAAATAATTACACATGCCCTGCTAACGAACAATATAATGAACGCACCACTGATTTCTGCACCACATTCATTACCTAATATTTATCTACTAGACAATACACACCTCCTAATCAGATATTGCAAGATGGTTGCTAAGTCTGAGTCTTGATCTGAACTATCGTCGGATCTCGATCGCGAATCACTATCGTCCATTCTCCTAGACGTAGACGTTCCCATAAATGCGCACTGCACTCCACTTTTTCAACTATTTCTTTCCTGTATGAGCGATTCACAGATTGCCTGATAATGTGAAATCAACTTATAACGTAACATCTGAACAAAATACAATCTAACATATCACAAACAAATAATTCCATAGACTTTCGTGCAATCAGATGAACAAAGAAATTCTGAGCAATCCACAGACTCAACAGAAAACACAGTCAACGTTTCGATAGTCGATTTTTGCACACAGCACGGTAGATACTATTTGCATGAGAAATTACTTCATTCCATGCGCTATTAGGAATAGCACAACGCACTGCTTCAACACGACTCTAAGCCCACTAATTTGCCACAAGACACGGCGCCACTAGGTAGACAACAGTAGACGAGATGTTGCAAGCAGGCAACATCCGTTTCTCGGACAGTGTTTGGTCATCACCCATAACAATAATAGCCAAGAAAAAAAGGTTCTGTAAGACTATGCGGGCACTACAGGTCCCTTAATCCCTGCATGATTCATAACATCTACCAGTGTCAAATATTCAAGATTTTACACATTCTCTCTTGGGAGCAAGGATTTTTTGTCTCATTGACTGCCGCAAACTACCAAATACCAATGTATCCAGACAACATCCGTAAAACAGCCATTATTACACCTTTCAGCTTATTCGAGTAGTTAATAATGTCATGACTGGAAAACGCGGTGCGTACCCAGCAGCAATTAAGTGATGGAGTACTTTTCAAAGTTGGTTGATAGCAGTTTAATTTTCTCCACTGACTTCTACAGTCACGAAAAACACTTCAAACTCGTTCTCACTGCCCTACATGACTCAGGGGTAATAATCAATGAAGACAAGTCGCAGTTCTGGAGGCATGCAGTTACATTCGTTGGACACACTCTGAATGCAGAGGAAATCAAACCAACTGCTGACCATGCTGAATTCGTTCGTCAGCTACTGCAACCGTGAACTTACCATGACCTTCGCCGGTTCCTGGGTCTCTTCAGCATTTATCGTCGAGTCTTACCTCAAGCAGCGGCAGTTCAGGCACTGCTTATTGAGCCTCATGCATGAGGGAAATGGGAATTAGTATGCCCCACAGACTTGCAAACGCCATTCGACTGCTCTAAGGAATCACTTGCGATGGCAATCTCACTGGCACGCCCTACACCATACCCTGAACTCTTTATCGCAAGGGACACCGGCAACTCAGCTGCTGAGACGGTACTCTAGAAAGAGATGCTACACAGCCCCTCCAATTCTTCTTCTGTGACATCTCCCAACGTGGTACCTTAGCATAAGATCTACAGGGTAATGGCCTAGTGGAACAAGGGCACAGCATGATGAAGACAGCACTCATGTTTCATGGGGGTGGATGGTCTGAGACCCTTCTGCAGGTGCATCTTGCCATCTGCATGGTCTTGAAGGACGACCTACATTCCTTGCTCACAGAGATCATTTACGGTGAGATGCCCACATTGCCAGAAGAATTTATGTTACCAGTTTCTACACCATACCCACTGGATCTCCCCAGAATGATGCAATGGGCCAAAACCCACATTCACAATTCATTCTTGCCTCCTCCTTCCACACATTCAGCCCCAGACTTGTGGACTGCAGATACATGCTGTTCCAAAACAATGCTGTATGGGCGGCTTTACAGCGTCCCTACAACAAACCATTCCAAGTGATGAACTGCGGCAGTCGCACTTTCAATATTGATGTCATTGGCAACCCTCTTATGGTCTGTATTGACAGACCAAAATTGATGTGGACTCTAATCACCAAAGAAGATACGAACAACCTGCAGGATGACAACAATCCATACATCTTTCATATGATTGGATGGCAATCCCCTGAACCAGAAATGCTCATGGTTGACGTACGAGACATTCAACCAGATGATGTCTTGATCAATCTAGTCAGCCGCAAGTTCCAAGTGGAAGCAACACATGCATCCTCAGGTGTCACAACCAAGATGATCGACACAAGCCTTGTCAAGACTTTCCACCTACTGAAAACACTGCATTTTGCAGCAGTGTCATCACAACTCTTCCTGGCTGGTGACCTAATAAGTGCTCTGCCAGTTACTACTCTGAGCAGCTCACTGGCCTCAGCTATGCATCTCAACCAGCTACTAACCACAGATGATTCAACACTATTGCCAGCAATGGAAGAACCAACATTGGCCTCCTCCAACTCCAGCTACGATCAGTCACATTGCCTTCTACCTCAGTTTGCACAATATTGCACGCAATATCCGTGCAACAGACAGTGACTTCGATTGACAACCCTTGCGCCTTTCATATGCAAACTACATACTAAACCCTCCAGTGTTCCCATGGAGGTAAAAATAAGAGGAGTTGTCATGACGTCACAAACTGGAAGCCGACCCAAGTGAAGACCCGCCATATTAGCTACCCCAGAACATTCGCTTCTGGTGGTTTGATTCGGTGTAGTCATGAAGTGTTTTGATTACAAATGCCGGCTTATATTTCTTACAGGTGTACTAATAGCTCTGATTGTAGTCTAAAGTTTAAACAAATCACATTTCATTCTTAAATGGACTTATTTAAGCGCTATTTTCTTATATAGACCTGAAATTCTGATGCACTGTAAAGTTTTACAGTATGGTTATATTTCTGTCATTTGACTTTAGAGTTCATATCACACCAACGCGAAGAGCTCTCTGGAGGTGAGCAATACACTTGGTTTTCATTGTTTGGTTATTCTCAAGTAACTGAAAAGTCCTGGCAAGGAATATCCTGGAAATTGGGACTAGTGTTATAAAATGCAATAATTTAATATAAAAGTAATGTAACTAGATGTAGTTAATTAAATCTTCAGTAAAATGTGTGGAACACCTGTTACAGTGGTTAAATTATAAGTACTGAAAGGGTTACATATTTGTTAAAGCAAAGTTCCCTATCTAAGTCCAGGCTATTTAGATCATTACATTAATCACTGTGTTGTCGTGTTACTCTGTAAATTGCTATTATTTGCAACACTGAATGTCACTTGCTAGGTACAATTTTAAAAACAAAGCAGATGTGTAAACTAGAATGGGTCTGACAATCTTAAATTCAGTTATTTTCATTCGTAATTTAACGAATATTTCACTTTGCTGACATGACAGCTGGCTTGTTTATATCATCCCTGTTTACATCTGTGGGATACCACAGGAAAAAAAGTAAGTTACTTGAAAACTTGAACATTTAAAACTTGCTTTTGACTTGAAAATGCAACGAATACAAATCAGTGCCTCTAAACTATCAATCATTGCTTTTGGAGTTATGGCTTTATCAGTTATCGACACAAACACAATGAAAGTGAATAGAAATTGATTACGAAAGCACGCTTTTTATAGCACATACTTCTCTTCTCTGTTACTCGAAGTGTATAAACAAAAAGGAATTACAGTACCGAGGCCAGAAGCGTCATATTTTCGTGTCGTATTACTGTTTCGAATACGCATTTAAGACAAGAAAAACGTTTGAAGTTGCATTCCTTATGCTGTGTTGTTCACTAAAACAGTGTAACATTTACTATATAAAACAAATATCGCGTACACACGAGAGAAAGAACGAACAAGAAGCTATTGTAAACACTCGTCCTGCTAATGTTTTGGGGTATCCAAGATGGCGGCAGGCCTCGCCCACTGGTTTCCAAACAACGTACAGCGTAAGTCTGTAGCGCCATCTCCCCTTATTCTACCACCATGAGTGTTCCTCACTCCAGGGAGGATGGGGAGGGGGAGTGTCTCCCGACAGTACGCAGTTGGCTGTTTTGACGTTTGGCTGCCGGAAGTCACGTGACTGTCCCTTCAGTAAACACTTTGCTGCGAGGACAGTTTTCATGCAGTGCAGTTGCATCAGTATGGAGATCACTGAGTTGCACAAGTGAATACTGAAGGAATTAGTTAAGCACGAAGTAATTTCCATCTTATGATTTAGTCCTTCATGTTCAATAAACAGTATAGTGTAAAAGTTCCGCAATAGGTCCATACTGAAATTTACGTAATTGATATATGTGCGTACAGATTCGCCGAAATATTCTGCCGATTAGTATCAGGTTTTTTTTCCCCCTTTCTTTCTGTGGATCTTAGTTGTTATAACGAAATGTGCGTAAAATATGGAAAATAAATGTGGTTAAAAGGTTAACCACAAGGCTATACTGCTCATAAGTCTGCTACCTCGGTTTATTTCGCATTCACATGTAGGGGGACCAAACCGGGGAATATGAAGTATTTTTAATATTTTGGACGACGAAAAGCGGCTTTTAAGTAGCCATTGTATAGTTCTAGCCCTGTTGAAAACCTGCATAAGGAATGCTGTATGGTGAAAAAAAGATCATGGCTAGACGAAACTGTTCACCCTGAGCTTAGATATAATGTAATGGATAATGCTACATGGCCCAAAAATATTGTGATGTATCGGTTTTTTTTTATTCCATAGTGTCGCCAATATTCCTGTGAAATAATCTTTTCTGTGACAAACAGAAAGAAGAATTAAGTGTAAACGGGTCACATACTGCTCAGAAAGTTACTCCCATAATGCCTGTATCTTAGAACTAAACTTAATGTGTTATCACTTTTTATAGAAGTGAAGCCAATTTTACTGTGTGTAAACATTGGTTATCAGCACAAGAAGCAGGGTAGTATAACTGAATTGAATGCCTAAATTCAATAAGTGCATGGTGCAGAACACCTGCTTCCTTCGGTGGTGTATCTAAATATACCAACAGAAAATCTAGTGTTAAAGAAATTGGTTTAAAAAGCTACTGTGTGGACCTAGATTTTGAGTTGGCTGCTTCGGACTTATTAAATCTTATTATAATAATTGTTGTGAAGTATACCATTCTCCAGATGGCAACTTTGAACATTTTCTCATCTAAATAGAATCTTGGCTGTGCTATTTTATGCACTTGAAATCAGAAATTGCACTGGGTGTTCATTTCAATGTACGCTTTTGCAAGGAGAGTTCTAAGGAGGAAAATTTATGAATCTGTTAACAATTTATGGACTATTTGTAGCATGTCATTTACCAACCAGAGGTGATGCCTGCCTTGACACTGTTATCCCAAATCTAAATACATGGGACTATGAGATGACTAGTTGACCCAACGACGTCTTCCAACAGAGCACTAGTCATGGGACTTTATACAAAGAGAACTAATAATCAACCAGCTGTTTCCTAGCATTCTAATTATGTATTCACAAAAAGGATCATTAACAAGGAAACATTAAACTCTTTTCAAACAGCACTATCTGCAGTAGACTCACAGGTGGGATTACAAGAAATGGCTGTAATTAATGCATTTAAAGAGTTATTTCAGACCGTCAAAACCAAATTTGATTATAGCTATCCACAGAAGACCAAAATATGTCGCAACACAGGCAAACTCTGTGTGTGGTAAAGTATTTTGTCATAACAGACATGACATTTAAGCACTTTTGAGAATTTCAGCCAGTTTTCTTTTCCATAGAAACTAAGACTTGCTGTAGCGTGACACTAAATCCTTGATTTTTGTGCTCAAACACAGTAGTAAAATCATGACAAATTCCATTACTTTCTTTGTTGTCTTTTGTTAACTCAAATCCTTTACCAAACACTGATACAGACCAATTATAATGTTTCATTGTGCAATTCAGTTTTATTTACACAATTAGATATCACTGAATTATAGAATACAGTTTGAATGAGCCAAGATGGTGGGACAGCATTATTTTAGTATACCATGATTAATAAAACTCAAAAAATCCACAAGTAAATTTAAATTTTTATTCACCTTCAACTACATGGAATCTCTCTCTCTCTCTCTCTCTCTCTCTCTCTCTCTCTCTCTCTCTCTCACACACACACACACACACACACACACACACACACACACACACACACACACACAAATTGCCATAATGTACAAGACCACCTTTATGTGCATTAACAATATTAGGAAATGGATAGTTTGCTATTCACTGTAAAGGTGACATGTTGAGTTGCAAACAGTCACAGTGTAAAGATTGTTACACATTTAGCTTTTGGCCAAAGACTTCTTCAGAAAAGAAAACACAAAAAGATTTACAACGCAAGCACACTCCCTGCACACATCTCCACTATCTGGAGTGGGAGATATTGGTCATGTGTGCTTGCTAGTGTTAATCTGTTTGTGTTTTGTTTTCTGGAGAAGGCTTTGGCCAAAAACTAAATGTGTAACATTCTTTACATTGTGCCTGCCTGCAGCTCAACATGTCACCTTTACAGTGAGTGGCAAACTATTTTTTTCCTAATATTGTTGATATTCCAACCTGGAGTTTACTTTTTTTTAACACTTAATCACCCCTCACAAAATCCTTCTCTGCTTTGTGGAAAAAAATCTAGCCTGAGATTCAATCTTGGCATTCACATTTACTGTGTTTTCGTCTGAGAAAGAAAAATATTTATTAAGATTGCCAATGATCTTCTTCAGATCCTTCAATACCTTGGCCTTAGTCTCCTGTCCACACTGTGTTCCTTTGCTGAGTGCAACTATAGTTTCACAGTGAGACATCACATCCTGTTCAAATGTGTCAGCAGATTTTTCTGAATTGCCAGAAAGCAATGCTGACACATATTCATTGTCTGCACTAGAGGGCAAGGAACACTGTTCACTCTCCTGGACAGCACCAGACAATGATTCGGCACATGCATGTATATGCTTACATATGTTAAAATTTAAAATGTTGTCTAAACAGCTGCATTTATACGAATGTACACATATGTTGCAGGTGTTACACTTAAGTGAACATTTTCTTTCGCATATCAGTTCTGAATTTTTTACAACAACATACACTTCACAACCAGTGGAAGAAAGCACTTCCCACAACCCTTCACCCATGCATAAAATCATCCCATTTGTTATAGCTGAGCTATCGTTGTGGCTTGCTTTCACTCTTGACGCCCTAGAGCACTGTTTACGTTTTGAGAGCTTCACTAAGCCCTCATATACTTCGTCTCTCACTAAACATAACAAAGCATTTAATGACTTATCCAGCCTTCTGCACTTTTTCCCTTCTAGATAACTGTATTTAATAACTTTATGTAGGGACTCCAAGTAACTGTTTGTATTAATGCCCAATCGGTGCCTAAAACAATATGCCCACTTTTCCACTCGCTGGCAGTACATCTTAAGAAAGTACCTGCCAAATTCTGCAGTATCCGGATCATTCAATAAGTCTTCCACCACTTTCTCCAGACTACAACTAAAAACATCTATATCCAGTTCAGTCTGAAGTCGCTTTAGTGAACTAAACACTGCTGATTTTTTCTCTCTACCCCCAGAAATTCTCCTTAAATTCTGAGACCAGTTCCGTTGTATATGCCAAGAACACAGCAACTGGTTTGGCACAGGTCCCATTACTGCTGACCATGCATTATAAAATGCTGGTGCATCGTCAGACATAAACACATTGGTCTTTACAGTGCCCACCCTTTCTCTCACACATTTGAAATAAAAAGACAGTAAACACATGTCTCCCTTATTTGAAAAACAAAATGCAACTGGCATTCCAGCACCATATCTATCAACAACGACAATAGTAAAATGTTGAAAATCGTATGCAGTCATGCCATGAGTGCCATCCACACATATTTTATCTTCTCCATACTTTAGAAGTTGTTCGGCCTGAAAGTCTGTCATCATAATAAGAATGAAGTCTTCATCTTGAAAATTAGGATCCACTTGTTTTTGCTGCTTGAAATACAGTACTGGGTTGTCACTTTGTCTCTTCATTTCTTCAACCCACAATTTCACACTCACTGCATCATTTTCATGCTTCTTCGTTGCATAACCAATATCAAAATCCCTTTTTATATTATGCAAATCTTTTTTCTCAAGGAGATGGATTCTGTCCACACTTGCCGCGATTGGTGCACTTCGGACATCTTGTAAAACTCGTCCAACAGGAACACCCTGTGACAGCTGTCCTGAAAAAAGAAGAGAAAAAAAAGGAAATAAAAATGAAGCACATTGATAGACCCTACGTCTGTTCACACAAATAAATTTGATAATTTCATTTTTCATGTACATAAGTGTAACATAATCCATTTTACCTGCCAACTCTGCCCTCTCGTTCCTATGCAGAAATGTTCTTCCAACAACCTGGGTGTGTCCCATATGTTTTGGAAAAAAATTGTAAGCAGCATTTGTCCTCTGTTATTGTCACTTGCATGTTGGATGGACAAGTACTGCCTATTTTATTCGTGCCCATACTTTTCACACACCTGACACCTGTTCCTTTAGAATTGAAATTGAAAGAGCGATGGCAGTGGTAATATCGAACACGTTTTTCTAGTAGCTCCTGCTCCGAACAATTCATTACATAACGAACATGGTTTACATTTTCGTAAGAAATTTTCCACTCTTCAAAGTCTGAAAAAAATGTTGAGGCAGTATTTTTAAGTCACGTACTTGGGATCAACAAAATTTACTAAAACGTGACGAACACAATAAATATAAAAAACAAACCTGCAAGACAACCAAATTCTATCTCCAGGCACTCAAAACTAACGTCATGGTTCTCTTGAATATGTGTTCTCAGTGTGTCATAGGTGAGAAACGAGAGAGAGCACTGTGGGCAAATAATGCGGCATTTCCGACTGTTTTCCTCCGACTTCATACCGTGCACAGTTATTTGATGACGTTTTAATGAATGCAATTCCGCACTGGGGACACAATTCACTGCCTTTTCCTTTTTTAGACACATGGATATCAAGTTCATGAACTTTCCTCATATGGATTTAGAGGTTCTTTCGCATTTTAAACTCTGAACTGCATTCCTCACACTTATAGAGCGTTTCTTGGGAATCACTCATGTTTGCTAAAACAAACTAACCAATAACAAGAAACAATAACAAAACGGAACAGCAGCAACGAAATAACAAGAAGCAGCAACAAACAACGAAAGCAGTTAAATGGAGCACAAGGCAAACATCAACATGAATGGAGTCTTCGAACAGGATGCCTCGTCACGTGAAACCAACTTCCGGTCAGTAAACATCAAAACAGGGAGGATGCTAAGTTCACCCAACCTGGATATGATGTGACGTCATCATGACGTATATACGCCTTAGTCAATTAACACACCTATCGACTTTTACGAACGTTCGAGATTCTAAACTGTCGTCAGCTAGTGGTTTGTTTTGACATGTGCGATTCTGATAATAGCTCAGTGTGGCAGCGTATATGTATTTCGCCAAAATAAAAGTAAAAGAGCTGGATATTAATAGAAATATTCCTGACCGTGGCCTTGAAAACACCACGGACAACACGTTTCGTAAAAAAGTGATGTCTTCTTATGTCCCGACCAGATTAGATTGTGTGATTGTTGTATTGAACGCTTACGCCGAAAATAATATTTATTTATTATCAATATTTTAGTATGGTTTCATACAGTTGGTCTTGTCAGTACATATTAGATTGTAGCAGCATACTCTTGCTGACTTTTTTTTCTTAAATTATATAGCTGAAAGAGAACTCGTGCAAGTTTGTTAGCTAAGTAATTTATATGTCCATCCCAAGATAGTCTTTTATCAACCATAATTCCAAGTAATTTTACACTCGGACCGCAGAGACAGGTACCTTAGTGTCCAGTAATGACTGGTGTGTAGAATGATTGAATTTCGAACTTAAAAAGAAAAATATGAGGCATTGTTGAAGAAAAATCGTCGACCGGAGATGAAATACGAGGGGAAGTGAATTTCTCAATGTAATCTTAACGAAAGGTTAGTGTCTTGACGCATCTAAAGATTTTGGCTGCTGAGTGCTTCTTCTCACCGAGTACGAATAACCGACGCACTTCAGCTGGGTCAGAAGTACATCAATTTCTGCTTGAGATTCACAATAACCACGCAATTGCCCGTCGTCATCGATGCTGAACTGTTTCAGATTTTCTCTCATTAGTCTCTCGAATGCCGAACACATAATTAGAGACGAGAAAACGAAAAACAACGCACAGGACACAAACACAGTACAATACACGATTTAAACGCAAAACACATTTAAACGAATGGCGCAGAGCACAGCGCTACCCTGTCACAACCTCTCGAAAGTTCACAAAAGTCGAATAGTCGATATACGGTTTCTATCGTTTTCGATGTAGGGTGTATACGTCATAATGACGTCACATCGTATCCAAGTCCGGTGAACTTAGCATCCTCCTCAAAACAGCCAAGTGCGTACTGTCGAGTGTCGGGAGACACTCCTGATGGGGAGGCTCCATGGGGATATCGAGGTAAAGACGATCGCTTACCAACAAGGTCGAGTGGAGGTGTGGAGCATCTATGCTATGTACAGATATCAGATAGTCTTTGCTGAATGTTGTGACCTTCGACCATAAATATCTATGGTCGAAGGTTGTGACAGAGAGATGGCTTTCTGTAATGTGCGATTGTGAATAAATGTTGTAACTTGTTGCAACTTCTAATATTTGTGTTCACATGTTGTTGGTTTGCCCCATTCCAACACGTGCATGAAAACATCTATAACTGCTTTAGTTAATTTAAAAATGAAGAAACTAGTTTATTCTGTATATTTCCATTCACTAATTAGTTATGGAATCTTTTAGGGGCGGAGAGGATTTAACCTGAAGAAACTATATTTGCACTACAGAGAAGAGTGTTATAGTAATTATATTTGGCGTTAATTCTAGAACTCCCTGGAGAATACTCTTAAAAAAACGTGACATTTCGATGACCACTTTGCACTATATATATTCAGTAATATCCTTTGCATTTAAAATAGTAATTCTTTCCAAAAAAAAAAAAAAAAGTGTAAAATGTGGACAGAACGCTAGGGCAAAAATCAACCTTTCCAAAGACTTCAAGGGGTTAACATTAGTACCGAAAGGAGTTAAATACACAGGTACATATCTATTCAACAACCGATCAGACAACATTAAATGTCATGTAGATAATGTGGTGATTTTTAAGACTGAATTAAAAATCTTTCTCTTGGGCAAGACTTTCTACGCTAATAAAGAGTGTCTTCAAAGAGACATTTAAATTCAGAATTTTTATAATTGGAACTGGCTTGTTTGTAAAGTTAAGTCATTTCATTGTACATCACTTAAATTAAATGATCGTCATCGATTTCTTTCTAAATTGTAGAGGTCACTCTCTGCTTGATCCATGGAATATAACAAAGGTAATTTATAACATGGAATATGTCAGTATAACGAAGTAACAGTGGGTGATTTTTGACAGAAGGGCTGAGGACTTTAGTTTTCGTGGGCATGAAATATTTCATAAAGTAGATTACTGAACCATATTAACCTAAGCAGAGAGAGAATATGTTACAAAAGTGTTATCACATTTCTGCCCATTAGTTTCCAGAAGAATTCCCAAAGAAAGAAATCTGGAAATACAAGGCCTTGAACTATTAAATGAAAATATAGCTATAACTTATTTGTACAGGACCAAAGATAGTCAGATGAACACATTCCTGCAAAATTTAGAATGTTTCCTTTATCAGTTATCAGAAAAACATCAGATGTTTGACTATTTGTGATGATTTTAATATTGATTTTTCTGTGTAAGTTATACATCAAACTGACATACTGAACCTTCTCCTGATCTTTTACCAGAAACATACAATAGAAACAGCAACATGTGTAACAAATACTTTACCCATGAGAGTAGACCAAATATTTACTATACTAGAGCACTATAAATTATACCCAAAACGTTTCACCACAGATTTCGGAGATCACATTGCACAAATAATATCAGTAAAAACAGCTTAACCTCTACATTCTAATAAATCATGAATAACTACTGCTAGGAATTTCAGTGTGCAAAACATATATTTCTTTATTATTCAACTAAAGAGATATAGGAGGAAGTATAGAGCTGTAGGAACATGAATGAAAAAATTGATAAATTCTTTAGCATCTTCCAGTATGATTTTGAGATGTGCTTCGCTCAGAAGAATGGAAAACCTTGAAAAATAATAAAAAATGTAGTTAGACCACTCCAGTCACATAAGCTCTATTGAGCAAAAAGATTTTTCCATTACATAACCATCCAAACCAAAACAGCTCCAGAATTTAATGCTTATTTCAAAAGATATAAACTGAGCTTAAATAACATTATGAGAAGGTCAAAAAAACAAATGACAACTACATGGAAAAAGCTACAAATAAAATGAAAGCGTTGTGGTTCATTGTCACAAGAGTAACTGGCAAAACACAGGAAAACACTGTCACTGTGTTGTGGTGTGTGTGAGAAGTTGTGAAAAACTAAAAATGGTGAGGGTAAGGCATATATTCAAGAAGGGAAACAAGACAAATAGCAAAAATTATGTACCAATATCTCTGCTGTATGATGTTTTCAAAATATTGGAAAAATATTCTACAGAAGACTTATTTCATTAATTGAGAAAAATAATTTTGTATTAAGTACTGAACTTCGTTCCGGAAAACACCAGTTGAGACAAAAACAGCCGTTTCGATTTTGTTAATGAATCCTTGACTGCAATAGTTGAAAAGGGACACATATCAGCAATATCTCTGAGCTCACAAAAGCTTTTGATGCGATAGATTACAACATATTGCTTCAAAGACTGGATTACATAGGAATTTGGGAGTTGGGACATCATACGTGTTATGCAGAGAGCAGATAGTAGAAATTGCACATCAGGATGAAACCATTTTGTACACTTAGCAATTGATCAATGACCTAGTGTCATCCAGTAGTTTGCAAAAATATATTAAATTTGCAGATAACACAAATCATTGAAAAAAGGCAAAGCTGCTACAGAACTACAATATGAAATACAATATTAGACTTCACATATTGCAGAATGGTTCACCACTAACAATTTTGAACACAGAGAAAACCTTCATATCATAGTAAAGACATCAACTAACTCCAACTCTAAATTTATTTAATTGTTGTTGTTGTTGTTGTGGTCTTCAGTCCTGAGACTGGTTTGATGCAGCTCTCCATGCTACTCTATCCTGTGCAAGCTTCTTCATCTCCCAGTATCTACTGCAACCTACATCCTTCTGAATCTGCTTAGTGTATTCATCTCTTGGTCTCCCTCTACGATTTTTACCCTCCACACTGCCCTCCAATGCTAAATTTGTGATCCCTTGATGCCTCAAAACATGTCCTACCAACCGATCCCTTCTTCTAGTCAAGTTGTGCCACAAACTTCTCTTCTCCCCAATCCTACTCAATACCTCCTCATTAGTTACATGATCTACCCACCTTATCTTCAGCATTCTTCTGTAGCACCACATTTCGAAAGCTTCTATTCTCTTCTTGTCCAAACTAGTTATCGTCCATGTTTCACTTCCATACATGGCTACACTCCATACAAATACTTTCAGAAACGAATTCCTTACACTTAAATCTATACTCGATGTTAACAAATTCCTCTTCTTGAGAAACGCTTTCCTTGCCATTGCCAGTCTACATTTTATATCCTCTCTACTTCGACCATCATTGGTTATTTTACTCCCTAAATAGCAAAACTCCTTCACTACTTTAAGTGTCTCATTTCCTAATCTAATTCCCTCAGCATCACCCGACTTAATTTGACTACATTCCATTATCCTCGTTTTGCTTTTGTTGATGTTCATCTTATATCCTCCTTTCAAGACACTGTCCATTCCGTTCAACTGCTCTTCCAAGTCCTTTGCTGTCTCTGACAGAATTACAATGTCATCGGCGAACCTCAAAGTTTTTACTTCTTCTCCATGAATTTTAATACCTACTACGAATTTTTCTTTTGTTTCCTTTACTGCTTGCTCAATATACAGATTGAATAACATCGGGGAGAGGCTACAACCCTGTCTTACTCCTTTCCCAACCACTGCTTCCCTTTCATGCCCCTCGACTCTTATAACTGCCATCTGGTTTCTGTGCAAACTGTAAATAGCCCTGTACTTTACCCCTGCCACCTTCAGAATTTGAAAGAGAGTATTCCAGTTAACATTGTCAAAAGCTTTCTCTAAGTCTACAAATGCTAGAAACGTAGGTTTGCCTTTTCTTAATCTTTCTTCTAAGATAAGTCGTAAGGTCAGTATTGCCTCACGTGTTCCAACATTTCTACGGAATCCAAACTGATCTTCCCCGAGGTCGGCTTCTACCAGTTTTTCCATTCGTCTGTAAAGAATTCGCGTTAGTATTTTGCAGCTGTGACTTATTAAACTGATAGTTCGGTAATTTTCACATCTGTCAACACCTGCTTTCTTTGCGTGCTCACCAGATGGTAGAGTTTTGTCATGACTGGCTCTCCCAAGGCCATCAGTAGTTCAAATGGAATGTTGTCTACTCCCGGGGCCTTGTTTCGACTCAGGTCTTTCAGTGCTCTGTCAAACTCTTCACGCAGTATCTTATCTCCCATTTCGTCTACATCTACATCCTCCTCCATTTCCATAATATTGTCCTCAAGTACATCGCCCTTGTATAAACCCTCTATATACTCCTTCCACCTTTCTGCCTTCCCTTCTTTGCTTAGAACTGGGTTGCCATCTGAGCTCTTGATATTCATACAAGTGGTTTGCTTCTCTCCAAAGGTGTCTTTAATTTTCCTGTAGGCACTATCTATCTTACCCCTACTGAGACAAGCCTCTACATCCTTACATTTGTCCTCTAGCCATCCCTGCTTAGCCATTTTGCACTTCCTGTCGATATCATTTTTGAGACGTTTGTATTCCTTTTTTCCTGCTTCATTTACTGCATTTTTATATTTTCTCCTTTCATCAATTAAATTCAATATTTCTTCTGTTACCCAAGGATTTCTATTAGCCCTCGTCTTTTTACCTACTTGATCCTCTGCTGCCTTCACTACTTCATCCCTCAGAGCTACCCATTCTTCTTCTACTGTATTTCTTTCCCCCATTCCTGTCAATTGTTCCCTTATGCTCTCCCTGAAACTCTCTACAACCTCTGGTTCTTTCAGTTTATCCAGGTCCCATCTCCTTAAATTCCCACCTTTTTGCAGTTTCTTCAGTTTCAATCTGCAGTTCATAACCAATAGATTGTGGTCAGAATCCACATCTGCCCCAGGAAATGTCTTACAATTTAAAACCTGGTTCCTAAATCTCTGTCTTACCATTATATAATCTATCTGATACCTTTTAGTATCTCCAGGATTTTTCCTGGTATACAACCTTCTTTTATGATTCTTGAACCAAGTGTTGGCTATGATTAAGTTATGTTCTGTGCAAAATTCTACAAGGCGACTTCCTCTTTCATTCCTTCCCCCCAATCCATATTCACCTACTATGTTTCCTTCTCTCCCTTTTCCTACTGACGAATTCCAGTCACCCATGTCTATTAAATTTTCGTCTCCCTTCACTACCTGAATAATTTCTTTTATCTCGTCATACATTTCATCTATTTCTTCATCATCTGCAGAGGTAGTTGGCATATAAACTTGTACTACTGTAGTAGGCATTGGCTTTGTCTCTATCTTGGCCACAATAATGCGTTCACTATGCTGTTTGTAGTAGTTAACCCACACTCCTATTTTTTTATTCATTATTAAACCTACTCCTGCATTACCCCTATTTGATTTTGTATTTATAACCCTGTAATCACCTGACCAAAAGTCTTGTTCCTCCTGCCACCGAACTTCACTAATTCCCACTATATCTAACTTTAACCTATCCATTTCCCTTTTTAAATTTTCTAACCTACCTGCCCGATTAAGGGATCTGACATTCCACGCTCCGATCCGTAGAACGCCAGTTTTCTTTCTCCTGATAACGACGGCCTCCTGAATAGTCCCCGCCCGGAGATCCGAATGGGGGACTATTTTACCTCCGGAATATTTTACCCAAGAGGACGCCATCATCATTTAATCATACAGTAGAGCTGCATGTCCTCGGAAAAAATTACAGCTGTAGTTTCCCCTTGCTTTCAGCCGTTCGCAGTACCAGCACAGCAAGGCCGTTTTGGTTAATGTTACAAGGCCAGATCAGTCAATCATCCAGACTGTTGCCCCTGCAACTACTGAAAAGGCTGCTGCCCCTCTTCAGGAACCACATGTTTGTCTGGCCTCTCAACAGATACCCCTCCGTTGTGGTTGCACCTACGGTACGGCCATCTGTATCGCTGAGGCACGCAAGCCTCCCCACCAACGGCAAGGTCCATGGTTCATGGTTCATGGTTTAATTAGCAATTAGAAACTGTAAAGTCAACAAAAGTTCCTAGGAAAATGGATTTGGGAAAACTTTAAGTGGAACACGCATATCAGTTATATCAACAAGAATCTGAGCATGATATGCAATGTCATAAAGGTACTTGCTAGGTGTACAACAAATTGAAAGGGTACAGTACCGCCTGATATTGAAAATAGGTACAACATACTTCATTATTTTTGTCAGAACAACACATTTTTTTTTTGTAAAATAACTCAATTTCAATTAATACAGCAAAGCCGGATACCAGTGTGGGAAAGAATGACAATTTATTTATTTAATTGATCACATGTGCACTCCCACAAAGTAAATCCCTACATCCAGTTTGGTGAGATCTTTTGAAATAAATGAATGAAAGGTCGTCTGCTAACCGCAGATAGTGAATGTGAATATATGATCATCTTTGAGTCGATCCTTTGGCCACCTTTGGTGGAACCAAAGAGATGAAATTTACCTGAGCTTTGAGCACCTGAAATGTGGCTGACCAATAGGGTAGTAAGGTGCTCCCCCACTTCAGCAGAGGTGGCGAGGACCTCGAGAACGGTCATGTTTTCGGCTCTCTGTCGCTGGATCCTGTGCTGTTAACACCTGTTTTAGTTGTGCCCCGTAATGACGAAAGAGTGGAGTCATGGTATGCATGTGGAATATTTAAGAGTAGTTTGAAATAATAATTTCTCTATTTCAGGAACTTTTGTGGGGAGAATTAAATGTCAGGCAGGTAATATTAATGGGATTGTAGTAATCTTCGGAAGTGACCAACGGTCACAATGAAACCACGTGTAGCAATAAGTTGAAATACTTCCGTGCGCTTAAGTTAAGCTGAATCACTAGCGTGTGTACAATAAGTTGAAATATTTAAGAAATAGCGTGTGTACCATAAGTTGAAATATTTAAGAAATGGCGTGTGCAGGACTTGAAATTAGAGACGAGTACTTCCATGTGGTGAGTACTGTGTGAGTCTCAAGCTGTGTATGAGACAAAGCATAAAGAGAAGTACTCGTCCATGGTATCAGTTGAGGACTCGCGTGTGTGATGAATAAGTTCGTATTATTACTTTGCGTGAAACGATTCCGTGTGACGCTATATTCAAACTCTGAGAGAGAAGCAAGGTGAGTCGGCCGTCTATCCAGCAACGCCACATGGCTTGCATTGCACAGGAAGACGTGCATATATCTCCAGAGTTCATAGTAGGGAAGTAGAATTACAAAGTGGGGCAGTGTCGTGTGAAACTGGGATAAATATTAATTGAAGTGGGAAAGCTGAAAGTGATAATGTTGTGACTATTCACTGTCTTGTATTTCATATTGTAGTGTGGTGTATGTCATGTAATTTGGGTATGTGTGGTTTGCATGGGAGTGTAGCGAGGTAGTTGCAAAAGATTAGTGGGTTATGCTTGTTCCTTCTGTACCGCTCGGTCTGGAGGAAAGTTTCGTGATGATGATTGTGAGAGTCGAAGGGTGAGAAATAATAAAAGATCAACCATCCTGTCCAGAAAGTGCACTGTAGCGTTAAAATAATTACGAGACCATAATATAGAGATTCACCAATGTAAAGTCATGCCCACTGGGCGGAATTTATCATGTGTTATTGTTGTAGGTTATAGAATTTGTGTGTTTAGGTTAGAGAATTTATCGGAATAAATAAGATAGTGAAAAGAAAAAGATTGGTGGACTTTTCCATTGAATTGTATGTTGCCATAATGTCCCGAATTTATGATGTGTGTGCCATTCATATTCAGTGCGGTGGCCACGTGTAGACAAAAGCCGTTAAATAAAAAAGGAAAGAAAATGTGGTATTGCCAGTGCGTAGTGTACAGTCAGAGTTCTATAAATTACTGATAGTCAGATGCGTGTTTCTGTTGCGTATTATTCATACAGGAGGATAATTTGTAACTAAATTGTGAGTACGAGAGTTCATGTTACTCGATAAATTAAGAATGAATCCACTCGCTTGGCAGACCACTCATCTTGCAGGCCTGACTGCTTGATGCCACAGTATGAGCAAGGCATGTGGGTGCCTCTCATAATTTCGACCCTGCCAGGATGTTTTGCTGTTAGGGTTTGCTGTTAAGAGTTTTTTTTATTTTTGATGGAATATATGGTGATAGCGCTAAGAAGTAAATTTTTTTCTGTTTGGGACTTCTTTCTGGATTCGTGAGGATCTTTTGTTTTTTTATGTAATTAATTGCTATATCGTCCTAGGCTGGAAGATCGTGGTATAATTTTTTTTGCGTAATGTCCGTAGTAACTAGGTCGCAGTCGAAAAGAGTAGCCACCATGGAGAATAGCGATTCTGGGGTGAACGTAGCAGTGCAGCAGGAAGTAGCTGTTGACCATCGGTTAATGAGCGGGGACGGCAAACACTCGGAAGGGGCTGAATTGTTCAGTGGACCGCACCAAGGTGATCCTTTGAGCGGCGGGCTTTGTTCACAATCGGGGGCTTATCCTGACGACGCGGGCGAGCCGGGACTAGGTCAGGTATGCAGTGAAAGTGCAGCTACCCTTAGCGAAGCAACGGTTTCTCAGGCGAACGAGGTGAGCGCACCGAAAGTAGCAAATGACAATGTGCTACTGCAGTTTTTACAGAGGATGGATAGAGAAAAAAGGATGAGAGATAGGGCGATTAAGGAGATATTGGAAGCCATGGATAAAGGTTATAAGGAAAGATGAGAAGCAATGGATAAAGATAGTAAGGAAAGTATGGAGGCATTGGATAAGGGAAATAAAGAGGCAATGAGGAAGGTACACTCAGTTATCGATGAGCGTCTGCCCGCAGTTAATAATCGGTTAGATGAGGGGGAGAAGAATCTGGATGCGGTGAAGCAAGTATGTGACGCCGTGAAAGAAAAAGCTAATAATTTGGAGGTATGAATAATTGCAATAGAGGGTGATATTACAGAACGTAGGGACGTATTGCCAGATGAGCGAATCAAAGAGGTAGTGGAGGACTTACTTGCAGATAAACAAGAGGCATTAGACAGCGTGGAAGCTCAGATCACCTGGCAAGAAGTGGCGCTAAATAAACACAGGGATGAAGTTGTGGAGGTAGTGGTCAGAAAGAATACGATTAGCGCAGAAGTAGAAAAGATCAGTATAAGAGGCGAACCAGGCTCTGACAGTACGCAGCGAGAGATTTATGCCGACCAGGGGGAGATACAATCACTATTACAGCTTAAAGAGGCGCAATTAGAAGTAAGTAGGAAACATAGGGAAGAACTAGCATAGTTGCAATTAGCGTGCAGTAGCGAAGGTGACACACCACCAGGTAGATTGCAGAGGGAGAGTGAGATAAACTCAAAAAGCGAAAATAGGCAGAAAGTGGAAGACGAATTCAGAGAGTCAGAAGAACGGTTGTGTCGGATAAAACAGGTGGCAAACCCAACTGGGTATAGTCCAAGGCTGTCTCAATTTCAAGATTCATTACCTTCATCGTGGGGACCGCTCCCCAAAATGAAGTTTGTGTGTAACCATTTGAGGGACGAGGCTAGAGCGAAAATGCAGGAAGTTATTAAAGACTGTAGTAGCTATTTAAATGAATTCTGGACGAAAAGTAAGCAGGACCAGGATACGCAAAGCATATTGATGATGCCAAATTGTAACGAAGGTGGTATAAGAGATCCAGTGGCGTGCTATCAGGAAATGCTGAGACGAAATAGGTATTTGGATGTGCCATACGAACCTGGGGAGTTCGTTAGGATCTGTATAACGAAGCTGCCAGTGAAATTGCGCAGAGATATAGCGATAGCAGGCAGAGGCGTAGACGATTCTGCGTCATTTCAGCACTTGTTACAAGAATTGGGTAATGAGAGCAATATCGTGAACGTAAACACGACTCATAGGTCAGATAGTGTCGAGGATAGGAACGGTAGAAACTATCAGAATGACAGGAGAGCATGGAATCCTGGCATTTCTTTCTTGTCGTAATAGATTGATGGATAGGAGAAACAAACCCAACATATCAGCCCTTAGCATCTTGCCTTAAAACACATGCAGCTGGCACTGAAAATTGTCTATGTAGCAGACATACTCTACTGATATGTAGGAGTGCAAATACCATACTTCTGATCAGAGAATAAAACACCAGTAATGGCATCTGTTAGGCTGGTCTCTCAGAGCAAAATTTGCAAATTTTTATTTCGAATAGTAAAGTAAAAGGACTGTTTCCTCAAAGAAACCAGTTGCTAAAATGTTATATAATAATGCCAATGAGTCCAGTATAGTTAGTGCGATTTGACTATTGAAGGTACTTAACACGTAATGTAAAAAGGCAACATTGTGATCGAAGCTTTTAAATTAGATGCCATCTGATGTCATTGTCGTGGTGACAGTTATAATGAAGTGCTGTGTATGGTTGTTCGGAATCTGGTGTTAGGGAAAGAAGCCACTAGCACCAAAGTTTCTAACACTTGTGATGTACCTTTCTCCTAGCTTGTATATTCATTCTCTGCACACATTTAATTTTCAATTAAGCACGGATTCCTAACTAGCAAATTCTTTACTGTGCGTAGTAGACCATTCAGAGTGAGGCGTATTATCCATGAAAATGCTGTACTGATTGAGACGATCAAGGGAAAACAATCTCGTGGGCTTCATCACATTTCTAACATCAAATTATGGAAAAGTTAAGGATAGATCTAAAGTAGGCAATTTATGGTAGATAGTCAGTGTATTTATTTGTGGTGTGTAACGTTGTGCAGGGGCAAATCGAACATAAGAATTTTCAGGCGGGATGTCAGGAAGTATGACGGAATAGACTGGTCGAATGAGTCATGAACAGGAGTCGATAGAGTGGTGTATGTACGTGTTTTTTGTCATATGAATAAGGATCAAGCAGAAACGATGTGATGATTAATGAATGGATAAAGATGGTAGATAGAGAAGCGACGTGATAAATAGTAGTGGATAAAGGTGATATTTAAGGAGAGAAGCGACGTGAAACAGTGTGATTAATAAAGAGAGATTCGACGTGATGAAACAGTGGTAAATAAAGGTGAGTAGAATTGAATAATGTGGAGATGTCTTAGATGTATGTTACAGAGAGGCCTGTGTATGCTGCAGTAGAGATTGATGCAAATGGCGAAGGAAGACCAGGAAATGATGGAGTAATCGACGGACGGAGAGCCGAAATACGAATGAAGAGATGAGGACAACTGCACAACGTGAAAGGACATAAAGGGAGTATGAGATCGAGATGATGAACGTTGTGGAATACTGACGTAGGATGTAATATGAGTGTAAAATCTAATTCTTACCATAAGATACGCAATTTGGCGAAAATAATATTTTTTGTTGTTGTTGAAGCCTGGTACCAGTATAACTAATCAAAACGGTACCAAGAATGTGTACAGTTATTTTGCAGGATGAATAATTTGTGTATTTTTTGTTCTTAGATGAAATGTCGCAATTCTAAGTGATATTTAGCAGGATGAATAATCGGTGAAGTGAATGCAGAGGTAAGCCGAGGGAGAGAGGTGCCAGAGTGAAAGGACGAATTCGGAGACTGGAATGCTATCTCCGAAACAGCTTCATGTGTTATGTGGTTGAGTATAAGGGAGCAAAGGTATGGTATGTTGTCGTGAGAGTGGTGGTGTTATGAGTATAAGGGAGCAAAGGTATGGTATGTTGTCGTGAGTGTGGTGGTGTTAAGGTTAGCTGACTTCTAGACCTATTCTGTTAGTGTATTAATGGATTGAATGAGAAGGAAAATGTGATTCTGGTGAGTGAGAGAATTGAATTTAGTGTGATCAATGTGCACACGCCTGTAAAGGGGATGCTACCGATCCATAACTAAAACACTATTGTGTTTTATTGTTTGATTGGGATGAACCTCGATGGCTGGTCAGGATCTGACATGTGGATGGTACACACGTGTCCTAGAAATGTTGTTATATATAATAAAATGTAAAATATATAAAGAGATACTAATTTCAGTCTGTCACAAGCACAAAGGTGCAGTGTACGTTGTAGATTTAGAGTCATCAGTTTCTAAAATGTTTATTGTGTTAGGATGTTAAAGTAGTTTACTATTTAATAACATGTGGTAGGTAATTGAGAGCTGTGTAGATTATTTCTTATTTTTTTGTTAGAACACTTTCAAGGGGTATTAATTTCAGTCTGTCACAAGCACAAAGGTTCATTGTATATTGTAGTTTTAGAATCAACAGTTTCTAATAGTTTCACTGTGATAGGATGTTAGAGTAGTCTACTATTTGATATTATAATTATGAGCTGTATAGATTGTTTCTTATTCCTTTTTTTTTTTTACACTTTCATGTTTTGTATGACGGACGACAGGTACAATCAATAGCACAAGTGTGGGCTGTATATAGAAAAGGGATAAATGTTGATGTTGTATGTGTAGAAAACTAGGGTGTATGATTTTATGTTTTTTAGAACAAAGATTCTTTTATTACCAATGTATCTAATAGATCATACATGTAATCAATGAGTATTTAAATACTGTAAGAATATCCTTTTGTCTGTAATGTTGCGAGATGCATGGAAGGGTCTGACTGATTGGGTGTCGTAGCGCTGAGGGGCTACACCGAACGCGCCCGTACCACATAAGCCAAGCAGACGTCGGCAACAGAGCCGGTGCGCTCCCCACTCCACTGCCGGTCGGGGTACACTCCACGCGCCCGCTACAGCAGGTCAACGGCCTGTGGCGACATGCACGTACCACTGGCCATTCATAAGTTCCGCCACCCTTACGACTGGGGAAAGTATCCCGCGGAGGCAACAGCGGGTGGTTTCTTCTGCTCAACGGGGCGCGCAGCGGCGCCACGGCAGAATGGACGACGCGGGGCAGAGTCCGGCGGGCATTTGTTACCAGCAACTATTAACTAGTACTGGACTGTGGAGCCGTGAAGCAAGATGACTGCTCGTATGTCTCCATAAGGTGGAAAGTGAAGGACTGGTGTTTCCACGTTGTGAGTGGTGGAATAGATTTTGTCTTTAGCAGACAGGACGATCGTTTTGTTTTGTCTTGACCACTGAACGGTGGGATCCATAAACTTTTGGCAGTGACTTGTTAAGTGTTCGTTGTGAATTGCATGTGGGATGCTTGGTATACTTAAAGAAGACAGTTGTCATTTGGTGATTAATTATTGTATGAACGCAAGAAACTAAAGTGGGACATTGACATTTGCACTTGTAGTAGGAGACATTTCTTGAATTGGTGCGGGAATAAGTGCTGTTTGTTGGAACTTACGACTTTTAATTACACCATGAACTGAAAGGACAGAACCGTGGGTAATAGTAGTTGTAGGGCCATTTTTGTGGACGACCAGTTTCGTGTGGATGGTACGCTGAGTGTGACTATGACATTTGTGTTTAATGTGAGATACAGTTTACTGTTCAGTGCGTGTTCAAAATGCCGATTTGAGTGACTTAAAGACTTTCGTCCGGGTAACCATGGGAGAGCTTTGACACCGAGCCAATGTTTCTAGGGAACCTGTCAGCAACTTTTTTGACCCCAAGAAAATCACAGAATGAAATGATTCCATGTGACTCGCAAGATAAGGAATAATGTATTTGTAATTGTAATTGTGTAAATTTTTTTTATATATGTTTCATCCCTGAAGGGACAGCGAGTGTAATTGTATTTTATTAACATTTGTGTGTAGAATAGTTAGTGTGGTTTTTTTTTGTTTGTTCTGGGTTATCAAGTACACGTAACATGTTTATTAGAATATTTGGTACAATGATGCTTTAATTATTAGCCAGTGGCGTAATACTAACGTAGGGCTCTTGTTGCATTGGTCAGTAAGGTTGTCACAGGGGACAAGAGTTTGCATTGCACAACAAATACCGAAATTAACTGATGCTTTTTGATGTCGTGGAAAGTAATGATCTTGTTGGTGTGTTGACTGAAGCCACTTATTTTCATTATCACAGTGGTGATATTTCACATTAAAGTGTAACGAAGGCTAGTCGAAATGCAAGTTCTTGTCGTCCAAATGTGTAACAACAGAGAAATGAGCAGTAGAGTAAGATACGAGAGCTACTGGTGGATTCAAGCACTTATTGCTAAACTATTTACTGTGTGTGTTGATCCAAGATGATGGACTGACTAGCTCAGCAGCAGGTATTTGTACTGGTCGACAAGGATAAGGTTTAACTCACAGTCGAGTAGTTGTGGCAATTGCTTAAGTGATGATAGGTAATTAGGTATGACATGATGTCTTAGATGAACTATATTACGTAACCAGTATGTAACTTGTGGTATATTTCATTGTTTTTCTTCTCAGTTTTATTTCTCTGTACGTTTGATGTATATTTTAGAGTAATGGTATGGAGCCTGACATTCTACATGTAACTGGTGTACGCAATGTTTTTCTTTTGTTGAATTTGTTTTGTATTTAGACTTTGCTGTGTAAAGGTTTTTACCCCGCAATTTATGAATGTCAGATTACTTGCTCTGTGTTTGGTCGGTGAGCTATTTAAAATTTCATGAGTACATTTAGTATTTTTTTATTTTGTTTTAGAATTATTGAAGTTTGGATTACTCCTAAAAATAACGGAGATCCCGGTAACTAAGACAATTTTTATCTCACCATTATTTTTTATTTGTACGATGTGATGTTTTATCTGTCATTTGGATTGTTGTAAATATGTATGTGTACATTACTCCGGATTGTGGAGAGTACAATAATGCAACAACTGTGTCAATAATTTGGTAAAGTAACAACATTTGGTCGTCAATTTGAGGTCACCAGGGGCTAAGATTTCCACCCGGTTATTTTGATGACTTGCTATGTTTGTTCTAATACAGTTTTCTTAAAAAAGAAAAAGTTCGGAACTACCCTCGCATTGCAAGGATAGTACTGTGCCATTTTTTTCTGCATGGGTAGCCGGTGGTGAAAGGGTACAGTACCGCCCGACATTGAAAATAGGTACAACATACTTCATTATTTTTGTCAGAACAACACATTTTTTTTGTAAAATAACTCAATTTCAATTAATACAGCAAAGCCGGATACCAGTGTGGGAAAGAATGACAATTTATTTATTTAATTGATCACATGTGCACTCCCACAAAGTAAATCCCTACATCCAGTTTGGTGAGATCTTTTGAAATAAATGAATGTATGGTCGTCTGCTAACCGCAGATAGTGAATGTGAATATATGATCATCTTTGAGTCGATCCTTTGGCCACCTTTGGTGGAACCAAAGAGATGAAATTTACCTGAGCTTTGAGTGCCTGAAATGTGGCTGACCAATAGGGTAGTAAGGTGCTCCCCCACTTCTGCAGAGGTGGCGAGGACCTCGAGAACGGTCATGTTTTCGGCTCTCTGCCGCTGGATCCTGTGCTGTTAACACCTGTTTTAGTTGTGCTCCGTAATGACGAAAGAGTGGAGTCATGGTATGCATGTGGAATATTTAAGAGTAGTTTGAAATAATAATTTCTCTATTTCAGGAACTTTTGTGGGGAGAATTAAATGTCAGGCAGGTAATATTAATGGGATTGTAGTAATCTTCGGAAGTGACCAACGGTCACAATGAAACCACGTGTAGCAATAAGTTGAAATACTTCCGTGCGCTTAAGTTAAGCTGAATCACTAGCGTGTGTACAATAAGTTGAAATATTTAAGAAATAGCGTGTGTACCATAAGTTGAAATATTTAAGAAATGGCGTGTGCAGGACTTGAAATTAGAGACGAGTACTTCCATGTGGTGAGTACTGTGTGAGTCTCAAGCTGTGTATGAGACAAAGCATAAAGAGAAGTACTCGTCCATGGTATCAGTTGAGGACTCGCGTGTGTGATGAATAAGTTCATAATATTACTTTGCGTGAAACGATTCCGTGTGACGCTATATTCAAACTCTGAGAGAGAAGCAAGGTGAGTCGGCCGTCTATCCAGCAACGCCACATGGCTTGCATTGCACAGGAAGACGTGCATATATCTCCAGAGTTCATAGTAGGGAAGTAGAATTACAAAGTGGGGCAGTGTCGTGTGAAACTGGGATAAATATTAATTGAAGTGGGAAAGCTGAAAGTGATAATGTTGTGACTATTCACTGTCTTGTATTTCATATTGTAGTGTGGTGTATGTCATGTAATTTGGGTATGTGTGGTTTGCATGGGAGTGTAGCGAGGTAGTTGCAAAAGATTAGTGGGTTATGCTTGTTCCTTCTGTACCGCTCGGTCTGGAGGAAAGTTTCGTGATGATGATTGTGAGAGTCGAAGGGTGAGAAATAATAAAAGATCAACCATCCTGTCCAGAAAGTGCACTGTAGCGTTAAAATAATTACGAGACCATAATATAGAGATTCACCAATGTAAAGTCATGCCCACTGGGCGGAATTTATCATGTGTTATTGTTGTAGGTTATAGAATTTGTGTGTTTAGGTTAGAGAATTTATCGGAATAAATAAGATAGTGAAAAGAAAAAGATTGGTGGACTTTTCCATTGAATTGTATGTTGCCATAATGTCCCGAATTTATGATGTGTGTGCCATTCATATTCAGTGCGGTGGCCACGTGTAGACAAAAGCCGTTAAATAAAAAAGGAAAGAAAATGTGGTATTGCCAGTGCGTAGTGTACAGTCAGAGTTCTATAAATTACTGATAGTCAGATGCGTGTTTCCGTTGCGTATTATTCATACAGGAGGATAATTTGTAACTAAATTGTGAGTACGAGAGTTCATGTTACTCGATAAATTAAGAATGAATCCACTCGCTTGGCAGACCACTCATCTTGCAGGCCTGACTGCTTGATGCCACAGTATGAGCAAGGCATGTGGGTGCCTCTCAAAATAAACATTAAAAATGTATATTATGCCCAAGCAGAATCACTACTTCAATATTATATAATTTACTCACCAATAAGCAAAAGCTGTTCCATAACAAAAAAGAAGATCATAATACTAACTGAAAACACTTGAACCAGAAACTCTTGGGACCATGTTTTTGAAGCACTCCAGATACTAAATTGCCACACCCATATATTCTGTATTTACCAAAAGAAAGGAAATTTCAGAGACTGCAAAAACTGTAGTATGTACGAATCAAGCAATCCATACTGTGACGACTTCGTCCCTCGCCTCCATCTATAGCAGCAGACGACAGGCTGCGTATACTGGAAACCAGCCTTGCAACACCCCGGTTCGTCACTTCTGCCGGGGAAGAACGTAGACGGCCACGCTTCCCGGCCGCTAGGCACGCCCAACCGTCACTCGAGCATGCTCTTGTTCCATTATGAAGAGGCGACATCACCAGCCGTGCTCCCACATGGCCTGCGTTGTCGTCCGCCGCATTCTAACGGGGTATGCGCGAACTGGAGAGCTCTTATCCCGCGCTCGTCGCCGTTGTCCTGTCGCAGTCCGTTTAATGAGAGGAGTGCTGCGCGTTTTTTCCAAGTTACCTTCCAGAGCTGTGTCATCTCGAGGCGGTTCTACTGACTACAGTAGTACAAAGCCTGATGGCAGACACCCAGTTCTTCCCCCCAGTACAGCAATTGAAGTACTGCGCGCAGTGTAGTGAAGATAGTGCAGTGATGTGCAGTGCGAGACAGGACGGCCAGGTCGTTTTATTGCTATGCTATCCACGATCGTTTTGGCGCTCCTTTGCTGCCAAGTGCACCATTGAAACGGTTTTTCCCACGCAGCTGTACAACACTGAAGAAAGGTTGCAAGCCACCCATAGTCCATCTGGCCCAGACCCTCCTTGATTAAGTGTATTAGCCCGTTTCGAATGTTACTGTAGTCATTAGCTTTTGGATTCGTATGTTAGAACCAGCTCACGTGGCTCTTCCAGTGCACCCCTTCATGTTGTGCCATTTTCTTAACTAGCACATGGCTTAGGCAGATGCGCCCCATCATGTAAATCCGTTTTCTTAACTAGCACATGGCTTAGGCAGGTGCACCACTAGGTGTATAGAAGGGAACATAATTAGTTCCTGCAAAACATATGACACCATGCAAAAAATAGGCCTTCACAGTGAGTATGCAAACACAATTCCCAAAGAAAATTGACCCCTGCAAATGGGCAAAAAACTTAACAATAAACTTTCCCAACTCATCATGACAATGGAAAAAATACAAAAATTCTAAGTTGCTCTAAAAACACATTTGCAAAATAGATGAATTACACTGTAAGTGAATATTTGTTGACATTAATTTAATTTAGTTCCTCTTTCTATCATGTATCTAAAATTTCTTTTGTTAACTATTGCACTATATATTGGATTGCACTATTATTTTAATGTACTTAATTACAGTGCTTCACTGTATTGTATTGCGAGCTTAAAATTATGTTTGGTACTGAATCAATTTTATTGTAATGTAACATGTATTTAAAACTGTGAATCAATGCACGAAATAAGCAACATCCTGTACCAAAGATTTAATCAGTGAGTACTTCATAAATAAATTACATCTAGATCTACCAGAATTTAAGTACATTTAGTTGAATGTCTGGTTTATTAAGTAACATGGCAATTAGTTCCATGTGGGATTAGTTATGTAGATAAATATGAACAATCATGTTACAACAAACATTACAGAATACACAAATATCGCATTCCTGTGGAATATTTCAGAAATAATCTAACAACAAAGTAAGGAAGTAAACAAAAATTTACAATTAAAATTCTAGACATTTATTAATTGAAAAAAAATAGTGATACAATGATGAATTTTGAAATAGGACTTCAGTGTTGTGTCTCGTTTCCTTCAGTTTGTTTCAGTGGGAAATTGTTACATATTATGATGTCTTAACCACAATCAAGTCAAAATCTGATGGCAAGGTCGTCAGTTATGCACAACATTCAGCTCTGAAAGTGTGTTTATCATGGACACCATTGTAGAGACATAATATACCTGTGTCCTGGAGAGCAGATGCTGCCGTTTATACAAACATCGAATATTCCAGAGTATACAAACATTACAAGGTAAGATATTTTGAGACCTTTCACAGATGAAAAGTACTAAATAACAAATAATGACCAGTGGTCAGATTTGAACTGGCGACCTGCAGCACACAGCAGTAACCACTATGCCAAACTTCATGCTCCACAACTCGTGGCATTAAAGCAGCTTACTGTTTCAGAAGTTCTCATTAGAACTGACTACAACGCCATTGATCTAGACTTTGTCAATGGGCCTCTGTATGGCAGTGCTGGCTATCCTTGTGTTCTAGTCGTGTTGTCACAGCCTCTTCACTATTAGGAGCATCTAATGTGGCTCCTCATATCAAGGCTTTGCCATCGAGTGTCGATCTTCGGTCAGTTTCCCTGAAAAGGAAATTCTAATCAATGATGTGTGTCTCAGGATTGCAGGAGGGCTGCGTACAGAGAACATGGACAATATCCCTGGGCTTTTGTCTCTCTGATAAAAGGACAAAATCCTCAACTTCACATGTGACGTCCAACAAGCTATGACAGATGTGGTACAAAACAAAGCAACACTTTTGGACAGATGTGGTACAAAACAAAGCAACACTTTTGTAATTTTTCCAATAGGCTGCATAGCCAAAAAATCCGTACCAAGTCTCGCAGCCTCTGTATCATTGGCTGGTGCTTGACATTAAAGCTCTCTCATTGTCAGTCTTTTTTCCGGGTGTCTGTCGTCTATGTGTGACCCAGCTGCCTTGTTTATTCTGTCTTTGTGCTGAGATGTTTCACATAGCAATCCTAAGATTGTACAGTTGAAACAGGGATAGTGTATCTATTGTCGTTGAAGCCCTGCGACCATAGAGCACAAAGAATGGTGCGAGTCCCACACTGTATCGCTTCGTTGAGTTGTTTGCGAATGTTACAAAGGGCAGTATTGTAGCTGAATGTCTTTGTTTCACATCAATATACATAGAAAGCGTATCTAACAGTGTCTTATTAAAGTGTTCTGTCATGCCATTCGTATGTGAATTGTAAGCAATTGTCATCCTCTTGGTGAAGCTACATTGGGAAATTACCTGTGGTATTAGACCCGACCAGAAAACCTTTCCACGATCCGAGATCTAAATCTACATCACATTCCGCAAGCCATCTAATGATGTGTGGTGGAGAGTACTTTCGGTACAACTATCTGATCCCTCCTACCCTGTTTCACTAGCGAATAGTGCTAGGGAAGAATGATTGTCGGTAAGCCTCTGTATTGGCTTTAATTTCTCGAATTTTCTCCTCATGGTGAACATGCGAGATGTATGTGGAGGGAAGTAATACGTTGTCCGACTCCTCCGTAAAAGTGCTGCCCAGAAATTTCAATAGTAAATCTCTCTGTGGTGCACAACGCCTCTCTTGTAACGTCTGCCAGTGTAGTTTGTTTAGCATCTCCGTAACGCTCTCGCGCCAGTTAAACCATCCCGTGACGAAACGCGCCGCTCTTCTTTGGATCTTCTCCATCTCTTCTATCAGTCCTACCTCATAAGGATCCCTGATAGATGAGCAATACTCAAGAATCGGGCAAACAAGCGCCTTGTAAGCCACCATCTTTCGTGGATGAGTTACATTTCCTTAAGATTCTTCCGGTGAATCTGAGTCTGGTATCTGCTTTTCCCACTATGTGTTTTATGTGAGCATTCCACTTAATGTCGCTCTGGATAATTACCTCTAGATATTTTACGACAGACGCTGTCTCCAGCTGTTTGTCATCAATAGTCTAGCTCTACAGTAGTGGATTTCTTTTTCTATGTATGCGCAATATGTTACATTTATTTACGCTCAGGTTCAATTGCCAAAGCCTGCACCATTCTTCAATTCTCAGTAGGTCGTTCTGCAAATTCTTTCTATCTTCTGGCATTGCTCCTTTGGTATAGACAACTGCATCATCTGCGAATAGCCTTAAAGCGCATCCGAAGCTTTCTACTAGGTCATTTATATATGATTTAAACAGCAACAGTCCTATCACACTTCCCTGTGGTACCCTGGATATTACCTGTACATCTGTCGATTTTGTTCCGTTAAGAGCGACGTGTTGATTTCTGCCTGCAAGAAAGTCTTGAATCAAATCGCAAGTCTGCTCCGATACTCCGTAAGCTGGCATTTATTTCAATAAACAGCAATGCGGGACGGTGTCAAATGCCTTACTGAAATCAAGGAGCGCCGTTGTCGACTGCACTGTGGATCTCATGGAGGAACAAAGCGAGCTGAGTTTCGCAGGATCTCTGTTTGCGAAATACATGTTGATTTTTATAGAAGATTTGTCCTTTTTCCAAAACGTCATAATTCTTGAGCATAAAACATGTTCCATAATTCTACAATAGATTGACGTCAACGAGATAACTGTATGGATCTGTCTTCGGCCTTACTTAAAATCGTGAATGACCTGCGCTTTTTCCAGTCGTTGGTCCTTTACGTTGCCCAAGCGATCTACGATAAATTACTGCTAGAACAGAGAAAGTTCTTTCGCATAATCTTGTAGGTATCTCATCTGGTCCTGAAACCTTTCCACTACTAAGCGATTGTAGCTGCTTTCCAATTCCGCGATCAGTTATCTCAGTATATGCCATTTTTAGGAGGGATAGTGTTACCTTCCACGGTGAAACAACTTCGTAAGACCGAATTCAGTATTTCGGCATTCTCTCTATTATCTTCCATTTCGGTGCCGGTGTGTGCGCTGAGAGAATGAATAGATGATCTTGACCCACTTACTGATTTTACATACTACCAAAATCTCTTGGGGTTTTTACTCAGCTCGGTTGATAACATCTCACTTTCAAAATCATTGAACGCTTCTCTCATTGCTCTCCTTACATTCATTTTCGCGGCGTTCAGCTTTTGTTTGTCAGGTAGGTTTTTACTTCTCTTGAATCTTAGATGTTTACGTAGCGCTTTTTTAACGTGGCTGTTAAACCATTGTGGATCTTTCCTCTCCCTTAAAACCTTACTCGGAACATACTTGTCTACGCATATTGAAAGATGCCTTTGAATTTTTTCCATTTGTCCTCCACATTTTCGTCCTCATCACCGAATATTTGATGCTGACTGCTGAGATATCTGAAATTTGTATCCTGTCACCCTTGCTGACCAAACATATCTTCCTACCTTTCTTAACATTCCTTGTAGCACCCACTGTCATAGATGCTATCACAGCCTTATGACCACTGATACCTTCCTCTACGTTAACTGTTTCGGTAAGTTCGGATATGTTTATTGCCAGGAGTTCTAAGACGTTACCCTCACGAGTTGGTTCTCCCTCTGCTTAAGGTAATTTTCGGATAAGACATCCAGAACAATGCCATACGAATCCCTGACTCTGGCACCAGTTTTGATGGCATAACACTCCCAGTCTATACATGGCAAATTGAAGCCACTCCCTATTACAGCGGCATGATCAGGGAAATTACTAATGATATTCTGCAAGTTCTGTCTAAAGCGCTCTACAACTACAGATCCTGACCCAGGTGGTCTATAAAAGCAACCGATCACCATTTTTTACCGTTCTTTGATACTCAATTTCACCCAGATTAATTCACATTCGGAATCCGTGATAACCTCGCTAGATTTTATCGAATTTTTTACTACAATAAACACGCAACCACAATTGGCGACTAACCTATCCTTCTGATAAACATCCCAATCTGGAATTAGGATTTCATTGTCACTGAATCTGGTTTCAACCAGCTTTCTGTGCATTATAGGGTTCAAAAATGGTTCAAATGGCTCTGAGCACTATGGGACTTAACAAAAAATGGCTCTGAGCACAATGGGACTTAACATCTGAGATCATCAGTCCCCTAGAACTTACAACTACTTAAACCGAACTAACCTAAGGACATCACACACATCCATGCCCGAGGCAGGATTCGAACCTGCGACCGTAGCGGCCGCGTGGTTCCAGACTGAAGCGCCTAGAACCGCTTGGTCACACTGGTCGGCTATAGCGTTCAGCAAAGCGATACTAACTCTGGGACTTTTCCTTGGATGCTCCTGCAATCTGCACTCCCTCAGGCCACAATTGGCCCATCGGGATCATCCAACCGCAGTGTCAACCTCAGCTGAGGATGCGGATAGGAAGGGCGTGTAGTCAGCACACTTCTTTCGGCAGTTATGATGGTTTTCTTTGACCGAAGCCGCTACTATTTGGTTGAGTAACTCCTCAATTGGCATCATGAGGCTGGGTGCACCCCGAAAAATGGCAACAGCGCATGGCGGCCCGGATGGTCACCCATCCAAGTGGCCACGCCAGACAATGCTTAACTTCAGTGATCTGACGGGAACCGGTGTATCCACTGCGGCAAGACCGTTGCCTCCTGCAATTTACTAAAATCACATTAATCTTTTCTATCTCTGATCTGCGAGAACCAAGATTCTATGAGGTCACTGTGGCTGATTTAATAGGCAAATCGTCTTCTATTCCAAGGGAGGGCTTCTCTGACCTAAAAGACCCCATGTGCACGCCACGCGTACTTCGGTACCCTAGTAAACGCTTCCTGGGTGTAGTGCACGCCTGACCTATTAAGGGGAACCCTACAATTCTGCACCCAATGGCGGATGTTGAGAAATTCGCATCCGATACTGTCGCAGATCCGTCTGAGCTTCTGGTTTAGACCTACCACTCTGCTCCAAACCAGAGGAACGCGATCAACCCTGGGTACAATGCTACAAAAAGACAGCTTAGCCTGAACCCTACATGCGTTGCTAGTTGCCTTCACCAAATCATCCAGCTGCCGAAACGAGCTGAGGATGGCCTCAGAACCCAAGCGGCAGGCGTCATTCATGCCGATATGTGCCACTACATGCGATGGGTTGCACCCAGTGTGCTCGATAGCAGCCGGCAGGGCCTCCTCCATGACACGGATGAGAGCCCCCAGCAAAGAAACTGAATGCACACTGGAATTCCTTCCCGCCTTGCCTACTATCTCCCTGGGAGACTCCACCAATCGCCTAACATTGGAGAGCCCAGTGACAAGGATACACACCCTCTGTACTTGTCCAAACTGGGCAGGAAAAGCGACCGCTGGCCCAACAGGAGAGGCATTCCATGCAGGTTCAGACTTATCATCGACACTGCGTAGCACCTCGTACCTGTTGCTAACACATAGGGAGCCAGCTGCAAGGCGTGCTCTCTATTTCGCCTTCTGCCCAGTGACCCACGAACCCACTACAGTTTGGCACCCACTCTGGATTGAGGATGTCACGTGTTGTGTATCAGAAGCCGCAGCGACTTCCGAGTAACCAGGGGATTACAGTGGCACCAAAGGTGTCGCGGATTCCGTCACTGGCGCCCCGACGTCACCACAATTTTGAGCATTAGTTAGAAGCATGTTGACGGTAGCCAACACAGCTTCTAGCTGTTTACAGACAGCAGCCAACTCTCCTTGTGTCTGCTCACAACAAACACAGTCCCTAGTCATATCGTACTGTGAATCATCACACAGGGAGCTCCATGCTTCAAACTGACGTCTTTTACAAGATTTTTGCAATTTTTGTAACTTCGGCAGTCGACACAGCTTTGGAGGCAGCGAGTGAGGTAGTTAGTGCAGACTATTATCCATTTAGCCCCATTTCTTGACTTAGGGAACTTCACCAAGAGGTCGATTCCCTTTAGCTGTAATGGCACTGCTGCAGGTGGGACTGGTACCAAATGCACCGCAATGCAGTACATCCTCTTGACATTTGCATTCAATATAGTGGCTCGAATAGTGTCCATAAAATCAGCAGAGAGCTGGCCAGTGATGCCTGCATCTGATTCTGTCTAGATTCATCACGAATTCCAGGTTAGTTACTTAGATGTTCCCAACGAATGTTTTATTCAAATGATGTGTAATGAGTCAATTTACAGGATATTTACACATCGTTAGCCTTAACATTAAAGAAAACATTAGGACAAAAACAATGTTATTATGTGGAAATTCGTTCATGGAGTGGGAGTTCCCAGCAGAAATAATTTTACGTTACATTCAAAACTTGTTTTGCTACACGTCAGACATTTTATGTTATCGGGCCAATGATCAAAAATCGCACAATGAAGGCTTTGAGAACAGATCACACAGCTGTTGATGAGTCTTCTGGGATGTATGGCTGTGGGCAAGGAAACTTTTCAGTTTCTAAAGTTTTGTCCAGAGTTGTGCTAGAGGTTCTTTGGAGGTTCTTCAGGCAACGCCGAGTCTTGCAGACTAAAATACTTTTGTTGTTGCTTACTGAACTCGACTCTGAGCCACTGACAGTTTTAATAATAGGAAATAACGATCATTCTTACTTCTAGTTTTGTAGGCATGGACATCACTGTTCTTCTCAAATTGTGATGGATTATTTATCATGAATTTCATTAGCGAATATATGTATGGTGATGTGCAGCTAAAATGCCTAACTCTTTGATGAGGCAAATGCATGTCGACTGCAGGTGAACATCACATGACAGTCATATTCTCGTTTTCGTGCAGTCAACACTTTCTTTCTAATTGGTGAATTATCACAGAAAATTATTCATTTATTCCATTATATATTATTCAGTGGAAATACGTAATACATGGCAGGAGGCTGACTTCATTCTTTCTAAGAGATGCAATTGTATAAAGAGTAGCTGAACTTAATTTTTTGAGAAGTTCAGTTATATGCTTCCTCCAATTCAAATTTTCATCTATGTACACCCAAAAGTTTGGAGCATTCTACCCTATTTTCAGACTCCTGTCCATGTGCTATTTCAGTTGTTGGTATGACTCTATTTGTTGTATAGAATAGAAAACAATGCGTTTCCTCAAAATTTAGGGAGAGTCCATTTTCAGAGCCACTTAATCATTCTTTTAAAAACACCATTAAAAATCTCTTCTGCTGCTTTCTCCTTAATGAGTTTTATTATAATATTAGTACTGCCCGCAAAAAATACCAATTCTACTTGTTGAAAGTTATGTGGAAGGTAAATTACCCACATACTGGTGTGCAAAACTCGAGAACGTAACATTCTGCCCAGTGCCATTGCCAAGTAACATAGCTTGATGAAACTTGCACCATACAAAAAAAAAATAAAGAACTGCTACAGTATAGTACAGAAATTAAGTGAAATAAATTCGCAAAGAGACGAATAGAAGTGACTCTGTTATTCAAAGACAACACTTAAACTGACGACAAAGCGATTCATGATAGTAGGCTGGACACTGCAAATGGTGGGGCTTGATTCTTAGTAGTGTGTGGGATCATCATGGGCAGTAAGGCATGCTCTGAATTGTGCTCCCAAACTGGCCACAAAGTTGGTAAAGAATTTCTGTGGTAGGTGTATAAAGTACATAATAAATGGCCCCCAGGATGCCGTAAAATTAAAATTTATATATACAAAAAAAATTGAAACACCGAGTAACCGGAGGGTTGGCAAAGACGTTAATTATGAATGCGCCGTAAGGCGCAGACAAACGAAAACATTTTCTCATTCAATGTGCTGTACAATTTTTTGTTTTAGACAGACTCTTACAGACTCTCTCGTATGAAGAAGGACGATGAGGATGTGCGATTTTAGAGGCGATCTATTGCGATATCGATGTAATATATCTGTGAGTGAATTATATAATGTTAGAAAAACCGTATCAAGCATTTTATTTATTGAACTGAAGAGGATTTTCGTGATCACGACGGGCGCCGGTGTCCCCGGAGTCCTCTGCCACCTGCAGCTTCAACTCGGTCAGCAAAGTCCGATCGCCAAGAAAAATAAGATAAGCACAAGCATTTTAACAGCGCAACAATATCCATATATATATATATATATATATATATATATATATATTACAACTGTCGACCCGTGTGCCAGGACTTCTGGCTTGTTAGTAGTGTTTGTTAATTATTGTTATGGTAAGAAATTTCTATGACTTTGTTATGAATTATAAAAACTAATTGCCTGTATTTTCTGTTTGCATGAATCACAATGGGTGCAAGTAACGCATAAAGGCAAAAGTTGAGGAGAAAAATGTTGAAAGGAATAAGACTTAGACCGAGGTCACGGAAAGTTTTACATAGTAAGCTGTTTTGTTCGGCGCAGCAAAGGTAGGACGACTATGCAAGTTGCTCGCATGGTTACGCTCGGTAGTTCCTCTTTTGATGTAGATAGAAATATTTTCCCCATTATTCCCCTCCTTGAATTTTACTGGCGAAAAATTAAGAGGAATTTTTCAGTGTGATAAACATTGTCAGTAAAACATAAAGATTGTGACCCAATAGTTTGCATGTTATAATAGACGTAAAACAGGCTTTGACATTACGTAATTTAGATTAATGAAGTGTAATAATTAACGTATGGAATTTTTAACATTTTTGTGAAATTTCTGTTTTTTGTGAATTCGTATAAAATGGCCCAAAAATATATGCCCATTGCAGTAGCGAAAACGCGATCAGCCAAGATGGCGTAGAATTGCGAGATCGAATAATTGAAGTTCAGGCGCCACGCATTCCTGCTGCAGAAAGTTTAAGTAGATCACAGATGGGTGTCGCAGGAGTGATAAATGATAGCGACGCTCCACAACAGAATAACCTTGACGACAGAATGTTTACAATTGACGAGACAATGTCACGCATCTCCCAGAGCGACATACCGCTCATGAATGAAACGTCGGAAAGGGATCTAAATATTAATCTTGACAACCTTGACAACACGATACAAACACAACTTGGTCACAACTCAAACATTAACTTGGGAAGTACAGCTGACAGCAACCACAGTAGTACAACTAACGCACTGCTATGGCATTTACTGTCTAACATGAATACGAAATTAGTTAGTATTAATACCAAAATACCAATTTCAGTAATTTGACACAAGATATGAACATGGTAAAACAGCAACAAAACGTTGTTATACAAGATCTAAATGCAATGAAGCAAGAGCAAAAAAAGTATTCAAGGATTTGCAAGACACGGTCTCACAGAAATTCGATGACTTAGCCAAAAATTTTCGCACTGAAATCGACGAAAAATTGCATGATGTGAAGGCGCAGGTTAGACATGAGATACTTTCTGAAGTTAAAACAGAAGGTAGCTTCTTTTAATGACCTTCACGATCGAGTAGAGCAACAGGTAAGGAAAATCACAGACGCAAGTGCAAACATTGAGGTCACACAAAATCAGTTGTGCTCGACATTAAAAATGGTAACCACTGTCGTTAACAAAATAAAAAGTGACTATGAAGGTGTACCTCTAGCTGTAGAAGAGCTTACGTTAAGGTTAGCAACATTAGAAGTTGACTCAGCATGTGCTAAGGAGAGAGAGAGAAGATTAATGAAAATCTGAGTGATATCATTAGTCAAGCTGAAGCAGGTACGCTAGATAAGGGTAACACCATTGCAGAGAAATTAGTAACCGATTGTAAGTTATACACAGATGTAGTAGAAGAGGCTATTCAGCAAAAAGAAACTGAAATCGTGAACAAGGCAAACATTAACCTACAACCTGCGGAAAATAGGATCTGCAATCTTTTAGAAGAAAATTTATCTGATCCGTGAACAAACCACAACTTGTTGGTATCTTTTCACAAATTGTCACGAGTCCCACAGCAGGTACCAGGGACGGTTGCAAATTGCAAAATGTAAACATACCCACAACTCCAATACCTGAACAACTACCAGCCGGAATTACAGGTAACTACAATAACAACATAAATACGACCGAAAATGCCATAAGTCTATCAACTATTTTTGCAGATGAAGGTTTGCTGAGTCGTCGACAATTTCCAATATTTACTAACAAAGGTAAAAGAATGAATCCCGTAGTATTTATTGGTGCTTTTCGTCATGTATTTCCATGCAACTGGACGGAAGCACATAAAATCAGATTTTTTATGGGATATACGCTAGGCGATGTGCTCTTATGGGCAACTGAAGTGTCCGAACGTTGCAACACTTATATCCAATTTGAACGATCTGTCCTCGACAGATGGTCTGAGGCAGTGCAAAAAAGACGCGAGGTTTTCAACCCTGCACCATTCAATGGGAAATACGGTAGTCTACGTGGATACTTTGAAAAATACCTTAACAAGACATGCTACTGGACTAACCCAATATCACAGGTAATCAGGCACAACAACAGTTGTGGGACAAGGGCAGCGTCACCCCACTCTCCATTGTTGTTAGATGTATCCAATATGCTGGCGATGAAGTCATCCAAGATGGCGGCGTGTAGACTTGGCAACAGTGCATGACATCATCCAAGGTGGTGGCTGTGACATCATTCAAGATAGTGGTTTTGGCGGGAAGATAGGTCGAGTGGGCTACCTCCACTAACCTAAACCTCCTCCCCTCCCCAGAAAAATGGTGGGAAATTCAAATTCCAACAGTATAATGCATCACACCACCGTTATCTCTACTAACCTAAGAAAATCGCGCGAAAATAGGTCACTTAGGCTACCTCCACTAGCCTAAGTCATCCAACCACTGCCTCTTCCTAGGATATTGGCGGGAAGTTTGATTTTTGGAGGGAAGATAGGTCAATTGGACTACTTCCACTAACCTAAGAAAATGGCGGGAAAAAGGTCACCTGGGCTACCTCCACTAGCCTAAGTCACCCGACCGCCACCTCTTCCTAGAAATTTCCGGGAAAAGGACTCAGCCTATGCTGGATAGGATGGATGGAAGTCTTATTTTGGAGGCTGACTTTATTTAAACAATTTGAGGCAGTAGCTCCATCCAGTGTGTTCTCCATGAGGTCTGGACTCCAACTGACTTAGTACACAGTACCCCCACCAGAGGGCGCTGTCGTCCATTCTGTGATATAATCCAAGATGGCCTCTGTAACGTCAGCTGATAACGCGAGTACCGTTACCCAAGATGGCGGGAAACAATGTGTGCACCACGAGGTCTGGGTGTAGTACACAGTACTACCACCAGAGAGCGCTGTCGGCCATTCCATTACGTAATCCAAGCTGGCAGCCATGACGTCAGCAGATGATGCAAGTGCTGTTATCCAAGATGGTGGCAAACAGTGTGTTCGCCACGAGGTATGGCTCTAGTACACAGTAACACCACCATAGTGCCCTGTCGTCCATTCAGTGACATAAACCAAGATGGCCACTGTGGTGTCAGCTGATGATGTGAGTACTGTTACCCAAGATGGCGGGAAATCATGTGTTCACCACGAGGTCCAGGCTTAGTTCACAGTACCACCGCTTTCTCTCTCTCCAGCGATTCTAGCGGGACATATCTGACAGGTATAGCCCACACACACACACACTTACTGACGTCTCAGTGTCAAGCCCACACGTGCAACCTGACGTCACAGTGTCTAGCCAGCAAGTGCATACTGACATCACAGTTCGAGTTCTAGAAATATGCTAGCAATAACGGAAGATGTGTGACGTGTAGCTGACACATCACGCATCTAACAAAGTTCTCAAGTCGCATCACTATGTAAAAAATAAGAACCAACTCGAACTCTCGGAAAATCTAGTGTCCCACAAATAATTAATGTTCGCTTTCTTTATGTCCCCATATAAAAATTCGTGTCCTAACATAAACTATTTACCAAAATAGCCCAGAATTTCATCTTTTCTGCTGTACACCATTCCTAAATACTAAAAAAACTCTCTATTTTGTCATATCAAGACTTTACAAATGACTGCTTCAGCGTTTACGAAGCTAAACTAAATCTAACAAACACTAGTCTTAATACCAGCAACCTAGAATTTCATGTATATAGCATTCACGTCCAAAAAAATCACTAAGCTCACAGACTTTGAGCAATATGCAATAAATTCTTGCTCAAGAATATACCTAATTGCATTCTCCTCAGATGAGTTCGTAATATACACATAATGACTTCAGATTCAAAGGTTGAATTCAATATCATCCAGTGTGTATTCCAAATAGCACCTTCACTCATAGTATGAATTATTTCACTGTAAATCAAAAAATTATCATAGACTGAGTTCTCCTCGAGGTATTGGAAGCATCTGGTTAGTTCAGCCTTCAGTCACTAGGACCGTCAGTGAGTCCACCCCCCACCACTCACCTCCCAAAATGTTAAACACCCATTGGTTCACCCTGAGATCACGTGATACTACGTCATCACATCTACACTCCTGGAAATTGAAATAAGAACACCGTGAATTCATTGTCCCAGGAAGGGGAAACTTTATTCACACATTCCTGGGGTCAGATACATCACATGATCATACTGACAGAACCACAGGCACATAGGCACAGGCAACAGAGCATGCACAATGTCGGCACTAGTACAGTGTATATCCACTTTTCGCAACAATGCAGGCTGCTATTCTCCCATGGAGACGATCGTAGAGATGCTGGATGTAGTCCTGTGGTACGGCTTGCCATGCCATTTCCACCTGGCGCCTCAGTTGGACCAGCGTTCGTGCTGGACGTGCAGACCGCGTGAGACGACGCTTCATCCAGTCCCAAACATGCTCAATGGGGGACAGATCCGGAGATCTTGCTGGCCAGGGTAGTTGACTTACACCTTCTAGAGCACGTTGGGTGGCACGGGATACATGCGGACGTGCATTGTCCTGTTGGAACAGCAAGTTCCCTTGCCGGTCTAGGAATGGTAGAACGATGGGTTCGATGACGGTTTGGATGTACCGTGCACTATTCAGTGTCCCCTCGACGATCACCAGTGGTGTACGGCCAGTGTAGGAGATCGTTCCCCACACCATGATGCCGGGTGTTGGCCCTGTGTGCCTCGGTCGTATGCAGTCCTGATTGTGGCGCTCACCTGCACGGCGCCAAACACGCATACGACCATCATTGGCACCAAGGCAGAAGCGACTCTCATCGCTGAAGACGACACGTCTCCATTCGTCCCTCCATTCACGCCTGTCGCGACACCACTGGAGGCGGGCTGCACGATGTTAGGGCGTGAGCGGAAGACGGCCTAACGGTGTGCGAGACCGTAGCCCAGCTTCATGGAGACGGTTGCGAATGGTCCTCGCCGATACCCCAGGAGCAACAGTGTCCCTAATTTGCTGGGAAGTGGCGGTGCGGTCCCCTACGGCACTGCGTAGGATCCTACGGTCTTGGCGTGCATCCGTGCGTCGCTGCGGTCCGGTCCCAGGTCGACGGGCACGTGCACCTTCCGCCGACCACTGGCGACAACATCGATGTACTGTGGATACCTCACGCCCCACGTGTTGAGCAATTCGGTGGTACGTCCACCCGGCCTCCCGCATGCCCACTATACGCCCTCGCTCAAAGTCCGTCAACTGCACATACGGTTCACGTCCACACTGTCGCGGCATGCTACCAGTGTTAAAGACTGCGATGGAGCTCCGTATGCCACGGCAAACTGGCTGACACTGACGGCGGCGGTGCACAAATGCTGCGCAGCTAGCGCCATTCGACGGCCAACACCGCGGTTCCTGGTGTGTCCGCTGTGCCGTGCGTGTGATCATTGCTTGTACAGCCCTCTCGCAGTGTCCGGAGCAAGTATGGTGGGTCTGACACACCGGTGTCAATGTGTTCTTTTTTCCATTTCCAGGAGTGTATATAAGGTATCGCTGTCCAACAGTCTTTCTCAATCGTCTGTTGTTCGTCGCATCGTTCGTTTGTTCGTGTGTGTGTTCGCTATTTCTTTTATCCCTGCAAAGGTGAAGATGAAGAGAGTTAACTCCAGCAACAACACCTCAGAGCCTAGTGGGAAGAGACTTAGAGTCCAGGATATGGGGCCGGCCGCGGTGGTCTAGCGGTTCTGGTGCTGCAGTCCGGAACCGCGGGACTGCTACGGTCGCAGGTTCGAATCCTGCCTCGGGCATGGGTGTGTGTGATGTCCTTAGGTTAGTTAGGTTTAAGTAGTTCTAAGTTCTAGGGGACTTATGACCTAAGATGTTGAGTCCCATAGTGCTCAGAGCCATTTGAACCATTTGAACCAGGATATGGGATTGCCAAGTGAGTAAATAATTTCTATTTTGAGTGTGAATTTTCATCTTTATGTTAAATTCGCCTTATTAATTCTGTCTCCTTGTTATAGTACAACTCGCAGATTTCGTCCTCGTGTGTGAGGAGCGGGCTGGACCGCAACAGGCTCTGGACGTCCAGCCTCCTGTGTTCGATGCACGGTATGAATTGCCTTGTGAGTATAATTTTCATTCTAATTCGTTCTTCTTCTCTATTAGCCATTCAAAATTTTTTCTTATTTCATATTTCTTATTTCTTTTTTATTTGTAGATCACCTGAAACAAATTCAATTTCAGTTAGAGGCAGAGCTGGGAGATGTTCGACGTAGCGATCGTGCAGTGGATAATTGTTTTCAGCCCCCAGCTGTGGATAACAGAGAACAGGACTCACATAAGTACGGAGAAAAATATCCAAGTGTGTGATCTTTCAGTGTAACTAGGCATTCAAAATTAACTCCTGGAAATGGAAAAAAGAACACATTGACACCGGTGTGTCAGACCCACCATACTTGCTCCGGACACTGCGAGAGGGCTGTACAAGCAATGATCACACGCACGGCACAGCGGACACACCAGGAACCACGGTGTTGGCCGTCGAATGGCGCTAGCTGCGCAGCATTTGTGCACCGCCGCCGTCAGTGTCAGCCAGTTTGCCGTGGCATACGGAGCTCCATCGCAGTCTTTAACACTGGTAGCATGCCGCGACAGCGTGGACGTGAACCGTATGTGCAGTTGACGGACTTTGAGCGAGGGCGTATAGTGGGCATGCGGGAGGCCGGGTGGACGTACCGCCGAATTGCTCAACACGTGGGGCGTGAGGTCTCCACAGTACATCGATGTTGTCGCCAGTGGTCGGCGGAAGGTCCACGTGCCCGTCGACCTGGGACCGGACCGCAGCGACGCACGGATGCACGCCAAGACCGTAGGATCCTACGCAGTGCCGTAGGGGACCGCACCGCCACTTCCCAGCAAATTAGGGACACTGTTGCTCCTGGGGTATCGGCGAGGACCATTCGCAACCGTCTCCATGAAGCTGGGCTACGGTCCCGCACACCGTTAGGCCGTCTTCCGCTCACGCCCCAACATCGTGCAGCCCGCCTCCAGTGGTGTCGCGACAGGCGTGAATGGTGGGACGAATGGAGACGTGTCGTCTTCAGCGATGAGAGTCGCTTCTGCCTTGGTGCCAATGATGGTCGTATGCGTGTTTGCGCCGTGCAGGTGAGCGCCACAATCAGGACTGCATACGACCGAGGCACACAGGGCCAACACCCGGCATCATGGTGTGGGGAGCGATCTCCTACACTGGCTGTACACCACTGGTGATCGTCGAGGGGACACTGAATAGTGCACGGTACATCCAAACCGTCATCGAACCCATCGTTCTACCATTCCTAGACCGGCAAGGGAACTTGCTGTTCCAACAGGACAATGCACGTCCGCATGTATCCCGTGCCACCCAACGTGCTCTAGAAGGTGTAAGTCAATTACCCTGGCGAGCAAGATCTCCGGATCTGTCCCCCATTGAGCATGTTTGGGACTGGATGAAGCGTCGTCTCACGCGGTCTGCACGTCCAGCACGAACGCTGGTCCAACTGAGGCGCCAGGTGGAAATGGCATGGCAAGCCGTTCCACAGGACTACATCCAGCATCTCTGCGATCGTCTCCATGGGAGAATAGCAGCCTGCATTGCTGCGAAAGGTGGATATACACTGTACTAGTGCCGACATTGTGCATGCTCTGTTGCCTGTGTCTATGTGCCTGTGGTTCTGTCAGTGTGATCATGTGATGTATCTGACCCCAGGAATGTGTGAACAAAGTTTCCCCTTCCTGGGACAATGAATTCACGGTGTTCTTATTTCAATTTCCAGGAGTGTAGTAGACTGCACTTCCTAGAAACCAGTATGTGTTATTGTGCCTACTTAGGAAAACAAATCCACAAAGTTTAAGAGTGGTCACCACCAGGAGCGATGCCCATTTGTAGTGTACACCAACTTTGAATGCCTCCTCTCTCCCGTGACCCGCTGTGAAGGTGACCCTACAGCCTCACACACAACCTTTACAGAGAAACATGTACCATATGCAGCTGTGTACCAAATTGTATCGTCATATGATTCCAGTCTTAATTACTACAAATCTTACGTCGGGGACAGCCCTGCAGTTTGCTTGCTCACTGAGCTCAAAAAATTTTCATGGGAGGTTGTTAAGCTTTACAGCGGCAACGTTCCCATGACCAAATCGAAGAAGAATGAAGATTTGTATAATAATGTGGTTGATTGTCATATTTGCGGGCCGCTGTTAGACAGAAAAGCAGAAACTCCTCGTAGGGACCACCGTCATCTTACTGGGAAGTTCAGTGGTGCAGCTCACAATGCATGCAATTTGAAGTACAAGCTACCTAGACACATACCCGTTTTCTTCCACAATTTAATTGGATATGACGCTCACATTCTTGTTGAGCACTTGGCTGATTTCGGTTTGGAGAAAGATCAGGCCAGTGTCCTACCTGAGAGCGTTGAGAGGTATATTTCATTCTCCAAACGAATGACACCGAGAATTACTCTCTGCTCCCTTGATACGCTATGTTTTATGCAGGCACGACTCCAGAAACTTGTTGAAATTCTACCTTGGTGGGATATGCATATCACTTGAGCTGCATTTCCCGACGAGGAAAAGTTTCAACTGGCGACTAGGAAGGGGGTTTTCCCATATGAGTATGTGGATAGTATGGCGAAACACAACGAAACCAGGCTACCTGACATAACTGGATTCTCCAACAACCTCACAGGCGATGTCGTAATGAATGCAGAGTATGAGCATGCCGTGAATGTCTGGCAGGAATTCAATATTTTCACTTCAAGAGAGTACGCAAGGCTTTACATGGACACAGACGTGCGCTTGCCTGCGGACGTTTTCGAGAAGTTCCAGAGTCTATGTATGACCACATATTCTCTGGATCCCGCCTCTTATTACACGGCACCTGGATTGTCTTGGTATGCAATGCTCAAGAAATCGAAGTGCAGCATCGAATTATTGACTGATCCTGACATGCTTCTTTTCCTTGAGTGAGGGATCCGTGGGGGACTTTGCCAATGTGTCCATAGACATGCGAAGGCAAATAACTCACAGATGGGTGACAGGTTCAACACAACCCTTGATTTCAGTTGTATAATGTACCTTGAAGTGAATAACTTATATGGGCATGCCATGCAGCAATCGCTGCCGATTGGCGAGTTTCGATGGGTGCCTGAAGACAAATGCAAGGGATTAGGTGGAAAAATCATGGGGAGTATGGTAGCTGATTCGGATTTAGGGTATGTGGTGGAGGTAGAACTCGCATACCCTATTAGTTTGCATGATGCGCCATACCGATTTGCCGCTGTGTCCAGAGCAACTAGTTCCACAAGGAGACTCCACACCAAAAGTGATGACAACGCTGGGGGATAAGTTGAGATATATTATTCATTATCGTAACCTCCAGCAATGCCTCACCTTGGGTATGGAGCTGGTTAGAATCACCTGGGCTATCTCCTTCAAGCAGTCCTCCTGGTTGAAGGAGTATATTGATTTGAATACGAGACAGAGAGCTTCCGTGACGTGTGACTTTGAGAAAGATTTTTATAAATTAATGAATAATTCAATTTTCGGTAAAACTATGGAGAATTTGAGGGGGCGACGTGAAATTTTTATTAGAACCGCATGAGATAGGCGTTATGGCCTAAGAAAATGCATTGCCAGACCAAATTTTAAGCGGTTTACCATATTCAATAAGAACTTTGTTGCTGTGGAAATGGCAAAGACTTCAGTAGAGTTTACGAAACCTATTTATGTGGGGGATGTCCATACTAGAGCTATCCAAACTCCACATGCACCGCTTTCATTAGGAATTTGCAAAAACTCGTTCTGCAGATCCTAAATTATTTTATATAGATACAGATAGCTTCATCTGTTGGATGAAGAACTGCGATTCATATGAAGTAATTAGGTGCCAATGCAATGAATTCGACATGTCCTCATATGTGACAGATAATCCTTATGCTATTATTTCGCAGAGCAAGAAGGGTATCGGTCTTATGAAAGCGAGTCGAATGGATTGCCGATTGTGGAGTTTGTAGGTTTATGCTCAAAAATATATGCATATTGCACGTTGGAAGGTGCCACCCAGAGGCGGGCTAAGGGTGTGCATCACATGGAATCGGAGCCCTCTCTGTCGAACACTGTTTGCAGTGCCTGTGCAGTGGTGTTCGCGGTGTTATAATGCAGCCACCGCATATGATACAGCAGACCAGTATTCGATCGAGAGGACATGAGGGGTGTACTGTACTACAGTCTAAAATCGGTCTGTCGCCTCATGACGATAAAAGGGTCATTTGTGATGATAGGATTGAAACTCGCCCATACTCACACTACTCACTTGCAGCGAGAGAAGGGGTGGGGACTCTGATTGAGTGACAGAGTGAGAGGGAAGGAGGGAGAGAGAGAGAGAGAGAGAGAGAGAGAGAGAGAGAGAGAGAGAGTGCAGAGTAGTAGTAAGACCCTTTTATCATAGTGTAATTAATTTTGTGTGGATGTGTGTTTGTGAGTGAGTGTGTGTGTGTGTGTGTGTGTGTGTGTGTGTTTGTGTGTGTGTGTGTGGTGTAAATATTTTGTGTACAATGTACACATGTATATATATAGAGAGAATGTGTGTCATATTTTTTGCGTACTATGTACACATGTATCATAGAGAGAAAAGGTGTGGAAAAGAAAGGGTAAAATGGAAAAAAAGAATAAAATTTTATGTTTATATATGCACACCACGTGTGTGAAAAGAAAGGAAAAAAGCACAAAAAAATTAAAAACCCAAAAATAGAAAAAATTATATATTCATTTATCTGTTGATATACAATGTATTACTATACTGTAAAAAGTAGAATAGCTTTTAAGTTTTTCACTTGCTGCTAGCCATCCAAGTGTGAATAGTTTTCAAGTCTACATATATAGCTCACAGTCCATCAGAATTCTTATTGTAAAAACCCCATTGCTATTGTGGACTGTTGAAATTAGACTCTAAGCATGTGCAGTCCATCACAATTATTGTAAAAACTATGCTACTGGGGCTGTCGAATTTAGTAGTAGTAGTAATAATAAAGAAAGTACCTCTGCTTTAGTTTTTAGCATAGATTTATAAAAAAAAAATCATACCACTGCTACTGTTGTAGCGTTTAAGTTAAAAGTATTTCTGCACTGTAAAGCAGGGTCAATTTGTACCTCAAGAACACTATATTTTACCTCAAGAAGAATACTATATTGTACCTTAACAATACTATATTGCATTTGTGTGAACTGAATAAAGCAAGAAAAAAATTATTTGCCATACATCTTTCTCAAATGACATTAGTTTTGCTGAAGATGAGTACTGTTAAGGAGGTGAAGTTTAATATGGATGATAACAAAATATATAGAATGGTTACATGGAATTACGCCTATCACGCAGCACACATTGGATTATGGGAGCAGGAGGCACGTGACCATGTCGCTTCCAAAAATATATAGCAGACATGTCTAAAATTACATCTCCTGTGCTTGAAGAAAAGACATAGCATGTGGTTGAAAAACTGTACATTGTCACAATGGGAACAGAGTTGAGAAAGAACAACACAAAGGTTGTGAGGTAAAAACTCATTTGTTTCTCATCCAACTTAAAAGTAATTTTACATTTTCATAAGCAGATACAACAAAACTTTTTTCATACATTTTCTTAAGTCGAAGCAGAGAAGGACACCCTAGAATTCCAGGTCTTGAATAGCAGTAAATTTAAAGATTCGATGCATCCATGAGATCTTCTCCTTCCCCTTCATGTAGATGATGGTATCCATGTGATCGAATAATTTAAGAGCAGTCACCATATCTTTATAGGGTATTCCAGGATCATCCCAGTGAATCCCATGGAAGAAATGTGTTAACCACTTTGCACTCTTCCGTTTCTTAGCACACCTCACATACTTGAAAGACCTTGGTGATGCAACGTTTGCTGAGAATGTCCCTATTATTCCAGCATCTTGTGTGTACGCTACAAACACAACACCTTTAAATATTAACTGCCTACATTCACCACCATAGAAACCCTGAGCGTCCACAATGTTGTTCACACCTTGAGACATCATTGTGAAATGCTCTAGCTACGCTGCAGCACCTATGCATTTATACAGCTCGTTGCGTAACACCTGTGAGCGGGCAGTAGTTGATCACACAGTCAAGTAGAACCAGAGCATACACGGTAGTGTGTTCTGGGAAATTTGTCAATGATTCAAATTCAATTCGCACATGACTTAATGATCTAGTTCAGTTTCGAGCAGTCTATTACGATGATCGGTGAAAGCTCCTTGAACTTACGCAGACTGAGTAGACACCTTCCTCCCTCTCCTTCGGCAATTTCATAGTAAGAACCGCGAAACCTTGCATACATGTCATACACTAGACTGTATACACTACTGGCCATTAAAATTGCTACACCAAGAAGAAATGCAGATGATAAACGGGTATGCATTGGACAAATATATTATACTAGAACTGACATGTGATTACATTTTCACGCAATATGGGTGCATAGATCCTGAGAAATCAGTACCCAGAACAACCACCTCCGGCCGTAATAACGGCCTTGATACGTCTGGGCATTGTGTCAAACAGAGCTTGGATGGAGTGTACAGGTACAGCTGTCCATGCAGCTTCAACACGATACAACAGTTCATCAAGGGTAGTGACTGGCGTATTGTGACGAGCCAGTTGCTCGGCCACCACTGACCAGACGTTTTCAATTGATGAGAGATCTGGAGAATGTGCTGGCCAGGGCAGCAGTCGAACATTTTCCGTATCCAGAAAGGCCCGTAGAGGACCTGCAACATGCGGTCGTGCATTATCCTGCTGAAATGTAGGTTTTCACAGAGATCTAATGAAGGGCAGAGCCACGGGTCATAACACATCTGAAATGTAACGTCCACTGTTCAAAGTGCCATCAGTGCCAACAAGAGGTGATTGAGACGTGTAACCAATGGCACCCCATACCATTACGCCGGGTGATACGTGAGTATGGCAATGACGAATACACGCTTCCAATGTGTGTTCACTGCGATGTCACCAAACACGGATGCGACCATCATTATGCTGTAAACAGAACCTGGATTCATCCGAAAAAATGACGTTTTGCCATTCGTGCACCCAGATTCGTCGTTGAGTACACCATAGCAGGCGCCCCTGTCTGTGATGCAACGACAAAGGTAACTGCAGCCATGTTCTCCGAGCTGATAGTCCATGCTGCTGCTAAAAGTCGTCGAACTGTTCGTGCAGATGGTTGTTGTTTTGCAAACGTCCCCATCTGTTGAATCAGGGATCGAGACGTGGCTGCATGATCCGTTACAGCCATGCGGATAAGATGCCTGTCATCTCGACTGCTAGTGATACGAGGCCGTTGGGATCCAGCACGGCGTTCCGTATTACCCTCCTGAACCCACCGATTCCATACTCTGCTAACAGTCATTGGATCTCGACCAACGCGAGCAGCAATGTTGCGATACGATAAACCGCAATGGTGATAGGCTACAATTCGACCTTTATCAAAGTCGGAAACATGTTGGTACACGTTTCTCCTCCTTACACGAGGCAACGCCGGTCGACTGCTGTTTGTGTATGAGAAATCGGTTGGAAATTTTCCTCATGTCAGCACGTTGTATGTGTCGCCACCGGCGCCAACCTTGTGTGAATGCTCTGAAAAGCTAATCATTTGCATATCACAGCATCTTCTTCCTGTCGGGTAAATTTCGTGTCTGTAGCACGTCATCTTCGTGGTGAAGCAATTTTAATGGTCAGTAGTGTACATTTTGATTCCACTGCAGATGTAAATTGTCGTATGAGTAGAATTCTGAATTGAGGTAGACGTTGGCGTTAGTTAACTTGCAGTTGTCGAAAACTGTGAAATCATTTGCTATATTACGTCTTCTATAAGTCTGAAATGCAAGTAGGATGAATGCAGGTGTCTCTAAATAGGAGGAGCTTTTAATAGCTCATGTCTGTCTGCTCGCAGTCTGTAACACTGGCTACTTGAAAACCTCTCACGAGCGAAATGTCAATGACAGAAATGTACCCGAATTCAGGACTTTTAAAAGCTTCAAATGCTCCTCGTCTGACACTGATGTGAGGGATTTTCCATATTATCTTGCTGGTTGTGACCGTATTCTCCTCTTGAGCTCCTTGAATGTATGAGTTATTGTCTGTCACACTCTATATCAGAATGAGTTCCTGTTTAGCGTTCATAATAATCTGTCTCATGTCCTCAAAGTACCCCATAAGCATTTTTAGAGAGATGCAGGCAGTAAATCGCTTGTACTCTGCAACTGTTCTATCCTCTGCATGTACGGTCGATTTCAGACCCGTTGAGTTCGTAGCGTATCTCTTGGAACAGGAATTCTAAAGCGTTACTTGTCAGCTTGGATCCCACTGTATCGCTGCCATCGGTTTTCTTGAATGATCCCTCTAGATATATGAAACTCTTGCATGGAAGCGTGAGTGCGTCTTGGTGCTGGATGACACTCCTGATTTCATCGTTTTGTTAAGTGTGGTTGAAGCATAAGGTTTATGGGAGAAGTATTCCGGACGTGTAATTCTCTCATCATACTCTACTGGATTTGTTATATTGAGTGAGGACGTCATTACGCAGTTTCAGGTCAACTGATTTAAGAAACTCGTAGTTCACACGTGTTATCACTTTGCGCTGTACGGTAACAAAGTGGCATGCTGTGGATTACGTGCACTTGTTTTATACCCTACTACCATCCTGCCTTAGCTGTAATTGTACAATGATTTCCTCACCACGAAAGTCAATAAGTTGATTGTTCTGGTCCACAATAAGCTGCTCCAATGTCTGAGCTGTCACTGGAAGGTATATTGTATTGGCAGGGGTCTCAACAATCTTATACCCCATTGCAACTGAGGGTAAGAATCCGTAAATAGTATGAATCAGACTATCGTTGAGATAGGAGTTCGTTGCAATGTTACACTCGACACGGATTGTGCTGACAGGAAGTATGTCTAGTCTGATCTGACTTGTGAAATTTATTTGGATCCTTCTTCAAAACCTGCCCTTTCGTGAAACCCAGCAGGCGCCCTATTGAACCTTTCTGGTTAAAGTCAATCATTGCATTTACAGTCCTTATTTCAAATTTAAGTGTATTGATGTTCAACACCTGTTCGAAACTGTTTTAGGACTTCGTTTAAATCGTGGATATCGTGTGCACCCGGTTCTATTTCCACAATATCTTTTTTCATCATTAATATCCAGTTTATTGTTAGTCTCAGTGATATTTGGGGTGCTGTTGTATGTCTCCAATCCAATAAATGCAATACTCCATTCACCAACACTCAAATCAATTGGCAGGAAGTAATTTGCATGCAATACAGATGATAGTTCTTTTAACGTCAGAGTGTACGACATTGCATCTGAACCTCAACTGAAGAATGAATGTTTAAACCTCCTTCTTATATAGCATGCTTCTTCTTCTTCTTTGTGAACGTCAAGAGAAACATGATGCATAGATGTCCACAGTGGTGTGTAATAAAGTCCTGATAACGTCGATAATTGTAGAGCACACATCTTCTGCGAGTGAAGTATCGCTGTAATTCTTGTCGTGATTGCAGGTCACCAATTGAGTCGAAATAGTAGACGGTATCTGCATTTTTCATAACATATGATACTCAGTGGGTGCCAGGGTCTCCAGCAACATCTAAATTCATAACATATGATACTCAGTGGGTGCCAGGGTCTCCAGCAACATCTAAATTCACAATGCCGCATTCACCAGTTTTCCACACAGTCTTCAGTAATGTATCCTGCATAAACACACCACGGAATCTTGGTATCTTGAATTTGTCTCTAACAAACTTAAGATAATCGGTACTTGTGAGTGGTCGATCTAGTAGGACCGCTAATGGGCTTCTTTTAAATTTATGAATAGACCAAGCTCTTTCCTGTACGGTTTCAAGTACAGTCCTTTTCCTATGGCTGTGGCTTCCATCAAGCAGTTATGTCTTCTTGCCTCTTCTAACTATGCTTGGGAGTTTTGAGCGTTCTTGACCGTTCGAGCGATAGCAGCAGCACCACCAGCGACGGACCTACTGCTGAGAGCGCTGAGAGGGACGGGATGAGAAATGAATAAAACCGCCAGATGTCTTGGGTATTGGTAGAACTCTAGATGCTTTAACCGATTCTCTTCTTCTTCTTCTTCTTCTTCTTCCCGCATCTTTCTGCTACAGTGCGTTTTTAGCTGCATACATCGCTGTCAGGATACAGTTCTTCAAACAGCCCTGCTTCCTTCGCCTGTCCTTCTACTTCTTCTTGTTTAGTGCACAACGTGCAACATTCATAGCTCTCTTTAAATTCAGCCCTCCCAAACTCAATTTTTCCTTGTATGGTTTTATCAACTGCAAATGCTGCGATGCGTTGACTTATACCAACATCCTTTCTTCTCCATATCGAGTTAGCCTTATCAGTTAAAATCCTATCTGCAATGTGACGACTTCATAGATTTTTATTTGCAGCATATGCAATGTCGTATTCCATACACGCTTCGTCGAGCAGATTAATCCACTTATCACCTCATGCCAAACGCTTTGTCCCAGGTCCACAGTAGCTATACCCAGGGATGTATAATTCCTCTGGCAGTTTGTCTAGAATACCACCACCTCCTCTAATGTGTCTCCTAGCACGCATGTTATGCTACAGAGGTGGTTGTAGACTATGCACTCCCATTATATATCAAATCGTCGGCATCAGCCCAACTGTTTTGTGTAGCAGGAAAACCAAACAATTTGAATAGTGCTTTATTTCCACGACGTCTTATGACTCTCTCCACGAGAAAAACATCCCGTTCTGAGCTTTTCTGCAACTCCTCGGTGTAGAAGCAGCCTGCAATTTCTTCACCTTTACTATCCTTCAATATATAAGTTCTAGGATTCGTTCTTTGCACCTTTGAAACTGTAAATATCTCAGTTGACCTGTTCAGAAGGTATGATTTCTCAAATGCCGTCTTGTGTTTTGAGATACGCACCAAATCACCTTCATTAAATTTCTGTCTGTGTGGATCCAGCATTTTAATGTGATAGTACACCGTATCCATGAGTTCATTATCATTTACATCGATTGGTCTCATTTTTATTGTGGTATGTTTGGTTCGATTATACTGAGCAGTTATTTCTGGGAGGATATCTGTCCATTTGTATGAGCCGGGAAGGTTAAAATGCATCCACTTTCGACCTTTTATTGTTGTGTTCGGATGTTCCGCGATACTTGGCTTCAGCTGAGTGAATGCTGAGTAGTGATGTATTCCGTACCGCTGCATCACGGTCTTGAAATACCTATTGTAGAACTCTCCTACATGATCGGTTTGGAGGTTGTCTGGGCATCGATTCGTCCCTGTCTGTAGCAAACGCTCAAAAACATCTGCGACATTTCTACCCATTTTCGTTTTGACAGGTAATGCTCAGGCAAATTTGGAGTATGTATCAATAACCATTAAAATATATTTGAATCCATTATTCTCATGTGAATATTCCCTCATATCTACAAAATCAGCTTGCCATAAGTCATCCAAACCTTTAATCATAACATGCCTATGAGGATATGTTTTACGGTCTGGTTTGTGCATTTCTCAAACTACTGTCTCCATACTTACTCGATGGTACCTCTCTCTCTCTCTCTAAGCTCAGAGATTATTGAAACAACCTCACTCGAATGAGCTGTAAAACCTGCAGCAGCTGATGCCATGAGCAGCTGTAGTCGATCTGTTAGCTCGTTGGAGTCATCGGAACATATACATTGCTTTGTGCCCAATGTCAATAACATCAGCGCTGCTGCTGTTTGTGTTGTTTTCGCCTTCAAGTATTGGTTTTATAAAGGTTTTATATTTCTTGCTGCTCAGGCTTTTTGTGAACTTATGTACACCAGTCACATGCAGTATTTCACGGTATGTTTCCCTATCATTAACTGAATATTTTATAGGTTATTTGGTAGGTCTTACGAAAATAAGATTCATTAAGCTGGGTGTTCTCTCTAACCGCCTATCACCAATCTGTATTGTGTCATCAGTTACAGTTATAGGATGCATAACCAACATGTACAGTCTTTCCCTGCTAAAGCCGAATGTTCTATGTATCTGACTGGGGGTGTGACGATTAATGAATTCGTCAATGGCAACAACTTCATTATCTTTTTTTTTTAATTCCATCACTTTCTGCTTCGTCAAAATCTCGGTGTATACTAATCAGACAACTCCACAGCATGAGGCTTTATACATCCGGTCATTTTCTTCTTCCTCTTACTATGTACCTGCTCCCCCTTCTCAACAACAAGGAACTCTATATCTACAGTATTTTCCCCCATTAGCCTCAACCTTTTCAGTTAAGTCGGCTACTTTCTTACAGACTTCATTAACTAACTCATTAAACGCATTCACCATTCTCAAAAGAGTTTGGTAATATGTCTCTAGTTCCCTGCACATACCTCCAACTTTATGCACAATAGCTTGAATTTTCGCATCCATGTACAGGCGAATGTTCTGTCTGTGTACACCCATTCTCTCGTGTTGAGAGCTAGACATACGTGCGAATTTGTCCATGGTGCGGCGTATACTGACGTACTAACCTCTCTTACTGTGCTATATATGGAAAAACTCTTGTAAGTTTCGCCTCTTTCTACTATCATTTAGTTTTCTTGTTCTATCAATAACGAGAAACCCATACTGTGAATGATTCCAAAAGTCAGCACATATCTTTACAAAATCATTGAACGACATGTCAGTTCCGACATGGGCTGGAAATGTGTTTTAAATTCAGATTGTCTTGTTTGAAGGCTATAATGAGGTTTGCGTTATCCCTAACCAACTGTTTGGGGATTCTGGAATATGTTTGGCTTAGATAAAATACATCAGCACCCATATGACGACCGAAACAGAAATATTTTCGAATTCGGTCTTTGTTTTCCACAGCAACATTGTCAAATATGAAAACAGTGTTTGGCTTTGCTTTTTCAGTTGGAGGGATGTCATCAGTTTCACTGAATGGCGTGTATGTAACACGTTCTACACCGCACAATATCTCCTGCAATAGCTAATACTTGGGTTAAAACACTGTTTTTGGTCATATACAAACAGGTTGAAATCGGACTCCATCTACATATGTTAGCAGAACCATGACGACATTAGTCTTCCCACAACTGGATGGACCTACAATAATTGCTTGTATATTATCAGGAAGGAGAATTCCATTCTTCTTGTTCCTCTACAGGTCTTCTTTTGCATCTTCACAGGACTAGTCACCGACAACAAAGTCCTCATGATGAAGATGTTTCACCCACCCTGCCATGATACTGACTACGCCAGGTACAGACAAGTAGTTGTCATATATAGAATGATACATTGGAAAGACTAACAATAGTATGTGTAGCCTCTATAGTTCCATCACTTAACCGGCTGAGCTACATTGATTAAACATAGAAAACATTTATATATTTTACCCATGAAGAGTAACTTGATCAATCATCATCTCAATAACTCACATAGCATTGAAAAAAATAATAATTGTAATACTTTGACTATAATGTGAGAGGTATGAAATAAAACACAAACACATTTTGAGATTATATATACACTAATTATTTATTTATTTAAATATCATACATAGGGCTCAGGAATATCATTACAATCTGTATGTATGTTCTTCGCACCTGTACAGTATTTACCAAATAAAGTTTTTGACATGCAATAAATTCAGTATGTATCTCACTCAAGCTGGTAGATACCTCACAGTACTCAGGTTTCTCACACTCACATTTAAGCTGTTTCTCTATAGGTTCAGCGTTCATGTGCAAACAAAGGTAGTGCTTCAGATCATGGTTCAAATGGCTCTGAGCACTATGGGACTCAACATCTTAGGTCATAAGTCCCCTAGAACTTAGAACTACTTAAACCTAACTAACCTAAGGACATCACACACACCCATGCCCGAGGCAGGATTCGAACCTGCGACCGTAGCAGTCCTGCAGTTCCGGACTGCAGCGCCAGAACCGCTAGACCAGCGCGGCCGGCTTCTTCAGATCATCAACATGTACACTATGTATGCGTAGGGAGTTTACAACATCATTGTATGCAGAGTCTATGCTAGGCAATCAATGGTTCAGTCTCTCCAGTGCAAGACATATGGCAGTATCCAGACCGTATAACTTCATAATGGAGGCAGTCTTATATAAACACAGTTGTCACCCAATTTCACTCATAATGCACAGTCATTATACACAGTTGTAATAGAAATGTAGTAGGGCAAATGTCTGGGAGAGAACGAGTTGGATAATACTCTGTAGTCATCTGTTGATTGATGTAGTGCTTGGCACGACATATTTCATCCCAGTCGAACTAGGAAATTGGCACTTTAACACACTTGGATACATTTTCAATCTCCATTTTCGCATGCAAGCCCCAGACATGATGCACTTCTATAGCAATGTTCACACGTTTCGATCCACTGGGAGTTAAATTGTATGTGGAAGTGAAAAGCATAGGTGCACTAAACGCATTCTTGTCCACAGTATCTACACTCTGTGGTTGCACTATCACAGGGATGTTCTGCTGGGATGGGTCATATGTCGGTGACCAGTACTGTCATCCATCTTGACATTGTTTAGGACCATTCGCAGCATTCAAAGTGTTGGGAGCAGATCGTGTGTCCTCATCACACAAATCGATGAGTGGAACCGACAACAGCAGCTCCTTGTCCTGCTCCAGCAAGTGGGCTAAGCACACTACAGGATTTCATGTGGCCACTACAGGTTCATACGTGCTGGAAGTTGTTCCTGCCACAACTCTAGAGGCAGCTGCAGGTCTCGACACGGTTGCAGCCGAGGTTGCTGTAAGTCCAGACATGGCATAGATTGGTATGTGTTGGTGCTCGACACTCCTGGTTTGGACGCGTTGAGCGCTACTGCTGAACAAAGACGAGGAAGCATTATATATGGACCAACATGAGGAAACAGTGAATAATAATAGTAATAATAATAACAATAATGGCCAGATGAAGATAACTGACACCTCATGTTCTGTTATTACCAAGCAACTAACTGAGGAACCAACACAACTGGATACAGATCATAAGTATACACAGCATTTATTACCAGATACCCAGAATTAAAATTTCTAACAGAACAACGACTAGCTGATCAGATCCACGTAATAATAAAAGATAACAGGATACCCCAGTCGGAATTAGAAAACATCAAACAACAAGTACAACAAATACTGGAATAAAATAATGTGCAGTCAGAAGGAGAAGAAAATACAGTAATGGACTCAAACATCCAAGAGCAAACAAACCAAGAACAACAAGCATCAATTAAACAATCAGAGGAAAACTAAATCTTAAGACAGCCACCAGAACAAGCACAAACAGAACACGAAGTAACACACATGTTAGATATAGAAGAAAAATTTCAGCTGACATATATAGAATACAAAGACACAAATACAGACATTAGACCATTCTTGCAAAGACCTCCAAATAACCCACAAGTCGAAAAAACAATAATAACTATCAACACAATCATACACAACAAAATAAATGAAAATACAACTATGGAAGAGTTACAACTACTGGTTTATATAAGAGCACTCACGACACTAAATATACACACTAGGCAGAGATCAGAACCAACCAACACACAGAAGAAACCCGCAATACCAGCATGGCAACACAGGCTACAGATCAGAATAGAAAAAATGAGAAAAGACATCGAACAGCTAACACAATTTATAAGAAATGAAATACCAGACAAAAAAGGAAAAAGGTTATGTAAACTCTCACAACAAGAAGCGACAGAGCAATCAGATGAAAAGAAACAGAAATTACAAGCTTTGGCCAAACGACTTAGAAAATACAAAAAAGTGAAAATAGAAGGAAACAAAATCAAACATTCAACACAAACCAAAAGAGATTTTACCAGACAGTAGATAACACACTCATTAAAGTAGACAATCCACCAAACATAACAGACATGGAACACTTCTGGAGCAACATATGGTCAAACCCGGTACAACATAACAGACATGCATGGTGGATACAAGCAGAAACAGATACATACAAGGTGATACCACAATTGCCTGAAGTGATAAGTTTGCAACATGAAGTCACCCGAGCAATTAATTCTACACACAAATGGAAAGCCCCTGGAAAAGATAAAATATCAAATTTCTGGCTAAAGAAGTTCACCTCAACACATTCACATCTAACTAAATTATTTAACAGTTACACTGCAGACACAGACACATTCCCTGATACACTTACACATGGAATAACGTATCTGAAACCTAAAGATCAAGCAGACACAGCGAACCCAGCTAAATATCGTCCCATAATATGCCTACCAACAATATACAAAATATTAACTTCAGTCATTACACAGAAATTAATGACACATACAATACAGAACAAAATTATAAACGAAGAACAAAAACGCTGTTGCAAAGGAGCACGAGGATGTAAAGAGCAAGTGATAATAGATGCGGAGGTGACATATCAAGCTAAAACTAAACAAAGGTCAGTACATTACACATACATTGATTACCAAAAAGCGTTTGATAGTGTACCCCACTCATGGTTACTACAAATATTGGAAATATACAAAGTAGATCCCAAATTGATACAGTTCCTAAACATAGTAATGAAAAATTGGAAAGCCACACTTAATATCCAAACAATTTCAAGTAATATCACATCACAGCCAATACAGATTAAGCGTGGAATATACCAAGGAGACTCATTAAGTCCTTTCTGGTTCTGCCTTGCTCTGAACCCACTATCCTACATGCTAAACAATACAAATTATGGATACAATATTACTGGAACATACCAACACAAAATCACATATTTACTATACATGGATGATCTAAAACTACTGGCAGCAACAACTCAACCAATTACTAAAGATAACAGAAGTATTCAGCAATGATATAAATATGGCTTTTGGAACAGACAAATGTAAGAAAAATAGCATAGTCAAGGGAAAACACACTAAAGAAGAAGATTACACATTGGATAACCACAGCGACTGCATAGAAGCGATGGGAAAAACAGATGCCTATAAATATCTAGGATACAGCCAAAAAATAGGAATAGATAATACAAATATTAAAGAAGAACTAAAAGAAAAATATAGACAAAGACTAACAAAAACACTGAAACAGAATTGACAGCAAGAAACAAGACAAAAGCTATAAATACTTGTGCTATACCAATATTGACCTACTCATTTGGAGTAGTGAAATGGAGTAACACAGATCTAGAAGCACTCAATACACTTACACGATCACAATATCACAAATATAGAACACATCACATACATTCAGCAACAGAAAGATTCACATTAAGCAGAAAGGAAGGAGGAAGGGGATTTATCGACATAAAAAACCTACATTATGCACAGGTAGACAATTTAAGAAAATTCTTTATAGAATGAGCAGAAACTAGCAAAATACACAAAGCAATCACTCATATAAATACATTGGCTACACCATTGCAATTTCATAACCACTTCTACAACCCTTTACATCACATAACATCAACAGATACGAAGAAAGTAAATTGGAAAAAGATAACACTACATGGCAAGCACCCGTATCATCTAACACAGCCACACATTGATCAAGAAGAATCTAACACATGGCTAAGAAAAGGCAATATATACAGTGAGACGGAAGGATTCATGATTGCAATACAGGATCAAACAATAAACACCAGATATTACAGCAAGCATATTATTAAGATCCCAATACCACAACAGATAAATGCAGACTTTGCAAACAACAAATAGAAACTGTAGACCACATCATAAGCGGATGTACAATACTAGCAAATACAGAATACACCAGAAGACATGACAATGTAGCAAAAATAATACATCAACAACATGCCATACAACATGAACTAATAAAACAACACGTTCCCACATACAAGTATGCACCACAAAATGTACTGGAGAATGATGAATACAAATTTTACTGAAGTAGAACCATTATAACAGATAAAACAACACCACATAACAAACCTGACATCATACTCACCAATAAAAAGAAGAAATTAACACAACTAATCGAAATATCCATACCCAATACAACAAATATACAGAAGAAAACAGGAGAAAAAAAATGAAAAATACATCCAACTGGCTGAGGAAGTCAAGGACATGTGGCATCAGGATAAAGTTGACATGATACCAATTATACTATCAACTACAGGAGTCATGCCACACAATATCCACCAGTACATCAACGCAATACAGCTACATCCAAACATATATATATACAACTACAGAAATCTGTAATTATTGATACATCTTCAATTACCCGAAAGTTCCTAAGTGCAATGTAACATATAATGTACAGTTAAAAGGAAGTCACGCTTGATCAAGGTCCATGTCACTTTCCATTTTTAATCAGACATAACGTCTGAGAAAGGAAAGAAGCAATAATAATAATAATAATATTAATCGTAACCACAAAGAAAGATGTGATATGGGATACTTACTTTTTCATTTCTTCCTTTTCTGCATGGCCATGTTGGAATTCAGCTGCTGTTGATCCTTCATGGTTCTTCTCCTTCTTCTTCTTCTGATGCTCCTGACTGAGCAAGACTGAGGTCCCAGAGCTGCTGAGCCTCCCCTATACCCCCTCCAATGATGTTACCATATACCGCCATGCTACCGGCTGAAATCTAACATGTGACTGGATTAAGGGTTTCTATTGGTCCCCGACATTTCTCCCATGCTGGACCATCATCTTGGATTATGTCACAGATGAGAGTGCTCTCTGATGGTGGTACTGTGTACTAGGCCTGGACCTCGTGGTGAACACACTGTTTGCCACCCCTTTGGATAATGGTACTTGTGTCATCAGCTGACGTCATGGCCACCATCTTGGATTACGTAACTGAACAGTCTACAGTGCACCCTGGTGGCAATGCTGTGTACTGGTGAACACAGTTTCCCGCCACTTGGGTAAAGATGCTCACGTCATCAGCTGATGTCACAGTGGCCATCTTGGATTATGTCACAGAACGGACAACACCGCCCTCTGTTGGTGGTACTGTGTACTATGTCAGTTGGAGTCCAGACATCATGGAGAACACACTGGATGGAACTACTGCCTCAGATTGTTTAAATAAAGTTGGCCTGAAAAATAAAGACTTACATACATCCTATCTTGCAGAGCCTGAATCTTTTTCCCGGCAATTCGTAGGAAGAGGTGGAGGTCAGATGACTTAGGTTAGTGGAGGTAGCCCAAGTGACCTTTTTTCCCGCCATTTTCTTAGGTTAGTGGAAGTAGCCCAACTGAACTATCTTCCCTCCAAAATTCAAATTCCCACCAATTCCAAGGAAGAGGTGGTGGTCGGCTGACTTAGGTTAGTGGAGGTAACCCAAGAGACCTATTTTCCTGCCAAAATCCACCATCTTCAATGGCATCACGGCCGCCATGTTGGATGATATCATGTGCTGTTGCCAAGTCTACACACCGCTATCTTGGATGTCGTCATCGCCGCCGTCTTGGGTACATCTGGCAACAATGGAGAGTAGGAAAATGCAGCACTTGTCCCACTACTAACAACAACATAATTGTGTAAATCAGTCAGTACAAAGTGATTTAAACACACAGCAAGGTTGGTACACACAACAGCAAAGTTACAGACCCAGAGCTAATGAGTACAGTAATGGGAATGGAAAAAACAAATGACTTAAAAGAAATTTCCAAAACAACAGGGCTGATTTCAACACACGAGCGAATTACATTCACCATCACAAGGCCCTATGCCCAATACGAATACAAACTGTCAGCCACAGCAGTGGCCAACGTGCAGCAATAATGCCATGCCTCATGCTGTACCGCAGCTGACCTTTGGGCAGCAAAATAACTGCACAGCACCTAACAACAAAAATTGGCGAAGTGCACACACAGTGCATCTCACTGGAGTTTCTCCAGGTAATGAACTAAGTCACGCCATGCCATCGAAAAATACCCAATGGTCATAGTTAATCCCCAGGCTATTGACATCTCAGAGAGTGTGGGCAAGGCAGAACTACAAACATGTTTCATAAGATTCGACAAACGAGGTGACATAAAGGATGATTTGTTTCAGCATGAGCTAGATATAGCAGATAAAGTCAAGGAAGAACATGTATAAGCAATCATTAAGGTGAAAATATTTAACATTGACACACAGTTAATTTTAGTTATAAGTTCAATTACCACCCTAATGTCAAATGCATTATTTTGTGAGTTGAAGAAGAGAGGCAAGTTCCCAACAATTCCTGTACAAAATTGCAAGGTGCAAACTGCAACAGGCAGTAAGACTAAATTGTTTAAGCATCAGGCATTTATTCCAGTACAAACTGAACATTTTACAGTGAAGTGCAATTTTCTTATAATTGACAAAGTTATTGTTAATTGTCTTATTGGCATGTACACATTTAGAACATTCAAGCAGAGACTGACATAAGTAATGGTAAATGCCACTTTTATGTAAAAGATCAGATCTTTTCTATTGATTTAGTGAAAATACCTGATGAAATTAACAAAAACACACCAGAGTCAAATGTAGTGGCACAATATTCCTTTCCAATTCTATATTTTATAAACAAATTTGATACTGAACAAGAAGCAAACACTGCGGTTACTTACGAAATGGTAGAGCAGAACTAAATGAATCACAGGTGCTAAATGATATCCAACGACAAGAGGCATTTTGCATAATGTCATATCCTATTACATGGGCAAAACGAGAAGCAGTAAGGGAAGAGATCAGTCATATGAATAAATGGGGACTTATAAAACCTTCATTTTCACCCTATTGTAGTCCAATATTACCAGTAAGCAAACCAGATGGTTCTGTAAGAGTAGTTCTCAATGCTAGATGAATCAATTAGATTATAATACCAGTAGGCATAAGGCCAGACAATTTTGACGAACAGCTTCTAAAGTTTTACAGTACAAAATATTTCAATGTACGCAATCTCAAAATGTCCTACAGGCAAATAAAACTCCACGAACAAAGATACAGCATTTGTTTGTGAGGGCAGAAGTTACGAATTCTGTTTTCTAACTTTTGGACTGAACATTAGTGCATGGGTGTTTATATCTGCATTGGACAAGGTTTTAGGACCAGAAGTTCTTAGCAAAGTCACTGTCTATGTAAACGACCTGCTAATAGCCACACCTATTTGGTTAGAACATATCAGGCTCATTGAACAGGTACTTCAACGGTTTACAGATTACGGGGTAACAGCCAATTTAAAAGTCTTGTTTTGGTAAGGATCAAATCAAATTTTTAGGACACATTGTGCCAGAACAAGGTATATTACCTGATCCAAAAAAACGTGATGCCATAAGCAATTGTCCAGTTCCAAGGAATAAAAAAAACTAAAAGCCTTTTTAAGACTAGCTTCGTTTTTCGTAAATTCGTATCACAACAACTGATGAACAGTGATGCATTGCTCAACTTGTTACGAAAAAATAGGCTTTGGTTATGGGATGATAAGTGTCAGGAGGACTTCAATAACACTAAGCAGACATTGGTAAATGCAAACATTCTTAGCCACCAATTCATGTCCAAGGATTTTTGTCTATGCACAGATGCCTCATCTCACGGGCTGGGGGTATGGTTATTCCAGATCCGAGAGGAGGAAGGTAAGGAAGTACCCAAGGTCACCAGGTTTTGCTAGTCGCACCATATGAGAAGCAGAAGGGTCTTACTCTGTGTCAGAATTGGAAAGTTTAGCGGTAATATGGGCATTTGAAAAGTTTGAATATTTTTTTGGGGCAAGAATACCAAAGCTAACTGTGACCATCAGTCACTATCATTTCTTTTAACGTATAAACTATTGCACTGTAGATTAACTAGGTGGTGTCTATATTTACAAGAATTCAGTTTTGAGATCATTTATATTAAAGGAAGACAGAACGTTATTGCAGACACCTTGTCTATGCTAGCACTAGGTTTAGAGCAATTTAGTGAACTAACAGAGCAAGATGCAGAAATCAAAATGTTATTAATGCAAGGTACAACACAACAGTCTGATTATCATAAGTTTTGTAAGCATATGAAAATTATACAACAGCAAGATTGCAGATGGAGTAAAGTCATGCAAAACCTTAACCAAGATGAAGGTGGAAAGGTAAGTAAATGGTATCAGGAATACAAGGGCATTTTGTTTAATACGAAACATGAAAAATCTGATCAATGGTGTGTGTGCATTTCTGAGGATTATATCGACAAATTTATAAGCCACACACATGAAGTATGGGGACATCATAGAGTGAGCAAATGTACTGCAAAAATTGCAACACTTTATTATTTTCCAAATTTGAGAAGACGAGTCCTACAGGTATTAAGAAAGTGTGCAATATGTCAAAAATCAAACAGTCCAATGTGTCAAAATATACTGAGCTACACCAAATACTCACAAAAAAACTCTAGATATTTTATCCCTGGACATAGCTGGTCCAAATCCAAGAAGTAAAGGAGGACATTTTCTCAAAATGTGTCAAAATGCCATTAAACATGGAAGAGCCAGAAAAAGAATTGTGGGAGACTAATTGAGAAGAGTAGGAAAACCAAAGACACTACTAACTGATAATGCTTCATATTTCGTTGGGCGAAAGTGGAAACAATTTATGACCTCACAGGGCATGAAGCAGAGTTGTCTTGTGACAGCCAGAGCGAGAGCACCAGCAGCAGCGAGTACTGTTTGTATAAAGCGTTTATTTTGCATTTTGTTTACGACCTTCCACTAAGGAAGGGATTCTATTTGTGTTTATCTGCTCTGCATAGTAACTAACAGTTCTTGATAAAACTTTACGTAGTTTTCGTGTTAGATTTCTTAGTGTTTTCTTGATCGTTTAGAACAGAAAGCGCCCTAAAACCCTTTGTTTGTTTCGCGGCCGTTAGCCACTAGTCACTTGAATCAGCAGTTGTCTTGTGACAGCCAGAGCGAGAGCACCAGCAGCAGCGAGTACTGTTTGTATAAAGCGATTTTGTACTTATTTGCTGCGCTTAGCTTTTAAATAGTTTTTCTGGGAAAACCTAGCGTAGTTTTCGCGTCTCGTATTTCAGTGAGTGTTTCTTGATTATCAGAGTAGCTCATCAGAAGATTATCTTGGGAATTTGTCACCGTATAGGGTAGGGTAAACATAGTCATGTGTAGGGACTGTGGTTGTTGTGAGCGGACGCAAGGAGAATTGGCCACTCTTCGGGGGCAGGTGAAGGCTTTGTCTGTTAGGCTCATCGAGCTCGAGGCGCAGGCGTCGGCTCGTAGTGGCGTTGGGGCAACTGTGGTGAGACCTATGCTTACTTCGGTGGCCTTGGAATCACATGGAACCCCTGATGTCGCTGCGTCTTCCGGCAGTGAGCATCTTACCGGTCAGCCATCACTCCAGGGTGAATGGCGGACAGTGGTGGGCTCGCGCGTGCCTGGCCGAAAGGCGAAGGTGGGATCTGGCCGCGTGGCAGCTGCCTTACCCCTTTCCAACAGGTACGGGGTGCTTCCTAGTGGTGAAGGCATCGTTTCCGAGCCACCACAGGATGCCTCGCCTGTTGGGCCAGTGGCCGATTCTCCGGCAAGGTCTCGACAGTCACAGAGGGCGGGCCTATTAGTTATAGGGAGCTCCAACGTTAGGCGGGTTATGGAGCCCCTCAGGAAAATAGCGGGTAGGTTGGGGAAGAATGCCAGTGTGCACTCGGTGTGCTTGCCGGGGGGTCTCGTCCGTAATGTGGAGGAGGCCCTTCCGGCAGCTATTGAACGCACTGGGTGTGACCGGCTGCAGATAGTAGCACATGTCGGAACGAATGACGCCTGCCGCTTGGGTTCTGAGGCCATCCTTGGTTCCTTCCGGCGGCTGGCTGATTTGGTGAAGACAACCAGCATCGCACGCGGAGTGCAAGCTGAGCTTAATATCTGCAGCATAGTGCCCAGAGTCGATCGCGGTCCTCTGGTTTGGAGCCGTGTGGAGGGTCTAAACCAGAGGCTCAGACGACTCTGCGACTATAATGGTTGCAAATTCATCGACCTCCGTTATTGGGTGGAGAACTGTAGGGCCCCCCTAGACAGGTCAGGCGTGCACTACACACCGGAAGCAGCTACTAGGGTAGCAGAGTACGTGTGGCGTGCACACGGGGGTTTTTTAGGTTAGAGGGACCCCCCCTTGGGCGAAACGATAAAATACCTGACGGCTTACCAGAGAGGACATTATCATCGTTGATAAAGAACGTCCGTCCTCAGAGACCAAAAACAGGAAAAGTTAACGTAATATTGGTAAACTGCAGGAGTATCCAGGGCAAGGTTCCTGAATTAGTATCTCTTATTGAAGGAAATAGTGCGCATATAGTATTAGGAACGGAAAGTTGGTTAAAACCGGAAGTGAACAGTAACGAAATCCTAGACACAGAATGGAATATATACCGCAAGGATAGGATAAACGCCAATGGTGGAGGAGTATTTATAGCAGTAAAGAATTCAATAATATCCAGTGAAGTTATTAGCGAATGCGAATGTGAAATAATCTGGGTTAAGCTAAGTATCAAAGGTGGGTCAGATATGATAGTCGGATGCTTCTATAGACCACCTGCATCAGCAACCGTAGTAGTTGAGCGCCTCAGAGAGAACCTGCAGAACGTCGTGAAGAAGTTTCGTGATCATACTATTGTAATAGGGGGAGACTTCAATCTACCAGGTATAGAATGGGATAGTCACACAATCAGAACTGGAGCCAGGGACAGAGACTCTTGTGACATTATCCTGACTGCCTTGTCCGAGAATTACTTCGAGCAGATAGTTAGAGAACCAACTCGTGAAGCTAACGTTTTAGACCTCATAGCAACAAATAGACCGGAACTTTTCGACTCCGTGAATGTAGAAGAGGGTATCAGTGATCATAAGTCAGTGGTTGCATCAATGACTACAAGTGTAATAAGAAATGCCAAGAAAGGAAGGAAAATATATTTGCTTAACAAGAGTGATAGGGCACAAATCGCAGAATATCTGAGTGACCACCATCAAACGTTCATTTCTGAGGAAGAGGATGTGGAACAAAAATGGAAAAAATTCAGAAACATCGTCCAGTACGCCTTAGATAAGTTCGTACCGACTAAGGTCCAAAGCGAGGGGAAAGATCCACCGTGGTATAACAATCATGTACGAAAGGTACTACGGAAACAAAGAAAGCTTCATCATAGGTTTAAGAGTAGTCGAATCATAGCTGATAAGGAAAAGCTGAACGAAGCGAAAAAGAGCGTAAAGAGAGCAATGAGAGAAGCATTCAACGAATTCGAACATAAAACATTGGCAAACAATCTAAACAAGAACCCTAAAAAGTTTTGGTCATATGTAAAATCGGTAAGCGGATCTAAATCCCCTATTCAGTCACTCGTTGACCACGATGGCACCGAAACAGAGGACGACCGAAGAAAGGCAGAAATACTGAATTCAGTGTTCCGAAACTGTTTCACTGCGGAAAATCGTAACACGGTCCCTGACTTCAGCCGTCGCACGGACGCCAAAATGGAAAATATTGAAATAAACGATATCGGAATTGAAAAACAACTGCTATCACTTAGTAGCGGAAAAGCATCCGGACCAGACGAGATACCCTTAAGATTCTACAGTGATTATACTAAAGAACTTGCCCCCTTTCTATCAGCAATTTATCGTAGATCGCTGGAAGAACGTAAAGTACCTAGCGACTGGAAGAAAGCGCAGGTCGTTCCCATTTTCAAGAAGGGTCATAAATCAGATGCGAATAATTATAGGCCTATTTCGCTTACGTCAATCTGTTGTAGAATAATGGAACATGTTTTGTGTTCTCGTATTATGACGTTCTTAGATAATACAAATCTCCTTCATCATAACCAACATGGATTCCGCAAACAGAGATCATGTGAAACTCAGCTCGCCCTATTTGCCCAAGAAATTCACAGTGCCGTAGACACCGGCGAGCAGATTGATGCCGTATTCCTGGACTTCAGGAAGGCATTTGATACGGTTCCGCACTTACGTTTAGTGAAAAAAATACGAGCTTACGGAATATCGGACCAGGTTTGTGATTGGATTCAGGATTTCCTAGAAGAAAAAAACACAACATGTCATTCTTAACGGTTCAAAATCTGCAGATGTAGAGGTAATTTCGGGAGTACCGCAAGGAAGCGTGATAGGACCTTTATTGTTTACAATATACATAAATGACTTAGTTGACAACATCGGTAGCTCCGTGAGGCTATTTGCAGATGACACGGTTGTCTACAAGAAAGTAGCAACATCAGAAGACTCGTACGTACTCCAGGAAGACCTGCAGAGGATTAATGCATGGTGCGACAGCTGGCAGCTTTCCCTAAACGTAGATAAATGTAATATAATGCGCATACATAGGGGCAGAAATCCATTCCAGTACGATTATGCCATAGGTGGTAAATCATTGGAAGCGGTAACGACCGTAAAATACTTAGGAGTTACTATCCGGAGCGATCTGAAGTGGAATGATCACATAAAACAAATAGTGGGAAAAGCAGGCGCCAGGTTGAGATTCATAGGAAGAATTCTAAGAAAATGTGACTCATCGACGAAAGAAGTAGCTTACAAAACGCTTGTTCGTCCGATTCTTGAGTATTGCTCATCAGTATGGGACCCTTACCAGGTTGGATTAATAGAAGAGATAGACATGATCCAGCGAAAAGCAGCGCGATTCGTCATGGGGACATTTAGTCAGCGCGAGAGCGTTACGGAGATGCTGAACAAGCTCCAGTGGCGGACACTTCAAGAAAGGCGTTACGCAATACGGAGAGGTTTATTATCGAAATTACGAGAGAGCACATTCCGGGAAGAGATGGGCAACATATTACTACCGCCCACATATATCTCGCGTAATGATCACAACGAAAAGATCCGAGAAATTAGAGCAAATACGGAGACTTACAAGCAGTCGTTCTTCCCACGCACAATTCGTGAATGGAACAGGGAAGGGGGGATCAGATAGTGGTACAATAAGTACCCTCCGCCACACACCGTAAGGTGGCTCGCGGAGTATAGACGTAGAAGCACGTATTAGTAAGCTTTTTCACCCAGAAGCAAGCCCAGTTGAACGAGTCTTTAAGGAATTTAACCGGTTTGTTAGGACATACACCCCTCACAAACATACCCAATGGGTAGAATACGTAACTCCTTTCATGCAAGTTGTCGACAACCTTCCATATTCTTCAACGGGTTTCACACCTAATGAACTGATGTTCCAAAAAAAGCGAACGAATGAGTGGGAGTCGCTTATACCAAAGGTACCCACTACAGAAATGAAACTACAAGACAAAATCAAACAAACCATAGTTACACTAGAAAACAGGGCCGAGTATAGAAGGAAAATTTATAACAAGAAACTGAAACGTATTACACAATTTTTTGAAGAGAAACGAGTCCTCTTACAGACACACCCTAAATCGACAAAAATTGGCAAACTCAATAAGAAGTGGCAATTACTCTATTCTGGACCATATGTAATTTCCAAAATACCATACCCTGGGACATACAGATTAGCCTATGAGAAAACAAGAACAGCCAACGGTCTCTACCCTCACAAAGATATAAAATCCTTTATAGAATGACAAAGCGTGGTAACATACACAACTACTGTCTAGGAACTAAGGAACCTATTGATATATGTACACAGAGATTTAATTAAATACTAAGCTATATACAACATACGTACAACCAAAAGGGAGCATTATGAAAAACTCTATGAGACGTGTAAGCTAAGGACTAACGACAAAATACCGTGAGAGATTTCAAATAATTTTTTTTGCAGGGTAAATGATCATAAAGGGTAACAGAACAAACGAAAGTCTATTAATTTAAACGTAGTATGGAAATATCTGTGGATGTATGCAATGACCAAATGTATCAATGACCATCAAGCTACGAAATGCAATTAGTTTTAAGTTTTTTCTTTCAGCGACCAGTGCATTGTCACAGTGCAAAAGAAGAGAAATAAGTCGGGAGTAGTAGGTACCAAATGAAGCAACAGGCCACACCTACAGTAAGCAATTTAATTATAAGGATGTTTACAATAAAGGTCATAAGGCAAATGAAAAATGAAATATGAATCTTCGCAGTGTGTCTCAGTGACAATTATAAGTACCTAATCGCTGTAGAATACACATAAACATTTAAGCATGAGATATTACAAAAACCAATTAAATTTTTTATTGTATCACATGAAAGCTTGAATAATGACATTTCCAGGTATTTAAGTAAGATAAGACTGCGATGGTTAAAACATCAGATTTCGCACTAAGCTACATGTGAATTGAAGTAAACAGCATTAAAACATGAAGAAACAACGTGACACTTCGTCAATGAGTAGTCGGTACACATTATTTCAATGAACCAATATTCCTCGGCAACTAGTGCACCATAGTAAGAGCAATATTTCCTCATAAATCCTTGAACCAGTAGATGAAAATTTCCCTTCTTCCAATCCAAGGAAAAGACGCGGCACCAATCGTAGTGAGTCCAGCAATATGCAATGTTTTAGTCCTATTTCGAATAGTTTCCTCCCACCTCTACCTAAGAAAGAAATGAGCTCCCATGAGTGATAAAAGCCTATCTATAAAACGAAGCAAAAATGTATCATATGCTTGCACTGCATCATGAAAACGTCATATGTAATTAATTTGTATAATTAATGTGAATGAAGATAAGTTGAAACTAACAAATAAACTGTAGCAACAGGACCCAGTTAATGAAAATTTTAAGAAATTTATGTTCGTAATATAACCAATGGATGGAAGGTCAACCATTGGTATAAGCTATCGTGTTATGTATATTGTGTAACTCAATACCTGTAAGAATTTTCATTGGAAACCAAACTCTATATGAAGAAATGAACTTGAAAGACAAGCAATTTATACAAAGTTTTGGACGGCTATATGTGTCTTTCAACAAGTGCACAGTCAAGTGAAGTGACACGAAAATGCGTGTCCAACGAAATAACTTTCTAGTATCGTGGCTCACAACGCTTGATACATGGACAAGTGAACTATAGCTGTTCGAGCAGGTACTCACCTCATCGACGGATGCTGTTGGTCAGGGTTCTCTGAAAATGCGGCTACGACAAGTAGTAATGACGTCCGGGCCGTAAAAATGGAGATCTTCTGCAAAAGCGTTGGATTCAATAGGCACACACTCACTGCATCCAAAATGAAGGCAAACGCCACAGCAATTCTTCGATTCATGGCCTCAGGTGAAAGTGTGACACTCAACGAGACAAACACCAAGAAAACGAATGCACGCACGTGCAACGGTAGCATATGGCATGTTCACCATGGCAACTAGTTCTTCCCACCAAATCAGCCAATGCGCCAGCGCGAAACCCAGCAGTGAAATTGAAACAAACTGGACATTATTGTTAGCACACTAAATTTAAATATGTAATGGACTCACATGTTATGTATATCATTTTTTAATTTCTTGTGGAACTTTAACATACAGAGGATAAGCTGACATGACCATTCCATTAAATAAAAAAGATGCCGACAATAAAGGTCATCGCCCCCTATCAGGAAATGTAAGTTAAAAAAAAACACTGTACGTCTCCATAACATGTCAATCTCCAGTGTGGGGACAATTGTATAAGTACATGACAAAAGGTCCCCAGGATGCTGTAAAATTAAGATTTAAAAAAAATTGAAACACCAAGTAACCAGAGGGTTTGGCAAAAACGTTAATTATAAATGCGCGGTAAGGCACAGACAAACGAAAATATTATCTCATTCAGCTGGTTGTACAGTTTTTTGTTTTAGACAGTCTCTTACAGACTCTCTTGTATGTAGAAGGACGATGAGGATGTGCGATTTTAGAGATATATTATGTGTGTGAGTGAATTATATAATGTTAAAAAACCGTATCAAGCATTTATTTATTGAACTGAAGAGAATGTTCGTGATCACGACGAGCGCCGGTGTCCCCAGAGACCATATATATATATATATATATATCTGTGTGTGTGTGTGTGTGTGTGTGTGTGTGTGTGTGTGTGTGTGTGTGTGTGTGTGTGTAAGTTACATAGGGTGTTCCATTCCTCCATCAGCATAATTGACAAGTGCGAGATGGTTGTTGCTGCATGTGGACATGCTGCAATATGTCCCCAGACGCATTCCACACTTGTTCAATAGGATTTGAGTCGGGGTAACAGGTAAATGAGTTCACTCACTGAATATCCTCTCGTTCCTAGAGCTCCACCTGTGCAGTTTGATGTGGTGGCATATTGTCATCCATAAAAGTGAGGTCAGGGTTGATGCACCCCTGAAAAGGAGTACAGAGTCACAATAAAACTGACCAGTGAGAGTCCTGTGTTCAAAGATTTGTAGGTTAGTATGGTCATGCAACATCATGTGTCCCAACACCATAACACATGGACCACAAAAACAGTCATGTTCAACAGTCTTCCTAGGTGCATTGTGCATTCCCATTTCTCACCATATGATAGGATTTCCAGCATCATGAAACACAGTGACTTCATGTAATTATTGTTTCGAATAAAAGTGTCATTTCTGTTTATCTCAGTCTGTTTCTCTTCAGTTACCTTCTGTACTACACTGTAGCAGTTATTTCGATGTATGGTACAAGTTTCATTCAGCTATGTTACCAGGTAGTGACACATCATGCAAAAATTACTTTTACCCTTAAGTGTATCAAGAATCGGAGTAAACCAATAATTGAACCCTGTAGGACACACTTTGTGATTTCTATCCAGTCACTAAAATTTTCAACCCTTCTGACATTGTCTGGGTTTTTTTTCAGCACAAGTTTTTACATAGCTTTTGTTAAGTATGATTCAAAGCAGCTTTGCATAAAGCCATCAATTCCATAAAGACCGAATTTTTCTAAGATAGTAACATTATCCACACAATCAAATGCCTTGGAAAGATAACAAAAAATAGCAACTGACAGCCTTTTATTATTTGAGGCTGGAAATATTTGGTGAGAGATTAGTTAAATAGTTGAGCAGTGATTTTGAAATACAAACTGTAGTATGCCAAGTAAATTGTTTGTACTTAAATGTGAGACTACTCTTGAGAATATTATTTTTTCGAATGTTTTGGAGAAAAACTTCAGTACGGAGATGGGATGATATTTATTTGAGTCTTTCTTGTCAGTTTTCTTATAAAGATGTTTAATTATTGCACATTGAAATGACTGGAAAAATTCCATGTGCCAATGATACATCACTAACGACATTACCTGTTAAGTTAGGACAGATTTTCAAAATTCCATCAACACTAAGTGAACTTTTGTTTTTTAGAATTTTTATAAATCTATTAATGTAAGATAAAGATAATGGCGCTACTTTTAATTGCTATATTAATCATATATAGTTGATATTCCTGAGACATCTTTAGCCTATGTCGATCATTCCAGTTGCTTAATGTATTGTGAAATGACAGTTTTAATTTATTCGCTTCCCCCATTAACTGACCCATTTAAATCTATTTTTTGTGCTACATTTAGAAAATGATTATTAAATTACTTGCAACTCAAGGATTATGTCACAACATTGTCATTTAGCTTAATTTTTATTGTATATTATAAATGGAATCGTTGTCCTAACTCCTATTTGACAATCTTATTATTTGCAGTATTAATTTTTGTCAGGACACATATACTTCTTCACATTTTAATGAGTTTCCCTAAAATGTTGCAATATTTTTTGTAATATGCAAGTAATTTAGATCTTGATTTATTCGGGCCTTTAGATAAATTTTTGCCTTTCTCTTATATAAGATTTTAATGTTCCTAATTATCCATAACTTGCTTGTTTTTGTTTAATGGATTTTCTGGATAACTTTTAGAAAAGCAACTGTTAATGTTATCGAAAATTTTTGGTGAAATAAGTTGAAACTGACATTTACATTTCTTTTTATATATATCTTCCCATACCACCGGTCTTTCACTCTTAAAACATTGTACATTGTTCTTATTAATAGGATTCATTGTTTAGTATGAACTTGCTCTTTGATGTAAGATATTATATTGTTTACTTCTATTAACAACAGGGCACATATTAATTGTTTCAGGCTGAGCACTGTCTATAAAGTCCGCAGCTTGTGGTCTAGTGGCTAGTGTTGCTGCCTGTGGATAATGGGGTCCTAGGTTCGATACCTGGCCAGGTTGGGGATTTTATCTGCCTGGGGACTGGGTGTTTCTTTTGTCCTCATCATTTCATCATCATCATCATCATTCGTAACACGACTGTGTAAAAAATTGGAGTGTGTAAAAATTGGGACTTTGTACAGGCACTGATGACCATGCAGTTGAACGCCCCACAAACCAAACATCATCATTAAACTGTCTATAAAAATGTTGTCAGTGAAGGTGCTACTATCTTACTGCAGATGTGAAACTTCCTGGCAGATTAAAACTGTATGCTGGACCGAGACTCGAACTCAGGACCTTTGCCTTTCGTGGGCAAGTGCTCTACCAACTGAGCTACCCAAGCACGACTCACGCCCCATCCTCACAGCTTTACTTCTGCCAGTACATCGTCTCCTACCTTCCAAACTTTACAGAAGCTCTCCTGCGAACCTTGCAGAACTAGCACTCCAGAAAGAAAGGATATTGCGGAGACATGGCTTAGCCACAGCCTAGGGGGTGTTTCCAGAATGAGATTTTCACTCTGCAGCGGAGTGTGCGCTGATATGAAACTTCCTGGCAGATTTAAACTGTGTGCTGGACTGAGACTCGAACTCGGGACCTTTGCCTTTTGCGGGCAAGTGCTCTACATGCCCGCGAAAGGCAAAGGTCACAGGTTCGAGTCTCAGTCTGGCACACAGTTTTAATCTGCCAGGAAGTTTCATATCAGCGCACCTGCTGTAGAGTGAAAATCTCATTCTGGTTACTGCTGATGTGTTGGAAAATTGGCAACTGAAATTAAACTGAAGCACTCAGTAATGATCCCTGTTCATTTGTTCTGTCTGTATCTTTTAAGAAATCTAGATTCAGAAATTGCTAACTATTTCTTCTTGACTGATAGGTGGTTCAATAATGCAGCTGGATGTGGAGCGGATCCTCAGACTTGTAAGATCCCCTCGCTTCTAAATTGATGCTGTTATTACTCAGCTTAGCCGTGAGTGCCGGCCAGTGTGGCCACACGGTTAAAGGCGCTTCAGTCTGGAACCGCACGACCCCTACGGTCGCAGGTTCGAATCCTGCCTCGGGCATGGATGTGTGTGATGTCCTTAGGTTAGTTAGGTTTAAGTAGTTCTAAGTTCTAGGGGACTGATGACCTCAGATGTTAAGTCCCATAGTACTCAGAGCCATTTGACCCATTTTTTTTAGCCGTGAGTCCGTAGAGGGTGGCATATGTAACGTACAGTATAACTGGTCAGCACTTCCATCCGGAATTTGCGAGTGGAAGTCGGAACTTCCTTGATCCGCCTTGGTGGTTCGTGTCGTCGGATTTCCTCCTACCTGTGCGCGGTGCAGCTCTCGTAAATGTCGTCCAGTGCAGATTCTTCATTGGCGCATGGATGTCTGTGTCGGTGGAAGCTAATTATCTGAAATTGCTGTCGATCAACTTTGGACTATCTATTTATTCGAAATTAACATTCAGAATGTCGTAATATCATTGTTATTCCTATTAGATCAATAATGTAGCACTCATGTCACAAACTACTCATAACCGAGAGGACGGCTAGCATCGAACAAGACAGGAAGAGCTGTTAACGCTGACTGCCGACTTTGGCGCGCAGTCCGTATCTCTTACTAGTTTCGTCACAGTTCGTGGATTTCCGATCAAGTTCGTACTTACTAAGATATGCATTTTTTAATGAACGATTGTGAATTTTAACGAGGCAAAATTACGATAAATAGTTTTAAATATCCAGAGGCTCCTCCTAGTATTCATGTTGTTATAAATGACTTTAATTATTACATATAAATAAAGAAAATCTGTGACTTTGGCGCCAAGATGGCGGTATTTCCCGTCATGTATATTTCCCAGACTGACGCTTGTTGCTACGGTCTAAAAGCCGAGCCCCACCCCATTACGCGCGACATATGGTCGCTTCGTCACCTAGCCAGGAAGCGTGGGAAATGCTCTCCGACTCATGGCCAGCTACGGACTATAGAATTTTCTAACTATCGTGAATACATCGATAAGAGACAATAATTTATTAAAACTGGTAAAAATGTCTTCCTCTCGTAAGAGGCACCTTACATATTCCCCCCCGTTGTTTCTTTCCAAAATTGTGCTTTCTTCATGAGACAAAATCGCAATTTCGGAAATAACGAAATCGCTTTATTTCAAAATTCTAGGAGTAGCCTTTACATTTTGGTCATTTGCATTCTATTGAGATCTTTAACTTTTCCTTAACTCAGTATTCCGACTTAACATCTGAGGTCATCAGTCCCCTAGAACTTAGAACTAATTAAACCTAACTAACCTAAGGATATCTCACACATCCATGTCCGAGGCAGGATCGAACCTGCGACCGTAGCGGTCGCGCGGTTCCAGAACCGCTCGGCCACACTGGCCGGCTTCTTTTAATTGGACGTAAACAAAATTACTAATCGTTCTGTATCATTGCTCTTCTATGTCACCATATTATTAGAATATTAATTTCCACGCTCTCGTTATGAACACCTGTACTTTCAGATAAAGCACAATATATAAATGAATAATTGAAACTGTGAAAGAGTATAAACATTTCCCAAATAACACCGATACAAAATGAATAACCAAGATACAAGACAATTTGTTATACAATTCAGTTGACAAAAAATTAGATATACATTTTTTTTGTAGAGACTTTTTCAATAATTCGTGACGCCTGTCGAAGAATACGTCACCTCAACACTAAGACGCTTGACTTTCGTATCGGCTCTGTCGCCGTTTTTCAAGAAGTTCTCAAGAGTGTTATTTCTTTCATTCAGACCACTATATACATTGATGATAAACTATATCTTCAGCACACTTAGAGACACAGCAAATTTATATGCCCTATTTTACAGCACCAGGCCGTCCTCTACACCACTGAACACTGATGGCTCAAGAGAATTTTTTTTATTTCTTTTTTCGTACGCTACTGACAGCACTTTCTTTCGAACCAGTATTTACTGTAATCCCGAAGTTAGGATTCTTCGGTTCGCTGGTTCCGCTGGGATCCGGAAGCAACAGCCATTATAAGTTCTTCCCTTTTAATTGATATTGCTTTGGACAGGTTTCCCAGATTCCTTGGTCAGCTTACAAGGGCGTCCACATTACGTCTCATCATTCATCAGTTACATTGCAATGGTACTTGAAACAGGAAAAGACCACTTTAGACAGAAGAATACAATAATATTTTACAACAGTTCCTGGGGAATCAAATAACAAAGTTATAAAGCAATAATAATACTAAGATTTATGTACCATATTTCATTACAGTTCAACCTGCTAAACACTACTTGTCAGTATGTAAGCCTTCGTTTGTAAACAAAGTCGTAGACACACCCTCATGACGTCACTCTCAGACGCTAGGGCACCGACCTGTCAGCTGGGCCGGTCAGAGAAAAGCTCATCAAGACCAACCGGTGCCTCGCGTAATGTAACACGCCGCCTCTCATTCATCGACACTGGGTCATTCACCTACTGACCTATTCTTAAAGTAAATATTATGATTTCCTCATTCAACTTATGTTTATTACAGATTCTTCCCATATTATCATGTCTTTCTATATTTAATACACAAATAAGTTAGTTACTACGTCGGATTAGGGTGTTTTTCATCACTTTTTTTTTTACGCTAAAGAGATATCTGTCTGGCAGCTACTTTTCATGCTCATCAACTTAAAAGGCTTCCCCGTAACTACCACGATATCGTTTTACATCCACTACATTGTAAATTCCTCTGACTACTTTCGACTCAGGGTGAGCCACTTCCACGACATTAGGGTGTGGTACCCTATTTACCACATAAGGACCTTCAAAAATCTCATAAAATTTCTTTATTTCAGCGTCAATTTTGGACGATTTCCTGTGAGCTCTAATCAATAGTACGTCTCCCACTACATATTCCTTGGGTATAATATTCCTATCATGCCTTGCCTTCCGATAAGCCCCTTTTGCTTTCATCCTGCTTAACACCAATCCCGTTTTTCTTCTATAGTCATGTCTGATCTCTTTGGAAATTTCACTACATTCTCAATCATATTTCTAGGCTTTTTGCCCGTTAGCAACTCATATGGAGATACCTCAGTTGTCGAATGTGGCAGTTCGTTCAGTATCTCCTCAAACTCTTTAATATACATTCTCCAAGCAGCATGATGGTCGTGGCAGTAAGCCCTACAAAGCCGTCCCAGCTCTTTCATCACTCTCTCTACCGGGTTCGAAGCTGGGTGAAGCCTTGTTATATATATGGCTTTGATGTCTAGCTTCTCCAACATCTTCTTCCATACTCTGGATACGAATTGAGACCCATTATCACTGAGCAATTTTTTTTTTTTTTGGTTTACCCACGGTGCGAACGTGATCCTTTTCTAACTTATTTGCCATTACTTTCCCTGTTCATCTCCTTAAGGGATACAGCCTCAAAAATTTCGAAAATACATCCTTTATCACCAAACCGTATTTAAACCCCCCCTCTTGAGGTCGGTAGTGGCCCGAATACATCCGCCGATGCCATCTCTCCTATTTCTTCCGGTATAATACAATACATCTGACCCTTGCTACTAGTTGTAGGTGTCTTCGATTTCTGACACTTCTCGCAGCTTTCCAGTACCTTCTAGCCCTCTTCACTATATTACTGAAGATACATGTTTCTGCCAATTTTTCAGAACACTTTTTAGGTCCGAAATGTCCATAGGTCATGTAAATATACCAGAGAAATTCATTTATGGTATGTTCAGGCAAACACAACTCCAGTTTTCCCATACCAGGTTAGTCCTGCGATATAGTATTCCCTTTTCTACTAGGTAATATTGCCTCACATGTGGTTCTTGATTTTCTTCCCATTTCTCCTTTGCCTTACGCATCCTTTCGTCCGTCTCTTGTTCCTGTGATATACTTCTCAGATACCCTTTAATCTTATCCTCATATTCCACCCCTTTCATATATAACAAATGGATTTCTCGAGAATCCGACACATATTGATTCTCCTGGTTCATCCCTACTGATAATCTGGACAGCGCGTCCGCTACTACGTTGTCTTTACCAGGTCTGTAATGCATCTCATATTGGTATTCCTGAAGAGCTATAGTCCAACGAGTGAGTTTGCCATGTGTTAATCTGCAGCTTTTCATAAAAGATAAAGCCTTGTGGTCTGTGTATACTTTTACTTTTCTACCCATTACGTACTATCTGAAGTTTTTGAAGGCCCATACTATGACCAATGCCTCCTTTTCAGTAACGGTACAGTTACGCTCGCATTTTGTCAGCAACCTACTCGCGAATCCGATAGTTCGATGTTCTATCCCCTCTTCCGTCTCTATCATTTGGAATAGGTGGGCACCAATTCCAAAGTCCGAACTATCTGCTGACAGACAAAATTCAGTGTCCAGTTTAGGGTGGTAGAGTATTCCCCCTTTACATAGAGCTTCTTTTATGTCATCGACCTCTTTCTGACATTGCTCTGTCTACACCCAAGGTACATTCTTTCCGGTTAAATTATGCAGTGACTTTGCATTTAATACATGATTATCGACGAATTTTCAGTAAAAATTACACAAACCGAGAAATTACTTTATTTGTTTCTTATTTCTTGGCTGTGGGAATTGTTTGATAGACTCCAATTTCTTAGGATTCGGCTTAATACCCTCTGCTGATATAATATGCCCTAAAAATTGTATTTCGCTCTTTCCGAATTCGGACTTATTAAATTCACGGTAACATTGCCCTCTTGAAACGCTTTCAACATGTCTTCTAGAATCCTATTGTGCTCTTGCCAATCACTGGCAGCAATCAGGATGTCGTCCGCATAAACGAGGGTTCTAGACAATAAATCTCCCAGTATGTTATCCAACACCCTTATGAACGCTGCAACCGATATATATTCAATCCAAATGGGAGAACTTTGAAATAACTCCTGCCTGTATATACAAAAGCTGCGTACTCTTCACATTTCTCAGCCAATTTTATTTGAAAGTACCTGGCAGTCATATCGAGGCTAGATAATTTACTGGTCCCTTCGAACTTTTGCAACAATTCTTCAAGAGATTCTGGCCTATCATTCTGAGGCTCTGTTATCTTATTCGATATCCTAGCATCCAAGGTTATTCTCATTGAACCATCTGTCTTTGTCACATATACTAACGGAATACAATATTGACTCGTCGATCTTCCGATAATTTGCAATTTTAGCATCCTTTGTATCTCTTTTTCTATTGCCTCCCTTCTTGCCAAAGGTATCACATGAGGTCTCAGTTTGAATGGTTGGTGCAGTTTGACTTTAAACTCATAAGGTTCTCCTTTCATTAACCCAGGTCTATTTGAAAATACTTTCTGATACTTTTCCAGCAACTCTCCTAGTTCTTTTTTTGCACCTTGTTCCATATCATCGATATTACTTAATTTAGCTTTGATATCTTCTACTGACCATTCTGCGTCAACTGGCTCTCGTCTCTCTTTCCTACAGTCACTCCCCTTCGAATCTGCTTCCCATTGGAAACACTCACGCATTATTTTCAGGTAGAATTTTCCCTGAGCCTTCTCTTTAGCTTGAATGGCCCTGCCAAACTTAAACTCGTTTCTAGTACCATTTACCGCCAGGATCACACTACCCCTTTCTAAATCTACAACAGTTGCATGGTCTACCAATAAATCCAACCCTAATATAAGCCCTACGCAAAGGTCGGGTTCCTACTATAGCATTAACTTCCAATACAATTCCTTGAAATCTCACTTCCAATAACACTTGGTTTTTTATTACCTTACTTTTTCCTCCTACTGCACCCACGACTCTAACTCCTTGTAACGGTAACATAGGTACCTCTTCCTGGTCTCTTATTTGGTCATAAAGCCTCTCTGCTATGGCGCACAACTCACTACCTGTATCAACGACTGCTACTGCTTTGATATCATTAATGTCATCATCTATTATCGGTTGATACTCTTCCTTTCTCACCATTTCATCTTTCTCTAAAAGAGTTTCTTTAATATTGCACCAATCCTCTTTCATTACCCTTTTGATCTGTATTGGTCCACTGTTCACCTGAGTTCATGCTCGGACCCCACGCGAACTCCCCTCTAGTTTTCCTGCTCGGTAATTTCTCTTTCGGGACCTCTTTCGGTCCTGCCACCCTCATATCTCTCTCCCTGTTCTTTGTACCGTCTATCACTATGGCCGTTCGAACCACCTCGGTTCCAGCCTCCTCTACCACGTCTGCTATGCCCGTTATGCCTCTCGTTATCTCTCATGTTATTGTGACTTCTGTTACGCTCTCTCCAGTTCTCATTTTCACTTGACCTCCAATTTACACCTCTCCAGCCGTTACTGGATGTTTCATCCCCTGATAAAGCATCTAATTGATCAAGTGCTTGTAATATGTCCTCAGTTTTCTTTTTAGGTATGCCTATCAGCTTTTCTTGCACAGATATCGGCAGTTTCACCAACACTACTGCAATAAGATCCTCTTCACTCAGTGGATTATCTAAACATAATTTTTTTTTCACAGAAGCTCTGGAAATAATCTTTGTAACTATCGTACCCACTCCCAAGGAAATTTCTCCCTAGAAAGATACTATTACGTACATTACCTTGTGTACTATTAGAACAATATTTGTCCAAAAATTTCTTAATAAATTCGTCATAAGTTTGGCCTGCTTCTCCTGCTCTCATTCCCCACGACAGAGCGTCCCCTTCCATTCTGCTACTGACACAACCTATTTTTCTTCTGTCGTCCCAGTTTTCTGGCAAAACCCCTTTAAATTGCTTTATAAATACTTCGGGATGTAACTTTCCTCTCGCATCGAAATTATGGAAAGTACACACCCTAAGATAGTGGTCCTCATTATTAATTTGTTCACTATTATTACCTGTTTCCATTAGATTTTTAAATTTAGCATCTAATTTTTTTTCTACCTTTTCAGCAAAGATATCAGTGCCTCTGTTTGTAAAATCACTGACTTCTTCCTGAATACTAGCTACCCTGTCAGATATCTCTTTAGTATTATTCTCAACCAAATCCGACAATTCTGACTTTACTTCCCCCACTCTCTCGTTTACTTTGGATATTTCCCCTTTTTGCTTTTTAATCTGCTTAGTAACATTTCTATCGAAAGTTGTGATACTTTGTTTAAGTTCACTGATATCTCTACTGTGATGCACTATTGCAGTCTCACTTGTGGTTATCCTCTTTGACAAATCAGTTGCTACCGTTTTCTGCTCTTTTACTATTGTTGATATCCTTCCCTTTATTTCGGTGAATTTCTTGTCAGCTCTTTTGATATACTCATCTAGCCAATTAGTATTTTTCTTAATTTCCCTGGCGATTTCTTCCCTAGTTTTCTGGTTAACATCCTCTATTTTCTTACTCAACGCTTTGTTACAATTCATTATAGCTATCAACATTTCCCTGATGCCCATTTCTTCACCTCTACTCTGTATAGCCTACGGTACTGTGTTTGCACCCTCTCTAACAACGTTTCCAGTGGGAGACAAAGCCCCTGTTTCTACCGTTTCTAAAGTTTCTACCATCTTTCCCTGCTCATCATTCCCTCCTACATCAACCATTTCACTTTCCGGTCGCTCTTTAGACCTAGCAAGTGTTAACAATTCATCACTACTCTCCACTAAATTTCTGTTGGCTTGGGCCATATTTTGCTCTGTATTTTCCGTTAAGTCACTGATTTTATGCGGCTGGTCCCGGCGGAGGTTCGAGTCCTCCCTCGGGCATGGGTGCATGTGTTTGTCATTAGGATAATTTAGGTTAAGTAGTGTGTAAGATTAGGGACTGATGACCTTGGCAGTTAAGTCCCATAAGATTACACACACATTTGAACATTTTTGTACACTGATTTTAACGTTTTTCCCATTTCTCAACAACATACCCTTCTGCACCCGAATGTCGAATCTATCACCCCTAGAATGTTTAAAGTTCGACTTACGTTAGGTAAATTTCGTTTTTCTCCAGCCGTGGCATTAATTTGAGGCTGGCTCCACCGCTGCGCCCGAGTGTCGAACTCCGAACTGCCGCGAGTGCGCCTCCGGCTCACCCCTGTTGTGCCGCTCCTTCGATCTGCCTGCCACGCGCTGCTGCCTCCTCTGTATCTGTGGCGGTCCTTGCCACGTCCGTTGCTGCCGCCTCGATGTCTTCCCGACGATTGATCGTTCCACTCGCGACCGCGAAATGTTCGTAATGCTTAGTCGCGATTTTTCCACAACACGACTTTATTGCGTTTCGCGACATCAATTACGCACTCTGCGACGCATACCGTTCACTTTTAATGTTGCTACCCTCTACCTGTTGTAAGTTCACTATTCACTTCCTGCTTCCGTTTCAGTCACTTGAAATCACTATTACTTGCTGTTCCTAACACTTTTTACAAGTCGGCACTCTCGAATGCAAATTAGGTATCTTCAATATCTTCAATAATAATCTTCTTGATAGTATTCGTCCGCCCACGAGTCTTATCCGACGTCATGGACGCCAAGTGCAAACTTGGCATCTGTCTTCTTAATGCTCTTCCTCTCACACAGCATTATTCCACCGAAATGGGTGCCAATTGCAAGATTTGGCACCTGTCTTCTTAATGCTCTTCCTCCCACGCAGTTTTATTCCGTCGCAAGGGATGCCAAATGTAAGATCCCCTCGCTTCTAAACTGATACTGTTATTACTCAGCTTAGCCGCGAGTCCGTAGAGGGTGGCATATGTGACGTACAGTGTAACTGGTCAGCATTTCCACCCGGAATTTGCGAGTGTAAGTCGAACCGTCCTTGATCCGCCTTGGTGGCTCGTGTCGTCGGATTTCCTCCTACCTGAGCGCGGTGCAGCTCTCGTAAATGTCGTCCAGTGCAGATTCTTCATTGGCGCATTGGATGTCTCTGACGGTGGAAGCTAATTATCTGAAATTGCTGTCGATCAACTTTGGACTATCTATTTATTCGAAATTAACATTCAGAACGCCGTAATATCACTTTTATTCCTATCAGATCAATAATGAAACATTCATGTCACAAACTACTCGTAACCGAGAGCATGGCTACCATCGAACAAGACAGGAAGAGCTGTTAACGCCGACTGCCGACTTTGGCGCACAGTCCGTATTTCTTACTAGTTTCGTCACAGTTCGTGGATTTCCGATCAAGTTCGTACTTACTAAGATATGCATTTGTTAATGAAACTAATAAAAGATGAGCTAACCGAATATGTCGGTAAGCCAGTTACTGAACATGTACTCACTGAACTTGCTCCATCAACAGCCGCGCAGAAAGGCATGGCATCTCAGTTAGCGGAAATTAACAAGGGACAACAGACTACGTCAGCACAAATGACGACGTTAGCGTCGGATTTGGCCAGGTTCACGGGTCAGGCAAGATACAGTAGAAACTGATATGTGTAACCTCCAGGTTGCCAGCCGTGAAGTTCCGGAAACAATCGATGAAAATTAATATCCAGGAATGCAGTGACGCCCTAGAACTGTTTTCTGCTAATCAATAACAAAAATTTAATAAATTCCTGCAGCAGAAAGAAACACAACTCAACGACATAGTTGCTTTAGAGGTAAAGCAAGCTGTACACAGTTCTGTTGATTATATACCCGTAGAACAGACAGAAGCATAGAAGTAAACTAGGACGGATCTCAGTCAGATTAGGGAAACTCAAAATAAAGAGATACCCGAATGGTGAGATAGAGATAATATCAACTCGGTAATTTACAAAAAGAATTCCCAGGGCTAGAGAAATACGTAATGACAGTTCCAATTTAGCAAAGAGAACATGGGATTTAAATGGTCATGTGATATCAAGTGAGCGTTTTCTTAGGGAAATAGCGAACTGTAACAATCTGGCGCCTGCGTTCACTGCATATAATATGGGGAAAGGGCCAACACTGTCTCCTGTACTATGGGAAGAAACTGCTTTGAAGATCTGACAATCACAAAGATTCATTCCTAAAAAACATAATTTACACCCTGCGGTGTTCATAAGATCGTTTAGGGGTATTTTACCAGATTCATGGTCAGAGCAACAGAAAATATATTACATGGCAGGACTCATTCAAGGCAACATGGCCCTCTGGGCAACTGAAACGTTTGAACAAATATCTGATCAGTTTGAGCAAGCTTTCCTTGCTAAGTACTGGTTGCAAGTTATTAAATAGCGACTGAGCCAACTGATTTTCAATCCTGAGAGGTACAATAGCAAGAACAGTAGTTTACAGAAACATTTTGAGAAGTATCTCAATAAGATAAAGTATTGCAGTGAACACATTTCTCAATGAGGTGTGTTGAGGATACTAAAAACCAATTTACCCTTTGATATCAGGTAAAAGCTCATCAGGATACCCATAACCAATATGGAACATTTTCTTTCTGTGCTTAACTCCCTTGATGGGTATTATGAAGATATCAGATGTGTTCGAAATGGTGGTTGTACTAATGGCAATGTGTAACGCTGGAAATGCATATCCTCCTATTTCCATCTATTGTACTATAAATTTGTTTTCCTTATTTTTGTTACCTGAATATATGACATTTCTGTGTCTTTGCATATTGTAATTGTTTTACTATTTGTATATATATATTTATGCATTTATGTCGATGTATAATTGGTTTGTTTCGTAAATATTATTTGTATTTTTACGCTGGGTCTTGCCTAGGGAAGACTGCTATCAAACGATTACATCGATAAGTCGTGTGAAGAATCAAAGTGTGTAGGATCTTTGGTAGTGTTAACTCGGCCGCGTGGAGCGCGGGCAGGGTAGTCTGGCTGGGGTGGTGCAGTGGAGCAGGTGTGTGGTGTGAAGCTCCCGCGAGTTGCCGTGCTTTCGGGGTTTGGCAGCATGTAATTGCGCTCGAATTGCTATGATAGTTTCTGACACGGTGTCGCGGACGGCAAGCATTAGCTGGCGCACATCAAGAGCCCGTTTCGCCTGGTGACCGTGTCCAGAAGAAGGCGCGCCAACATCCAGCTTCTGCAACAGCGACGGCCGACAATGAGTGACTGTCGCCACCTCCTCGATCGACAGCTTCAAACCTTCAATCAACCAACAAGGAAGACTGGAAGCACGTAAAGTTTTAGAACTGTATGGCAGACCTCAGCTTTTCAAAATTTGAAAATTGTTGAATCACAAAATTACAGCAACGTAGCATTAACCTTTGTTGCTCATTGTCCCAATTGCATTGCCAAGCAGGGTCCCTTCCTTTTCCGAAATGAACCCGAGTGTCATTGAAATTCAAACGCCAGCAGCATTGATTTCACTGCTTTAATTTCAAAGTTCAGTTAAGGTATTCATAGCTGGCTACAATATTTAGATTACACAAGCACAAATTAAGAGTGCGAGTTTTGTTACCATATTTTAGCTTACCTGTGACTGCAGCTCAGCTTGGTACGTACTAAATTTTGCTATTGTTAATTGTTCAGAATCATTTAATTCAAGTTCAAAGTTAAATCCCTTATTTCTAAATTGCGTAGATTGAAGTAGCTTTTGAAATGATTGTTGAGGTAGTCCAAGACCAACCGTTTTTTACTGAATTTCGATGTGCTTCAGAAAGAAAGCTCACTATTAACTTCAATCACTAAATTAACTTTCGATTTTCCTGTTTTATTAATTCTTTTGCTAAATTAAGTCAGAGTGTAGCGAAATTTATTACTTCTGACAAACTTTCAGTTTTCACACTGCATGTGTCAACCTTCAGTTGCCACGCTTCTAGTGCTAATTATATATGTAATAACCTTTCTTTTTCAGTTACTATAGTAATTGTCCTTAGGACTGGCGACCGTAATTTCCCCCAAATCTCAAATATCTAATTACCGCTAGTTGATTGTTAATGTGACAGCCGCACATTTACTTTCTTTATTAACTTTACCCCTTTTCAAAATTACTTTCCACCGGTTTCATTTGCATTTTTCCTTTCATTTAGATGTAACCCTTTCCTCCCTCTTTACCGACAGATTAACTTCGGTGACGATTGCTTTTCCCAAATTTCCATTAGGTACACGCGGTTTAAATTTTTCACTGTCATTAAGGTCGATAAGTGAGGGGGAGGTTACAAATGGTTCGGGTTACCAAAATGTTCCATGTCCACCATGTTACAGTCACGATGGGCGACCTTTCCCCAATGTGAACGGTGGTGGAGTGGTTTCTAATCCAGTGGTTTCTAACCCTCATTTATTTAATCCAGGGAATCCTAGTAAAAACGTAGATCTCACAGTAGATTTCAACCAGGACATCGCAGCTTGGGGCAGTTCATGGTATAGCAGTAGTAACAATGGTAATTATGGTCAAAACTGGGGTCCTACTGGAGTTAATCCACCATGTAACAACAATAATAATAGTAATATTCACCCAGTGCATAACCCATGACAAGTAACAATTGCAGTCACCACTCGCATCCTCCCAATGCGCCCATGAACATAATTGAAGTGACTGAGGGATCACATCCTCAGGTGACTAATTCGACAAACTAAAGTCGGCCACATCTTGCCCTCATGTGTTGGTCAATGAATGGAGTGAGGACGAAATTCTTAAAGAGGTTAATCATTTGTGATACAGTGATGATACTGGTATGAGACAAGAATTATTGGAAGTATATAATAACTGTGTAGAGAAACCCAAAAGTATTGTACAAGCAAAAGCCAAAGCAGTGATAGGCAATATCCCAACAGGTGTAATTCTCGATACAGGTGCAGCTATCAGTGTGATTTCCCAGAACTTATTTGACCAAATAAACAATGGTAATGAAGTGTCAAAGTATCTGGTACAGAACGTCGAGGCGTAGGTAATTTTGGCAGTAGGTAACAACCTATTAGGTGGCAAGCCTGGATCAAAGAAGAACTTGCAAACGGACAAATTGAATGCCTGTTCATTGTACTAGGCAAATTGATTACTGGCTGCATTTTTAAGCTCGATTTTCTTACGGAAAGGGATGCAAAGATTGACCATTCTTCAGATAAATGATATCTGTTGTCTAAAGGCCAAGTAATTATAGCAGATCTTTTACATACTGAGTCTTTATATGAGAAATATTGTCGAGGAATAAAGCTAAAATTTTAAAAAACTGAAACAGTATCTCATGGGGGTATATTTGATAGCACTTATGACATAGAGGACTTAAGAATGACAATTAAAGAGATATTATCAGATGCTGTAGAGACTGATAGGACCCAACAGAATGATCTAGAACAATCTACTCTAGTAAGGAATGTTGTAAATATTCCTTGTAGAAAAGACTTTTTATTCTGTATATTATAGCATTCTTTTTAGTTTTAAGACTTTTTTCTCATAATAGTAGAAGTCAGTGAACTCATGGTCCTCACTAGACACAGTATAGTAATTTTAAGAGGGAGTCATATATTTAGCTATAACTTTAACTATGTCATTGGTGTCATGTTCTATAAAAAGTAGAAAATAATAGGTTTACACATAGGTATTCAGTAAAAGATACAGACTTGATAAACTAAGGGAAAGAACACTATAATATTACAGAGATGTAATTGTAGATATCTTGCAAATATATATTTGACCAAGTGGTTATTTTATTTAGTTATTAAATGAATATGAAACAGATGAAGAGATGTGTCTTGTTCCAAAGAACTTGCCTATAATGCTGTGTGCAGAGGTTTGTAATTATTTCCCATAACCGAAACTGATAGAGGGGACTGCGTTATAGGTACCAATGATCTTTGCCACCTGCAGTCCAAGCTAATCACAATTGTGATAACAAGAATTACTTTGTGTCACAGTGCCTTTGCTTCTGGTAGGCAGTTTATGTTTGTTAGTATGTACCTGAGGACAAAAGCGACAAAGGCAGATGGGTGTATACTCTTGGGAATACCAAGATGACGTTATTCTTGCCTACTGCCAGCACAGCCCATGATGCATACTGCATAAATTGTATGTAAACCTGACGTAAAATATACTGATTAAAGTGATGAATTTGGTATCATTAACGTCCTCTGTAAAGCATATGTAACAGAGAAAAATGAATCAGCACTGGTCGCAATATATAGCATGAGATTGTATATAAATATTGTTAATATGTAGGATTTTGCTTACTGATTGGTCACATGTGTAAAGACAGTAAAGTAGAAAGATACTGACTAGTAAACGATTTGGAGCAGTTTATAATCGTGAGTGAAGAGGGATATTGTAAACATGCTAAACAGAAAGCAACAGATCAGCATCGGACACCTACTGTTAGTCTGCCACGAGATAAAATTATTTTGTAGATGTGAGAATTGCTGAAACGATATTTTTCGTCCTGGTATATTAGTAAGTGTGTTATCCATAGTGGCGATTACGGTGTGCTATGCTTTTGACACACACTGTGATGGTCATAAGCAGATAGTGACGAAATGCAGCGAAGTTAAATTAAAGTGATTGTTGGTAGACTGTTTTCGGAGAGCTCCAGGAAGAATAATTCAAACTTCACGAACAGCCTGCTGGAGACAAACTACTACGTACATGTCTTGATGAGCACATGTGTTAGTATGAAATGAACATTTCTTAAACCATAATTATATGTGTGATGCTATCTAAAATATAGATAACCAAAATCCTCAAGCTAGTATAGACTATGCAAGGAATAACATAAATTAATAATGTTCTGTCGTTTTTTTGTGGGACTTAAGGTGTTAGCACATGTTCTTTTTCAGACCATAATATGTTGTAAAAATGCAGTACATATAGTAATCCTGTTGTGTAATTTTACACGTACTCTTTGTCTAATGGTGAGTGGTGACGGAAACTGTTCATATTCTGGATAAATCAGCTGAGACGAGATAAATTATCGGTGGGAGGAAAACTCGTCGTAGCCCACAGTATGTACAGGTTGCTGAGCCTTTACCCTGCATGACTTTGGATGCCAGTTTCCATGGTGCACAGCTGCAAATGACCATACACCTGCTCCATTCATTTGCCTTAGGAGCCTTCTGTCAAACGCAACCCATTTCATAAATGTAAACTGTTGAACTTAATATCTTTTAAATATGTACTCATAACTACATACTTAAATGGAAACTATTAGATGATCGTTAAAATCACACAGATTTTTGCGGAAACTTTGTGAACACTTTACTGTAATCTAAATTTTGTCTATTTGCTCAACAAAAACCTTAAACGTCTTTAATAAATATTGTCTTGTAAAGTAAATTACTTAATATTGAATTTTAGGAAGTTCTGATCAAAATAGACCAATATGTTAAATTAACAGTATTTTATTTTTACCAGAGTAAATCGATGAATGTGTAACAAATGGAATTAGGACTACTGTCTCTGGAAGAAACTTTATTTCTCTATAAAAAATATCTGTAAATCTGCCTATCGTTATTGGTAAAAGCCAAAACTTTAAAACATTCCTGTAAGGTGCAAGAGTAATTACTGTTTAAAATTAGGCCAAAATTCTCTGAGTTCTGTATGTTGTGTTTATAATAAAATTACTAACTTACCCAATGTTATCTAATAATTGGTGATGCATGATTTCTTACTTGGAGACAGAAATAAACTAACAGGATAAAACCCTTGTGGATTTTGTAAGTAATTTTGGCTAACAAAGATACTAGCTTATGAAACTGAGCTACAGTTACATTGTCAGTTAGTATTATATGTGGCTTTTAACTCAATTGCAAAGGAGTTTACCTCTACATAAAACTCCAGTACTAATATTTGTATACTGTTTTGAGCAAACCTATCAGCAAATTAGAGTAACTGTCAGTTGTAAAAAGTGTACTAAGTGTTACGGTAACTTTTATGCCCCAAACACTAGCAGAGATGGGATGACATGTGTAATGGTGTGTTCAGTTAGTGTTTCACATGGTAATTATGAATCAGTTATCAAATTGTGACCTGTACAATAACAGCAATACAAGCAGACAGATGTGAATGGCGGCCCCAAAGACATTAAGATCATGCATTGCCACTGCAATTCAGAGGGCTGTGGAACGCCTCCAAATCGACTTAGAAATTTCTGTACAAAATCATGGTTTATGAATACTGCACTGGACAGTGATAATTATTAGTTTGATCATTTTTCCAAAACGTTAATTGCAATTCTATGAAAATCAAAGGAAGGATGTGATTGATCTAATATCAGTGAACTCTATAATATCTTTTTATGGACGATAAAAAAGACTAGCGACTACAGTTCTCTTTTCTTTGGTATGTTGAGCCAAGCACATTAGCATCTGCTTTAATCCATTAGTCTAATTTCATTAGTTGAATAATAATTAATTCAAATAGTAATGTGTTTTATTTCAAGGAGTATGACATGTATCCTGTTGATAAATGTTAACAAGAATTTCTTTGTAACTCATAAGAATTTGGTAGCATTACATTGACTAGAAGGTTTCAGCAAATAACAACAGCCAACCCAGCTAGCACTCAAGCTTATTTCAAGGTGGATATTGAGTTTAGGTTCAGTTGAAAATTCAAGATTGAAAAATCAACCTGTTACACAGCTTGTTTCAAGGTGGGTATTGAGTTTAGGTTCAGTTGAAAATTCAAGATTGAAAAATCAACCTGTTACACAATTTACATCAAGCTGTAAAAATTTAGCTTGAATTAAAATAATTTTCCCAAGCTTGAAATAAACTGTAATTTCCCTGGAAGGCTGTACAGCAGATGCGCGCGCAGCATAGCTTCCATAGACGTCCACGGGAAGCGCCACAAGCGTTTATAAGCCGTGACGTAAGGGTGTTGTCGTGTGTGACGTCATGACGGCGCGGAGTTTGGTTTGAATGTGGCTGTCTCCAGTTCTGTTTTATCTTATTTTATTTACTTTTCTGAGCCTTGCTATGTTTACGGCCATTTTACCTTTGTGACGCGCGTTAATGGTTGTGGTTTGTTGACAAGTTTGTTTTATACTAGAAAACAGTTCGGTACGTTAATGTTACAAATGTTAAATATTACGTAACGTAAAGTTACGTTTACGGCCATTTTACCTTTGTGACGCGCGTTAATGGTTGTAGTTTGTTGACAAGTTTGTTTTATACTAGAAAACATTTCGGTACGTTAATGTTACAAATGTTAAATATTACGTAACGTAAAGTTACGTTTACGGCCATTTTACCTTTGTGACGTGCGTTAATGGTTGTAGTTTGTTGACAAGTCTGTTTTATACTAGAAAACAGTTCGGTACATTAATGTTACAAATGTTAAATATTACGTAACGTAATTAATTAGGTTCAATAAATTCAGATTTATATTTATATAGCTTAAAACAAGCTGTAAATACCAGGCTGTATTCCACGTGTGTAGATACAGCTGGAGCCAAGCTTGATAAGTCAAGCTTGAAATATAGCTTGAACTCTGCCAACTTTGATGTTTGTTTCAAGCTTGAATCCAGCTAACAGGCTTGAATATTCCAGCTTTGATCAAGCTTATATACTTGAACTTTACAGCTGGAAACAAGTTTGAAACCGGCTTACTGTGCTATCTGGGAAGGATCGATTCTTCTTAAAGTATAAATCTTGTTCAAAAAGTAACTTTACTTTTTATACAGCAGATAATAATCAAATCTTTTCTAAGTCAATGATCATGCAGCACAGCAGTTTAAATTTCTCAATGTAGTCAATTACTGACGTCCTGCTAAGGATGTATTTTACGCACAGGCAGGCCAGCTGGATAAAAAGTATAGAAAGTTTTCATTCTAACTTTCAAGGAGAATAATCAGTTGAGGAATCATTTTAAATTTTAGCAGTTTGGTGTGTAACTGAAGCCAAATTAGGTACTTTGAACTAATGTAATGGGATTGCCAATTATAACGTTTCTACCCTCCCATGTCGTAATACAAATTCAAATATTACATAAGGAATAGTTTATTTCCTCATTATCTTACTTGCAGAAACGTTATGGACTGTCTGCCTATAACATGACTTTACCTAAAATATTTAACTGCAGTAATCTCTGGCATTTTGTCTTGTGTGCTCATGGCTTTCCTTGAACATTCTGCAGTATATGCTCATCTAATCTGTCCTTCCCATCGTATTGAGGTGCAGGCCATGATTTGTGTATCCCCATCTTCGAATTGCAGCAATAGGCATACCACAGATACAAGATACTGTTTCAGTCAGAAGTAAAACACTCAGCTCTTTGTTACATAGCTCAAAGCAAATTTAACCCAGGGCTGGTCACAACACTGTAAAATCTCCACACAACCCAGACTAATGTCTGTTGTTGGTGGTCCTGCGTCCTGAGGGTCGCCTTTAAAAGTACACTCTAAGTCGCTAGCCAGGCTGTTTCCTACTTCTCCTGCTACAGCTACGTGTTTCTTTCCATCAAAATTTATACACAAAGTCTTTATGTTCTCTGTTACCTGGTTAGGCTTGGCACTATATTTCACAGTGCTTGTGACATGGTTACCTGAAGCATTTGGCCTAACCCTTCCTGTGACTATTACCTTTCCTACTGACCTAGCATTAAAGTTGTTCCTGAGAGTCTACTGCACTCAACTGTGCACAAATGCTGTTGAGGCTCTTCTGTTTCAAGTAACAAGTCAATCTGATTGCTAACATGATTTTGAAATGTGAATTCTGAGTTTTTCTCCTTTTGCTTATTATTTGTCAGCTTTTCCCAGCATCCATTGTCTTCTTCCCACTTCAGCTTATCCAATACATAAAATGGTATGTCATTTACAAGTCTGCATGAAGGGCACAAATCTTTCTTGCCTGTTCCATGGTTCTCTTGTCTCGAGTACATAAATTACTACACCATGCGAGAGCCTTATCTATCTGTTTACTGGCTTCGCCATTACATCACTCCGGTGAAACATCAACTCACTCCTGACATGTATCTTCCCCACTAACTAACCTAAGTCAAGATCCATATTTGTCACACATGACGCTATTTTGACCGGTGAACTAAAAAATATTTAAATTGTAATAAAGTAATAATTTTTAAAAACTTATATTTCAGTGAGCTGTGCAGCTATTTCCTATGTGCCAAGCGGATATGAAAACACAAGAACGTAAGCAACACACAGATGTTCACTGAAATTAAGTTTTAGGTAGTAGAAGAGATGAAATGAATGAAAACTAAAAAACGATATATATATTTAATAAAACACTTAAACAGACATTATCAGGAAATTATGAAAAGCACTTTAATGCATCCAAACAACACATAACGACTAAGCAGTGGGCATGTGTTACCACTTTAACGTAAATAACCCACAGATAATCACTGAACATAATTTTAAGTCACAGAATACATGAAACGAATGGAAACTAAAAAGCACGATATTTTTAACAACAGTACCAGACAGACATCATCCAGAAACTTTGAAAAGCTTAACAGTATATCCAAAACAATACATAGCGTTCTCAAGTTACTGCTGTTGGTGTCAGAGCACTTGCAGGGTATGACAATCTGCCATGACTACCATTTACCAACTTCCAGATGTTAGAACTTCGTACAGATACTTTAGGATAGCTGTTTGTAAATGAGATGGGATGACAAGCAACTGTTTCCATCCCATGGGATCATAGTTGCACTTCTAGAATGTTTCATTTATCAACTGAAATTCTCCTGTGCGCATTGCCTCCATCTTAAAGAGTCATACAGTTTCCATAAGTGCTGGATCTTTCTTCCATTTAGCAGCAATTTTATTCATGCAGCGATGACTGAGGTTTCATCTTCATAGTTGTGGCCTGCAAAGGATTCCTTGAAATGCAGTTGGCATGGTTGTATTTATGTTAGCAGGTATTCTGAGCGGGTTCTGGCCAAAAGTGTGTCACCAATGACGTCACTGATGAGTCATGAGATTCCCAACCCTTCCTGCTCTGACAAAGGCGCTATGCATAAAATGGTGGGACATTCAAATCTTGCAAGGAATTTCAATATTGGCGGCAAATTCAAAAATAGCCTGATTAAACTAGTGTGTTTCCCTCCGCTCCTGTGCAAGTAGGACTGTTGTCCTAATTAATAAATTGGCGGAAAATACAAAGTAACGCACTTTCATGCAGGCTAACATGGAATATTGCCACTGGCTCTATGAGGTCAGAGTTTAAGACCTGGAACAGTGGAACAGGCTCTATGACGTCAGAATCCAAGATGGCTGACCTACAACACTGGCCCTGGCTCTATGATATCGGAGACAAAGGATGTTGTGCAGTTCCACGGCATTCTGCTTGACAAAGGATGTCCTACTTGTTTCCTCCAAACCACTGTTCACTCAGAAGTGTATGGTCACTACATACTACTTCTCCTAGCTCGATGTTTGATCATTCCACTTTATATCTTTAACACCACAGTGGAAGGGAAAGTGCTCTACCTCATGGTCTACCTTCAGCATTATTTGTAACAGGCACGAACAAATCCATATCAAATTGGTCATAGAACCGTAAATGTGAGAGTTTGCCTGAGCTGGTCGCTCAGTTAAAGTTAGACTTACAAAGTTTCCTGGGTAATCCGACCAAGATAAAAACTGCTGTAGAATCAATCATGCAAAAGATCGAAAATTTGGAAGAAGATCATTAAAAACACATAGATGAATATTTGGTTAAGAAATCTAAAATGTAAGAAGCAGATACGTCCGAATGGATGGAAGCCAAAAGTGCCGAAGTAAGGCCTCTTCTGAAATAGCTATAGCAATTCAAACAACAAATAAAGATTCAAATACGCAGGAAATGATCGAAGAAATGAAGGCTGAGTTCAAACAAATAAAAGATAAGGTGATACTTGAACTCCCGAAATAGCAGGCTGAAATTTTACTGCACACGAAAACTATGTTTCCTTTGGAACCAACAAAAAGCAGAGCGAGTTTCCAAATCGATACAAATTATCTGAAAATGATTCACCTAGTTAGAGCTGTGGCAATGAACAGCGTGTTCTGAAAGCAATGACGACTGTCTCTATCATTACTGAAACTTGAGCAAAGAATAATTAAAAACCGGTAATCCCAGACACACTCCTCAGAAACTGATCTTCCACACCCAACAGTATTCATCAAAAGTTTAGGAATATTTTTCCACGATCCCGGAATGAATATTAATAAATCCAGCTCGTTGTCTCAACGAAGTCCTGGAATTACGCAGTATGTGAGAAGATTTAGAACGTAGGTTTGTCCCCAAATTCTTGTCCTCTTGCAAACAAGAAAAACTGAGGAAGGAGATATACAGTCCTGAGTATTACAGTCCGAAAAAAGGTAGCTTGCGAAAATATTTGAGCACTACATAAATAAGACTCAATATTGGGATGAGCCAATTTTACCTTCAGAAATGCTCAGAAATTTGAAAGCTAAATTACCAGTCAACATTAGGTGAAAAATTATCTGTGTTCCTGAAACCGATCTCGAACATATCTTATGAACAGCAGATTCCCTGGATCTGACCCACAAGGATCTCAAACAACTGAATGGAAAGAGAAATAACCAAAACCTTCATGGAAATTATAATAATCATAATAACAGCAATAATGGTTCCTATTCCAAGAATAATAATCAACATTACATGAGAAATAGAAATAGTATGGGTAAGGGCAATGTAAACGGGAATAGAAATTTTACATATAATTCAAGTCCGCCTGTAAATTTCAGTCCTAACTCCCGTCCTTACTAACATCAAAACGGAAATCGATATGCACAGAACTACAACAATCCGAGAAAAAGAAAGTACAACTATAATGACAATTATAGCGTTGGTAATTACAATAATGATAACCAAAATATGAATCCTTAGTGGCATAATAATAATAATTTAGCTTCTTGCCGGCCTTCTGGTGCTGCTTTTCCAACTGAAAAGCATTTGCAAATGTAAATCAGATGAACAATCATGTAAATAATCCTACACTCCTGCCAGGCCTGTCAAAATCTTGGCCACGGAACAAGAGAACAGTCAACGTTATAGGAGAATCCCGTAACGCACTGACTTACCAAGAAAAATGAATATGAAAAATCTCTACCTGCCGAGGCAGGTCGCAGAAGAAGAGGGAGGCAAATGTCAAAACCGATTTCTAATGCTGAGACACAATGACGGCAAGAAAATTCGGGACGAATTAAGTAAAGAATATCTAGAATGTAAATCAGGAAAGGGCAAAAGCCATGGTTAAGGCATCAATTAATGACATACCTACTGATATAATTATAGATATGGGGTTACTATATCCATTATGAGTTATAATTTATAAAAACAGATCAGTGCGATGAATTTTAGCAATTTTATAGGTTTTCCGTAATTTCAACGCCAACCAGTGACATGGTAGCATGTTTCCCAGTTTCTGTATCATCGATAAACCATCGCTCCACCATTTTGCGTGTACCATACAGTAGATTGCGAATGTAGATAGACGGCTGTGCAGTACGTCCATTCATGGTTAATTCTCAAACATATACACCGAAGTATACCAGACAGCACCCTATACAGATGCAGTTAGGATATCCACATATTTCTAGCACTTTGGTCATAGTGCGTAATTTACGATTACGATTGGTCACTCTCCTTATGTGGATGGGAGTCACAGAGCATTCTCGCACTCTTAGGATAAAATTGGAGATTGGAAAGATTTCCCTTAATTTTGTCTCTGACCAACCCTCCCTACAACACTGTCACCGATTTAATTTGCAGCTGATGATAAGCAGGAGGGTACTATACTCGCTACACTTCACACCTGGTGAAGGAACGGAGCAAGCCGAGTCTGTAACTGCTGTTCAGCGAAGACTGTTATGCACCAGTTTTACTCACAGCGCCCATCCAAGTGCACAAGATTTCTCCAGATGCACGCCTGTCGAGGATGTTAGCACACCTTATCAGAGTATAGTAAATGTGAGAGTGTTGTGATAATATAACACACGGTTAAGAAGAAATGTACGATTTATGCGTGATGGAACTCCAGGTGGACATAGTTTGAAACATTTTACATTAATCAATCATTGAAAGGTGGCTACACTGAGCCACAGCGACAGAGATCGCGCCAGAGAGTATTGTTCCGCCGCCTCCACTGGCAGTGCTTATTGAGACGTAGCGGCAGGCAGTTCTGCCCGAGAAGTTGTGGTGGACACTGCGTGTCGTGAAGTCAGAGTGAGATGTGGTAGTGGAGAGTGTTGTTCCATGTTTTATGCAGTGGTTTGATGGGAGAGATAGCAGATGTTGTTCTAATGGAGATATTGTAATGGTCAGAGTGCATTTCGTCAATATATATGGAGGTATTTTCTTTTATTCTTTTATTCTTTCAGTGACCTGAATAATGTGTCATTACAGGTTCAGTCAACAAAGCATCTGGCGTGTGTTCTTGTATTAGAGTGTAATTTTGGTTTTCTTGCACAATTATAGTATTTGTAATTTTCTTTTATCACGTCAGTATAATTGGTATTTAAAAATTCTTGTCTTGTTGAAGAAGAACCGTGCCAGATGTGCATTGAGTCATACTACCACATACAGAACAGCTACACTTGGGCTTTGTTGATTTCGTAGGTTTTATAGTTGCTGGGGACTTAATTAATTGATTGTATTAACTGAAATTTTCTTTTCATTCTTTGTTGTTGTTTCATGCAGTCAGATTGCGTGATAATACTAGTCAGGGCCAGCCATTTACGAGACTTGCGTATCGGACAGACAGCCAAACAAAAAAAATATTTGCATTCTATATATATATATATATATATATATTTGCATTATATATATATATATATATATATAAGCCCCCATGCACGTGGCGACCCTGCCAGGATCGTCCCTTGGAATTCTTCTGATTGGAAAAATAGTAGACAGTAGTATTGTTGTAGTAATTTGTAGTTTAGTAATTGTAGTTTGTATTGCATGTGTAGATTTGGTGATTGTCATTCTTCTATTGTTCGTTAATCGTGTTTGAAGGAAGCATTTCGTGTGATTGATATTGTTGGCGATAAAGTGTCATTGTGTATAAATTTCATATAGTGACGAGTTTTATACATTTAGTAAATGATTACGCAATCAATGAAAAAGGCAAAAATGATGAATAGTGAGAATGACGAAATTGTTAACATGGCGAACTCGCCAACACAGGACAACAGTGTGATGAATAATGAAGTTGAAAACAATTTAATAAGTCGGGAGAATAGTCCGGAACCAATTCAAAACTTTTCACAACTAGAAAATTTTCAGAATTCGAGATTAACGACAGAAGATTCTGGAATAGTATCGAACACAGATAGTCTTACAGCTATGACAAAGGAAGCTGGTTTTGCGGGAAACGTTATGGGCGAAAAGAATTTCGAACCAGTTACTATGGAGCGGTTGATGAGTGCTATATTAAATATGGGATCACAGTTACGATCTGAAATTAAAACTGATATGGGAACAATGCAAACTCAGTTTAGATCTGAATTAAAAACAGATAGGGAAACAATGGAAACACGGTTAGACTCATTGGGATCGCAGTTAGGATCTGAATTAAAAACAGAGATGGGAACTTTGGCAACACGATTAGAAACTGATATGGGAACAATGGAAACACGGTTAGACTCACGAATAGGGACATGTTTCAAAAACATGAAAGATGAATTGAAGAAAGAAATTAGAGAAGAAGTACAACCGATTTTGAATTCTCACAATAATAGATTAATTGCAGTAGAGATTAGACAAAGGGAACAGGATAGAGAACAGGAAGAAAGAGATCGCGTGATAGTACAGAAATTTTCAGAGTTAAATTTACAACGTGCAAAGGATAAGGAAGAAATATTTGAGAGAATCGAGGAATCTGTACCAAATGACAGATTAAATAACCTAACACAACAGTATGAACAGTTAACTACTAAATGTGTTAATACCGAAACCCGAGTCGCGACACTTACGGAGGACGTAAATAAACAGAGAGAAAAAATAGGTGATTTAGCGGAAAGAGTTGAGGAGATATCAGATAAATTGACAAATCTTAGTTTACATGGGGACAAAGATTCAGATGATGATGATGATGAGCGTTTGGCGTCATTGGCCGGGAGGCCCCTCGCGGGGCAGGTCCGGCCGCCTTGGCGCAGGTCTTATTACATTCGGCGCCACATTGGGCGACCTGCACGCCGGATGGGGATGAAATGATGATGAACACAACACAACACCCAGTCCCTGAGCGGAGAAAATCTCCGACCCAGCCGGGAATCGAACCCGGGCCCGGAGGACGGCAATCCGTCACGCTGACCACTCAGCTACTGGGGCGGACAAAGATTCAGATGATACAGCACCATTGCCATTTGCAGGAACCGAAGAGTACCAGAACATAAATAAGCATGTTGAAAATCAGGGAAAATTTAATGAACGAGTGAAAAGGGAATTTGAGGCATTAAAAAAGCAAGTCAAACAGATTGAAGGCGAAATCGTAGGAAAGGATGGTAGAAGAAATTTGGAATCACCGATAGCAGCGGGTTTTGAAGAAAGTAATTTATTTCATTTACGAGATGCAACAAGAGAGCGCCAGGTGCGCGAACTTGACAATAATCGACATTCGTTCTGGGACAGACGCGGTAGGTCTTTGTCGCCACGAGGCGAAAACTTTGACTATAAACACTTTTTAACTGTTCGGAAATTTAAGATCTTTCGCAAATCTAAGAATGACATACATCCATGTTCATGGTTAGCTCAATTTCTGTACGCACTTGCGCCAGATTGGCCACTAAGTCATAAACTGAAATTTATGTGCAGCTATTAATGTCCTCAGGGGATTCACTACTCTTAAGTGAATATGTGCCGTAGCGAGCATAGGGCCCCGAGCTGTAGTGGTGCTATTTCTCTTTTAGTTTTCTGTACCGCTGCCTACTCTTTCACTATTCTTTTCATCTATCAAAACAACTCTTCGACTATCAATCTATCTAGAGAGTAGATAAAAAATAACTGGATATGACTATTTTACCCAAAAGTGACTTCAGAAATTACCGTTTGGACTTACTATATTTTCTGCAGCATTCATTTGTAGTTTAAACGAAATTTTACCTGTTCAGCTTCGTGACAATATTACTTCATATGTTGATGACATTCTTATTGCTAAAAATTCTTGGAGTGAGCACAACAAAATTTTGGATTCATTATTACGTATTTTTGCAAGAGTTGGCATTACGGTGAACTTAGAAAAATCAGAATTTGGTCGCTCTCAGGTGAAATTTCTCGGTCACATTATTTCTACAGAAGGTATTCTTCCTGATCCAGAAAAATTAGACGCTATTCGTAATTATGCTGTTCCTACTACAAAACGTGATGTTCGTAGTTTTCTTGGTGTCTGTAATTTTCTTAGACGCTTTGTTAAATTGGACAATTTGGTCACACCTCGTTTTTGCGATCTATCTGGAAAGTTCTTTTTAAACGAAAACCGGTCGACAACTCTGTTTGGTTAGTTTGGATTCCTGATGAGTGGGTTAATAAGCTGATTTGGTATATGCATTTCAGTTATGCACACTTTGGTCCCAGAAAATGCTTTCATAAATTGCGAGAAAATTGCTACTTCAGTAATATGGAAAAGCGTATTCGATCTGTTCTTGCCAAATGCAAATTATGTCAAAAGGCTAAGCCGCCAACAATTTCTCATAGAGCACCGTTGTTTCCTATCATTCCAGCAAAATTAAAGGACATGGCTGCAGTCGATTTGTTCGGTCCAGTGGTTCGTTCTACTAATGGTTTTGCGTACATTTTCGTAGCAGTGGAGTTGACACCAAAATATGTGTGTTTTACACCATTACGCAAAGCAACAGCTCGTTCAGTATCTAACTCTTTCATCAAACATTTTCTTAAAGAAGTGGGTCATGTTGATAAGGTTATATTAGATAATGGATCACAGTTTCGTTCTAAAATTTGGCTTCGTACTCTACGGCGTCGTAAAATTAAACCAATTTTCATTTCACTTTTTCACCCCCAATCTAACGCTTCAGAGAGATGGATGAAGGAAATAAATAAATTGTGTCGTCTTTATTGTCATCAGAATCACAGAACGTGGGATCAGTATCTTCATATTTTTCAAAACATTCTGAATGAACTCCCTAATGATTCAACTTCTTTACCGCCTATACTGATATTAAAAAACAAAGCACCGACAAATCGCATATCTGAAATCGTTCCTTTTCCGCCTTCACGGAAACTGCGGCATTCTGAAGTTGTGAATCTGGCTCTACAAAATATTGCATCTGCGGCTGCTAGAAGAGAGAAATCAGCTAAGTGTCCTGGTCATTCAAAAATCTTGTCAGTTGGTCAGAAGGTGTTAATTAAGTCTCATTGTTTGTTTCACAAAGGAAAAGGCTTGTGTCGCAAATTTTTTCTGCTTTATAACGGCCCATATAGAATTCGCAAAATTATTCATGATAACACTGTCGAAGTAGAAACTCTTAAATCACGACGCTCTAAGGGAATACATCATATATCTAACGTTAAAATTTTTGTGGAATGATATACTTTTGAAAAATTTTTGTAGAATGACATACTTTTGAGAAACTAACAGTTGTATGTAAACACACGGAGAATGCAAGGATACCGCGCCGTATTCCGGCGGCGGCATATACTCAAAGCAACAGTCAAGTCTGCGCGCCGCACAAGGCAGTCGTTGACCGCAAACAATTGCTTTCTACGTCATGCGCCTACAGCTGATCGAGCGCTCAGTGCGAATGCACTGACAGCCGTAAATAAATACACAGTCTTTCTCCGAATAAAATCAGTATAAAGCTATAATGACTTGATGAATTATCTTATTAACATTCAGTATTTTTCAGGATACAGTTCTACAAAATATTTAAGAACTTCAGGTAAATTCTGTGCGTGTCCGACGTTAAGACGACTTGCTATCGAGAAATTTTCAGGAAGAATGTAATTTCCAAGAAGAAACTAATAAACTAAAAAAAAAAGGTAACTGTTAATTGAGTTCATTTTCAGGTAACATATTTCCACTTAGGTACGTACTTTAGACGTAATTTGTTGCTCACGATTACGTGATTCATACTTTGTGCTAAATTTCATGTTCTATGAATTTACTTGTGAAGCGACGTGCTTGCGTACGTTAACTGATTTTGACAATGATTATTAATGAACTGAGTTGTAACTTGTGTATATTATGCATCGCTTGGCTGCACTGCTTTTTCACTGATGTCATATTTTTTAATTATGTGCCTGCTGTGCCTATTTATTTAAATTATAATTGTCACCTGATTAATTGTGCTGATGTGGTTAGGTATGTAAGTTATACTTTGTGATTTATCTGCTTGCGCCTTCATGTTTATTTATTAAGATTACATATGAACATTTATTTGCTTACGCAGATACGATGCTAATTACCTGTTTGCTGCTATGCGTATGGATTGTATACTTATACATCTCTGTTTGTTGTCATAACTACTCTTTAATTTGGTATATAGAAATGCTGATATACTGTGTACAAACATAGAGTGTAGGTCACACTATTGTATTATTTATAGATTGTTCGCTTGGCAGAGCCTCGTTGTAAGATTTGTGCTGCATCCACTTGTTGACATTCTGTTCTCTATTGGTATATTTACTCGCTATTGCTTGTTTTGCTTACGCTCAGTGCTTTATATTTTTAAGATAAGAAAATGAACTGCTATAATTCGACGAACGACATTAGTACAAGAAACTTCATAGAAGCCACATGAGCTGGAGGTTTTATGAAAGCTGTATAAATGTATGCCAATAGGAAGGAAGCTAACGATATGACATACCAACACAGTTATTACACTGCATTTTTCGTGAGCAATTGAAATAGGAAGTGACACTTGACACAAGAAATACTCCACATGTTTGCTTCCGTTTGCCATAATTCTTGAAGTGGTGTACACACTGTGAAATATTATGATCATTCACACTCCGTAATCGTACTTAATTACTGAGAGTTATTCGAACTAAGTCTGTTAGAGGTCATGTATGCATTCTTTGTTTATAATTCATAATGAGTAGAAGATTTTGGTCAGATGGATTACACAGAGGTTGTGTGTTGACAGTGTGTCTTCGGATTGTATGGGATGAGGAGGTTTGCATTAGGATTTTATCTGTACTTATTCGAGGAGACTGACTAGAGGAAAGAGTTGTTATGGAAGTGAAATGATACTGGCAATAAGGTTTATATGTATCGATGTATTGAAGAGGTATTATTGAGGTATTGAGATTATATGAAGTTGATTGGAGTTTTGAGGTATAAGAGGTAAAGTAAGTGAGGTGCATATTTTTTTTTTGGTCTATATGGAACAAGGAGGATGAAGATAGCAGACTAGAACACTAAAATGGAAGGAAGATTGTCTACACACACTTTGTTAAATCACTAAGCAGTATGTACTTTTTTTGGAGAGAGGAAGTTGCATATCTTGGCACACTGACAGTTGTTCAGCAACCGTACATTTTGATCTGGCTTGGCAAACATTGGTCTTGACATGATGACTATGACGTTGACTTAACTATTATTGACTGTTATACATTGCTGTCACTACTACTTGATACACATGATGAACATGAAATTTTGACAGAAGTGCATTTACACAGTTAACACTATTCAATTACACAGTAGTACTTAATGTGGATGAAAGATGAGTGAGTGTGTTTTGTGTGTTTTCCTTTCCTAATCCTACCCACCTATCTCCTAAATATTATTTTATTGTTTGTAGTGGCTTGCACTGACACCCATAAATATTATAGGTTTACTGATGTTTGTGTATTTGTAATAGTAATATGACAATTATCTGATATCATTTGTGTGTTTGTTATGATTTGTATGTTTAGTGTAAGAGCATCGTAAAAGCATTTGTATGTGCATTCAAACTATTGTTCATGCTTGAACTGTCTGAGTAGTGATGGTGAATATTATGAACTGTTACCTGCACTTTTCAACATGATGTGTGACACTTAGAAATGTTTAATTTCTGCTGATGAACTGTGTGATCAGTGATAGTAAATATTATGGACTGTTACTTGTACTTTTTCTACATGATTGGTGCCACTAGGACATGTTTAATTTCTGCTGATGAACAGTGTGATCAGTGATAGTAAATATTATGGACTGTTACTTGTACTTTTTCAACATGATTGGTGCCACTAGGACATGTTTAATTTCTGCTGATGAACAGTGTGATCAGTGATAGTAAATATTATGGACTGTTACTTGTACTTTTTCTACATGATTGGTGCCACTAGGACATGTTTAATTTCTGCTGATGAACAGTGTGATCAGTGATAGTAAATATTATGGACTGTTACTTGTACTTTTTCTACATGATTGGTGCCAATAGGACATGTTTACTTTCTGCTTATAAACTGATGAACAGTGTGATCAGTGATAGTAAATATTATGATCTGTTACTTGTACTTTTTCTACATGATTGGTGCCACTAGGACATGTTTAATTTCTGCTGATGAACAGTGTGATCAGTGATAGTGAATATGATGGACTGCTTTCTGCACCTGTTCCACAATGCTGGATGCCACTGACGGACTGCTTCTACTGAAATGATGTCACCTGATGGTGTCTGCACCTACTCAACATTGCTGGGTGCCATTGATGAACTGCTTCTACTGAGAAATGTGACTTGTTGCTGTGTGTACCTCTTCAACATTGCTGGGTACCACAAATGGAACTGCTTCTACTGAAATGATGTTACTTCTTGCTGTCTGTACCTCTTCAACATTGCTAGGTACCACAGATGGGACTGCTTCTACTGAAATGATGTCACCTGTTGGAGTCTGCACCTACTCCACAATGCTGGGTGCCATTGATGGACTGCTCCTACTGAAATGATGTCACCTGATGGTGTCTGCACCTACTCAACAATGCAGGATGCCATTGATGGACTGCTTCTACTGAAATGATGTCACCTGATGGTGTCTGCACCTACTCAACATTGCTGGGTGCCACTGATGGGCTGCTTCTACTGAAATGATGTCACCTGATGGTGTCTGCACCTACTCGACATTGCTGGGTGCCACTGATGGACTGCTTCTACTGAAATGATGTCACCTGTTGGAGTCTGCACCTACTTGACATTGCTGGGTGCCACTGATGAACTGCTTCTACTGAAATGATGTCACCTGTTGGAGTCTGCACCTGTTCCACAATGCTGGGTGCTACTGCTGGAACTGTCAACTACTTGTTATGAAAACATCTTATGTGAATATTTGTATAAACTGATTTTTTGTGTATTACTGTTTGTGAAAAGTTATAAGACTCTTACCTGCTCATATTCGTCATTGCTGACGCTATCGATTGAATTGTTTAACCACATGATATTTGTGTAAACTATTATGTAAAGTCATATGTATGAAAGAATTTGTATTCCTTACTGTATTTTATATATTAGGCTATTGTAAGGTCAGTGCAAAGCCAAAATTTTATCTTGTTATATGATATTTACGTATTAATATTATCTTTTATTTTTGTCTGTATTTTTTTTTGACGAATTTGGTGGTATTTTCACCACCAATGCTGGCAAAAATACCATCAAATTCTAGCCCGTGGAGGAGGGGCATATGAAAGGTGGCTACACTGAGCCACAGCGACAGAGATCGCGCCAGCGAGTATTGTTCCGCCGCCTCCACTGGCAGTGCTTATTGAGACGTAGCGGCAGGCAGTTCTGCCCGAGAAGTTGTGGTGGACACTGCATGTCGTGAAGTCAGAGTGAGATGTGGTAGTGGAGAGTGTTGTTCCATGTTTTATGCAGTGGTTTGATGGGAGAGATAGCAGATGTTGTTCTAATGGAGATATTGTAATGGTCAGAGTGCATTTCGTCAATATATATGGAGGTATTTTCTTTTATTCTTTTATTCTTTCAGTGACCTGAATAATGTGTCATTACAGGTTCAGTCAACAAAGCATCTGGCGTGTGTTCTTGTATTAGAGTGTAATTTTGGTTTTCTTGCACAATTATAGTATTTGTAATTTTCTTTTATCACGTCAGTATAATTGGTATTTAAAAATTCTTGTCTTGTTGAAGAAGAACCGTGCCAGATGTGCGTTGAGTCATACTACCACATACAGAACAGCTACACTTGTGCTTTGTTGATTTCGTAGGTTTTATAGTTGCTGGGGACTTAATTAATTAATTGTATTAACTGAAATTTTCTTTTCATTCTTTGTTGTTGTTTCATGCAGTCAGATTGCGTAATAATACTATTCAGGGCCAGCCGTTTACGAGACTTGCGTAATCGGACAGACAGCCAAACAAAAAAAAATTTGCATTCTATATATATATATAAATAAAAGCCCCCATGCATCATGCTATCAATTCTAAAGTATTGTTCCAGTGTTTGGTGTCCATACGAAGAGGTGACAGGATACATTCAAGTATAGTGCTATACTATATCGAGTGACCAGAAAAATGTTGCATTTGCGCTAGGTCTTGACAACTGTACTACAATTACAAGCAATTTTAGAATACGTGGCTAGAAGTGTTATCGTGATAGCATGGGTAGAAGTGAAATAAAATCGATAAATTTATGAAACATGACGGAAAACATTTATAAATTGAAGGTAAATACGCCAAAATGCGGGGAAATTGAGAGCAAATGATGGAGTACTGCATGTCTTCTGCTTGGTGCAGGAAAATTCTTGTACATGGGAACAAGTAAGCGACAGCATGAGGAATGCAAAAAAAGTTGACAGGGAAGCACCGGGAACCATGGAAACAATCATTTTTCGTCGGCAGCGATAACACGATTGGAACAGAAAGTTTAACGTGGATGACCAGCAAACGCAGAGTAATAAATATATACTAGGTGATCAAAAAGTCAGTGTAAATTTGAAAACTGAATAAATCACTGAATAATGTAGATAGAGAGGTACAAATTGACACACATGCTTGGAATGACGTGGGGTTTTATTAGCACCAAAAAAATACAAACGTTCAAAAAATGTCCGACAGATGGCGCTTCCTCTGATCAGAATAGCAATAGTTAGCATAACAAAATAAGACAAAGCAAAGATGATGTTCTTTACAGGAAATGCTCAATATGTCCACCATCATTCCTCAACAATAGCTGTAGTCGAGGAATAATGTTGTGAACAGCACTGTAAAGCATGCTCGGAGTTATGGTGAGGCATTGGCGTCGGATGTTGTCTTCGAGCATCCGTAAGAGATGTCGGTCGATCACAATACACTTGCGACTTCATGTAACCCCAGAGCCAATAATCACACTGAGGTCTGGGGAACTGGGAGGCCAAGCATGACGAAAGTGGCGGCTGAGCACACGATCACCACCAAACGACGCGCGCAAGAGATATTTCACGCGTCTAGCAATATGGGGTGTTTTTTTTTTTTTGTTCTAATAAAACCCCATGTCATTCCAAGCATGTGTGTCAATTTTTACCTCTCTATCTACATTATTCCGTGGTTTATTAAGTTTTCAAATTTATAATGATTTTTTGATCACCCGTTATATATGTGGATCACAAACACAAATGTGACCCTAAAGTTATAGGAAACCGCCTTATAAACTTTTAAAAAATATCCTTAGCTAAAGAGCGTTGTATTACCAGCTGGGATGACTGCAATACATAACTACAAGATGGATCGCGTATATGACCCTGTGCATTATTATTTGGGTGTTTTAAACCCTAACAATCAATATTTACAATGTTCTTCTGTGAACTCCCCACCAACCGCGACTATGCAATTCTGTCGTATGTCTACTGAGGTAATAGTGACACATTCAAGTTGACTGCTGTCTTTGATGCTTTCCTGGAAAAGAGAGCCACCTGCCTCTAAACTGTGTTAAAGAACGAAAGAAAGTAGATGGAGTGATCGGTTGAAAGAGAGAGAGAGAGAGAGAGAGAGAGAGAGAGAGAGAGAGATGTTGTTGCAGGTCATTTATCACGCATTTAACCATTTTTTCCGTTGTTCTCTTGGGGTGTATCAGCTATACGGCATAACCTGCAATCGACTCATATACCATTATGTGTTCTGTGTGTGACTTAGCACTATCTACCAGCGATCGTTAACATTAAACCTCTCCATACCACAGTCATCAAAGGACACCCATCACAGTGTGATGAAATATGTTCATTGATGGAAAACCTGTTTCTGTACCCTCCTCTAGACGAACGAAGATGTATGCGAAGTATCCATTTCTATGCCACATCTCGGACATAAATCGAGTCTTCAATTTCATATAGGTACGAAGCGAATGCTACTCTACTTTTCATGCTCGTCCTATCCTAAATAAATGCAAGTGGAGCACTGGGGAGAGGGCAAGTCTTAGAATTTTTTTAGTAGGTTTGTGTATAAGATAAGCAAATATTCTCGTAGAAAATCAAGCTGCACATGATTGTGTCAGCAATATGACCATATACATGAGGAAAACTGTGGGTAAAATGTGGAAAATGAAATAAAATCGGTAAATTTCGGGGAAAACCGGATATAATCACGAAAAATTTATGTGGAATATTTAAAAATTACGGGAAATACTACGAAATACGTATAATCGCGAAAACCTAGGAAAATTATGGAAACTGATTGAGAATACATAAAATTAGGCACAAAAACCCTGAAATGAGCACTGAGCAAAATCAATAAAACTGGGTGTTTTGGAGGGTAGTAGACTGATTCTATACATACATACCTTAATAGTGGAAAGAGGGTGCATTCTTTCTTCAAACTACATCTGTCTGGCCCTCCATCATGCATAAAACACATGTTTCTTCTTATAATCGTCCGCTATATCATCACAACAGTCTCATATCTACTATACACCGATGATGGATGCTGACCTCCTCGACATGCACGCATCTGGAGGGGTCTTGTGCACTTGGAGGAGGGCTGTGAGTAAGATTGGTGTGGAACAGTCTTCGCTGAACAGCAGTTACAGACTCGACTTGCTCACGACACACGTAATGTAGTGCATATAGTAGCCTCCTACTTCTCATCAGCTGCAGGTTAAACCAGTGAGAGTATTGCAGGAAGGGTTGGTCAAAGACAATGCGGGGAGATCTTTCCAACCTCCAACTTTATCCTAAGAATGCGAGAATGCTCTGTGACTCCCATCTGCATAGGGAAGGACGGGCAATAGTAATCATGAATTAAGCACTATGATCCAAGTGCTAGAAATATGTAGATCGGTATAGGGTGCTGTATGGTGTACTTTGGTGTACATATGCTCGAGAATTTTAACCACGAATGGAGGTACTGCACAGCCATCTATCTACATCCACAATCTAGTATATGGTACTCGCAAAGCAGTGGAGGTGTGGTTTGGTGATGATACAGAAATTGGGAAGCATCCTGCTAAGTCATTGGTCAGCATTGAAATTATGGAAAAACTGGTAAAATTGCTCAAATTGATCGCACTACAAACTGTGGTGCTTATTTTAATACATCAACAGTGTTTTTTCTGTCCCATCTGTCCACTGCTATGCTATTGATTACCGCATAATGATTGACTGACATCACTTGCTTGAGAGGGGGATAGAGTGTTGGTGGGAACAACATGTACAGGATGGCAGCCAGTCAAGGAATACTTTAGGGAATTGGTTTAAGAAATTTATTTCAAAGACCCAGTGGAATCTTTCCTAGTTTTCTCTCAGAGTAATTCACACCGTGTCTACGTGACAGAAGTCGCTTGCCTTTCAAAACCGAGGCGGTTCTGTCCAGTTAAAGCTGCTGACAGGAGACGCCCTGAGCCCTCTCCTGAAACTGCTAGTGAATTCACGCCATTGATTTTAGCCAATAGCGTGCGCAGGATACCGATGATGTGTGTGGACGCCGGAGCGTCCTGCGGAGCAGACCTCGAGCAGAACAGACGTCTGTTTGGAAGGCAGAGCCTCCGGCTCTGCTTTCGCGACCGGCCACCAACGTAAGTTAACATGAACCACTTCCCCTTCCGTTGCCCATTTTAATTAATTACTCGACCTCCTAGACTGCCCTAAACCTGCTAACTTCCGACCCTAGGCACGCCCTTTGTACTCCGTATGTTGAAATATATACTGTTTATTGTACTTAATTTCCTGTTTAGTTATTTAACGGCAGCCCTATATGCCCACTATCAAATCCTGATCGCTCGACCGCCTGCACACTGCCGCCACGAGGCATATTTAACAGCCTTCTTCCCTCTTCCCTGCCAAGCTATACATTAACATCGGTTGCAGAAGTCCCTCGTAAACTACCCCTAACTTTACAAACACCCTGCAGGGATGAGCATCACCGAAACAGTGATCATGTTCATAGCTGCAATATGAGGGCATAATTTTCACTATGTGATGTCCAGTTTCCTGTGAGAACCAAAGGATAGAGATGTGTTAATGTCGGTTTAGAACCTGACACAGACCTCGAAGTTCCGATGGAAAAAACAAAATGATGACGGTGTACGTAGCTGTAGTCATACACTGCTGGGATGTGTTACAGCAGAAAATAGCAATGTGTCAGACAACGACACAGGGAGCCTCTCTTGTGATAGATAGCCTGTGGGATATAATCCTTCTACAGGACAGGTGACAAAACTTTACACTGGTGTGGAAGCGACTTTGATCAGAAGCTTCCTGCTCAAATGGACCAATACCTGTATATTCAATAGGATCACCACATATGCTCAATGCCCACAGGCAGGTGGTATTTGTTTTAGATATATCAGAAGAGAGGTATGCGGTAATATCTTATCAAGTTGTATGTTGGGTGACATTAGTGGAGTTTTACAGTTCATAGTTTTTCTCAGTTGGATGGTACAAAATAACAAGAAGGGAGGAAATTTCCAGTGACAGCGATGCACCCTGAGAGACGCAGATCTTCTATGGACTGCAGTATATGTATTTAGTTTGGAGACATACCACAGCGCAGCAGCAAAAACCTCATTCTTCTTCCAGTTTCTGTACGATGCTGAGTCTTCCCGATTTTCCTGATATAAAAGGTCACCGTAACTGCTTGTGTTACCTTTTGTACTACCTCGTATTGCATGACAAAGCTTTATTTTGGGCTGGCCTTACACATTGTACATTGTTGGCAGAGCTATGACAACATGATCCCATTTCCACCGAGACGTCAAAACTTGGTCTTGTCTCATTAACTCCACTCATTCTGTTTCTCCACATGATGCAGTAGGTATTAGATATAGCACTCTCCGACTTTCGCTCATTTCCGACTTAAACTGAACCGATCACATGGACAAAGCTGCAGGAAGGGCTGGGCAGAGACTGAGGAAGAGTTACAAGATACAGAGGGACTGTCTAAAGCCATGTTGAGTTTTGCTGTCTGTAGTCCTTAGCACATAGGATCGAAAAAGGTGACTCGTTTCGAGTTAGAAGAGTGCCACAAATATGATTTGCCAGTGTCTGTAATCATTAAAAGATGTCTCCAAAGGATCCAACACAAGTATGGGTTGAATGGATAGACTTGATTCCAAATTGGAGACAGCATTTCTACAAGAAAGTGTAATGCTATCAGTGATTCTTGTGTGCACCTGTACAACCAAGACAACATTTCCTGTGGGGTGATGGTAACATAGTCATTGTGATCCTGTTTTTAATAGGATGGACCTTATGTAACATGCATTTTGCCAGCGGCAGAATCCTTCTGCAGTAACCTTACAATGTCGGTTCTCAATAGTGTTCCTTGAAAGGAACATCATTTTAACTCCAGGAGTTCCCATTTGAACTATACTACTGGCCATTAAAATTGCTACACCAAGAAGCAATGGAGGTGATAAACGGGTATTCATTGGACAAATATATTATACTAGAACTGACAAGTGATTGAATTTTCACGCAATTTGGGTGCATAGAGCCTGAGAAATCAGTACCGAGAACAACCGCCTCTGGCCGTAATAACGGCCTTGATACGCCTGGGCATTGAGTCAAACAGAGCTTGGATGGCGTGTACAGGTACAACTGCCCATGCAGCTTCAACACAATACCACAGTTCATCAAGAATAGTGACTGGTGTATTGTGACGAGCTAGTTGCTCGGCCACCATTGACAAGACGATTTCAGTTGGTGAGAGATCTGGAGAATATGCTGGCCAGGGCAGCAATCGAACATTTTCTGTATCCAGAAATGCCCGTACAGGACCTGCAACATGAGGTCGTGCATTGTCCTGCTGAAATGTAGGGTTTCGCAGGGATCGAATGAAGGGTAGAGCCACAGGTCGTAACACATCTGAAATGTAACCGCCATATGCACAGATTGCTTGGGGTCTGGGAAAGTGATGTGTCAGTCAGCAGCCGCGCCATACATCAGACTCCAAGAGGTGTCCTCGCAGACCTGGCGACTGACAGATTGGATGTCAAACTAAACCCCAAATAAAAGTACCCAAGAAATTCCTGTCGAAACACTAGCTTTCTCTCTCTCTCTCTCTCTCTCTTTCTCCTCCTGCAACATGGCACTACTGGCGCTGCACATGCTGTCAGTTGTGTTCAAACAGAACCGCAAGCAAAGCAATGTTTACCCAGTAAACCCCTGTGAAATACTGATACATGCAAAATCTCCTTCAGAGGAAAATACCTGATGAGAATGAATTCCGCCATGGGGCTCTAAGCTGTCGTCTGTGCTGGTAAGGATAGATCTCATGACAGGAAATTCAGTTGTATAGCATACAACCTACCATTTATTTATAAAATTCAATTCACAGTGGCTGGATCTCACTTTTATTTGGTGGGAGAAGCTCACATCCAGCAACTACATGTTCTAATTGCGTAATTATATTGATGCAGATTGGAGGTATCGTCTTATTGGAAATTTTCATGTGTGTGCCCACCTTGACATGCAGACGACATCCCATCCTCTACCCCTCGGCCCCATCCCTCCCCATCCATCCCAGAAAAAATTGGTAGGAAAAAGACTCACTCTGTGCTGCAGAGGAAGAATCTCATGACATGAAAAGTCAATAATATATTGATAGATATTCTTTATTTAATCAGGTCGCTAAAGATGAGGTACTCCCACTTGGGTAGACATCATGACTGCACTCCCAACCCTTGTTCTCCAACACAAAATAACTGTAATGACCACGGAATGGTTTGAAGTGCAGTATAGTAGCCACTATTTTGTGTCTCCTGCGCATGTGTCTATCGTCAGGGCGCCGCTATGAAGGTCCAAACAGCTGAGTGTCCTAATTACAAGTCATGTTACTATACACTACCAACCACGGACCAGATATCGGATTCATTTTGTCTAGAGGCTACCAAACAAAGCATCAAGTGTTGGCATTCTGTTGATCGGCAAATTCCAGACTCGCTTCCTGTCTCTGTCGCTCTCAAGAGGCTGCTTGTCTCTGTGAACCAATGTCTCCAAATATGAGGATGAAGGTTCTCATCTCTCCTCAGAATAATGTATTGTTATTGACTAATGCTGTAGACAAAGGGAAAGCTGACGCAATTTCGCTATCAAAAATTGAGGGAAATAATCAATTTTCGTTACCCTGTCAAATTAACTTTTTAATAATTTGCAGGAGTCAAATAGATCGCTTAAAATACTCACTTCCACATTACGATGATCCTTCTTCAAAATAATATATATTTTAAACATTTGAGTATCACTCACAAACATTACACAAATCAACCAATGCAATTTCCATCGGAAATAGACCGTAGTGCTAAATGTATCTGAGGTTTTATATGCACCTACGTTTGAGAGCATAAACACCCTCCTGCGCCGCAACATCACTACTAAACATAGCTACTGAAAAAAAAAAAGATCCTGATGATCACACAAACTGGCCATACCCACGTGTACCAAATGTATGCGTCTACGCAATACAACTATTAGAAACAGTAAATTGATCAATTGGGAATTTGATGTCGCGATTGGGTTTTTAAACGTATCCCAGACTTCCTAAAGTGGTTCTCTCAGCTACATCCAGAAGAAGGAGGAGGAGGAGGGTTCAATTGTGTGAAAGTATACAACAACAGCAAATACTACTACATGACAGAGTCCACTGTGATGTATTGAGAAGCGCTAAAGACGACACACTTAAACCACGATCTAGTCTGTAGCAGTAGCTACCGTGGGTAGATGTCGGAGATCACTGAAACACTCACACATCCTGCGCACTCACCTCACTGACGTTCACATACCGCGCGCCCGTCCACTTCTACACCGCCAGTGCCGACGTTCAGGACCAGAGGAATCTACATCCGCAGCCACAGCCGCACTCATGGACATGCATGTATGCCGGAGTGCACCACCTCCGGCCGTGGAGGGCATCCTGGAATGATTGGAGTGGTAGGAATTCGGATGTTATCAGTACGTTCAGTGCTAACATCCATCACCTTGAATTTTCTCCCGCCCAGCACACTGGTCACTTCGCCAGTCTCTCCATTCAACCACATATCCTATGGAGACGTCTTTTAATGACTACAACCACTAGTGAATTGTATTTGTGCCACCTCTATATCCCAAACGTGTCACCTTTCTCGTGCCCGTCTGCTATAGTAAAACCTCAATGTGGCTATAGACAGTCCCTCAGATTAGTCAATGTGATTGTCCCAATTTAAGTCGGAACTGAGCAGAAGTCAGAAAACGCTATATTTACCATCTTCTGCTTCCCATGGAGAAACAAGTTGAACTGAATTAATGTGACAGCACCGTCTTCTTTGACCACTCGGTGGAAATGGGGACATTTTGTCGTAACTCCGCCAATGATGGATGATGTGTAAGGTCAACACCAAAATGAAGCTTTCTCCTGCAACACTAGGTAGTAGTAAAAACAGTACAAGCAGTTACGGTGGTGTTTCTTATCGGGAAAATTGGGGAAACTCCACATCATACAGGTACTGCAGTCCTAAGGAGATCTGCATCCATCAGGATCCATACACAACTATCACTCAAACATTCCATTATCGTTATTCTGTACCATCCAACAGCAAAAGATTATGAACTATAAAAGCTCCACTAACTTCATTTGACAGAGAAATGAATAAGATTTTTACCGCCCCTCTCTCTTCCAATATATTGAAGACAAATACCGTTTGAAAGCCGGCAACGAGCATATGTGGTGATCCTAATAAATATACAAGTGTTGACCCATTGGAGCAGGTGGACAGTGATCGAAGTCGCTTGCACAGACCAGTGTAAAGCTTCACTGCCTGTACTGTAGGACCATGTCCCACAGACTATCACTCGCAAGAGAGGGTCCTTGTTTTGTTGTCTGATACATTGCTTTTTTTCTACTGTAACAAAAACAAGCACTGTATTATTACAATTTTGTACGCAGCCATACTTTTTGTTTTTTCCACCACGACTTCGAGGCATGTGTCAGTTTCTAAACTGACATTAACATGTTTCGATGCACTGGCTCTCACACAAAACTGGACATCACACGGTTTAAATCATGTTGCTGCTGCTCTCAGAACATACACACACTGGATGATTGAAATAAAAGACAGTCGCAATATAAGGAAACTGGAAGAGTTTTCGCCGGCCGCAGTGGCCGAGCGGTTCTAGGCGCTACAATCTGGAACTGCGGGACCGCTACAGTCGCATGGTCGAATCCTGCCTCAGGCATGGCTGTGTGTGATGTCCTTAGGTTAGTTGGGTTTAAGTAGCTGTAAGTTCTAGGGGACTGATGACCTCACATGTTAAGTTCCATAGTGCTCAGTGCCATTTCTTTGGAAGAGTTTTCCAGTGTTGTGGAGCGTTTCCAAACAGCTGTGACTGATGACCTCAACATTTAAATGCATCTTTCACTGCGACAGGGTAGCAGATGGCTTGGTGTTCCATTTCGACTGATTCCTCATATTGTGGTCATGTACGCTATGACTGTTTCATGACTATCCCTGGAATGTGTTGCTCTCCACCAAGACTCTTTCTCCATCTCATTCTTTATCGACAGCGATAAGACGGTGGAAAAGAATGTTTAACGTGGATGACTACCAAATGTAGAGTAATAAATTTATGTATGTCAGATCACATGACCAGATGTGACTCCCAAGATATCGGCAATTACCTTATAAATTTTTGTAAAGTGTCCTTAGGTAAAGACCAGGCTGGCTGGGGTGACTGCAGTATACAGCTACAGAATGGCTCGCTTGCTTAACCCAGTGCAGGCCTATTTAGGTGTTTTAAACCCTAATGAACAGTATTTACAATGTGCTTCTCCTTACTCCCCTCCAACCACAACCTTATGGTGTCAGCTAACAAACAGTTGTCTCTTGAGATAATAGTGATACATGCAAGCTGACTGCTGTCTTTGATGTTTTCCTAGAAAAGAGAGCCATGTGCCTCCAAACTTACATGGATCTGCATTATAGGACGATAGGAAGTAGATGGAGTGATCGCTTGAGAGGGAGAGAGAGAGAGAGAGATGTTGCTGCAGTGAAGAGCAGTACATTTACATAAAATGCTAAAAACTATGTCCGTCTGGATCTACACCATGCATAAACCACATGTTTCTTCTTCATAACAGTCTATTATATCATCATAACACTTTCATATCTACTATACACCGATGATGGATGCTAACCTCCTCGACATGAGAGCACCATAAGAGATCTTGCGGTCTTGGATGGGTGCTGTGAGTAAAATTGATGTGAAACAGTACTTACGGATTCGGCTCCTCTGCTCCTTCACAAGACGTGAAATGTAGCTGTCTAGTTTTGGTCAACTGCAAATTAGAGCGACGATTATCCTCAGAATGCGAGAATGCTGTGGCTCCCATCCACAGAGGGAAAGACGGGCAATCGTTATTGTGAATTATGCCCTATGATAGAAGTGGTAGAACTGTGTAGATCGCTGTCTGGTATACTTTGGTATATATGCGTGTCCAAGAATTAACAGTGAATGGAAATACTGCTCAGTGATCTGTATACACTCGCTGTCTAGTATATGGTACTTGCAATGTAGTGGAGGGGTGGTTAAGAAACTGGGGAGCATGCTGCTATGTCACTGGTTGGCGTTGAAAAACTGGTAAAACTGCTAAAATTGATCGCTCTATCAACTGTGATCCTTATTACAGAATACTGATGCTGTCTTTCCCAACCCATCTGCCCACTGGTATGCTATTGATTTCCACATAATGATCGACTGATATCACTTGTTTGAGATGAAGAAAGAGTCTTAGTGGAGGGGCAGCATATTCAGGAGATGACTAGCACTGAAACAGTGGTTGCATGCATGACGGCAATATAAGGAATCAGTCTAAATGGAACACCGAGCCACCTGCTACCCTGTCACTTTGAAAGATAAGTTTAAATGTAGAGGTCATCATAGAATCACGCATTTCCTCCATCCGAAATACGGATGACCTTGAAAAGTAGTTGAAACTAGGTTGTTGAAAGCGTAGTGAGCCCCTTTTCCATACCAATGTGAACCAGTAGCTGCCATGTGGGATTCAGTAGCGTACATAGCCCACTTGATGGAGCAGGACAAGGAGTTACTGTTGTCTGTCGCACTCATCGATTTGTGTGATTAGGTCACGCGTTCTGCCCCCAGCACATCGAATGCTGTTGCTGGCGGTGTTAAACAACAAGATGGAGGTCAGTACTGGTCACCAACATATGACCCATCCCAGCAGAACATCCCTGTGATAGTGCAACCACAGAGTGCAGATACTGTGGATAAGAAGGCGTCGAGGGCACCTATACATTTCACCTCCATATACAATTTAACTCCCAGTGGATCGAAAAGTGTGAACATTGCTATAGAAGTGCATCATGTCTGGGGCTTGTATGTGAGAATGGAGACTAAAAATGTATCCAAGTGTGTTAAAGTGCCAATTTCCGAGTTCGACTGGGATGAAATATGTCGTGCAGAGCGCTACAGCAATCATCAGATGACTGTAGAGTATTATCCAACTCGTTCTCCCCCAGACATTCGCCTTACTGGTGTGGCACTTCCTATTACAACAGTGTATGATGACTGCATTATGTGTGAAATCAGGTGACAACTGTGTTTATCGAAGACATGCCTTAGTTATGAAGTTATACGATATGGATACTGCCATACATCTTGTACTGGAGAGACTGAACCATTGGTTGCCTAGCATTGACTCTACATACAAAGATGTTGTAAACTCCCTATGTGTGCATAGTGTACATGTTGAGGATCTGAAGCAACACCTTTGTTTGCTCATGAACGCTGAACCTAAAGAGAAACAGATTAAATGTGTGTGTGAAAAACCTGAGTACTGTGAGGCATCTATCAGCTTGAGTGAGATACGCACTGAATTTAGTGCATGTCAAAAAGCTTTATTTGGTAAATACTGTACAGGTGCGAAGAAGAAGATACATACAGATTGTAGTGATATTCCTGAAATACAACACCCTATGTATGGCATTTAAATAAATAAATTATTTATGTATATATAATCTCAAACTGTGTTTGTGTTTTATTTCATACCTCTCTCATTATTGTCAAAGTATTACAATTATTAATTTTTTTCAATACTATACGAGTTATTGAGATGATGATTGATCAAGTTACTCTTTATGGGTAAAATATAAAGATGTTTTCTCTGGCTACACATACTATTATTATCCTCTCCAATGTATTTTTCTGTATACGTCAACTACTTGTCTGTACCTGGCATAGTTAGTATCATGGCAGGGTGGGTGAAACATCTTCATCATGAGGACTTTGTTGTCGGTGACTGGTCCTGTGAAGATGCAAAAGAAGACCTGAAGAACGGAATTCTCCTTCCTGACAATATACAAGTAATTATTGAAGGTCCATCCAATTGTGGGAAGACTAATGTCCTCATGACTCTGCTAACACATGTAGATGGAGTCCGATTTGAACATGTTTGTATATTCTCAAAAACACTGTTTCAACCCAAGTATCAGCTATTGCAGGAGATATTATGCGGTATAGATGGTGTTACATACACGACATTCAGTGAAAGCGGTGATATCCCTCCACCTGAAAAAGCAATGCCGAACACTGTCTTCATATTTGACGATGCTGCTATGGAAAACCAAGACCAAATTCGAAAATATTTCTCTTTCGGTCGTCATATGGGTGCTGATGTATTTTATCTAAGCCAAACATATTCCAGAATCCCCAAATAGTTGGTTAGGGGTAACGCAAACTTCATTATAGCCTTAAAAGAAGACAATCTGAATTTAAAACACATTTACCAGGCACATGCCGGGACTGATATGTCGTTCAATGATTTTGTAAGGATACGTGCTGACTGCTGGAATCATTCACAGTATGGGTTTCTCGTTATTAATAAAACAAGAAAACTGAGTGATGGTAGATACAAGCGAAACTTTCAAGAATTTTTGCATATATAGCACAGTAAGAGAGGTTAGTACATCAGTATACGTCGCATCATGGACAAATTCGCGCGTATATCTAGCTCTCAAACCGAGAGAATGGGTGTACACAGACAAAACATTCGCCTGTACGTAGATGCGAAAATTCAAGCTATTGTGCATAAAGTTGGAGGTATGCGCAGGGAACTAGAGACATATTACCAAAATCTTTGAGAATGGTGAATGCATTTAATGAGTTAGTTAATGAAGTCGGTAACAAAGTAGCTGACTTCACTGAAAAGGTCGAGGCTATTGAGGGGAAAATAGATGTAGAGTTCCTTGTTGTAGGGAAGGGGGAGCAGGTACATAGTAAGAGGAAGAAAAAATTACGTTGCTAAGGTTAGGGCATATGGATCGACAGCAAACACTGAGAGAGACCTTTAAGCCAGTTACTGAATCTCTCCGACAGCTCTCAGCAAGAACAAAAACACACAATAACGAGGGTGTTGCCATTGACGAATTCATTATCCGTCACTCCCCTGATCAGATAGATAGAACATTCGGCGTTAGCAGGGGAAGACCATATATGTTGGATACTCATCCCATAACTGTAACTGAAGACAAAATATAGATTGGTGATAGACGGTTTGACGGAACACCCGGCTTAATGACTCTTATTTTCCTAAGACCTACCAAAAAACCCATAATTATTCAGTTAATGACAGGGACACGTACCATGAAATACTGCACATGACTGGTGTAGACAAGAACACGAAAAGCCTGAGCAACAAGAAATATAAAACCATTATATAGCCAATACTTGAAGGCGAAAACAGCAACAACGGTGGCAGCAGCGGTGATGGTATTGACATTGAGCATAAAGCAATGAACAATCGAATTCCTCAGTATATATATATTATGACGACCCCAACGAACTAATAGATCGACTATGGCTGCTCATGGCATCAACTGCTGCAGGTAATACAGCTCATTCGAATGAGGTTGTTTCGATAATCTCGGAGCTTCGAGAGAGAGGTATCATCGAATAAGTTAGGAGGTGGTAGTTCGAGAACTGCACAAGCCAGCACGCAAAACATACCCTTGCAGGCATGTTATGATTAAAGGGTTGGATGACATATGGCAAGCTGATCTTATAGATATGAGGGAATATTCACATGAGAATAATGGATTCAAATATATTTTAATGGTTATTGATACATACTCCAAATTTGTCTAGGCATTACCAGTTAAAACGAAAATGGGTAGAAATGTCGCGGATGTTTTTGAGCGTTTGCTACAGACAGGAACAAATCGATGCCCAGACAATGTCCAAACCGATCATGATGGTGAGTTCAACAACATGTATTTCAAGACAGTGATGCCTCGGTATGGAATACATCACTACTTGATGTTCACTCACCTAAAACCAAGTATCGTGGAGCGCCTGAACAGAACAATAAAAGGTCGAATGTGGATGCGTTTTAACCTTCGCAGCTGATACAAATGGACAGATATCCTCCCAGAAGTAATTGCGGCCGGCCGCTGTAGCCGAGCGGTTGTAGGCGCTTCAGTCCGGAACCGCGCAGCTGTTACGATCGCAGGTTCGAATCCTGCCTCGGGCATGGATGTGTGTGATGTCCTTAGGTTAGTTAGGTTTAAGTAGTTCTAAGTCTAGGGGACTGATGACCCCAGATGTAAAGTCTCATAGTGCTTAGAGCCATTTTTGAAGTAATTGCGCCATACAATAGAACCAAACATAGCACAATAAAAATGAGACCAATCGATATTCGTGATAATGGACTCATGGATAATTTGTACTTTCGCATTAAGATGCTGGATCCACTCAAACAGAAATTTAATGTAGGTGATTTGGTGCGTATCTCAAAACACAACACGGCATTTGAGAAATCATACCCACCGAACTGGTCAACTCAGATATTTGCAGTTTCAAATGTGCAAAGAACAAATCCTTGAAATTATATATTGAAGGGCAGTAACGGTGAAGAAATTGCGGGCTCCTTCTACACTGAGGAGATGCAGAACAGCTCAGAAACAAATGTTTTTTTTTTCGTGAAGAGAGTCATAAGACGTCGGGGAAATAAGGCACTAGTCAAATGGTCAAATGGCTTGGTTTTCCTGCTACACAAAACGGTTGGACAGATGCAGGCGATTTGCTATATAATGGACGTGCATTACCCATAACCACCACAATAGCGTAACATGCGCGCTGGAAGACACATTAGAGGAGGCGGTCGTGTTCTAAACAAACTACCTGTGGAATTACACATTCCTGGGTATAACTACTGTGGGCCTGGGACAAAGCTTCAGAAACGCCTGGCGCGAGGCGATAAGGGAGTCAATCTGCTCGACGAAGCGTGTATGGAACACGACATTACATACGCAGCAAATAAAGATCTATCAAGTCGTCACATTGCAGATAAGATTTTAGCGAATAAGACTGAGGCAAGAAGGAGAAGAAAGGATATTGGTATTTTTAAAGTTCTGTGCCCTGTCAAATGTTTTTACAAAGATTTTAGGGAGAGAATTTTAATTTGCTCACTGTGTGACAAGCTCGCCCATATTTTATGTAAGTGGCCAGCCAATACCAATTTCCTGTGACATTTTTGTTGCTATGTTTCCCCTTTCCTTAGGTTTTACTTTCTTATGTAGCATTTTCCTTCTTTTCCTGCTTTCTTTGAGTGTGTGCTTTAGTTTTCTTAGGTCCGTCCACATTCGTTCCTTTTAATGTGTGTCAGGGCGCTGATGACCTCGATGTTGAGCGCCCATAAGCCCCAACACACCACCACCACCACCACCACCACAGGTCAACGCATCGCAGAATTTGCAGTTGATAAAACCATGCATGGAAAAATCAATTTGGGTCTAGGAGTGATGAATTTGGTGATTGACGGTTTGAGAGAACACCCGACTTAATGAATCTTATTTTCCTAAGACCTCCCAAAAACCTACAAATTATTTATTCTGATGTAGAGTTTCGACAAGTTTCTGAAGTGAAGTCTCCAAAAATTGTAAATAGTCAAGGAAGCGGAGTGTAATTTTTGGCGTCATTCGATTTGAGAAAGAAATGTACTTCTCAACACTTTCAGGCAGGACATTGACCTGATCTTTCTTCATACCGAAATTAACGAAGTGCTCAAAAGACAGGTGTGTGCCGTGGTAACTTATACTTCAAATTGCATGTGTTATGAGCTGCACCACAGAAATTTTCCGTAAGATACCAGTGATCTCTACGAGGAGCTTCCACTTTCGTATCTAACGGTAGCCCACAAATATGACAATTAACCGCCTTTTCATACATTTCATCATCTTCCTTTGATTTGGTCATGGGAATTTTGGTGCTGTAGAGCTTATCAACTTCCCATGAAAGTTTTTCAAGCTCAGTGAGAAGCCAAACTGCAGGATCATCTCCGTCATAAGTCTCGTAGCGGTTAAGTTTAGAATCATATCCACATACAACTTGGAACGCTGCTGCACAAGGTACGCGTCTCTCTGTGATGGTTGTATGTGAGGCTAAGGGATTCCCTTTACAGCGAGTAATAGGAGCCAGCAGACATTCAGAGTCGGCGCACACTACAAATGGGCATCATTCCTGATGGTGAGCATTTTGAAATTTAATGAAGTTATTTTCCTCTGTGGGCATAAGAACACACACAGGGTGCTTGGAAGCACAATCTAATAGATGTATCGCTATTAACTCTTCTGATGAAAACTAATTCAGACACCTTAACCAAATATGCTCTGTATCATTATTTTTGATAGTTGAGAGGAAAGCAGTTGCGACATGTCTTTGATCCACAAATAGTGATAATTATCACCTTCAGAGCAGAGCAGCATGTTAACATGCAGCTCTCACTCACCTGCAAATTTTGAGAGATGGAGGAGACCGACGACGGTGTGCTTGTCCTGCTCATCTGACTTGTCGTTGTTCTTCTCCAGGCCATAAACGTGAACCGATATTCCAGTATTCTGAGCCTCAAATTTAGGTATGTCCTGGATCTTGACCGAGAACTCTATACCAATGTGGTAACTGTTCGGACACTGCGGATGATCTCTGTGTTTGTACTTTCTCTTGCAAGCCAGGATTGACAATGCAAAACAAGCTTGATCCTTTCTATTTTCGCCATCAATGCATGCCTTCTTGTTAGCTATGTCTTTAGGGAGCTTGATATAGCTAGACCCTCCATTTACCGGATCATAGACATGTATATGGCTGTCAAGGTATGGTATATTGCTGAGCGCTTTAGCGGATCCACGAACTTCCACCTTGGAAAACTGGGCCATAATAGCGCTCGGATTACGATACCTCCCTCCCGGATACTCAGTCCTTGTGAATGAGATACGCCCCTCAAAAGCCCTAGCAACTGCTGAGTATTCTAGAGGGGTCATTATACCATTATTCTGATGTCCTTCATTATCAATAGGAAAGGGGAGAAAACTAATGTTAACCATAGAATAATTAATATTACTATTACTACTACTACAACTAGGAGTCCATCCCGCCGATGACGGGGCAGGTGAGGGTGCGTTTGCTGCAGGGAAACATACACCTTTTGTTGATGGCGAGGACGTGACAGAGGAGGAGGAGGTAGTGTGGGATCAGACCATTGCAAGCAGTCTGGTTGCTGCAGCCCTAACCCACTAGCCCATGCACGCCAGAGCGATACTGTGGCAGTCATGGCAGCTGGGACGGGATCCGAGGTAGTGGCGGCGGTGGTGGCGGCGGGGGGGGGGGGGGGGGCAGCTGCATTAGCAGCTTCCCGGTGAGAGCATCCTGGGCTTGCTTGGTGCAGGTACAGGTGGAGGATAGCAGATGACGCTTGCCCCACTGTCACTTAGCCCTCAGTCACTTGCAGTGGCGCTTGCAGCCTCCTGCAATCTCTGACGAGCAGCCAACAAAGTTGTGAGAGTCGGCGACGTGTGACAGTGATGCAACCCCGTGTACATCTGGGGAGGCTGCTGAAGCGCACACCATGCGCTGAGAAGGTGGTTCTGTAAAGATAGGATGGAGGCAATAAGATAGATATTATATTAGAAATAGAATACTTGTTGATATAATAATAATAATAATAATAATAATAATGGTAATTACCTAATTCACCCTGCTGACAGGACTGCATCTCCTCCCAAATATCCGCATTGAAGAGTACATCTTGGGCACAGTTGGATGTTGTATGTATATCCCCGCTCCTCAGCCTTTTCGTGCACCTACTCGGGCACTGGTGAGGAGGATGGATGTGGATCTATAGACTCTGTAACATGAAGCACATGAATTAATCAAAGAAAGTTCATATAGGTAAGAAAAGGGGTTCGCAACACTTTCAACTACCTAGTTTCACCTACTTTCCAAGGTCATCAAATCACGCACTTCCTGCATCCGAAATACGGAAGAGCTTGAAAAATGGTTGAAACTAGGTAGCTGAAACCGTAGCAAACCCCTTTTCTTACCTATATGATTAACGGCGTTTTCGCGAGCGTGCACATGCTTTTAGCGGTGAGAACGTTTGCTTATGTTGAAACCAGGAAGGGTAACACTTGATGGTTGGGGTGCCACATTAGGACCGTGAAGAAGAATGCATTCGGCGTTATTCCGCACTATTTTCGTAAACAGTTTCTGTTAGGGCAAGAATTTCCGTTCATACAAGTTGAGGCACAAAGAAAGAGAGTATTGCCTACTTCTGGGACACTATACAATTTCCTAGAGGTCGACTTGGCTCTTATTTTACATAGCCATGTGATGTCAATATAACATTGAGAGCAGTTTAGATGATGAGTTGCCATGCGGACATTTCGCAGCAAGGTGTCAGTCAAGCTGGGGCAGGTATGCACGGCGTGACGCAACTCATATGTTCCGTTAGAATCGCTGGAGAGAAAGCAGCCTTTGCTATTCTGGAAGAGATTTCTATAGCGCGGTCTGTGACGTCAGTATCCATAGGTATAGCGTCAGCAACGGTAAACACACATGATGCCTGGAGGCATTTCGCATGTGGGATAGATTTGACCGCACCTTGGAGTTCTGTGACGAGGATAACAGGGGTGTGTGCTGTACCTCATGTGGTTAGCGAGGACGTGATGGTGGATGAGGAGGCGCTGCGGAATCGGGCCGCTGCGAGCAGCCTGGTTGCTGCAGCCCCAACCCGCTAGCCTGAGGCAGGGCGGTCCATGGACGGAAGAGCGATGCTGTGGCGGCTGTGGCCGCTGAGGGGTCGGGACCAGGGGCAGCGGCGGCGGCAGCGGCGGCGGGGGCGACGGCGGCGTCGCGCGTCGAGTGGCGGGATGCGTGTTTTATTAGCAGGCTTTTGTTTAAACTGTATTCCATCGATTTCACCGACCAATAGGATGCTGCCAATTAAAAAAAAGCTACCCCATACATGTGAAAAATATCGATTTAATTGATTTGCATAAATTAGCGGTACAATACTTAAGGGGAGTGTGTGCATGAGTGCGTGACATGGATCACAACAGCAGGTTAAGTGCAGAACACTAGGTTAATTTGCATAATTTTAATGTAAAACACAGTACAAAAGTTTAAGGGGGTGTGTCACAAGGAATAATGCGACAGAAATGATGTTCAAAAGCATGTGAAATTCGGAAAGTGTACCAGAAAATGGAGGGAGGACATAACTAATTACTTAATTTGGTGTCAAAGATGGTAAATTAGTTTAAGGAAATGGGGGTGACATGGGAAACCATTTAACAGAACAATAGGTTAGGTGCCAACAAAGGGCCAAACATTAGGTTAAGACACCCAGAGTACAGTGCCAAACATTAGGTTATGCAACATGTTTGCTCCATGTAATTAATTCTTACAAGACCTACATGTTTAGAAACAGCAGTGAATGATGAGCAAGAGAAATCCAACCCCCACAAACTGATTTTTTTAAATAAATAAACAATATATCCTCGAATTTCCTGTTATGAAATCCTTCCTCTCCACCACCAGACCGCCATCTTGGATTATGTCATGGGAGGCGTTACTGTGTACTCTGAGACTGTGGTGACCACACTGTTTCTCGCCATTTTCCACGCCATCTCGGCCGGCAAGAGTGGCCGAGCGGTTCTAGGTGATACAGTCTGGAACCGTGAGACCGCTACGGTCGCAGGTTCGCATCCTGCCTCGGGCATAGATGTGTGTGATGTCCTTAGGTTAGTTAGGTTTAAGTAGTTCTAAGTTCTGGGAGACTGATGACCTCAGATGCTAAGTCCCATAGTGCTCAGAGCCATTTGAACCATTTGAACCACGCCATCTTGGCTTACATCACAGAACCAACGACAGCTACTTTGGCAGCAGTACTGTGTACTAGGTCAGTTGGAGTGCAGACCTCGTAGCGAACACACTGGATGGTGGTACTGCCTCTAATTGTTTAAATAAGTAGTGCATGCAAAATAAAGGCTTATGTCCAGAATCAGTCGAGTGCTTTTCCCATCAATATCTAGGAAGAGGTGGCGGTCAGGTGGCTTAGTTAGTAGATGTAGCCCAAGTGCTCTTTCTTTCCCGCCATTTTCTTAGGTTAGAAGAGATAGTCGAATTGACCTGTCTTTCCTCCAAAATTCAAACTTCGCCCCAATCCCTAGGAAGAGGTGGCGGTCGGATGACTTAGGTTAGTGGAGGTAGCCCAAGTGACCTATCTTCCCACCATTTTCTTAGGTGAGCAGAGATTGCGTTGTCCTGATGGAATTTGAACTTCCCACCATGGTGGGCCTGGCTTCCAACCAGAGAGGTTAATTAATTGATCAATTTAATTAAGTAGTCAATCAAATTGATAAGGTTGAGAGGGTGCCCACTCCAATAACTCAGACCTGAAAGTGTACCTGTAGCATGGAGGGGGAGGGGGTTTGGGTAGGTGGGGTGGGGGGGACGATAGGTTAAGTGCCTGTCAATCAAAAGAGAATAATAGGTTTGCCCCTGAGTGCATACCTTCCCCTGATGTAAGCAACCTGTACCAACAATATGTGCTCATTCTCTCCTAGCTCCACTACTACTACATCCTTGTGTCCATTAAAGTCAAGGACAAAGGTTTTGTCTGATCGACTCAGTATTTTAAATGGGCTCTTGTATGCAGGGGAGAGTGTTGGCTTATCCACCCCTTTGCAAACCCAGACAAAAGAGTAGGAATGCAAGTCTTAGTAGCAAAAGATCGGTTTTGAAACATGACGCACAGAGTGTGGAGGTGCAAGTGTGTTGATACGTGATTGCAATTTGTGTAAAAAAAATTCAGTCTACAAGACACATGTCAGGTAAGGGGTCTGGAACCGTACTACTGCTACAGTCACAGTTTCGAATCCTACCTCAGGCATGAATGTGTGTGATGTCCTTAGGTTAGTTAAGTTTAAGTAGTTCTAAGTCTAGGGGACTGATGGCCTCAGTTCGTAAGTCCCATAGTGCTTAGAGGCATTTGAACCATTTCAGGTAAGGGGGAAGGAGAAATGATTACACTTGGAATGTTCAGAGTTTCGCCATGAACAAACTGGTCGTTGGAACAGCCGATATCTTCCTTCAAGGCTGTACACTGGTCATGCAAAATCATGAGAAGAGCGTCAGACGATGATTTAGAGTGACAAGCCAAGGCCACCAAGAAGTCGTGATGTGGGTGGGACACTAGCTTCTAGTGCAGATGTGGCCACACCTGCACGAAATCAATATCTCTGAAAATATTTTGCCTCAAATTGTTTACCCCTGTCTGTAGTAATAGCGTCAGGGATGCAGAAACGTGGAAACCACGTAGTGATCAAAGACCGAGCAATGGAAGAAATGGAAATGTCCTACACTGGGATAGCTTCAGGCCAACATATAAGTAGTGGGTCTATGTGGTTTCTAGGACAGCTTTCATTGCTGCGCAATCTATCTAACTTAGTGGATACAAGATGGTGGCCGTAGATGTGCCAATGTCACGCTGACGCCTAGGTGAGAAATTCAAATTTTTGTGGGAAATACAGAAATTTGGGTACCTGCACTAACTCCTGCACCCCTCCCTACATTCCTATGACGTCACCTACCCCCACCCCCTCTCCACCTCAGAAAAAATCGGGAAAAGGTCAGTCTGAGGTGAGCTGCAGGAGAGGAAGGACATAAGATATTGTTTTATTTATTTTTGGTGGGAAATGTGTTATTGGTGGCCTTATCCTGCTTGTGGGTTGTCCTCCACACTACGCCAGTTCCTGCCCCCACTTTCTCCAATGTTGCATGTGTATGTTTGTCTCGAATTTTGACCGTCCTAGTCCACAATACCGCCACCACAGCATACTCGAAACTATCCTAGAGCCACCCATCGCTTTTCTTCACCTCCCACCCCTCCACATTTCGAGTTTTTAGTTGCTCGTTTGGGGGCACTCTCAGAGAAAAAAAATTTCAGATTCATACAGCTACTTTGGTATTCATCACTTTTCTGAAACGCTGAGTGGGCCTAGTTTTTATTTGCTTTCCTATCGGTCTGAAATGCTAGGATGGTAAATCGAGGTGTCACTAGTTGGATTGATGTCCCTGTCTTGCGCGAACACGTCTGTAGATACTCCGATAAAGGGCATCTTGTAACTCTCTGAGGTCATGGAACTTCCTGTGAATGGAGCATCCAGAATGGTTTTTTACTGAATTTACTCATCAAAATGCTGTTGTTGGTATGGGAGCACTGTAAGCCACTTTCTACTGACGGGCAGTTTACGAGAATTTCAGCGGAGAACTATCTTTGTACAGCTCGAAAAAAACATACAGCAGTCATATTGCACTGACAGTTAAGCCCTGCAAAGTGGTCTACAGGTCATGGAATATTGAAAGTATTGCCAGAAATACTTATGGTAGCAAATGATACTGCTCTGCTACCATCGAGGAAAGCTTCAATTTTTCGGCGTGAAATCGATCTCCAACCAGGCTATATCACCACTAACTATTGTGCCACAAATCCATTTCGCTATGTCTTACAAAATCATCACTTCTGCATCCTGCATATAGCTATCGACCACCAGGAAATCATATTAACTACATGCCCACTTTGATTTTGACTTAGAATGCTCTCTAACCATCACCTGATTTGTGAACCTCCCATCGAATTCAAATGCTGCACGACACTTAAACGATCACAGTTCATTAAATGTGTTAGTTCTTGAGTACCCTGACATGGCTCAATGGTACCGACCAGCCGCCGTATCATCTTGTGCTGGAAGGCATTATAAGTTGGCCTTAATCCTGTTTCCTGAAAGCGGTTCCACCCCTCCAATGGTACAAACGGCATTTACAACTTCTAGTCGGGTCCCCAGTGGTGGAGGCAGCTAGCAGAGCCCTGTGCTGTGTCGCTTTCTAACAGGCAGCGGGTCACAGAAAGACATGCAAAAGTGATTCGATCAGTAAAAATGGGAATCTAGTTGTAGTTGAACATAAGCTTGTTAAGTGTATAAGTTGTGTCATATATATTTAGGTTGTTGTGAACTTCTTCAAACAGTGACGAATAACTTAAGCAATTAGAATGCTGTGTAGGTCTATATGTCTTCATGAATCTGTTCAGTTGTCTGAAAATTCGTTTAGTAGGATTAGATTGTGGGCTAAACTTTGAGATAAAGATGCTCTTAATGCTATTGTCCTTTAAGAATTTACGTCATTTGTACCCTGTGTAGTAATTGGTGCTGTCAAACAAAATTGCCTTGGATTTTTCCACGTGAGGAATGTAGTCATATGAGAATCATCTGATGATTGCGTTATCAGTTGCAGATTTTATGGTGTACAGCTTAACATCTATAGAAAATATGTCATAAAATGCTAAAATATACTTCACACCACCACTACTTCTTGGATGTGGACCACTAATGTCTATACTTACTGTCTCCAGAGGTTTGCAGGGTAGTGTGGAATGTAGATCTGTCTTTGAAGATAGATTCTGAGGTTTGGATTTCTGAAAAGATATGCATGTTTTAAGTACATTGTGAATTTTTCATCCCATATTAAATAACAATACATGCTAAGTTCTGCAAGGCGCTTTTCCATTCCATAATGTCCCCAAACTGTGTGTGCTAGATTAAGTTGTGTTCAGAGTTCGTGGGAATACATACACAACAGTCAGAGCCATCAGAATGACGACGATAGAATTATGATTCAGATAATGGCTAGACAGTGGATAGCCAGGTTAATCTATGATTGAAGTTCTTACCTTGTTGCCGTGCGGATAAGATTTTTGTAAAGCTCACATATTTCTACACAAATCAATGTAATATTGGTAATATTGTTTATGCTGCATTAGGAGTATTGTGTAGTCGTTCACATTATCAACATCATTCATACCTTCTGAAAGATGAGACAAAGCATCAGCAATTATGTTTTCTTTACCTTTAATATACACTATCTCAAATGAGTAATTCTGCAGAGATAAAGACCAGCATGACAATCTAGGATGAACTAAATTAAATGTTAACAAAAATGTCAGAGCTTAGCGACCTGTATAATTTTTGTGTGGTTACCATACAAATAATAGTTCTTTTTGAAAGTCCAGACAATAGAAAGAGTTTCAAGTTTGATGGTTGATAAGTACGTTCACATTAACTAAAAGTATGGCATGCAAATCCAATGATTTTTACCTGTTCCTCGTCTGCATTCTTAACTACTTGAAATAGGCAGCAACCCAAGCTACTGCATGACGTGTCACACGTCATACAGAAATCTAAACTAAAGTCTGGATAGTCTAAAATGCTTGCATTCCCCAACATGTGCTTAATGTTATCAAAATCTTGCTGGCACTACTCAGACCAGATCCGTACCTGGTTCTTCTTAAGTAAATCTAGGAGACGCTTACTGTTCAATAAATGTTGTGACAGGAAACATGGAAAGAAGGAACAGAGTCCCAGAAATGACTAAAGTTGTTTTTTAGTGTGAGGACTAGTCCAACTTCATGGATCAGGGTGTATACCTTGTACATTATTATGTCACCAAGATACCTAATCGCACTACAATAAAATTTTGACTTCTTTAGGTTAGCTGTTACACCAGCTAGTGCAAATTTGTCCAGAACCTTTTCAAGGGTGTCAAGATGCTCATTCCAAGTCTTAGTATCTATCAAAAGATCATCGACATAATGTGTAACTGTCGTAGCAGCTCCTTGTCAGTTAGAGGGCTCAGACAACAGACAGGCAAGGTGGGCTGCCAAACTCCCTTCAAGAGCTCAGATCGAAACGTCGCCAGTGGATGCAAACTATAACAGGCTTTCTGCATAAACATGGAACTACTTCGTGAAAAGCCATGTGACAGTGATCTAACAATTGGAACTAAGGCGACTACGTGTAGCATTCACTGTGCATGTTCAGCTTCTTCCCTCTGCTGTCCCTCGTTTTTTTAGGGCCTGCCCAGTCACCTTTGCTCTCCAAGACAAGCTCCAGGTGGAACTTCGCCGCATACATCCATTCTACCGTACAGTCCCTGGGAGACACCTATCGAGATAATCGAGAACCCGAACGGTGCTTTACGCATCTGTGGCGATTTTAAGGTGACAGTAAATTCTCAGTCCATCATCGATGCATGTCCTGCCCATTGGTGGATGACATATTCACACGTGTTGTGGGCTCAACCGTTTTCGCTAAAATTGATTTGTGCGATGCTTATTTGCAGCTGCCATTGGATGAGGAATCGCAGCAGATCCTAGTCATCAATACCCCATCTGGACTTTTCCAATACAACCGCCTCCCGTTTGGCATTGCCAGTGCCACCGCCATTTTCCAATGTTATTTGGAACGCCTCACAAGTCAGGTGCCCAGTACAGCAAATTATCTGAACGATGTCACTGTCGGTGGCTCTTCCGTGATGCACTTCGTGTAGAAGCTGGATAGGCTGTTTCACGTTTTTTCGAGGCTAACCTGCATTGCTAGAAAGAAAATTGCGACTTTTGTCAGTTATCTCAGGTTCACAAGTGATGCCAGCGGCCTACAAGCCTCTAAGGAGTATGTCAAGTTGATTCAAAACCTGTCTCTTCCCAACAACACGAAGCAACTGCAATCTGTCCTTGGTCAAATAAATTAACTATCGGTGTTTTCATCTGCAGACCAACCGCAAACGTTTGGTTTCTGTGTTTCACCTGAGTGCCACAGTGCCCACACGGACAGCGCGCTGCCTCCAGCATTGGGCGCTCTTCCTGGCAACAATCAACTTTGATATTGTCTACCACACCTCTGAATGGCACGCAAACGCAGATTTTCTGTACCAGTTGCCTTTCAGGTCAGACCGTGAGTTTGATGCCTCCTCCTTGCTTTGTTTCCATGTGGAACCGGATGTGGACGCAGCTCTGGATGCGCTTCTGTTGGGTGTCGATGCGGTCCAGTGGGCCACCACTCAGGATCAGACACTGCAAGCTCTCCGCCACCAAACTGCAGCGGGTTTGTTCGACCAGCCATCTTAGCGTCCGTGATGCAGAGGTCCAGCATTTTTGGGATCATTGACACTCTTTGTCGCAGTTGCGTCGTCCTTCTGAATAGTGATTCAGACGACGCTGGGTGGTCATACCGCATGCATTACGCCGCCTTGTCCTCGACCTCTTCCATACTGGCCATTGGAACATCTTTCTCACCAAACAGCTGGTGTGCCAACACCTTTATTCGCGCGGTTTGTATAAAGACATTGCCTCCCTTGTGTCAGCCTGCATCATGTGCCAAACACATCAGGCAGTAACTGCTCTGTGGGAACGTCAACATTTGGATTTTGCAGGGCCGTCTCATGGTTTCCAGTAGCTCATACTGATCCACTCCAGGTTGGGATACCCTTATGTCTCCCACATGATGAACACCACTACTGCTGAAAAAATTCTCTGGCGCCTCTTTGGTGTCAAGGGACTCTCCAAAACGATCATTATGGATAACACTCCACAGTTTACTTTGACCGAGATAAACAATTCTGTACTGCCAATGGAATTTCCCTCGTCCATACTGCCCCATTTCACCCTGCATGAAACGGCCGGGCTGAACGTTTTGTGTGGATGTTCAAGACACAGCTCGATAAGCTGCTGAACCATTATCCACTGGAGGAGGCCGTTTTTTTCTTTTTTTTTTTTTTTGACTACGCACCGCACTGCCCCCCATGCCGGTAAAAGTCCAGATGAGATACCTCACGGTTGACCATTCCACTCTCCCTATCTGTCCTTTTTCTCGAGACTTCTCACTCTCCCATCCACACTCCAGCACACTCCTTCCGTATTGGGCAGGTCTGGGAGCGGATCTTCTCTCATCCATGGGTGGTTCTGCCCTCCACTGTGACCTCAACCAGCTCTGTCCCCACCTGATGGGCCACAACACCCCAGGAGAGCTGCCAGTGCCTATCGCCAACTGCCCTGTGATGGAACCTCTGCTTTCGCCTCTGCCTCAGCCACTGTCTCTGCCACCAGCTGCCCCTGCTGCATCGCCGCTTCCTGCCCCTACCAGCCAGGAACCCATGGACATTGAATAGGACGCCCCTACTCCTTTGGACATTTGCAGTGCTATGCATTCTTTTTCCAGGGAGAGAAATGTAGTAGTGGCCTCTCATCAGTTAGAGGGCCCACACAGCCGACAAACAAGGTGGGCTGCCGACCTCCCTTCAAGAGCCCAGATCGAAAAATCGTCAGTGGATGTAAACAGTAAGGCCGTGTCCTACGTGAGCGACAGAAGCGAGTGACAGCACGCAACAGCTTCAGGCGACAAAACAAAACCGCAAGTGTAGTTACGGAAGTGTCCTACGTGAGCGACATCTGTGTCGCTGCCTGTCTCTCGCTGCAACTGGCGACGTTTGAATTCAAACGTGTTTGAATCTTGTTGCTGCAGCACGCGCGACACAGAGCGACAGCCACGTGCCTTCTTGGCAAAGCAGTGGAGCGGAGTAGGCGGCAGCTATGAATTACTTAACATCCGATTTTAAGAAAACTATTTGGTGAAAAAATTTGATTCTTCCGCAACCTATAGCTTGATATCCTTAAATGATAAAGGTTGGAATTTATTTTCGTTATTTGTCATACTTAATGTGCTGCACGAAATCACAATGTGTAGACTTTCCGTATAGTTCAATTAGGGCCATACATTATTGCATATGAAATGTAACCAATATATCTAAATTATATTTAAAGTTGAGATCTGAATGATATCTCTTTTAATTCTTGAGATATTGGTTGTGTTATACCCGTGGACGTGTCGCTCGCGGCGCGTCCGAACCTTTCCTGCGCTTCGGGAATCAATTGGTCGTAACAATCGTCATATCTCATAAAAGGTTCAAGATATCGAAACGACGAATTTTGGAAATGACAGCACACAGAAAGGACTATTTTATCATATGATTAACACTCAATGATTTTTGTAAACGTTTGAGCAGAGCGAAAACAAGACTCCCTATAACTTACACCATTAGGTTTTGTACAAATTTTCATAGCCAAACAAAGGGAGAGAAAAAGATAAAGAGAGTATCAAAGTGACCAGCATGAGGTCTAGTTTGTCATGAAAATATTTAACTTCTTGAAAGTAATCAGGGTAATGAACGAAAACTTAATTAATAAGCTGAGGAAAAATTGAGTACTTCACGAAAAGCTGCTGTAAATGAAGTGTCAAAAATGTCATCTGTTCAAGACCTAGCTATTTTGCACATGAAAAGGTACATTGGAGCGGTATTTAAATGTCAAAAAGGCTTCATTCGAATCAAGTACGTTAGGAAGGCAAACGAGGAGTCAGTAAGATCATGCTTTCTGACTAAACCTTGAAATTAAAAAATGAAAGGAATCAGTCAAATATTTTATGAAATGATTTGTGTAAAAGAAACAAGTAGATCAGAGAAACATTTTGCGTGCCTTTGAATGATGCTCGAAATCATGAACAGAAAATGAGATGCACCAAACGTTTCCCTAATCTTTTTTTACTTCAAACTTTTAGACAAATCATTACACAAAACGTTTGACTTTCTTTTCAAAAATTTTGTAAGCTTTACTTTTGCAGACTATTTACAGTAATTGAAATTCTTGGCCTTAACACTGACTGCTGAAGAATTACGTTCGCAACATCAAATATCTGTTAAATTTCATGGTTCATTGTAATTTATTAGGAATTAAATGTGTGTGAAGTACTGGGATAAGTGTAAAGATCAAGTTCTTTGGCAAGACCTTAAAATATACTTAGCAATGCAGTGTAAACAGTATACATAAAACGTAGTACACAGAATCGTTAAGTGAGACAGTAAGAACTGGTGGGAATCGAACCCAGGACCTATTCCTCACACATTACGAATTTATGTACACTAGCCCTACACCACACCTAGCTACTGTGTGCTTACGTTGGAATTTAGCGTAGTTAGTCATGTAATAGTTATTTTTCCACATTTATTGGCTGTTAAAAAATTTATTGATGACATAGTTGAATGCTCCTCTGCTCATTCACGTGTATTCGAAGAACTTGTCTGGTGATCTTTGTAGTTGACGATACTTATGAAATTCTCAGTGGAGATTCCTCCCTTTGTAAATTTCATGCACAGCATTACTTTTCGCTTTATTTTCTTAAGTAAACCTAATTCTGTAGCCTTACTCTCCAGCTACAGTATTCTACAGGTTAAGGACGCCGTTTTATAGAAACAGCTGGTTGGCTCTAAGTAGCCATCTTGTTGCGCGACATTGTCGCTTGCACGCAGGACACCCAAGGTTTTCGCCTAATGTTGCTGCTTCTCACTGGAGTGTCGTGTCTCCAGAAGTCGGTCGCCTCTGTCGCTCACATAGGACATGGCCTAACGGGCTTTCTGCAAAAACACGGAACTACCTTGTGAAAAGCCATGTGACAGTGATCCTCCAATTGGAACTAAGATGATTACATGTAGCACTCCGCCAGATCAACGTTATAAGCATGCCAGCAGAGTCAGACCGGCAGTCTGAACCCACAGATAGGAGAGCTCTGGCCAATACTTCGCTGGCTGTAGCATAGTAGACACTCACCTTAGTATTCAGTACAGCGTTGTATCTTTGTAATTGGTAGAGCAATATTTTGGTCATTATTTTCCTTCCATTGTCTTGTAATCTTATATATCTGGGGTTTTATGCCACCACAAGAATTGTTGTGCTTCTTGTTGCTCTTGCATTTGAAAATTAGTGCACGCCAAGAAGGCGTTTTTTTTATTATAATAAAGTATGTTCAAACTTGATTGTTAGTTCTTTCCTGCCAACCATAGAACTCTACTGTAACAGTCTAACTAACTCTTCACCAAGCACAGTATCCAAAGCAGTTATAAATACGCTTGAACTGATGCTCAATCTGAAAGGAACACAGAATTGATATGTTTGCCCTCAAACACGAAAGCAGTATATTTTCTGGAATCAGGAGTGATTGTCACTTTCCACAAAAAATTTGTCGATTGTGGAAAAGTGCTTAGCATCTAAAAATTTCTGTAACTGTTCCTCTAAATTTTCTGGTTTAGTACATGTTGTTGTTGTGGTCTTCAGTCCAGACAATGGTTTGATGCAGCTATCCATGCTACTCTATCCTGTGCAAGCTTCTTCATCTCCCAGTAACTACTGCAACCTACATCCATCTGAATCTGCTTAGTGTATTCATCTCTTGGTCTCCCTCTACGATTTTTACCCTCCACACTGCCCTCAAATAATAAATTAGTGATCCCTTGATGTGTCAGAATATGTCCTACCAACCGATCCCTTCTTGTATTCAAGTTGTGCCACTAATTTCTCTTCTCCCCAATTCTGTTCAATACCTCCTCATTAGTTATGTGATCTAATCTTCAGCATTCTTCTGTAGCACCACATTTCGAAAGCTTCTATTCTCTTCTTGTCTAAACTATTTATCGTCCACATTTCACTTCCATACATGGCTACACTCCATACAAATACTTTCAGAAACAACTTCCTGACACTTAAATCTATACTCGATGTTAACAAATTTCTCTTCTTCAGAAACGCTTTCCTTGCCATTGCCAGTCTACATTTTATATCCTCTCTACTTCGACCATCATCAGTTATTTTGCTCCCCAAATAGCAAAACTCATTTACTACTTTAAGCATCTCGTTTCCTAATCTAATTCCTTCAGCATCACCCGATTTAATTCGACTACATTCCATTACCCTCGTTTTGCTTTTGTTGAAGTTCATCTTACATCCTCCTTTCAAGCACTGTCCATTCTGTTCAGCTGCTCTTCCAGGCCCTGTGCTGTCTCTGACACAATTACAATGTCATCGGCGAATGTCAAAGTTTTTATTTCTTCTCCATGAGTTTTAATTCCTACTCCAAATTTTTCTTTTGTTCCCTTTCCTGCTTGCTCAATATACAGATCGAATAACATTGGGGATAGGCTACAACCCTGTCTCACTCCCTTCCCAACCACTGCTTCCCTTTCATGCCCTCAACTCTTATAATTGCCATCTGTTTTCTGTACAAATTGTAAATATCCTTTCACTCCCTGCATTTTACCCCTGCCACCTTCAAAATTTGAAAGAGAGTAGTCAACATTGTCAAAAGCTTTCTCTAAGTCTACAAATGCTAGAAACGTAGGTTTACCTTTCCTTAACCTACACTCCTGGAAATTGAAATAAGAACACCGTGAATTCATTGTCCCAGGAAGGGGAAACTTTATTGACACATTCCTGGGGTCAGATACATCACATGATCACACTGACAGAACCACAGGCACATAGACACAGGCAACAGAGCATGCACAATGTCGGCACTAGTACAGTGTATATCCACCTTTCGCAGCAATGCAGGCTGCTATTCTCCCATGGAGACGATCGTAGAGATGCTGGATGTAGTCCTGTGGAACGGCTTGCAATGCCATTTCCACCTGGCGCCTCAGTTGGACCAGCATTCGTGCTGGACGTGCAAACCGCATGAGACGACGCTTCATCCAGTCCCAAACATGCTCAATGGGGGACAGATCCGGAGATCTTGCTGGCCAGGGTAGTTGACTTACACCTTCTAGAGCACGTTGGGTGGCACGGGATACATGCGGACGTGCATTGTCCTGTTGGAACAGCAAGTTCCCTTGCCGGTCTAGGAATGGTAGAACGATGGGTTCGATGACGGTTTGGATGTACCGTGCACTATTCAGTGTCACCTCGACGATCACCAGTGGTGTACGGCCAGTGTAAGAGATCGCTCCCCAGACCATGATGCCGGGTGTTGGCCCTGTGTGCCTCGGTCGTATGCAGTCCTGATTGTGGCGCTCACCTGCACGGCGCCAAACACGCATACGACCATCATTGGCACCAAGGCAGAAGCGACTCTCATCGCTGAAGACGACACGTCTCCATTCGTCCCTCCATTCACGCCTGTCGCGACACCACTGGAGGCAGGCTGCACGATGTTGGGGCGTGAGCGGAAGACGGCCTAACGGTGTGCGGGACCGTAGCCCAGCTTCATGGAGACGGTTGCGAATGGTCCTCGCCGATACCCCAGGAGCAACAGTGTCCCTAATTTGCTGGGAAGTGGCGGTGCGGTCCCCTACGGCACTGCGTAGGATCCTACGGTCTTGGCGTGCATCCGTGCGTCGCTGCGGTCCGGTCCCAGGTCGACGGGCACGTGCACCTTCCGCCGACCACTGGCGACAACATCGATGTACTGTGGAGACCTCACGCCCCACGTGTTGAGCAATTCGGCGGTACGTCCACCCGGCCTCCCGCATGCCCACTATATGCCCTCGCTCAAAGTCCGTCAACTGCACATACGGTTCACGTCCACGCTGTCGCGGCATGCTACCAGTGTTAAAGACTGCGATGGAGCTCCGTATGCCACGGCAAACTGGCTGACACTGACGGCGGCGGTGCACAAATGCTGCGCAGCTAGCGCCATTCGACGGCCAACACCGCGGTTCCTGGTGTGTCCGCTGTGCCGTGCGTGTGATCATTGCTTGTACAGCCCTCTCGCAGTGTCTGGAGCAAGTATGGTGGGTCTGACACACCGGTGTCAATGTGTTCTTTTTTACATTTCCAGGAGTGTATTTTCTAAGATGTTGTAGGGTCAGTATTGCCTCACTGTTCCAACATTTCTACGGAATCGGCTTCTGCAAGTTTTTCCATTCGTCTGTACAGAATTCGTGTGAGTATTTTGCAGCTGTGACTTTTTAAACTGATAGTTCGGTAATTTTCACATCTGTCAATACATGCTTTCTTTGGGATTGGAATTATTATATTCTTGAAGTCTGAGGGTATTGCGCTTGTCTCATACATCTTGCTCACCAGATGGTAGAGTTGTCAGGGCAGGCTCTCCCATGGCTATCAGTAGTTCTAATGGATGATGTCTACTCCGGGGGCTTTGTTTCGACTTAGGTCTTTCAGTGCTCTGTCAAACTCTTCACGTAGTATCATATCTCCGATTTCATCTACATCTACATCCATTTCCATAATATTGTCCTCAAGAACATCGCCCTTGTATAGACTCTCTGTATACTCCTTCCACCTTTCTGCTTTCCCTTCTTTGCTTAGAACTGGGTTTTCATCTGAGCTCTTGATATTCATGCAAGTGGTTCTCTTTTCTCCACAGGTCTCTTTAATTTTGCTGTAGGCAATATCTATCTTACCCCTAGTGTGATATGCCTCTACATCCTTACATTTGTCCTCTAGCCATCCCTGCGTAGCCATTTTGCACTTCCTGTCGATATCGTTTTTGAGACGTTTGTATTCCATTTTGCCTGCTTCATTTACTGCACTTTTGTATTTTCTCCTAGTTTAGTACATACAAGTAGTATAATTTTATTCATGGCACGTGCATCCAACACCACTCTAATATTTGATAGGTTTCTTGACAAGTAATGGACTACAGTAGGGACATGTGGAAGGTTCAAATGGCTCTGAGCACTATGGGACTCAACTGCTGTGGTCATAAGTCCCCTAGAACTTAGAACTACTTAAACCTAACTAACCTAAGGACATCACACACATCCATGCCCGAGGCAGGATTCGAACCTGCGACCGTAGCGGTCGTGCGGTTTCAGACTGTAGCGCCTTTAACCGCTCGGCCACTCCGGCCGCCAGATGTGGAAGGTTCCACGATCTTCCACTCAAGTTCTTGGCACACCGCAGGTCGTTGAGGTAGTGGTACATTATAGGTTTTGTTTCAAAATAATGGTTCAAATGGCTCTGAGCACTATGGGACTTAACTTCTGAGGTCATCAGTGCCCTAGAACTTAGAACTACTTAAACCTAACTAACCTAAGGACATCACAACCATCCATGCCCGAGGCAGGATTCGAACCTGCGACCGTAGCAGTCGCGCGGTTCCAGAGTGTAACGCCTAGAACAGCTCGGCCACTCTGGCTGGCGGTTTTGTTTCAGTTTTATAAACTTATGTCTTAATGACACCTGGTCTTTAGTTACGATCTCTATATACGTAGATAATACTTGATAAAGCTCATTACATTCATTACCAGTAATAGCAGTGGTTTACTTAACTTATGGCTAATCAGTGTTTTCAAATCATCATAATCTGTAATAGGTGCGAGTGTCTGTATGTTTGTCGCTCTCTTGCAAAACTTGAATTATGTACCCAGTACAACACTTGTCTTGTTTGGGAGACCTGGTATCCAAGTCAATCGTGATTTCACTGCTCTTAAGTCTAAGGAAACATTTATGTTTCGATAAGTCTATAATTCTGTCCTTCACACATCTAAGTCTATAATACAATTAATAACTAGGCTCTGGAACACGAGGAATGGCCACTGTAGTGTTCCATTACCTATCTTATAGGTCACAAATCCTGTTTCATAACTCTACTAGCCTTATTGTCTACAATATTTAAAATCTTATACTTCTGAACAGGAAACTCTCATAGAGGTTCAAATTCAGTCATTTTCTTATAAAATTATATGACAAAACACTCACACCCGCTCCTGTATCCAAAACAACACTGGTTGGAATAGCTCCTACTATATCACCCAAGATCATCCTGCAGACATTTATTTAAGGATCTAGGGATATTCACAGTAGCTTCTCAGTATATATACTCTCTTATGAAATTTGTTATTAACAACCAAACCCAATTCAAAAGTACTAGCAGTGTGCATGACTACAATACTAGGAGAAAGGATGATCTTCACTATTCAAGATTAAATCTAACTTTGGCACAGAAAGGGGTGAATTATACTGGCACTAAAGTCTTTGGTCACTTACCAAATAGTATCAAAAGTCTGACAGATAACCAACAAGTATTTAAGAAGAAATTAAAAGAATTTCTGAATGACAGCTCCTTCAAAAATAAAAAACAAAAAAAATGAAAAAGTTGTTATATTAACTTCAGTATGTTGTTAAATTAACTTAATTATGTCATGTAATGGAAAATTTGACTCATTCCACATCATTACGAAATATCATATTCATGATCCATGGAACTAGTATTAATCTAATCTAATCTAATCTATCAATAGTTGTAGCTAAAACTATTTCGTTGCTAGATAATGACATTGTGTATTTTCCTGCAATAGTTCAGCAGATAAACTCTCATCGTGATTGTAGCATATAAATAACAGTGGTTGCTGCTGAAAACTATTTGCTGCATAATCATTGTGTTGTTCATTATCAGTGATCATATCAAACGATTTGATATCGAAGTCGCCACCCAAACCTTCTTTAGCCACGACCTGGGGCACAGTAGTGACTGTCTTTAATTTGATGTCATCGTAATTGGTGCAGGCGATGATACAGGCGGAGGTGGAGTTTCTCATGACACTTATATTATGTTTACATTGGGGAATCGTCTATTCCACTCTCCAGTCTGTTGTGGCTTTTGTGGTTGAGCACCTTGACTTACCTGCTGATTGGTAGGTAAAGTCCAATTTTTATTTTGTAAATGCTTTGGCGCCATTTACCTCGTTGATGTTGTACTGAGGTAGTGGACCAGTATTTTGGTACTTATTATCGTAGTTACTGTTCCAGTTTTGCTGTTGATTTTGTACGGGCTTATAATTGTTTCTGCTTTTGTTCCAGTTCTTGTTTCCATTATTGTTATTTCCATTATTGTTGCTGCGGTCCCTCTTGTGTGGGTTGTCGCTTGTTGTTTATATGTTATGATTATTGTTCATAATGGGATGTGTCTGCTGTTTTTGGTACGTGTATTGGCTTGCGGAAGGAAGCTGTTGATTCTGCTGCGCTATGTAACCAACAGCGGCCGGTGCGCCAGGACTAAGTTGGATAGCCTGCGCATGCCGCTGACCGAAACATTGTGACACCTGTTTTTCCGTGTGGAACGTTGATCCTCGTGTAACATATCAACAGAATCAAGCACAGCCAGAAAATATTCTGCATCATTGTCTGGAATGTGCAGTAACTTCTCTTTAATGCTAAAAGGAAATCTGGCTTTCAGTGCGCTGAGTGTATCATGTGTAGCTACAGGTCCCATATTCAAATATTTCTCAAAATATCGGCCCACATTGCCATGTTTAGCATTGAAAGGCTGTGATTCCACAATCGGTTTCCTTAGACTTTCTTGTACGGACTGCAACCAAAATTTGGAAAAGAAAGCTCATTAAAATTGCCCATATGTCATGCACCTGTTGGCTCCATCATAGCCCCAGAGAGCTGCGTCGTCCTGGATGTAACCTACAACGTAAGAAATTCTCTTTCGGTCACGCCATGCTCTTTGGAACGCATTTCTAAACGCTTTCAGAAAAATTACAGAATGTACAGTACGTTTTTCTAGAGTAAAGGGTTTAAATGGCCGATATTTAATAAGTACTTTCTTCTTTGACACAATAATTTCGATTGCTTTCACTGTAATTATTGTAGTGATCGGCTGGCGGATGCAAAGGAATGTACTGCCCATAAATGTCACGACTGTAATTAGGTATCATGTGTATGGGTGTGTCTGTTGTGGCCACGAGGTGTGTGTTGTGTACGGAGGATACATGTCATACATATATCTGTTTTTGTTACCAAAGCGAGCATTACGATTATTAGCATTACTACACTCCGGTCGTATGTCATCGTTTAGTTGTTTCTGTTGGATTAAGCTGCCTCAGCTATGACATATGTATTACTTTTGACAAATTCGGCTACGGTGTCATGCACAACTGTCAGTAATTTTTCCTCTATACATTGGTCAAAATATTTATTTTTCTGATCAACCCAGTCATGAAATTATTTATCTTGGCAAAATGGTTGTCAGTGTGTAATTACAGTTTGTTAAGTTGTTTAGCCATAGTGTTAACTTCACCTTCAATTACAGTAATGTGTGTTATTATTGAGTCATGAATAGACGAATAAGATTGACTAGAGTGGCAACAGCTTCGCATGTAGCATTTAAATGTTTGACTTCAGATTGAATATCTTTGACGTCATTTGTAGTTTTTTCCCGCTGTAATTCAATTTGGAAAATTTTGAGTCAAGTTCGGACACTGTCCGCTCATTCTCATGTTAACCCCTTACTGCATGATTTTTTTTATTTTTCTGAAAAAAATGTTACATGTTATGTTCGATGTTCTGATTTCATAAAATATGCTTAAAAAGTTCTAAATCTTATGTAGGGGCGGTTATTTTAGAATTAAGGTTTTGTGCCATATATGGGACAGCATGCAGTAATGATTAATACCATGTGATACAAGTTTTGGGATTGATGATGCACAATGTGGAAAATATACAATAAGATACGTACATGAACTAGCAGAACTGTATTTATACAAAACAATTACACTTTCTATTCATTACAATACACATATTTTAAGAAAATAACACAAATTCTATTTCCATTTTTCTCTATTCATTATGAAACTTGATGAAGCAATTTCTCTCCTTATTCAAGCACAATGTCGCACTGCACTTCATACACGCTATATAGGATTTTCCCTTGCATTCTGGATACTTGCAATGACCACAGTTTTCCAGCCAGATAGGCATGTGATCTATCCCATCCAGTCGCACCTGACGCTGTGGAAGATCTGCTGTAGGGCCTCTCTTCTTCTTGCAGTCAAGCTGTTTTTGTAGTTCATTGCTTGGCCTACCACGTTTCTTGGATAAGGATTTCCCAGTTTTACAGAGGGCCTCTGCAACTGCGACCTTGAAATCAACAAAGGGCATTTAGTCCGTATTTTTCTTCTCCATAACAGCCAGCTGTTCACACAAGCCAAGCCAACTAGATGAAAGAATATCTTCAAGTACCATTTCTTTGCTCTGATTTGAATTCTGTAATATCCTATCATAGAATCTAATAGATCGACACCCCCCATGTAGTCATTGTAGATCATCACAGAGCGTGGACAAGGTACCGTTTTGTATTCTTTTTCCTTCCTGAAAAGCCTCTTGATCTCGCCTTCTGGTTTGCATCCAATGTATGTTGACAAAGTGTTGACTACTTTATTATCAAACCAGGAGACTACTGACAGTTGCACACTGTCTACTATTGCTATCTTTTCCTCCATGCTGCCTCGACCATTCTTCTTCATTGCTGCCTCCTTAGGTAAAATGCAACCACGTACTCGATTGGACCGGACTGTCCCTAGTGATTGTAAACCTTCCTTGTGCAAATACACTTCCAAGGGTACACTAGTGAACCAGTTACCAAAAAATAACTTGTGATTCACATGTCGTGGGACTGTTTATGTAAGACGCACAACAAAATTGCTGCTAGCTCCTAGATCCATAGCACCAGGTATTATGATATTACTCTGAGCTCCAGCAAATATTTCATAATCATAGCTGAATATCTTTTACGTCATTTGTAGTTTTTTCTGCTGTAATTCAATTTGCAAAATTTTGAGTCAAGTTCGGACACTGTCCGCTCATTCTCATGTTAATCTCGTTTACTCCTACGCACAAAGAGTCATTACAAGTTCAGCTTCAATCTCGTCATGTCGCGTTTTTAAAACAGTCATTTGTTCATCAATGCCCTTTTGTTTTGAGTCATCTGATTATTGTTTTCAGTCATTTGCTTGATAATACCTTCAAATATCCTGGCAATATACGTCAACTGAAACTGCACTGCCCCGGCCATGTCGTTTGACATGACGTCACGGACAAGAATGGGCTCTGAGCTGTATTTAGCTATTTGATTAGTGGGCGCCCTATTTACGAAATTTCCGCCACTAGGCATGTGTACTGCTGATTGATCGTCACTATTGGAGGCAACTGTGAACTCAATGTCACTGCTTTGTTCAATGTCTTAAGTTGGATTCGGTTTGCATTTGTTGTCAGTCATGTACCATTTTTGCTAATTGTGTGTTACCACCATGCGAGAAAAATCTTTGAACATGTTTGATAATGCATTCATGACATTAATTCAGTATGACAACAATGTTGGCTTAACTGAGCAAGAATTCCAATTAACGGTGAAATAATTAACATTCATGGCTGCTTGCCATTTTATGGTGCTCATGACACAATTCGGCCATTTTGTGGAATGGTATGACTATTGTTGTAAGAACCTGTATGATAAAAATAATTTGGAATACACCATCTTGCGCAAAAATGACTGCTACGGTTACATAAAATTTTTGCAAAGCTGGTAAGCAAGCTACAATTACTAAAAGCTCTTGGACTAGCATGCTAATGAAAAAATGCGATGTCTTGCCTTGGATCCAAGTATGCAGTGTAGATTCCAGGTTTCAACAACAATTTCAGTGGTTCGTCTGTTTGTTTGGTCTTTACAAATATTCAATGGCAATGGTTCGTCAGATATGATCCCATTGTCCGTGCAACAAAGAAAAACATTGTAGCAAATACAAATAACAAATACAATAAAAGGTCGCCAGTTTGATTTGTCGTTGCTTTTCCTATCTGGTCTGAGAGTATCAGAGAACAGACAAATAATAAGAGGTAATGATAATAGTGTGTCATCAGTTTATACAAACTCTCGGCGCTTGAAATTGTAAGGTTGACCGTGACGGACTTTTCTGAAAATATTTCTTTATCGGACTTCTTAGATTGAATCCGAAAATCTGGTTCGTGTTGGACCTTTTGTAGCACAGAACCTTTAGTGCCAAGATGCCGTTTAATGAGAACAACAGATTGCAACATAAATGACACACAAGTTAAAAATAATATCACTCTATTCACAAAATATTATACTAAATCAAATTATATTCATACATTAATTCTGTTGCTGTATGCAACTATGAGTACGTCTACTGAGACTGTATCTAAATAAAATATAATAATGGCGTTGTGCCAAACAATTATCTGCAGCGATGGTAGATATGCGTCCGATCTTGACGCATACATGGCCAAAAAAGGTGCCATCTTCCTGGCAAGTCAACTGAACTGCGTAATTACTCTAATGTTTCAGCAGTTGCACGCCACAATCAATAGAACCACTTGTACTAATTTATATCTTAGGTAATTTATTTATATTCTGAGCTTGTATCTACTTTTTTGCAATATATCCACGCCGATCCTGCAAATGAGCCATTAAAAACCCTAACAGCGTAAGTAGCTGAACCTACACGTTTCAGCAGGTCATCAATGTGTTTCTTCCATTTCAATTTTTCATCAATGCGTACACCCAGAAATTCTGAATATTCTACCTTAGCAACAGACTTCTGTTCAATGTCTGTATTTATCAGTGGTGTTATGATATTTACTGTGCATAGCTGTATATACTGTTTTCTCAACATTTAGTGAGAGCCAATTTTCAGAGAACCATTTAATAATTTTGTGAAAGACGTTATTTACAATTTCCACAGCCGATTCTTGTTTGTTGGGTGAAATTACTATACTTGTATCATCAGCAAAAGGAACGAGCTTTGCATCTCCATAATATCGAGTGGCAAGTCATTAACATATATTGAGAACAATAAGGGACCCAGGACTGAACCCCATGGGACAGCACTATTGATACCTCCACAGTTAAAGCACTCTCTGATGTTTGCAGACCATCTGTACTACTAATTTCAACCTTCTACATTCTTATAGTTAAATATGAATTAAACAGTTTGTGCACTGTCCCACTCATACCACAATACTTAAGCTCATCTAGAAGAATTTCATGATTCCCACAGGCAAAAGCCTTTGAGAGCTCACAAATATCCCAATTGGACATGTTTGTTATTCGAAGGTTTAAAATTTGATCAGTGAAAGCATATATAGCATTTTATGTTAAAAAGCCTTTCTGAAAACCAAAGTGACATTTTGTCAGTACTTCATTTTTACAAACTTGCGAAGCTACTCCTGAATACATTACTTTTTGAAGAATTTTGGATAAATCTATCAGAATTGAGATTGAGCAGTAGTTGTTAGCATCAGACCTATTCCCTTTTTTTGTGGAATGGTTTAACAGTAGCATATTTCGGTGTATCCAGAAAAATGTCACTTCAGGGAGCTACTACATATGTGGCTGAGAATCCTACTAATCTATTGGGAACAAGCTTTCAGTGCTCTGTTGGAAACGCCATCAATTCCATGTGAGCTTCTACTTTTGAGTGAACTTATTGTTTTCCCAATTTCCTTATATTATGCCATCAGTGTATCCAGCTACAGAGATTACCAGAGGCCAGCAAACAATTTGAGACGACCAGTTTGGATATCTTAGGTCCTTTCAGGCAAGGATCTCCAGGAAAGTGTCACATGTTAATGACAGCAGATCACTCCTCAGGCTATGTAGAAATGGTAGGCTAGCTATTTTGAATCAACAAGTCAACACATATGTTGATTATGTACCAAAGTACTAACTTCAAGTTAGAGGTGACAAAGTAACTTTGTCATTTGTTATGAATTTGTTACATTGAGGACAAGCACATAACACCAAGTAAACTGTAAAATGGATAGGGTTCACAGGACAGTAGGGAAGATGATTGAGTCACTATGTCAACAGTCATCATAATGACTGGGATATGCTGATTACCTTAGTCTGTAAGAGCTTTTAACTAGAAAACTAAATGAATATACACATCTACTGGTGTATGAGATAGTGTATGTATGGAAGACACCATCAAAATATGGGATAGTGAAACCCAGAGTGATGGAAAATTGTGCTTCAGTGTATAATTTTGCAAAGACCTGACAGGCGGTATGTCAGCAAGTGCAGAAAATGAATACAATGGCCCTAGAAAAACAGGAGTGAATGAGACTATGGAATGCCTAGTTGCTCAAATGCAATATAGGATAATGTGTGGCACTAATGAGCCCTTACACACCATAGGGAAAGGTTTTTAAAAATTATGCTTAATCCCAGTACTCATACAATGTGGTTGAAATGACTTTGCTGGTAAATATGACATTAGATCTCCTAACTGAACAACAGTACTCCATGTTTGTTCACTGAATATTTCGGACACACTGGAGGGTTTACACAATTATTGTCATAGATTCCAAACAAATGGGGAAGGGGCAAAAGAGGAACTGAGGCCTGGCAAAATGAGCAAGCCACTCCCATGCGGTCAACATGTACTTTGGCAAATGCATTAAGATCTCGAGCAATGCAGCATAGAGAAGAGAGTTGTGACTGGGGAAGCAGGCAGTAAAGGAAAATATAAATGTTATACAGTACACTCATACTTGGCAAAATGGACATTTCATGGAAATTTATATATATTAGAAAAAAGGAGATTTTGCTAGTTACAATGATGGGAAGAGGCACATATTGCTGACAGCAGAAGAGCTATGCTGATGTCAGGTGGAGCAGGTTACAGTACACCCCTTCATGGTGGTCCAGACTGTCATGGAGACATGCAAAAATGAACTATCATTGGGAATGAATACAGAAAGATGCTTGTGGGACATTCTTACAGCCCACCTATACTGTCGAAGTAGAAACTCAATGGACTTACTTAGTGTATGACTCATTCGTACCTGTCACTACACGGTACGAGCAAGGATGCTCTAGGGAAGGTGAACAATTGGAATTATGAGTGCAGTGGGATACTGTTATAAGAGACTCAAAGTTTCATCCTGTGTTTTCAGCTTCCAGTGAGAATAATGAGTATGCCTCTGAACCTGCTGTATCTACTCAATAATCCTTTTGAAATACTGCCAGCAAACAACCTAATAGTGCCGTTGATCCCACCATACTTATTTTTCCCAACAAGCTATTAGTACCACAAATGGGCACATTAGTGCAGAACAGTTGTTCCAGCACTGGGTCACAGTAATGGGAATTTTGGCCTTGGGAAATTTCTTAATCCTGATTGTTGCTTGTGTAGCCTACGTCCATTACTGGTGGAGAGCCATCCACCCCCTTGACTCCAAGTGCATTATCCACCCATCCTGTGGATCAACCATAAGACTTGACTGAAGTGATGGAATGTGTAGGGAAGAAGACCAGACAAAGTGTAAATTGCAAATAATGGTGAGAGACAGAGTGCACTGTAGGTGCCAGGAAAATTGTAAACACGCCAGTGCCATGTCATTTTAGGTGTCACAAGTTCAGCAGCAGCCTCAAATTTTGAGGGTCGAATTCTCCCAAGGGAGGAGGAGTCATTACAGCACCAATCACTGGCACGACACAGCAGCCACTCAGAGAATATGCGGACCAGTCACGTTTGTAATTTATAATAATGCTGGCATAGCATTCTTCAATGCAGCAGTCTACCATAGTGGTGGACTAAATGGCTACATGCTGTAGCATAAGGCAGTGTATGCGACAGGAGCGAGCTTCCATCACAATACTCCTGGCTGGAGCAAGAATACCATTTATTACCAGGTCTTTGTTGTTTACCAGCCATGGCTGGACAGACTGCGTCAAAGTTACAATCAAGTAATTTACAATATAATGAATTACAGAATAGCACCTAACCTTTACACAGGTAATGTATATATACTATGTCATGTTCACTGTGTCCATTCGCTTTCTTCACAGTCAAAGAATTCTTGGACCGAGTATAGGGGCATTGTTTTAGGCCTTCAGCAATTTGTTTCTTGAAGTTGTCTAGCGGTAGGGTCTGCAGTTCAACAGGTAGTTACATTGTGGCTATAAACAGTCATTATTCCCAATGTTCTGAGTAACGGTCTGCAGTGTTCCTGGCCGCTGCTCGTACAATTCTTATTGCCTTCCTTTGCAGTAGCAGGACATCCTTGCAGCCTGCTAAATGATCCCATAGCTGCAATCCATACACAGTGTGGCTATGGAACAAAGCATAGTAGACAGTTATCAGAAACTGGTCTGTGATTACTTTTTTTAATCTTCGTAGGAAGTATATCACACGAAGAGTTTCTTGCATACATGCACAGTGTGTCCATTCCATGAGAGTTTGTGGTCTATTGTGAAGCCTAATAGTTTCACAAATTCTATATGGTCAGAGTGTGTGTTTTTTCTAAGACTGCATATCATACACTGGGTTTTTTCTTCGTTTACTTTCATCTCGCTGGCGATGAACCATTTTTTTAGTGTTTTCAAACTGTACATCAGACTTTATGACCACTTGGGCAGAATCTTCCCCTTTGGCAATAAGAGTGGTGCCGTCCGCAAATTGTAGTCTCTCACCAACTTCACTTAGATCATTCACAAGAATGAGGAAGAGGTGTGGGGCTATGACCAAACCTTGTGGCATGCCGTGTTCTACCTTCTGCTCCGGGGATGTTGCTCCTTGGATTGAAACAATTTTCCTTCTGTTTTCCAAGTAAGACTAAATTGTAGCTAGGGCTGTACCTCCCACACCATAGCATTTTAGTTTTTTGAGAAAGATCTTGTGAGGGATGCAGTCAAAACTTTGCTTAAATTGCACAGTGTGAGTGCCACAAACTCACTCTCCTCGAATGCCTACAATACTTTTCTTAATAAGTCTAATGCTGCAACAGTACAGGACTTTCCCTTCTGGAACCCGTGTTGTGCATCTTTGAAGAGTCTTTCATGATGGATTCAATCACGTTTGCTAGTATAGGAATGATTGATATTGGCCTAAAACTTGACACATTATCTGAGTTTTCTTTTTTTGTAAACTGGTACTGTCCTTGCAAGTTTCAAGAAATCTGGGAAAACTCCTGCAGATAGGCAGTTGTTTATAGCTGTTGTTAATGGCTGTACTATTTCTCCAACAATTTTCCTTAGAACAGTACAGGACATCCCGTAGATATCTTGACACACTGAAGTTTTATAAGATTTTACAATATTGAAATATGTTGAGATCAAACCTCTATTCAAGAAAGGATCGACAGAAGATATGGGGAATTACCGCCCTATCTTTCTCTTGCCGGCCTTCTCTAAAGTATTTGAAAAGATTGCAGCAAAACAAATTAATAACTTTCTTACTGTAAATGATATAATTTTTAAAAACCAGTTCGGATTCCAACAGGGTAAAAGCAGTGCGAATGCTATAAATGAGTTTATCCAAAAAATATGCTCCACGTTAGATAAAGGTCACAGGTATATTCTGTGATTTGACTAAAGCTTTTGATTCAGTGAACCATGCATTACTCCTCCACAAATTACAGATGTATGGAATCAGAGACACTGCTTTAAAATGGTTTAGCTCTTACCTGTCAGGTAGGAAACAAAAGAGTAATTTTAACTTCAAATGGAACCAATTATTCATCAGACTGGAAAACAGTTCCCCAAGGAGTCCCACAAGGTTCGATATTGGGTTCCTATCTGTTTCTTTTTTACGTAAATGACCTACCACTTGCTATTGATGTTCATTCAGTCTTATTTGCTGATGATACATCAGTTCTAATTGAAAATGAGGCATCTGAAAATATTCCAGAAAAAGGCAAAAATACTTTAGAAAAACTTGAATCTTGGTTCTATCAAAATGGACTAAAACTAAATGTAAGTAAAACCAAAATGATGCAATTTGAAGCTAAATCAGTAGAAAGGAGTGAAATAAAGATAACTTGCAATGATCAGGATATAACAGAAGCAAACCACGTGAAGTTCTTAGGCCTAAATCTTGACAAAAATTTAAATTGGTAGGTACACATAGATTACTTAGCAAATAAACTGAACAACTTAGCATTTGCAATGTTTATTTTGTCAGGTGCCACAAACATGGATACCAGAAAGATAGTTTATCACTGCTACTTTGAGTCAATTATTCGTTATGGCATAATCTTCTGGGGAAATTCAGCAAATGTCACTAGGCTCCTAGTATTACAAAAGGAAGTAATTAGAAACATGTGTGTTGCAAAAAAAGGGGAATCCTGTTGACCACTGTTAAAAAATTTAAAAGTACTATCTATCCCCTCACTTTACATATATGACATGGTGGTGTTCCTATATAGAAATCAACATACACTAGACAATTTCCGTTTTGACCACAACTACAGCACTCGCCACAGAGATAACTTCAAACTTCCAACACATCGTTTAAAACTTTATGCCCAAACGCCAGAGTATATGGGGTTAAAAATTTTCAATAAAATAAAAGGCAGTAATATATTTAAAATGGAGATTGGTTCACTGAAAAGATTGCTCTTTACTCTACTGGTGGAAAAGTGTTATTATTCTGTCGATGAATTCATTGAGGACAGCATCACAATCTGAACACAGGGATTGTAATACATTTATTATTTTATGTACATGTGTAGCTGAAACTTAGAAATGTAAAATATAATGTAAACTTTTGTATTTCTCTTAAAAAAGTGAAAAAAGTTTCTTTTGTAAACCTTGACATGTCTCCTGTACATCAAATCAAATGATTTGAAAATTGTATGTAATGAGATGAATAAACCACATAACATAACACATATGTCATTTGCGTGTACTTTTTCATGTTTCAAATTTACTGTGAGTTTTATGTGGTAAGTAAACAGCAGGATCTATAACCAAGTCTGGGATTTCAGCAACAGTGTTTTCTATAACTTGGATGAAGTAGTCATTGAAGTCATCAGGACTGCAGGCATTAGAAGAGGAAGTTGGCTTCTTCCAATGTTCATTTACTAGAGTCCAGGCTGCTTTGCACAGGTTATAGGCTTCTCTTATGAATATCATCCCCCCTCCTTACAGCCTCTTCTACTTTTTTCTGTAAAATCTCTTGGCCTCTAAGTAATTGCTGTGTAAGAATTGTTTACTATTTGGATCTGTGGCTGCTTTGGCACAGTCTTGGTTTAAGGTGTGTTATGTGACGTAAACAACTTTCCAAGTTAGTGATAAAGTTTTTGAAATTTCCATTTGGTGAACAGTACACTGAAACAATAATCATATTTATATCTACTAGTTCTAAGCCAGCCAGTTCTAAATCCATATCTGAGCAGTAATTTCACAGGTCCACATCCCTAATGTTGAGATTTTTATTGGTATACACAGACACGTCTCCATGAGAGGTAGTTTCTCGATACCATGAGCTCACCATCTCTCGGTATTCAATGCATCTGTAATTTTCATCCGCTTCTTTGTCGAGCCAGTGCTCACATACACATATCACATCTGGCTTTGCATCTTCTATAAATATAGATGGCAGATCACATTTTGTTCATAGACATTGAACATTTACACTAGCTAAAACTATGGGTACATTATTTTGATTCCAGTTTTGTTGACCTGCAGTTGCAATAGTAGGCTCTATTGTACTGCTGCCTTGAATGTTCTCCAGAATAAAAAAAACGCAGTAATACTACATTCTTAGGCCATATAGAACTGTTCATTACTTTTTCCTTTTGTTAGAAGTCAACGACCAATTTTGAAACTGCTGTTTAGACCTTTTGTAGCAAGTTTTTCTACTTCAACGGTTCCCAGGGGTTGTACTTTGTGAGATTACAGACTGTGTGTTTATACAAAGTCTTGTGAATAAAAGCCTATTGAGAATGAATCTAATTATATCATCCCAAAAGAACTCGTTTTACTTCCGAATTGTGTGGAACAAAACACCCTTGAATAAAATAGTCTCCTAAACGTCTAAATCCCACGCAATTCTACAAATAATCCTGTAACCAGTGAAGGTTTAGGCTTTACTTCTCTACACTTATCCCTTGTAACCAACAAACCTCAATGTTTCTAGTCATGATAGTGTGGTAACATGACTGAGTACTACGTTAACATAGTCTGTGTGGTCTGACGGCTGTCACATTCCATTTTACTCACGCCACAAAGCTTGCACAAATAGCTAAATAAATCCTATTGGTTGGTGCCCAAAAACCAATGGCAGACACCATGATTTACGTGCGCCAATGTGTCACAATAAACTATGCCTACTCACTTTTGAATTAATACTATACTCACACTTATAACACTTCCCTCCATAAGGCACACAAACATACATGCAAATGGAGCAGTGTTAACTTAAAATGAAATATAGTTCAAGCAAAAGAAAACTGCTTACAAATAATGGCAGGTCAACAATACCTTCAATGAAAGCTAACAGTTCAATCAAAGTAGTTTTATTACCATAGGCAAAGTTAAACAAAATTATGGTTTTTAACGGAAATAAGTGAATTTACAGGTGATCAGCTGAATTACTTAGCCGGCCGCGGTGGTCTCGCGGTTCTAGGTGCGCAGTCCGGAACCGCGCGACTGCTACGGTCGCAGGTTCGAATCCTGCCTCAGGCATGGATGTGTGTGATGTCCTTAGGTTAGTTAGGTTTAAGTAGTTCCTTAGGTTAGTTAGGTTTAAGTAGTTCTAAGTTCTAGGGGACTGATGACCACAGCTGTTAAGTCCCATAGTGCTCAGAGCCATTTGAACCATTTTGAATTACTTATTCACAAACACACACGAGATTTGCAGTAACATTCTGATCACAGAATTACAGTTCATTAGTTAGGCGAAAACCACGACTGTGAAATCACCACGCTTGGCGGGAATCAGCACGTTGATAGCACACAGTTTTTAACACACCTGTGGCACAGTTAATAATTATTTACTCTGTTCTCAGCCACAACACAAACATACATTGAAGTTCTGAAACTTTCAAAGTGCATGTGATACAGTCAAGGTGAACACAGTTCACCTCAAAACCCGTAATTGTAATGTCGTCCGTACACGGCTGTATTGTTGTAATTACACGCCCCAGTCCAGTTGGCGCCTTTACACAGTCCAACTTCTCTGTCCACAATAAAAATTTTCAGAATCCGGTACGAAAAGAACAGAAATATATATCACCATTAACGAGTTTCATTTGCACCAATTTGAAAGAAAACAAACACAGACACCACACCATACGTGTTCGCACCTCCTCCATCCAACACAGTCTCTCCACACACACACACACTGTTCAACCATCACTATGGATACGCCCAGATCGCTCTCACTCTATTTATACAGTATCTCAGTATATTTTTAATTTTACAAACTATTTTAATCACAATAAACATTTTCAGCGAATGATGAGCAAAGAATCAAAATATTTTAACTACGCAATAAGCAAGAGAAGCGTATTTACTCAGCCAAAAAATTAATTTCAAAAACATATTATCTCTAACAAATACAGGACAAATAAACACTATGCTGTTATCATTGGAAATATACATATACATATGAAACAGAAAGAAAGAAAAGAAAGGAATAGAAAAAAAATTATCTCCCGCAAATAGCAATCCCTTCACAACTTCCACTGGCATTGTGCATTAACTCCACACAGTCTCTGTGCCCAACATTGGCCAGATTTGAAGCCAAGCAGTAGCAGCTAATCAAGCAACACAATCTATTAACTTAGCCAGTGGTCTAGGAGCTGTTAGTTAACCCTAGTGGTTCCAAACTTGGAACCAGATCTCATGAGGTGAGAGCATCCACTCATTGCTGACATTCCAGCCAGCCTTTGAGAGTTCCAGGCTTGACTTGGGGTGTTTGTGCACTGCTACCAACAGCCACAGACAGTTTGTACTATGGAGCTGACCATCAGTCTCGCACTGGCAAGACCACATCGACACCAGCTGCGGGTACATCAACTCAGCATTCTCTTTCCTCAGTGAGCTTGCTCACTGCTGCCAGTCATGCTAAGTATATGTGTGCAGCCATCGACCTATTGTACAACAGACATAATGAAGATGTTTTGTTGAGCCAGTATTATTGACTTCACACCCATAACCTCCTAGACCCACCAATTCTGGGGGGGGCAGAAGTGACCATCTCACAGCAATGGAGTCAGCGTAGTGGTCAATACCAACATTATATTGTCCAATTATTACCAAATTGTAAAATTTGCTTCTTTGTTGAGGGTTTGGAGTGAGATTTTATGTATAATAATTTCTCATTTGCCACATTGCAAGGTATTTGGAATACCTGTAATTTGAAAAGGTAATCAGAAACTTACTTATTAGTCACTCCTTCTATCTCTTCATCCAGATTACAAAGCCTCTATTGTCATGGTGTGTCAGTAAGTGCTGTGTTAATTATTAACGTTGTCCTACATATATTGAACTAGTTAAAAGAGATGTCATAGCTAATTTAATCAAACAGATATTTAGTTTAAGGGAATAGTAGCAGTAGTGGCAATCATAATAATTTTACAACATCAAATTCAGCCTGCAGAACCACAACTATCTTGTAGAAGTGTACTGATAGTCAGTTAATGGTACCATTTCTCACAACTGCTTCACTTTGTTAATGAATTCTTTGAATTACTGCACGTTGCTGAATGTTCTCCATCACAAGATCCACAGAATATGATGAAATTAAATCTAAATTCTCAACTCATTGGTTGCTATTGGGATCTGCAAATGATGTAATACAATGCAAAAGCTTGTAAACTGCATTGGAAACATTAATTAGTGATGCTTTCCAATTAGTGTATGAGAATATGAAAAATATCATATTTCTTTGCAGGGTATTTAGAAATTTTTCTAAAGAAGACAACTTTTTCATTACATACCAAGTATTTTACTGCAGCTGGAAAAATTATGAGCTAATATCATGCCCAACCATCCAACACCCAAATGATGTCATTCAGCAGAGGATGACATTGCAGTCTCTTGTTAAGAGCTCTCAGGTGCATGTTCCCTGGAGTTTCAGCAGATATTTGCAATTTTCTTTATGCAAAGTGTAGATACAATCAGTTTAGACAAATACTGCTCATCGTGTATATCATGATACGCCCAAAATTGAAGGAAAATCCCTTTGGAAACAAAATGTTTTTCAAACTTGATTTTTACCTAATAATTCAAAAATGGTCCTGATAATAATTAGTTAAGAAAGGTCTCTGAACAGGTACAGTGAAACACGATGAATAATGAGTACCATGGCAGTGACTTGGTGGTGCTGCTGAATGACAGCACAACACACAAGAAGAGAAGAGTCAGGTTGGGTAGGGAAGATGTGGCAAGCAAGTGTTTATTGACTTAAGAAAGGCTAGAGAACACTAGAGCTGTGTTTTTTATATTTACTTATTTAGCATTAAATTCCAGTGCACAGTGAAATATAATATATGCTACTGTGTTAAGACACATTAAAACTTGAAGCACCAGGCTGATTTGTGAGAATGTCTTTGAAAATCATATTGTACAGGATTGTATTAATACTGCTGCTGAGTGCCTTTCTCTCTGTCAGTCTCTAAGGTGATTTATAACAACACAAGATACCGAAATATCAGTAGACATTTTTTTCATCACATCTTTCTTACACAGACTATCCCTTCCTGTGTTTTGCCCAAGCCTACACCAAGCTGTTTCTGGCAGTCACCTTCACTGCCAGAATACTTGTTATTCTTCATGTTTTCCTTCCACTATTAAGACATATCATTGAACTGAATATTGTGTTTGACTAATCTGAGACTTCTCTATAGACCTTCAAGAAACAAACCCATATTTTTGTTGATAGTAGACGTTGCATGAAAAACATAATGAGCAGCATTTCTTTAGACAGACTTCTTTTATTCGGTCAAAAATCTAAATTGCAAATATCTGTTACAACGCAAAAGAAAATATGCCTGATCAGGATGACCACTCTATTGGCTGACTGAATTTCCTTGATTCTCCCAGAACATTTCCAGAACTTCGTTATATTTTTCCCAAGTAGCCTTTTTAGAGGTGGAAGCTGAATCTTGGGTATCTTTTAAATATTCAGTATTTTTATTGCTTTTTTCAAACTGGTGGTTTTATATATTAAAGAATAATTGAAAATACCTAACATACTTGAGCAAACTGACACTTCACTGCACCACCAAGTGGCAAAGTGAACTGCAATACATTGGATAAAGCACAACACATCTGAAAAGAAATACTTCAGAAATGAAGCACATACATTTTAAATCAGTCCCTAAAATAAGATTAGGTTAACTGATTTTATCATAAAAAATTGTGATAAAAACTGAAAATTTATTGATTGTGTGAAGAGTGTCAGATAAAATATATACAATGTGAGGCAGCTAAGTCATAACACCCCTTCTATCTCCACAACTGTAATAGATACAAAGATGCCATTTGGACAGTGAATTGCAGGGACATGGGCTACTTGAATACGTCACATTTCATGTTTGTGCTATTTTTATTACAAAGATATGAGGCATCTTTGTTTTTTTTAAACCTATGTTAAACTTTAGTGTAACATGATGGGCTTAAAAAGACGGTTTCAAATATGAGTATATTTAGCCGAATAGTATCAAATTCGTCCTTCGAAGCGGCATTGTCCAATGCGATCCTTCCCGTTGACCACTGAGGAACATAACAGGGAAAGCGGTGTTTTCCTGCTTCTTGATGATGCCGCAAGGTGACACACGAGGTAGCTGGAGAGAAGGGTACAAATGTGCTGCTGGGGTAATGAGACATCCCATTTCCATCACAGTTTCTTGGAGCAGACATGTACACCAATGATACAAAGTTAGATATGCTTCTAGTGTATGGCGAAAGCAGAAGAAATGCTGTTAGAGCAATAAAGCGATATGGAGAGCTGTATTCTGATCGTGAGCATCCTACGCACCAGCTTCTTACACGCATTTGCAAGAAACTACTTGAATTGGAATCATGGAATGCCATACAGAGGACAAGGCAGAAAACTGCAACTGGCAACTGGAGAGGTACATGAAGAAGGCGTTCTACTGTTGGCACATAATGACCCTATTATTTCGTCGCGACGTATCGCCTTGGAATGTGGTACAAGTCAGAGAAGTGTTCTACGCATATTGCACTGACATAGATTTCACCCATTTCACCTCTCATTACATCAAGCACTCTCCGGTGTGGATTTCGAATGGCACCAGGAATTTTACCAGTTTGTTCTGCAGCACCTCCAAGATGATCCAACGTTTTTTCAACAGGTGCTTTTTACTGGTGAAGCGACTTTCACCAACCACGATAATGTGAATTTGCGTAATATGCATTACTGGTCAATATAGAACCCTCGTTGGGTTTGACAGGTACAGAATCAGCAACCGTGGAGTGTTAACGTGTGGTGTGGCATCGTCGGAAATGTCATTGTGGGGCCTACGTCATTCCGGGTACACTAAATGGCAATAACTATGCACAGTTCCTGCGAAACATTACGCCCATTTTGCTGGAAGAGGTACCACTAACTATGCGTCAGTGTATGTGGTTCCAACAGCTGTCTTGCTCACTCTTCCCGTGTGGCTACAGAGCTGTTAAATGAAAAGTCCCTGGATTGTTGGATAGGACAACATGCTGAAGAGAAGTGGCCAGCCCGGTCTCCTGATTTGACCCCTCTTGATATTTTTCTGTGGGAAGGAGCAATCAAACAAAGTGTATGCTCAAATACCAACTACGCCAGACGAAATGAAGCAACGTATCATCGAAGCATGCGCTGATATCTCCTGTGACACCCTCGCAGCCATTCACAAATCTTTCGAACAGCAACTACAAATGTGCACTGCAGCAGAGCAGCATTTTGAGCAAATGTTTCAGTAAAGTTTTGTATCATGTACAGTATGTGTTTTGCATCTTTGTGTGTATTTGCTTCGTATTGTGATCAATAGTAAATATTTTCAAATAAATAACAAATAGGTATGAAATAATTGTGACCAATAAAGGCCTCCTCATTTACATTTGTATTTCTGTTACTTAAAATGCGTTAATATCTTGTAGTATTTTAATACGAGTATTTTGGTATCACAGTTGTCAAGTAATTGAATAATAACTACACGACATCATCAGTTTATTTTTGCGCAAAATATCATAGTATATATTACTATTATCGAATAAATGGGCGTGTTTGTGTAAGGATGGACTTGTGACGTTTAGGATCTACTCTACACAACAGGAAAGATTGCATTGGACAATGCTGCTTCGAAGGACGAACATGATGTGAGAATGTATCTGTGTCTCAAAAACGTTTCACCTAAATATTATGATATACACATATGTGAAACCATCTTTTTAAGCCCATCATGTTACACTAAAATTTTACATAGGGTTCCATTTAAAAAAACCAAAGATGGCCTCATATCTCTGTAATAAAAAATAGCACAAACATAAAATGTGATGTATTCAAGTAGCCCATGTCCCTGCAATTCACTGTCAAAATGGCATCTTTGTATCTATTATGGTTGGGGAGATACAAGGGGTGTTATGGCTTAGCTGTCTCACCCTGTATATTAATAAAAGTTACAAATAAGGATGAATAAATATTTGTGCCATGTATTAATTGTAAAAAAAAAAGAAATTCAAAACTTACCTTTCAACATAGTGAAAAGAAAAGGGTGACATGAAATAATGAAGCATGGCTCACTAACATAGGTTTTGCCAAGTAGAGAAATTGCACATCTCGTGACATCATCTGGTTCAAAAAACTAATAGATAGCAGTTGTGCTGTGGGACAAATACCTCTCACTACTGACACTAAATATTTATGGAACACACACACACAGTCCATGCTGTCCAAAAGTCAATTTATTCTGCTACCTATCTGAGGCATATGCAGACAGTTTTAACATGACTGTCATTATAAGTATAGTTTGATTATACAGAGCCAAAAGAAAAATGTAACACCCTCAACAACTATGTACATTGGCTCCAGGGTAGTGCTAGTGAGGGTCACAAAATGGGCCTGTGGGAAGCAGGATGGATGTATCGATGGGTTGCTGCACAGGTTGATGAGTGTGATGCATTAGTGGTGTGCTGCTGCCTTCAGCAATGGTCTGTGGAACATTTCCACACCATTTGACCACATTGTGGACATCCTTGTAGTACAGACATACAATGAGATTTGTGCATATTGAGAGCAGCAGTGGTTGAGTGAACATCACCCAGGAAAGATATCTGGGCACAAGTTACACCTGATGTGTCACCAAGGAACATTGGGAACCATCTGCTTGCAGCAGGACTAAAACCACGTGTGCTTTAGGCCAGGATACCATGACACCATCAAGTATGGCTATTCTGGTGTTGTGAAGGAGTTGACTGGAGAGTGGAATGACACTTTGTCGTCTTCAGTGTGATAGTAGATTCTGTGATGGATGTACACATGTATGGCACAGACCTGCTGAGTGGCCTACTCCAGAGTGCAGTCATCTATGATGCACAGGTCCCAATCCAGGCTTTGTGGTGGAGGAGGGTGCAGCATCTGTTGCAACTTGCAGTAACATCTGGTGTTCCTGCAGCATAATCAATGCCTGCTAAATTGCACAAGTCATTGTCTCCACACCAGTGTCATTTCTTCAACAGGAAGGTGATATACTTGTTCAGCAGGACAATGCACATCTATATATGGCTGCTGTAATGCAACATACTCTTCATGTTATTCAACATCTGCCCTGGCCAGCAAGATCACCAGATCTCTCACCAACTGAACATGTATGGGGCAGGGCGAAACAGGAACTTACTCATTCTCCAGAGTCTGGATGAACTATTGCCGAATTGCAAAATAAGGTGTAAGGTGCTTCTGCTAATCTATCACAAGATACCATTTGACATCTCTACGATCCTTTATACACAAGAATACATGCCTGCATTGCTGCCAGGGGGTGATACACTTTCTATTAATGTGATTGTTTGAGCACTGTGACGTGTATTTTATTTGGTCTGCATTTGTTATCATATATATGATGAAGTATCTGTCATTTCAAATGTCAATAAAATGGCCTTGTCCTTCAGGGTGTTGCATTTTTTCCAGCAGTGTATATAAACCATTAGTTCCAGAATGACTTTCAGGATTTTTTTTATTCAAAACAGCTCATCAAAACAAGGGCATAAATCTGATTTTTCTTCTTCTAATTTTTGACGCAGCTGCTGAAGCTCTCGCAGTTGGCATTGCATTTTGCTGACATCAGTGATCATATTCCTTAGGCGAGTTTCCTGAAAAATATGGAACATTGTGAAGAGATGCTTAAAGAGAAATTTTTCTTTCATGAAAATAGTTTAAACATGTCTTTTGTGCAATAAATACACCAGTTTTCCAGTCATTCTGCATATATTGTTCAAAAATATAAAATTCTTCCCCAAAAAGTTTTTTCCACATAATAATGTCGTCTCTTAATACTGGATCCTGAGGCTTCATAAGCAGGCTATTGAGTGATAGTTTGTGTCATTATTAAAGTGCTTCCAGTTAAAACCTTTCAACATCTTTTCACGAGTGAAACAAACTTGTGACTACTCATGCATCTTTCTTTCTTTACTTTCAGTATCTGATATTATTGTTGCTTGGATTCCATGCTCTCGCTGAATATTCTAGGATACATCAAAAGAGGATTTTTACAAACAGCCTTCTTTGTAGGCTAGTACCATTTTAGCAGCATCCTACCAATGAACCAATGTCTGCCACCTACTTTACTTACACCTGAGCATATGAGATCATTTCATTTCATATCTCCACAAACTGCTAAACCGAAATATTTGTATGAGTTGACTGATTCCAATTGTGACTTACTGATATTGTAGTGAAAGGATATTACCATTTTTGTGTTTCATGAAGTGCACAATTTTACATTTTTTAAAAAATTTTTGTGAATTTAGAGAAAGTTGCCAATCTTTGAACTGCTTGAAAAGCTTATCAAGATGTGACTGGATACTTGTATACTTTTCTTTCAGACATTACTTCATTATAGACAACTGCATCATCTGCAGATGGTACGACATTACTATTAATATTGTCTGTCAGTTCATCGATATATAACATGTAATATATAATATGAACAGCAAAGATCCCAGCACAATTTCCTGAGTCACACCTGAATTTACTTCTATATTTGTTCAGTGACTCTCCATCTAGCATCCCGCTTGAAAGAAATCGTCAGTGCTGTCAAACATGATCCAGATGGCTTAGGATGTGAAGCAGAGCACGTTGTGTTCAGCTGCAATGTAGGCTACTTACTGGGTGGTCAGCTTTGTTCTTGATCACATTTTGGAAGTGGCAATTCATTCTGATGAACAGCTGGTCAGTTGACACACCAACATAAAAAGCTGTACAGTCATTGCAGCAGAGTTGGAGTATGACATGAGTACTTTTACAAGTGGCCATGCCTCCAATGGGGTAGGAGAAACCTATGACAGGACTGATTAAGGCGTGCCGGGCAGGTGGATTGGCAGGCCTTGTACCTGAGTCTATCACACAGATAGATTCCTGTAGCAAGGGGCTGGGATTAGGACGGGTGTAGAGATGAACTAGATGTTGTGTATAGAATACCACTTTAGTAGGAGTGGGGAGGCTCTTGGTTATAATGTCCCTCATTTCAGGGCACAATGATAGATAATCAAGGCCCTGGTAAAGAATATGGTTTGATTGTTCTAGTGCAGGGTGATATCGGGTGACGTGGGATGCACTCCTTTGTGAGTGTTTCCTGGGTGTGATGGGAGATTTAGGGATGTGTGAGAATATAGTACAGAAATCTGTTTGCGGACTAAGTTTGTGGGGCAGTGCCTGTCTGTGAAGATTCTTGTGAGTCCTTCAACATACTTGGCAAGCAAGTTCCTGTCACTGCAGATATGCCATGCACAAGTGGCCAAGCTGTAGGAGACTGGAAGGGATGACAGCTGTAGAAATGCAGGTACTGTTGTTGGTTAGTCAGTTTCATATGGACAGAGGTATGGATGGAGCCATCAAAGAGGTGGAGGTCAATGTCCAGACAGGTCACAAGTTGAGCTGTGGATGGGAGAGGTGGCAGTGATTTTGTGAAGGAATGATGATAGTGCATGTTGGCCCTGAGTCCAGAGGATGAGGTTATCGCCAATGAATCTGAACCAACATAGATGTTTGGGATTTTGGGCGACTAGGAACACTTTCTGTAGATGGCTCATGGACATGTTGTCATATGAGGGTGCCAAGTGGCTGCACATCGCTGTGCCACAGATTTAATGTCCCCTCAAATGGGAGGCAGTTGTGTGTCAGGATATAGTTGATAAGGTGTATGATGAAGTATTAATGATGTTGAGAGAGGTAGCATTTAATAGCAACAGAGTAATGGGGATAAGGAATGTTGGAGTATGGGGAGGTAGCATCAACAGGGATCCAGGATGTAATGGGTGTGGGATGATGGATGGTTGGTGAAGGATGTGGTAAGTATCTTAGATGCAGAGACTAGGTTTTGGGCAACTGGATGGAGATGTCGGTCAACATGAGTGGAAATTGTTTTGGTAGTGGCACTATAACAAGCTGCTTTGTAGTTTAGATTACAATGTAGTGCCCAGGATAGTTGAGTTTATGGATCTTGGGGTTCCTCCACCTACAAGCTCTGCGACAGGAATCCCAACATAACATCCAGTCCCTACAAAACTGTTAGGTTCGTACCAGAACCTCTCTCCACAAGTCCATCTTCCTCCTCACCCCAGTGACACCCGGTACACCCACCTTCTAGATATTCTGCATACTCCCCAAAATCCATAAACTGAACAATCCAGGACACTCCACTTTAGGTGGTTGTTGTGCCCCTACTGAAACAATTTCTGCTCTTTTTTCTCAGTCCTTATACACTGTACCAATGTTCTGACACACTAGTACTTCTCCTTTGAAGACAAGGCATATAAACTGAAACACGGTCATGGACACCTGCATGATACACCCCTATGCTAATCTTTTTAGGGGCAATCTAGAGGAAACCTTCCTAGCCTCCCAAAACCCTAAACCCCTTACCAGATATCTCAGGACCCAGGCAAACTATCCTCATTCCTTCATAACCTCAACATCTTCTCTCCCATCTGCTTCACCTGGACTTCCTCTATCCAGCAGGCCACCATTCTGGACGTTGACATACACCTTTCTGATATCTCCAGCCACTCCTATCCCACATTAAAATCACTAACCACCAACAATACCTGCGTTTTGACAGCTGTCATTCATTCCACACCAGAACACCCTTCCCATACAGCCTGGCCACTTGCACATGGTGTATCTACAGTGATGAGAAAACACTAGGCCATACCTTTGTACTTCCACTCACAACCTCTTGCCACAGGGATCATTTCCCTTTGAAAGACCACGATGTAAGACCTGCCCAGTCCACCAACCCACACTTTCTACTCGTCTTGCCACAGGCTTCTTGTAACTCGATCAGAGGTGCGGTCACCTGTGAAAGTAGCAGTGCCATGTAGCAACTCTGCTGCAATTGCTGCACAGCTTCCTATATGAGTATGACAACCAACCAGCCACCCATCAGAATGAATAGGCACCACCAGTCTGTGGTCAAGAACCAAATTGACCACCGAGTGGCACAACATACAAATGAGCACAATGTGCTTGAATTCAATGGCTGCTTCACAACCAGGTTATCTGAGTTCTTCCCTTCGCCACCTGCTTATCTGAACTAGGCAAGTGGTAGTTAGGCTTGTAACATGTGCTTGGCTCCTGTAACCCTCAGTCTCCATTAACAAACTGTCCTCACACCCTCCATCCAACAGTTTCCCCTTCCACCATCCTATCACCCTCCCAGCCCATGTCTCCACACGGCCTACATTGTGTGCCACTCTGCACAAGCTCCAACACCCATGCATCATATGCATATCCAGTGCACCTGTCACCCCTCCTTCCTACAATCCTAGCCAGCAAACCAACTTCTTCCCTCCGTGCTACTAGCTATCCAACCCCAAACTTTCTTCCTGCCTCTCACCTCCCTCTTTCTCTAACCACTCTACCACCCCCACTTGGTAAAACCCCATCCCAGACCACCTGCCAATCGGCAATCTTGACACTGTGCATCCAGCTGGCACTGTGTCGGGATATAGGTGCACTTGTGTATGTGTGTGTGTGTGTGTGTGTGTGTGTGTGTGTGTGTGTGTGTGTGTGTGTGTGTGTGTGTACCCAACCTCAAGAAAGGGTTCATTTTGAAAACTAGCAAGTTATTTTTCTTTTTGTGTGTGCCTGTTGATGACTCAATGGCTCTGCTTTTTGGTGAGTGGTCTCCTTTGCTCCTAAAGCATTTACTTTTATTACTGTTGTTTTGCACATTTTGCCATGCCCATCATGCATAAATGTATAATTATCACAGTTGATTGTTGGATGACAAGTAGTCTCTTCCAGTGACAGTGATTTGATTGCTTGACATATGTATGAGCAAAAAATGCCTTACAAGCTCTCCACACACAGTTATATAGCAGCCCACAATGAGATGTGCATGACTGAGCCATGTAGGGGGCTTACCAGTTCTTGGCCCTATGCCAGAAGTCGACAAAGTCTCTGGTTCAAGCTTTACATTTAGCTAAGAACCATGTAACCACAATCGATTCTAAGGACAAACCCACAGATGAAGAGTTTCTGCCAGACAATGGAATGGCCCAAGTATGATCTTGGAGCCCTGAGAACAGTTGTTTGTTCCATGTTCCACAGTCTGCTGCTGGTTGTATCCTTTGGTCTGAATGGCTACTGAGATAGCCTTTTCAACATGCAGAATGAGACCCCAACAATACAACTGCACAAATTGATTCTTGTTATTCCTTGTTGCCATTTCCCTGTTGGGAGCCATTATTCGCCATACAGTCAAACTGCTTACAATTATAGATCACTACCCATTTGCTCTCACTTCTCCCTAGCACGAGACACAGCACAATTCCTAAATGTATGGGACCCACATTTCCTGGAGAGGAGACAGTAGCCATGGGAGATGATAGTAACAGGTACATTTGTTATCTCTGGTACAGGACTCATGAAAGTTCACTCAACCTATTCACACTGGCTTCCAGTCACACAACAGCAACCAGAGTGATTTTTAGCTGCTTATATGTGGCAATGAATTCACCCAGGTATTGAAGCTGGTGTGATGTTTTTAGAATATTAAACAAAGAACTTCACATTAATATTATTCTTTTTTCAGATTTTGTTATGCTAAATAGGTCACAAGTATCTGTCAAGAACTGAAACTACAATGCTTAAGAAAATGATTTCCATTATAAGAAGAGAAAGTTTTACTTATACACTGAAGATATTCTGAACTTGTACATTTTGTTATGTTGAGGTTATGCTCACTTAAGAGACTTACATAATAAATCCAAAAATAGTGCAAATTTATGGCAAACACAAATAGTACACAGATGTTTAGAAGAAAACTAACTGGAACATAATATGGCAGTTATAATATGTGCAATGTAATGGCACAGCAATTGTCTTTGTAAAGCTGGTAGCGGACACACAACATATTACAATGGATTAAAAGAAATAGAAGTCACTTCAATTACGCCCAGGGAAGTGTGTTGGGATTTTTGCCATCCATGTTATATACTAGTGACCTGGCAGACAATATTAACAGTAATCTCATACCTTTTGCAAGTGATGTAGTGAATTATAATCATAATCTCAAAAAAGCTGGACAAATGTCCAGTCAGATCTTAATAAGTTTTCAAAATGACAACTTGCTTCAAATGCACAAAAACATAAAACTGTTCACTTCACAAAATAATGAAATGTAGTATACTGTGACTATAATAACAATGAGTTACAATTTCAATCAGCCATTCATACAAATATCTGGAGGAAACCCTCTGTAGGAATATGAAATGGAATGATCACATAGGCTCAGTTATAGGTAAGGTAGGTGGCAGACATAGGATCATTGGCTAGGTGCTGAGAAAATGCAGTCAATCTACAATGGAGACATTTACAAATCACTTGTGTGGCCAGTTCTTAAATAATTGCTTTTATTTTTATTTATATTCAGTATGGTAAATCACATGTTGTACAGGTAGTGAACTAGTAATATAAGAGAAATCAGAAGATAGAATACAGTATTACTCTAAGGAATACATTTTAAATCTAAGAACTCATTCATTTTATAAAAAAAGTTTGATCTGTAAGGAATGTTTTCAGGTGAGAGCTGCAAAGACTGGGTAGAAATTTTTGAATTTTTATGTGAGCAGCGAGTATTGACACACGGACATGGGTGGGCAGTTGAATAAAAACACACACATCGTCACTGTTGATAAATGTATCAGAAAACACACACATTGCAATATACAGAATGGCACTACCATCGCACTACATTCTTCTACCATTGTGTTTTTTCGCATCCTACTCAAACCTCACCAAAGAAGCACAGACAGAGAAAAGAAGCATACACAAGAAACCCTTGCCTTCTGAATGCTCTGAAAACGGCACTGAGTTTGAGTGATGGTCACCACATTAAGTAAACCTAATTACAACACTTCCCCTTGGTGGGCATCATCAGAGAATAATTTACCAGTTTTACATTGCAAAAATACATTATTAAACATAAGAACACAGATTAAACAAAATTTAACAGGCTGGTAGCCCAACATGAAATAATACTTATTTTAATCCTAACGTTTCTCTGAATCCCTCAGTTTTAACACTGCTAAGACCTTTAGTTAAAATATCTGCAACATTGTCATCAGTTGAAACATACTTAAACTTCAGAAAACCAACTAGCACAGTCTGCCTGAGTTTATGATAGCACACTCAGAAATTTTTGATTGTTTCTGATACACTCTTTTTCTTAGTAATCTCAGTGGCACCTGTGTTAGCAGCATTGACCTGCAGGAGTAGTCTAACAAATTCAGAACACATGATTCCATGTAAAAAGTTACAAACCATTCCACCTCTTTACATGTCTCGAACATTGCAATGTATTCAGCTTCTACTCTGTAGTTGGTTACATGGATTCCCTTTTACTCTTCCAGGTGACAGCTGCTCAAGCTAACAAAATTGTATACCTCATTGTAGATTTACTAGCAGTTGGGTCATTTGCCCTGTCAGCATCACTGAATGCACTAGGATTAGAACAACTGGCACTGAAAAATAAGATCAAATCTTTAGTTTGCTGCAGATAACAAAACACCATTTTTACTCTGACCCAAAGAGAAACACGTGGTTTAGAGTTGAACAGACTCAACCTTCCTGCAGTAAATGCAATATCAGATTGAGTACATGTGGATACAGACAACAAACAACCCACTGTCTTTTAGTACAGTTTTTGGTCAAATGGCTTGTCATTCTCATCTTCACCAAAATAGTTGTCATTATGTGGTGTAGCTATGCACTTGCAGTCATGCACTTTAAACTCTCACAATGTCAGCTGAAAGTAACTAGTTTGGTTTAATTTCACTTGCCCTTGAGACTGCTCAATCTTAAGTTCTAAAATAAACAACATCTCATCCATTTCTTTGATGCTAATGTGAGATTTCACAATATTCTTGAATTTTTCAATCCTCTCTTCCTCATCTACTACATCATCCACATGAACCCCAATGATGAAATTATTAGGGAAAAATACACAAGAATCCTTTTCACTTTGTTCCAAACTAACTGTTTCGTCACAGAGCAGAAAAAATCATTCCAATCCTAATCTGCTTGGTAAAGCCTGTACAATCTCTTATTCAATAAAGAGACTTTATTCCCCTCACTAAACAATTTTGATTGCTCCATGAAAACGGTGCCACTTATGCGCCTATTACTATAACCAGTTTCTACATCAATGTGTGTGATTTTCCATTCCCTAAATACTGCAATTGCTATGAGAATCCTCAAGCTACTTTGTCTCATTACTGGGCTGTAGCTTTCCTGGCACTGCAGAAGCACCCAATTCCACCAGTCTGCTTTGACCCATGGCATTATCAATATGGTGGAAACAGTTACTTCCAGCATGCACAAAATTATGATAATGGCATCACTAAATACACACACCAACAAATACGAACAAAAAGAAAAATGATACAATAATGTCTCTCGCCAAAAATAAAATGAAACAGGACAACCCCAGAATGTGGAACTGGACATTTTCCTTGACCTACGTAGCTCAACTGCAGCTATTGACACAGAAAAAAAAGCATTTACAACTCCAAAAAGTGGAACCAAAACCCCAACTCAAAAACCCAAATACCCCATAAACATTACATCAATTAAAACACAACCAAACTACCATAAATATACAACACACAAAACATCACAATTACTAAAGCATAAATCCAAAACAAAAATTACTTACCAACAAAAGCCTCTGGCAGTACCACCTAGGTTGTCCAAAACACACACACACACACACACACACACACACACACACACACACACACACACACACACACACACACACAAAGCCACATATACATGTCCCTCGTCTGAGCCGCTGAAACTCTCGTCATTCTCATGTTGTTGGACACCTAACATTTTCAGCAATAAGACTGAACATCTGTAGAAACTATATCAGACAACATATCATCACTCACCTCAGAACGTAATGATACACTCGTGAACTTCACTGTCATATCCATGTCCAACCAAAAACCAATAAAAAAGTTACACTTCTTTCCCCCCAACAAACACAAAACTGATCAGACATTACAAAAACGCCAAACTCACAAACAAGAAAACCTTAATAACCCACTTCCACAATCCATGTTACTGCACCAACTACCTAAATTCAAAACCACGTTAGCACAATGAGAACCAAACTTCAGATGAACCCAGTACCACACGTTAAATTCAGCATGTCCACATCCATGATCAGAGGACACGATCAAAACACATTTACAAACACAACCAACTCAAAAGCACCATGCTGTAGTGACATCACGCACCACAACACCATTACGTCACAGGTCAAAGCAGATGGGTGGAATCGGACACTTCCTCACACACATATACTCAAAATTATTTGGCTATAACCCAAAGCTATTAGCCTTGCATCAAATTTAGTGATCTCATCTTCTCTGTTTCTCTTTGTAGTAAACACCTAGTTACGCCCTATGACACAATTAGGTTTCGATCTGTTGACAGGTGCCATGTACTGTAGCATTTTAGGTTACTCATCTCCTTCTCCATGCCTGTACACCACTTGTCCCTGTGAACTGAGACTAAAAGCTCTTGACACATGGTAGCAGAAAAATATGCAAAGAGACACAAACCACACTTCTTTGACTATGCCAGATATGAAGACCATTGTAATCCTACTTCACTATTTGCTACAGATTTCAGTTTTCAGGACATGTATGTGTGGCTTCGTGTGTGTGTGTGTGTGTGTGTGTGTGTGTGTGTGTGTGTGTGTGTGTGTGTGTGTGTGCGTGCATGTGTGTTTTAGACAACCTAGGTGGTACTGCCAGAGGCTTTTGTTGGTAAGTAATTTTTGTTTTGAATTTATGCTTTAGTAATTGTGATGTTTTGTGTGTTGTATATTCATTACACCCATCTCTATCTGTACTGTTTGAAAAACAGTCTTGGTTGAAAAAAATTGCAACCAAGACTGTTTTTCAACCAACACTGTTAAGCACTGGTTTGCCGTATGCCACAGATGGATTGGAAGGACATCTCTGTCTCCACTGCTGATAACTACACTGCCTTCAGTATCATATCCATCTTCTTCTCCAACATTCGATTGGCTCTTATCTCCTCAAATAGTTGTTGACTAAACCGCATCGTCTGCTACCAGTTCTGCACTCCTTGGTGGTGTGTTGTTGCCAACTGTTGATAGATCAGGAAACTTAACTGCATCATATTGGCATCGTCTGCTGTCACCTCATTGCTGTGTGGATCAGCTGTTGCCATCTACTTCATGATTACTTTCCCTGGAAGACACAGTTCGTCTACTCTAGCCTTCAGAGGGAATAATGTCTCATCAGAAATGACATCTCTTCTCAAAAGGATTTTTCTTTGCCCAAGATTCAGCAAGTCAATATCCTTTTGATGCTGCTTCTACTCCAAGATAAACATATTCTTCTGCCCATTCCCCAAGTTTGTCAGATGTCAATTTGCTTGTCCAGGCTCTGCAGCCAAACACTTTGGGCATTTTCAGGTCTTCTTTAATAAGTTATTTCTGCTTCCAGACTTAATATGGGATTTTTCCACCAAGGGATCTTGTTGGGCACCTCTTTCGTATGTAGTATGCCAACATCAAAGCTTCTCTCCAAAAGTTCTCAGGCAAACCACCTTGGAATGGTACACACATCACATTGGATATAAGTGATTCAGGTGCTCTGCTTTCCCATTGGATGGGGGAGAGTAAACTGTGCTTTTCCAGTGTAATATGCCCTCTTTCTTGAACAACTGTTCAAATTTGCTGTTGATGAACTCAAACCCTTCGTCTGATTGTAAACTTCGCAGTTTTCTCACTGTCTCACAATCTGCACACTCCTTAAACTCCACAAATGAGTCAAACACATCACTTTTCTGCTTTAGCACATTCATTACCGAATATCTTGAGTGATCATCCAGGTAAGTAGTACAGTATTGTGCTCTACCTAAGAAGGTCTGTCTAATATATCCCACATCACAATGTACCAGTTCCAGAACATTTTCAGTGATAGTTTGGCTTTGTTTGAAAGACTGTCTTTTCATTTTTCCTTGCACACACAAAACATTACTCTTTATACCTGGTGACTCCACATACTCTGGGTGAAGTTACTCTGTTTCCAAGTCTTTGGTGCCACAAAACTTCTGCATATATGGCTGTTGCTTCGTGTTCCACTGGTTGATGAGTTTTGTCATTGTGGGGCATCACTGTCCTGTTATTCACTTTTTACTATTCACAGTGCACTAAATAGATATCACTAATAGACATCACTGCTTGATGATCTCCCTGTCAATACTTCCTTCTCACCAATAGACACATTAACATCACTGTTTTTTAATCTAATGCACATTCCTTTCTAGTCCATTTGTTTAACAGGCAACAAGTTCTCATACAGTTTGTTCACCAGAAGCACATCTATTACTTGGATTGAGCTCTCCCCACATGACCTTTCTGCTTTCATGACAACACTTCCCTTACCACTCACTTAACTTTTACATCAGCCAGTTTCATTTCTCCAGTTGCCCATCTCTAAGACCTGTAGTATCTTCTGGTGACTAGTCATATGATGTGATGCATGCTTGGTGCACCCACTCCTTGTTTTCTGTGGGAATGCGAGCACTCCTTGGCAATGTGATCTGCTTCACCACAGGAGAAACATAGTCTGTTTCTGCTGGTTGTGTTCTTTTCATCTTCTTGGTTTTAAAGTGGCTCCACCCAAACTTGTGTTGTTTATGCCATTCACCTTGTGCTGCATATGCTTTGGCTTCTTCTCAGCTCTCAGTGGACTTCAAATCTGGTTCCAGGTGCTTCTCTTTTAATTCTTATCAGTTGATGACAAGGTCTGTGGCCAATCTGTCCTCATCTCTTTCTAAACTTCTAGTGATAACTTCATACTTCTCTAGAGCCAGTCCTATGAGCATGAAGCCTGCAACTGTTTTGTCATCAAAGGTAAGGCCCCCATGCTTCACTCATCTATTGACAGCCAGTATCTTTGTTACCTGGTCATCCATAGCCATATCATCTTCTTTCTTGATATTCACTAACCCACTTCGTAAGTTTTGAGTGCCAATCGTCTCAAGGTAGCAATCTTCAACCAACATTAAAATGATGGATAAGGCCCTCTTATTTTTCTCCATGTCCCACTGATCATAACATGTTCCAAATCCTGGTTCTATGGCATCCCATTCCCCACAATGTTGTATCAGTGAATGAACACAGACCATACAAAATAGTTATTGCTGCACAGGTGATCAATCTTGACAGTTGGTTCCATCATTCTGAATTGTTTCCTTTGCCACTGGATAAGGTAGAATATCAGATACGTTGTCTTCATCCGTATCTTGCACCTCGTGTTCTTATTTCCTTGAACTCAAACACGCTCACCACACCCATGTACTGGGTCCATAACCTGTTATAATTTTTATGTGTGAAGTGAGTATTGACACACAGAAGTGGGTGGGTAATTGAATTAAAATACATACATTGTCACTGTTGATGAATGTATTACAGAAACACATTCACTGCAACATACAGAATGGCACTACCGTCACACTACATTCTTCTCACATACTCAGACTGCACCAAAAAAGCATGTATGGGTGCTCTGGAAATGGTGCCGAATTCAAATGATGGCTCACACATTAAGTAAACCTAATTACAACAATTTTTCACCTGTCTTGTTGCATGGTTGAGAACGTTGTAATCTGCCTGAAAGAATTCACTATTGTTGGCTACAAACATTATCAATCAGTATATTATATTAGAAAAAAATTGTTATTTGTGGAATCAGCCGTGCAATTTTATTTATTCTCTGCTGGTTTCAGTGCTGGCTACCATCTACACAGGAGATACTGCAAGGCAAAAAACAGGATACTAAAAGTACATGATTTCCTACGATCTTACAACATGGAAGTAGGTGCAAAGGCTTTTAAAGCATCAGATACATATGTAATATACCTCAATTCCTCAAAAATACATCTCTGTCGAATATTGCAACATCAAGTATAAATTGTGGCAAACTGTCACAATAATTGTTTCAGTGAATTACACTGTAGTAAATTTAAACAATCAAAGTGTGATAACATGTACACACTTGATCTTAACATCAAACAACAACAACAATTTCAGTCAGAGCATCATATATAGATGAAGAAACTGTTTCATCAGTATATATACTACACAGGTCATAATACAGTCCAGAGATAAAATTACAATACTAAAAAGACAATGCAGACATTATGAATAGTTTAAAGACATTCCTAAGTAAATAACGTAACTTTTTGGATTATCAAGTTTGCTTTGACATTTTATTTCTCTTAGTGAGCAACCACAGGGATTAAGGTGGGTATATTTAACTTAAAAACCTTAATTGTATTTGGATATAAAACATCAGCATTTGTAAAAAATTAATGAAAGAATCAAAAAGACAATTTGTCATTTATGATTGACAGTTTTACACTCCATTGATTTCTTGTATGTCGCTTTTTGAAGTTAACAAAGCTGCTAGTAATGAAATGAAATTCAGCTTTTACAGCAATGTACATAACTAATATCGCAATACATAATGTACTTAAACCTAGTTCCATACTATGCAGATAATCTGAGCTCCTATGCTTTACAATTTTCTAGGGCAAACATTACATACACTTGAAAATAAATCGTTCTCTCCCTTGGTTGGCAAATAATCGGGTAGCTCTGTTTTATAAACATCTGATAACTGCATCAGGTTACACTAATAATTTCAGAGTGCACCAACAACAGAAGTACAGACTGTCCCTCACTAAGTTTCTGTATTTGTTTTTGTGAAATAAACTCATACCTAATAATAGTGTCATTGGTTGCCCAAAGCCTAGAGTGTGGGAAAAATGAGACAAAAAAATTTTTGAAGGTAAAATTTGACATGAAATAATTTTTGACGTGTTTCAATCACAGTTATCAATGACCGTGTTTCAATCACAGTTATCAATGACCAATTTTTATTATACATAAATTTTATGAATATGATTACTTGTTAATATTATCATATGTAAAACTTGCTAATTCGTGACTTTTGCACAAAGCTGAGTAACTTAGTAAACACATAATATGTATGGAGTATTTTATCACTGTAGACTACTCCAGTCTGATAGTGAAAAATACCTGTATGTCGAGGGCTTATCTAGTTCTGTATGTAAAAGTGGCATACATTTTTCGAAATGCACCCTTGTCACCACTACTAATAGATGCCATAATAAAAATTGTACAGGTGTTGACACAAAAAATGATTTTTTCTAAATATTTATCAGCTGCAGGTAAATGCTTGAACAAAACTTTATTGTATTACATTGATTTGTTACAGTAAATACCCTAAGAGACCAGAAAAGATGACTGCATGGTATTCCGATAGAGACCCCATATATTAACCTCACTATTCATTTTTGAAGTGTGAAAATGTTTTCAGCCCCTCCAGTATTTCCCCACAATATTATGTCATAGGAGATAATAGAATAGGGATGTGCAAAAATAACAGTGGCATTATTTCTATGTCTACAAAGTGAGAGAAGACTCTCAGTGCAAAGCAAGCTGAGCTGCTTCATAAGCAAATGACCAATTTGTTCATTCCAACTTAACTGATTGTCCATTTGGATGTCTAGGAACTCTGTGTAAGTGGTTTCATTACTTTTCTGATTGTAAGTATCCATTTCAACAACTTGAAGTTTTTTACATGTTGTTTGAAACTGTATATTAGTTTTTGAAAAATTCAGAGTTAGGCTATCTACTGTGAATAATTTGTAGACCTGTATAGTGACTGTCTGGGTTGCATCCTGCACTGTGAAGTTCGACCCTTTGATCAGCGTATTTACATCCCAGTGAACATCACTATCTTTACTCTGTTATTAATTGTAATTGATAGATAATTAATGTATATCATGGAAATCAGTGGCCCAATGATTGAATCCTAGAGGACTTCATTTTTTACATTTCCCCTGTCTGAGTTTGTTATTAAACCTGCCTTCCTTCATTAAGACAATTCTTTGTTTCCCATAAGTAAGATTCTAGCTAAGCCAGATGTTTTTCTTTGATGCTATAGCATGGAAGCTCTTTTAGCAATGTGTTATGATCTAGACAGTCAAATGTTTTAGCAACATCACAGAGGATTCTCATTGGATACATTCTGAAATTTAATTCACCTAGAATTTCATTTGTTTGACTAACTATACCTCTTTTTGTGGAGCCATTTTGTGTAGTGTGGCTATAAATCCTATCATACACTATTCTCTCAAATACCTTTAAGAACACTGGCAGAAGAGATGTGGGGTAGTAACTGGACATTGCATGTCTCTCTCCACTTTCATGGGCTGATGTCATTACAGCACATTTTAGTCTATATGGAAATATCACAGTTTTCATCGACTGATAACACAAATAACATAATATGTGACTTAAATCTGCATATGATTTAAAAATTCTACTTGACACACTATTATATCCAGACAACTGAGTGCTTTTAAGTAATTTTATGTTTTTTACAATTTCTTTAGGAGTTGTGTTTTTTAAACAAAATGCTGTGGCTGGTGTGGTTTGCATGTTATTAAGCAGTTCTATGGCCTCTGTGGAAGACTGGTCATCATGTCCCCATTTTTTCAGCTGTTGTGAGAGAAAAAGAAAATGAATTCTGGCCTGTACCATTAACAGAATACTGTTGTATACCTTCTTGTTCTGATTTTTTGTTCCTATTTATCTCACTTTTTTTGATTTTCCATATGGTGTTACTTTGTTGTTCAACCAACTAGTTTTTTGTGGATAATGCATGTGTTTGACCTTCCTGATTACACATGTTAGGAATTCACAGTACATCTTATAATGTAATTTCACTGCTAGCTTTGTATTAGTCCTCTGTAGTACACACATCAAAAAAAGGTTTGCATCACCTTGGTTCCGAGAGTTCCAGAACCTGTACAGAAAATTGGAATAGAGATCAACATAAACATCATTTCTGCCCTTTTTATTGCTCATGAAAACCACCCATTGCATGTTGTACCACCACACAGTGATACCATCAGAGGTGGTGGTCCAGATTGCTGTACACAGTGATACCTTTAATACCCAGTAGCACATCCTCTTGCATTGATGCATGCCTATATTCATCATGGCATACTATCCACAATTTCATCAAGGCACTGTTGGTCCAGATTGTCCCACTACTCAACAGTGATTCTGCGTAGATCCCTCAGAATGGCTGGTGAGTCACATCGTCCATAAACAGCACTTTTCAGTGTATCCCAGGCATGTTCAATAGGATTCATGTCTGGAGAACATGCTGGCCACTCTAGTCAAGCGATGTCATTATCCTGAAGGAAGTCATTCACAAGATGTGCACAATGGGGGCGCAAATTCTCGTCCATGGGCGCAAATTGTCGTCCATGAAGACAAATGCCTCTCCAATATGCTGCTGATATGGTTTCAATATCAGTCAGAGGATAGCATTCACGTATCATACAGCCTTACAGCACCTTGCATGACCACCAGTGGCATACATCGGCCCCACATAATGCCACCCCAAAACAGTAGGAAACCTCCACCTTGCTGCACTCACTGTACAGTGTGTCTAAGCCTGACCGAGTTGCCTGCAAACACGTCTCCGATGATTGTCTGGCTGAAGGCATGTGCAACACTCATCGCTGAAGAGAACATATGACAATGAAGAAATTTATACTGTACTTCACTAAATTTTGCCGAAACTTATCCAGAAGTTGTCAATGATTTACGAAATATAAGAAGTGGGGGATGTGCAGAAGAGAAAAAAAGTGACAGTGAAAAACATTTATCATCCCAATAGGGGGACAAGTTGAAAACAAATGGTTAATTCTGAAATCCATTCAGGAAGATAAATGACTGTGATAGTAAACTATTTTGCAAAACTAGGAAATTTTCTTAAGCTTCATGAATATTGGTATGTAAGATACCTGTAATGGTTTCCTTCAAACTTTCAAACAGTTGCAAAACACAACTGTTTGTTGGCAGACATCTAAACTGATAAATGGCAAACATTGCATCTAATTTAATGGTTACAATTATCTTGCGTTATAAAAACATGATTATTTAAAAATTTGATTTTGGTACCAGATGTAACTTCTGTTAATTTCTTAAAACTCCACAGTGGCACTCACGCACATTAAAGTAAATGACAAATTTTATGATCTGGTTTTTATGATAAGCAAGTCTACTGATGATATGGTTAGGAAAATTACTTGTGGACTTAGCCACCATACGATACAAAGAGTTGCTTAACAAAGTTCCTCTCAATTGTCTGACATTATGTTTATTTCTCCACTTCATCAAACAAATGTCGAAGTTTTTGGTTACTTTAATAGTGATATTATGTTTTCCTGACTTCAGAATGTGTTGCTTATATACGAGGGTTGGAACTTTAATAGTGGCAACTATTTATTTATAGCTTGTACAAATAGATACATGTTTCAAAGTTTTAATGACCTTCAAAGTAGTCACCAGCACTGTGTATAACCTATAGCTAGTGATGTGGAAGTAGCAGGATACGGTGTTTACAGTTTGAGTGGTGGTCTATTTCCCAACAAGTTTGTAGCAGTTCTGAAGCTAATGCCGTGAAGCGTTTCCTTTGAGTTGAACTCACAAGGGCTTAAGTCAGTAGGGGCAGAAAGTGTCACCACTTCTTTCTCTATGCTGTTCATTTTTGGAACAAAGCCTATGACCAGCTTAGAGACAGAAGTGATGACACTTTCTGCAGGATCTGACCATCATTTTGCAGGACAATGTTCATGCACGTACAGTGCAAGCTGTTACTGATTTGTTTGATTGATGGGACTCCTAAGTGCTATACCACCTACGGCACTCCCCTGACTTAAGCCCTCATGAGTTCAGCTCAATTTCTAAACTGAAGGAAACACTTCACAGCATTTGCTTCAGAACTGCTACAAATTTGTTGAGCAATAGACCGCACCACTCGAACTGTCAACACAACTGGCACTGCTAAGAGTATCCTACGACTTCCACATTGCTGGTAACGGGCTATACACAATGCTGGTGACTACTTTGAAGGTGAGTAAAACTTTGAAAGATGTGTCTATTTTGTACGAGCTGTAAATAAATAGTTGCCACTATTTAAGTTCCAACCTTCATAGAAACAAAAATCTTCCATGGTCAAACCATAATAATTCTGTAATTAATCTTATACTAGTGAATATCTTCTTAAACAGCTGTAAAAATTAGTCCCTGCACAAATATTAAAAACTCTTTTCTATGGGATGATTTATCAATAGTTCAATTATATTAATGAATTATAGAGGTAAGTGGAATAATATAATTATAAAATGGTACTGATGAACAGCTTTAGTCTGTTCTCCAAAGTAACATCCAAAAAGAGTAAAAGGACATTGTGTAACAACAACTGATTTTCCAACAGTGTTTCTTGAAACAGATGTGGGTCCCAAAATGAATATTTTATCTGTACAAAAGAAAAAATTCTTCAGAGTGCCATTAGAAAGTCAGAAACTGTGTGATATTCACAAATTATTCAAAATACCCAGAAAAAAGTAAAGAAAATTTGAAGTGTCGCTAGGCCTGAAAGAAACAAATGTGGTACAGGAATTAATTTTCAAATTCCTATTGACAGAAACTGTGACACAGAAGATTCAAAGATAAGGGAAATTGGAGTTTTTACTGAGGTGTTCTGACAGTTGCTTTTCTCTCGCGCGATCTGCGAGTCGAACAGACGGGGGGAAATATGACTTTGGCGCATATTGTGCCTTCCGTCACAAACCACTGGTGGCTAGCAGAGTATATATGTAGATATTTAGACATCATTAGCCATCAAATTTATTGCATTTTTCTTAACTGCTGAAAACACAGTAACAAAACATGTATAATCTAAAGCAGATCGACACTGTGTACTCCACCACCAAAGGTTAGTTTTACCAAATCATTTGCAAGAGAGATGACAAAAATTATAAGATAACTGAAAAGCAATAACACTTCTGGGTATGATGGTACTTCATTCAAAGTATTAAAGTACTAAATGTAAAAATTGTTCAGACTTGGTAGCATCACACTTGAATTGCGTTGGTAAACTGTAAATGAGTCAAGGTATATTTCCTGGAAGACTGGAGTATGTAGCAGTAACACTCATTCATGATAGTGTAAATAAGCAAGTGACCTTAAATCATAGACGTAGCTCTCTCCTTCTCGTGTACTCAAAAATTTTTGAAAAGGAAAGTACAGCTGAATACTGAACCATCTTCCTGAGAATAACCTTTTAACAGCAATATTTTCTGGTATCTTGCTAAGTCCTTGGATTGTATAATCACAAAATTCTACTAAAAAGACTAAAATGATACAGAATTAAAAGTAAAGATTAATGGGCACACTGACTGAGGCTCCATGAGTGAAGTTCCTAGGCATCCATATGGATAATAAATTTGAGTTGGTACCAGCACATATATAATCAAATCAAAAAGCTGTTCTTTCGATTTGCACTTAAAAACCTCTTTCAATGAGCCAACCTACAGATGAAATGGCTACCAAGCTTTACTTGATACTGCCTTATGGTATAACACAGATATGGCAAAGCAGTATTATATTCCATGGAGAGCATCAGTAAAAATATTGTGTACAGGTGATAACCAGTAGGGGGCTCCTTAGGATCCTTAAGATTCTTTCACTTCTCATGCCAGTACATATATTCCTTATTGATGTTTGTGGGTTTTACTAAGCTAAATTTAAAATGAACTGTGCAATTCACAACTACAACACTAAAAGCACAATAATTTACATAAAGATTATAAATCCCCATTTAGTGTTTAGAATGGAATTTTATAGATTAGTATTGGTAAAATTGAAAATCTACAAATATTCAGTAGCAACTCCTTCTTCAATTAGTCAGAGTCTTTGCACTCAGAGATGTAAATTCCAATTCCACACAAGTCTAATATTTTTATTAAACAGACCTTTACTTTGCCTGTATATAGATTGACAGAGCTGGGTAAAGTTGAATAAATGTGTTTGTTTATGATACTTGATAAACATGGCAGCTAAGTAACATAGGAGAAGGATAAAAGGCTTTTTTCAAAGGAACAAATTCCTATGTTTATTAGTGTAAGTGTATTAGCACTGATAATAATTAGTAACTGATATGCTTTATAGAGGTAATGTGAAGTGGTGCTTCTGGCTGTTAATTTATTACTTGACTCATTCCACATCCCTGAAGGTTTTCCTTCATTATGGGATTTAAAGAACATGATGTGCGAAAGAACAAATGGATAAATACATATGGCTTATGGATCTGAGTGTAACATTCTTGCTCTGAAGACTGCTACAATAACTACTTAACAATGTATTAAATGTTTTCATTGACATTCATTTAATGTAAATTAAACAAATAAATGTAGTGAACTAGATGATTACAGCACTAGCCTCAAATATAAATACCGGTACTTGAAGAAAGGAATGAAATTAAACTGATAGATCAAATCACATATATTAATGACTTGCTTGAGCACAATGAACTGCCAAATCCTTTACGAATATACAGAGTCCGCCAGAAAAATGTATACACTCTTTGTCAGGCTCTATCGAAATATCAATATTGTCGTTCAATTTGAGTTAGTAGTGTGTGGTAGTATGGTCTTTGTCTCAGTTAGTACTTTCATCTTAGTATTGAGAAAACAAGATGGCTGGAACATGCTTGACATTTGAGCGACGAAAATGTATTGTGAAGTGGTTTTTCAAGTTTGATAATGCTGTTGAAGTGCAACGTCAATGGAAGCGAGAGTTTGAAACAGAACTGCCAACCCACCTAACAATTAAATGCATCAGTGACAAGTATGAATTTCATAGAATGATTTGTGATATTCACAAAGGAAGATCAGGAAGACAGCATACAACTACAAGTCCTGCTTCATTGGCTCTCGTGTTGGAAATGTTTGTTAATTTTCCACAGAAGTCTGCTATGCAATGTGCACATGAAGTGGGGATTAACAGAACAGGTGTACGAAAAATTATGAAAGCTGCAAAATGGAAAGTTTACATTCCACAATTACTGCACATGATTAATGATGATGATCCTGATCACCGAATGCAATTTTGCAAATGGTTTCAGCAAATGGTACTGATGACAAACAATTTGTGACAAAGGTAGTGTGGAGTGATGAGGCATGCTTTAAACTTAATTGAACCATGAACTGACATAACAGAGTGTACAGGGCACCAGAAAATCCACATGCTTATGTGGATAAAGCAGTCAGTCTACCAGGGGTTCATGTGTGGTGTGGACTATCATCTAGAGGCCTAGTAGGATCCTTTTTCTTTGACACTACTGTCACTGGAGAAGTGCACCTGGAAATGATATGCACATCAATTTTGCCAGGTATAGGTGTGCTTTATGGAGCTGATAAAGAAGGACAGGGCACCACCACACTAACACCTAGCCGTACGAGCTTTCCTGGATGACAGTTTTCCAGGGCATTGGATTGGACGAAGAGGGCCCATTGAGTTCCGTCCACAGTTGCCAGATCTAACACCTATGGACTTTTACTTGTGAGGAACTGTGAAAGATAATGCCTATCAATGTAAACCTTGCACACTGGAGGAACTTCACCAAGAGATTACAGCAACATGCGCAACAATCTCCACTGTAACACTGACAAAAGTAACCTTGTGCTAAACTGAAGGTTGTACAACATGTGTGATCAATTATTAAATGTAAAGTACACACATAAGTAATACTTTTTGTTCCTGAAAGTGTGTATACCATTTTTCTGGCAGATTCTGTATAATGGGAAGAGTCTGAAAGGCAAACTACAATCTTATTTATATAGAAAATGATTTTATTCATGTAAAGAATTTTAGATGGCATATCCAGAACCTCATCGATTTAACACTGGGCACTGCTTATGTTATACATCAGAAACACTAAAAAGAAACATTCTCAGAATAGTAATAGATTCTGGAAATATGTCCCAGTCTTCCTTATTCATGTTGGCAGTATATTTGGCTATTTATATTGCCTGTATAATCTTCCTCCTCAAGGTAAATGGCTTTTACACCATTGCAAACTTCTTGAGATGATTTCTGTTTGCTGCAATTATCCTAGTGTTCCACCACTTGATGTTATATCTAATAAATGTTTCCTTCATGTTCAGATATCCATATGCTAATTGGTTGCCTTATCTCACCTAAATATGCTAGTTCACACTCACAGTCGATTTTGCAGACTTCAGCAGCATGTAGCTTGTCAACTGCATCTTCTGTTAAGCCACGTTCATCTTTTATTTTGTTACTGCTTCAGAAAAGTGATCGATACCAACTTGGTGGAGAGTTTTTCCCATACATTCAGTGACCCCTTATATGTATGTTGACAGGGCAGTGTTTTGTATGTCCTTCTGCTCTTTTCTATTGCCTTCATACTTTGTTGCGATGGTTTTGCCTGTCATCTTCATACCATAGCCACCATAAAAGATATACTTCACTTAACAAAAGATACAAATGACAGGCCACATACTGCTGCAGTCTACGAAATCACATCATGGACATCTTAGAGGCATGTGTGGCACCCGATGTTCTCCAAGTATGTAGGCAAGACAGGATGAACAATTAGCACATGGATTTCTGAACATGAAAGATACATTCGTCTAAGACAGCATAACAAGTCAGTGGTGGCAGAACACCAGTGATTGCAGCAAACAGATAATATCTTGAGAAGCCCCTGCATTCACAAAACAGCACTTGCCTTGAGGATAAAATTACAGAGGTGATATAAATAGCTAAATGATCCACCAACATGAATAGAGGAGATAGGTATAGATTTCCAGCGACTTGCTGCCAGCAGTCATAGTGCTATGGGATGACAGCCACCACTCACTGTGTTATGGGGCAGCAACTCTTGCATGGGAGACCACAGCCATCTTAGGTATATAGAGTACAGACACACTTCAGCCGCTACTAGGCAGCCAGTAAACAGTGCTCTCATTTCTCATTTGCCTATTTTCGCCAGTGGCAAGAAATACATCAAACACCATGGACACCTATTTCCACCAATAACAAGAAATAAAACTAACAGCAGTAAAGGACATTTAACACCATTCCTCACCATCCTCAATATCCTATCAGATTATAAAAATAACTTTGTCCACTAGTATATAAGAAGTAAAGTTTTTCTCATTCAGTAGTAAGGTATACACCCTGAGGAAAGCCATTTGTAACAGTGGTCAAAACATCAGAGGACTTGACATATTGACAATGCGTTCACACACCCTGAAGATTTTTATTGCATGTATTGAATTATTTTTCAGAATCATGGTATGTATAAATTGTATTTACTCTATCAAACCCTGTCATATATCATCTGTGAAAACTAAGTGCTAAATCACAATTTATAATGTATTAATGAATGCAAAATATTCCTTAAATGAGACTGCACCCATAATAATTTTTTGCAAATAATTTTGTCTAGATCACTTAATGTGTATTTGTTTAGTATTGCACATTTCAGACCCCTTAATTAAGATCAAAGTTCTCAGCATTGTGTTACTTTGAACATAATTATGGGTTCTGATGATAGCAGTGGTTAAAACATGTTATAATAAATAAAAATTCATTAAGCAATCTAGATGATATTATTCACAAAAAGATGTATGTTATTTTGTATTATACCTCATCAGGTGTAGGTGGAATAAGTTGATAGGCAATGTTGAATCTGCATATAAGATTTCATAAAAAAACATTTTATGTCACTTGCATATCTGTGATGTGTGTTGGCCCAGATTTGAGGAAAGTTAGGAATGTAAGTTACTGCAAAATAAAAACAAACAATAACTCAAAAAGGAGTGTGTGTTCAAAAGTGCAGCATTTCCTATTACACCTTAATATTCTAATGTACTTAAAAGGATACAGTGGCACTGCTGAGGTCATGAAAAATATTTGGAAAGTTCCTGTTATTATTACCTGCATGTTTTAACTAGTCCCAGTCATGTTCAATCATGTTCATATCAGCAGATACCACAGGCCATTCCATCTGGTTAGTTCCTGCATCCTGAAGGAACATATTCATAACATGGGAACATTGTGCTAGTGTATTTTTTGCCTTGAAAGATGAACTAGTCACCAAAACAATGACTGTAAGGCTAGACACTAGGGTGGAGGAGCCTACCCCTATAATGCACAGCCCAAATTACCACTGATCGTGTTGAGAGGTGTAAGACATCCACACACGATAAGAGCCCAAAACACGACTTCCTGTTGCCCTGCTGATGCCATGGGACTGCCTGCCTGAGACTTGTTCTGTTGGTTAGCTGCCACTTATGTGAAAAGATTGTCAAGTTCCAGATAAATCCTACATACGTCAGAGAAGAGAGTCCAATGCCACTGATCCATGTTCCATTACAGATGTTTTCTTGCCTACCTTCTTCAGTCATCAAGGTGTGGGAATGTTTGGATGGTTGGGTATTTTCTGTGTCAACACAGCATGCAGTTCTACATCTTCTCCTCATATTATTTATGAGCCACAAGTTGAAGTAACAGTCATCAGCTAATATTATAAAGGGGAAGTGAACTAACGAGGTCAAGGTGTAAGTGACAAAATTGACCTTTCAAGATCTCAAAATATCACAGAGGAGTTTGGACATGTGGACCAATTTTGCTGCATTGCAGTGCAAACATGCATGATCCCAAGTGGGACAGTCACTTTTAAATCCCAACCAAAGCGTTTGATCATAAGGTGCATGGTAGTCCAGGCGCTAGGGCTACCAGATCATGTATGCCAGTGGGAACCACATGTCAAGGTATACCCATAGATGTGTCATGCATAACTGGCAATGAAGAACAGGGAATGCTGCACAGTCAAAGAGGAAGAGGAATCATGTAACAAGTTCTGGATGTCAGGGTCTTGCAGTTGTTGGCGAGCTAGTTCTTTTAAGTCAAGTGGGGGTGGGAATAGAATGCACACGTGACATATAGTCATCCCTGATGATGTCAGCTTCTTTAATGTGGTGAATGTCTGTCGTGTATTGGCAGATAAGGTCCATGTGCTGGGAATGGCATGGTGGGAGGTTAATAGAGCGCATTGTAATAGAGCCCTTCTGGAAGTGGTCAGTGACTGATGAAAACTATGACCTCTCACCCTTCTATGTCCTCACGAAAATAACAGATGGCCTCATAGGTCCCTAACATTCTCTATCAAAGGCCAACCATTTGCATTGTGATGTGTAAAATTTTTTGGAAAAGAGGCATAGTGGCTGTGAGGTGTCACCAACATGCAACAGCACCAATCAAAGATTCACTTACATCTGTAGTTATGGAGTTGCAAGCATTGGCAACTGGATGTGCAGGAGTGATGTCATTGGTAAAAGCTGTCTTGAGGACATTGAACACGTCATACCTTCAGATCATTGTACCTTGCGTACACAGGAATTGTTTCTTCCCAACAGAGCATTTGTCATGAGCGCCTGAAAAGAAGCAGTGTGAGAAATATGATGCTGGAAAATGCTCACTACGCCAGGAAACCATCTGAGGTTGGATAAGTTTCAGGTCGATGCAGTGCATTAATAAAAGTTACGTGCTTGGTTGTTGGACAGACTCCTTCGGAAGTGGCAGTGTGGCCAACAAAGGTAACACTACGGCACTGAAGTTGTGACTTTTTCATGGTTGATCTCTATGCCTTTGTATGAACACCTGAGCTAAGTGCCACTCATGCTCTTTGGTAGAGGCAGAGAAGATGAGGGTATCACCTAGGTAAGGTAAGCTAAGGAAAACGGTACAGAGTCAATAAACTGTTAATTTGTTTGGACAATGTTTTCAGACCATAAGAAATACAGCAAACAGGTTGAATGGTGTGATGAAGGCTGTTTTTGGAATATCATCCTTGTGCATCTGCATCTGGTGGTAAGCTTTCTGACAGTATGTTCATTAAACTCGCAATAGTCTCCACACAACTTAAAGGTCCCATCTTTCTTAGGAACCAAGAGAATGCATGACAAACAACTGCTACCAAGATTGGCGCACAATACCTGCATCTAAGAGTTCCTACATGGCAGCCTTTGCATGATGAATTGTTGTAGTTGTCAGATGTGTAGCTTTTCAATGGATGGGAGGATGACCTATGGGGGGTACCATTAGACATTGTGCCAATGGGGTCTTTGTAGCACTTGGGAGTGAGGACACATAGTTACATGAAGTGTGGGGGAAAATCTTCACATGAAACATTGGTAGTTTGTGAGTCACTGACCTGAAGTGTCTGCAGCAAAGGAGGCTATGAGGGCACGGCAAATGTGCAGTGAGAACCCTTAACAGGGGATGGCCATGCACCAGTGAGGTCGTCGACCATGCACGGAGCATGTGCCAGGTTGGCTGACACATTGGCAATCAGCTGATAGAGAATGTTGTCATTGAAACAAAGGGCATCAATGTCTTGGCACTAAGTCATGAGTTGACAAAGTTAGTTGTCAGGCAGGAGCACTCAGAGATAGTGTGAACAAGGGGGGTCACACTGAACTATAGAGAGACGGGAATCAGCAAAGGATCCGGGAATCTGTGTAGTGGAGTAAGGCTGCAGAATGCAGGTTGGAGAGAGACAGAAATGTTTAAGAAGGATGATGATGATGATGAGTCCCATACTTCTCTACAGAGTGTAGGGGAGCGACGCGGGAGACCCACGCCGCCTTACTAGGCAAGGTCCTAGTGGAGGTGGTTTGCCATTGCCTTCCTCCGACCGTAATGGGGATGAATGATGATGATGAAGACAACACAACAACACCCAGTCATCTCGAGGTGGGAAAAATCCCTGACCCCGCCAGGAATCAAACCTGGGACCCCGTGCTCGGGAAGCGAGAACGCTACCGCGAGACCACGAGCAGCCTCCAAATTGGCCACATGTAAAATTCCAAGACAACTGAAGGTCTGGCATAAGCTGAAGCCAAATATCTGTCAAGTACATAGTTTTAAACATCCTCTTACTGTTTTTGTGAACGCAGACAAAATAATAATTGTGCTGTTCACAAGAACAAACAATAAAACATTTTCATTCATGATTCTCTTGTGTTTTTTGGACTTATTATATGAGGTTTTGATTTGTGTATACTAAAATAAACTCATGGTTTTGTAATGCACTTAATTTTCACTTTTAAATGGTAAAATCATATATCTACATAATTGCTGTGTTCTTCAAAGTTAGGTAAATGCTACCCTGAATTAAGCAAGTTCAAAGCCAAGTAATGAGAGGGGAGAGAACAGTACTCAAATGTAAGGAAGAGTCAACAAAATTAGAGTGCTTGTGTGATTCCTTCCCCAGTGTCACCAGACTTCAGACGAGTTGAGTGTATCTTCGGTGCAGCTGACTACACCTAGGACTCAAGTTCCACCCTTTTCTCTTTGGGTTGTTGGCAGTAATTGAGGGTCATAGATCAAGATGATTTTCTAATGGGTTTGGCATCTCACGGAGATCATGTAACAATGTGCTGCTACTAACATCAGCTTGTAATAGATATGCTACAGACAACAAAGGAGGTGTGTCTAATTAGTTGCTCGTGAATGTATTTTATTAATTATATTAAATGCCTGATATAAATTAATAAGCTTCTTACCATTTGTGCAATGGCAGCAGAGCTGTCCTTTTTGTCTGCTTGTTTACAACATGCACAAAGCGGCTCTGGTTTAGGTACTACTGGACATGTTGACTGAACAGGTCCTTTAGGAATTGTAGCAGATCCCCCACAGCAGCAAGGTATATTTGGTGGTCCAGAGCACTGACAAGGTGGACAACAGAGGCATGGAGGCTTCTGTGGAAGTGGGCAGTTACATACAGGCTTTGGTTTTGGTGGACAACAGCTGGGAGGTACTGGTTTTGATCCACAACATACTGGAGGAGCTGTTGGTTTATCACAGCGACAAAGAGGTTTTGGTTTATTGCAGACACTGCATCTTGTCTGCAAAATAGTAAAAACAGAAAGAATGAAATAAAAAAATGTCAGTTTCATTTAAATTCTTAACAGCTATGTTTATATCCTAAAATGTAAACAGTGAAACATGGTAATTAAAAATGTCATATAAGGAGTAGCTTTCCTTAAAAAATGTAATAATATTATTTGATACTGATCTCCACTTGCAGCCAGAGAGCTAAGTCATCTCCCCCTTATGTAATATACCTTAGATGGAGATAAACAACTATCACTGCAAGAAAACAAATAGTTGGTTGAGTGACACATCCAGCAGATTCTGATTACAGGAACTGAAGAGAAATTATCTTCAAACACTGCAGCACTTCCTCAAGAAAGATGTGAAAATAGGGGTGATACACCAAAGCAGGCACTGAATTTATGTATTGTACAACACACAGTCAATGTACAATGAGGCTAGAATCTAGAGAATCATATGCAGATAAGAATTGCCAAATCCACTATTTTGACAGGCTACAAATTGAAGCATAACAAGGTAATCCTGCACCCTTGGCAGAGCTGACAAAGCTGTTTCTTGCCCTTCCCTGATAAAACTACCTCTCTGCAATTTTTGCACACAGATTCAATTAACTTTACAGTTTTGTAAGTAACTTTCATAAAAATAAAGCATTGTTAGAAAATATTACTAAAACAAACTATATTGCACACAACAAATTAAGTGTTAAAGAATAGATTTTATTTACTCCTCATAAATTATTAACAGTCACAAATTATTAATTAGCAATAACAGAATAGATGCTATAATTAAGAGTTGAGAAAAATTCCTCTCCAGCATTGTGTTTTTATTATAATTTTATTTTGCATTTCTGTGCTTTGAGCAGACTCACTGACCTCATGCTGAAGAGATAAGTCATATTCTACTACCAAGGTAGCTAAATTTCACAGTCATCTTTAAAATGCAAAGTTGCACTCACAAGATGCTGCAGTCACATGCATTGTAACACTCATAAATATCCTCAAAACTATTTATGTATTTGGATAATCATCTCCTGGGGAGAGGAATGTTTCTCAACTCTTAATTATAGCATATTTTCTGTTATTGCTAATTAATAATTTGTGGCTATTAAATGGCACCCTGTATTTTTCATTCAGTAAGTCATTTCCTCTCCTAAAGACCTATTCAAAAATGTATCACAGTGTACCATTCACTGAAACACAACATTATTAATTATACAACACAACATTGACGTTGACACTCCCAGCGCTTAGTACAAGTACTCAGGGTAATGGAACACATCCACGTGCTGACGATGACAGATGACAAATGTAAACATAAGTAGAATGCACACCAATCATTCTGTTAACTATTATCAGTTGAAGATTTGTGTGAGTAGAATGTACACCAGTGAAGAGATGTTAGAAATGCTACTCATCTACGGGGAATGTAAGTTAGCAGAACAGTAATTGCATACTGTTTTCTTATGTACAGGTACATTTAGTACAGTAGTTCAGTCCTTTGAAATACTTTGTGTAGAGTAGGCATACAGTAAAGGCTGTCCTTCCCACAAACTGCATCGACTTCCCGATGGATGTTTTCTCATCTTGTTGCAATGCTTCAGGAAACGGGAAGTTTCAACACACGACAATGCAATTCTCTTCACTTAAAACTTCCGGGCTGATAGGCCGTGGTCGAAGTATAAAACTTTTTATACTTCGACCACGGCCTATCAGCCCGGAAGTTTTAAGTGAAGACAATACCGGCCGTGAAAGCTTACATTGTATGACAATGCAATTGTCACAGCACTCACACAGATGAAGCTGCCGAAGTTTCTGTTCTTGCTTCCATTGCTATGAATCCACATGCATGCACACGACAGCTTGAACACGAGATTGGCATTCCTAAAACCAGTGTACATCATATTCTTAAACGTATCTGGTTCCATCCTTACCATGTCCACCTACATCAAGAATTGGATGGGAATGATTTCCAGACTCATGTACAGTTCTGTCAGTGGGCACAGCAGCAAATCCTCACCAACTTGAACTTCTTTTCCAATGTTCTATTTATCAATGAGTGTTACTTCTCAAACAAAAGACAGGTAAATACAAGGAACATGCATTATTGGTCCAGTGACAATCTATGATGGCTTAGACAGGTGGAACATCAGCATCAATGGTGGGTTAATGTCTGGTATGGGATGCTTGGTATTACAATTATTGGCCCTTATTTCATCAATGGTAGTCTAAACGGCACAGCGTATGCCAACTTCCTGAGACAAATTCTTCCTCCTCTTCTGGATGAAGTGCCACTAAGAACCAGAATGCTTATGTGGTATCAACATGATGGAAGTCCAGCACAATGCCTTGCATTCACGTCATGTTCTGAACCCAAAGGTATCCTGCCAGATGGATTGGTCGAGGAGGAACAGTTATTTCGCCTGCTAGGTCTCCTGATTTAAATCCTCTGGACTTTTTTCTTTGGGTATGCATTGAAGACGTTGTCTATCGTGATATTCCAACAACTCCAGAGTACATGCGGGAACGTATCATGCTTGCTTGTAATTCTCTTCAGCAGTCAAGACTGGAAGCAGTAAATAATTCTTTCATTCCACAAGTGTGCCAGTGTATTGGTGTCCAGGGTCACCACTTTGAGCACCTTTGAATGTTCTACTCTTGGGCAACGGTACAAGAGAGTCAAAGTCAATTTTGTGTTATGTTTTTACTTGGTTTTCATTTGTTTTCTGACAACTCCAGCTAGTGGACAAGTTTGTGATCCCGGGCTCAAAGTCAACGTTGAGTTATGTAATTAATAATGTTGTGCTTCAGTGAATGATACACTGTGATACATTTTTGAATGGGTCTTTAGGAGAGAAAATGAATTACCGAATAAAAAATACAGGGTGCCATTTAAAAAAGTCATACCACCATTCACATCTTTGTAAAAAATCAAGCTACAACGAAGGCAATCATGCTGATTGATGTCCCCGTGATGGCTAAAGAACATTGCTTGAAACATTTTGTAATGTGCATCTGGACAAACCATTATTTAGGGTGGTCAAGATAAATGGGACACCCTGTATATATGAGATCTGTTTTCCAATACACTTATTGGTCTATCAAATACTTGAAGCCCTATAGCTCAGATTGTTTCTCAGCACATACCAAATGTGCTTCACACTCAACCATGTCTCAAACAATCGTATTCACTGTTCTGTTCTTTTTAAAAATGTTGAAACTACCAGTACAAGGACTAATGGCTAATCTTTCACATACAGTTTAAATAACTGCTGATTTGTTCATTCCTACTTTCACTTGGATATGAACTACATATCTACTGTACTGTTATGTAGCTATGATTTTCGTCCTTCAACTCACTTCTTCCAATGGAAATTTACTTTTTTTTTTTTTAACATTTTATCAACAGTTCCTGGGATCAGATACTACTGTTTGTTAACTTAGAAAGCTTGTGTGAGAATCCGCAACACACGATCATGAGCCCTGTCAGCACACACCTGCTCAGTTAACAAACCTCATGATACCACCTAAATTCAGGCCAAATGTGAATTTCTTTTCATAAGAAAATAGTGTACTCCATGTTTGTGAATTTTTATTAATTTTTCTGGCTGTTAGGCACAATTTTTCCATAAACATAATTTTTCATTTTATTATTGATACAATTTTAAAACTTCAGTCTTACACTATGAAACTCAGTTGAAAAATAAGCAAAGACAAATACTCTATAAATGATACTACATTAATTTTGCTATTTTTACTGTTCAGTTTCAAATACATTTGAAGAAAATGTTCCTATTTATGTTTTTGTATTTATTTTACTGTTGGTATGTAATCAGTATTAAAACAGCAAATTTCTAATTTTCATATTTATAAATTATGTAACCTCTATCATTTGATATGATTACTAAAAATATTTACATACAGACATATCATCAGAAAACATAATATAAAATAAATTTGTTAAATATTCTAGAAATAGGAGTTGTCTAATGATTGACTCATGTCATGTACTAGAATGATCTGGAAAGAATTACATGTCTTATGTTGCATCAATCTGATTCTGTTTTTGACTTGATTTAACATCTAGGAAAGCCCTTTGGAAATGGAAACAGACAATGAAAACCCCTCAGAACTGCATGTTTTGATTTTTATCTGTGACATACTAAAAATGTGTGTTAAATACTGTATAGAAGGAGAAATAAAGAACAATTTTTTGGTTAATAATGTACCCCATTGAAGAACCCAATACCTATAAATGATAGTACACAACACTCTATTGCCTTTGGACATTGATGCTGCTTTATAAAGCCAAATGAACTTCTTTGATGTTACTCCTCTGGATTATAAGAATGTATTATGTCAAAATAGCTTTAGTTCTGATGCAATGTTTATGAAGTTTAAGTTTTAGAAGATATATAAAAAGAGAATTATGTCCTAGCACACAGATACAACAATTAAAAATCTTACAGTAATTAACATGTAATTAAAACATTGAATAAATATGTTGCTTAAAGAGTTTTGAAGTTGTAACATTCTGTGATGTGTCAGTTTTTTCAGATAAAATGTCAGTTTCCAATAGTAACTTAATTTAAGTAATTATTTAATGATGTACAAGAACTCTGATTGTAAATAAGTTATGAAGTGTGGCATAGCAGAGCCCATGAACACAGTCTTTGAGAAGTTTTGAGTCATGTTCAGTGTAGGGCAGTCTTTGTAAAGTAGTGTTTAGGTAGTTCAATATGTGTTTTGCAGCTTTGTTTAATACTTTTAAAATGTATAAATTAATGAAGTCAATGCAATACATAATCGACTATTGTTATCAAGATAGTATAGGACTTGTCTGTAGGGCATGTTGTCTTTTCTGATATAGAATTTTTGTAAAAGTTTGCATTCACTTCAATAGGAGTTTGATTAGATCTGCACTCTGGCATACCAAAATAATCTAATATTCATTAATATAGTTTTTTTTAAATATAAAACTTAACCAAGGCAGTTTCATGATGTTTGTTCATGCCAACAACTAGTTCACCTCGCCAACAACTAACTCGCTTCCCCAACAGCTTTCACGCAAAATTTCTCTGGTCATTTCTTTATTTTCTACTAAGTGTCACTGATATCTACCAGAAGTTAGTATTTTATCTACCCACACTATAAGGAATAGCATTTCATCCACCCACCCTGTAAGAAATAATATAATTGATGTCTCAGTAGCACAATATACAAAAGGATCAGTTCTTGGTCTTTTGAGTTCTATTTCAAGCAGTCATCCAATGTCTGTATTGAACAGCCTCTGTTTATGGACATAAGATGTAATCTTGTATTGGAGTGCCTGCTGATATTGTCACATCAGGTAAGTAGTCATCATCATTCTTAGCTGGCTGATATTCAGCATTGCCTCTTTTGCATATGTTTCTTGCATGTTGTCTTATTTCACCTGTTTCTTTTCTTCACATATTTTTCTCTCAGATGTACAATATAAGTACACTTTATATCAGTTTTGCACATTTTCTAATAATACTACATTTCTACTCTTAATAATGTTGTACATGGCAAGATCAACCAAATGATATACTTTAGTAGACTCATAATACCATCTTTCCCAACCTGAGTCCTATTTCTGGTATTTTTTCTTTAGGAATTTAACTTGTCTGATTACTGGTTTTGAAACTTTGTCACTAGGCTTTTGCAGGATGATTGGAGTCTATCTTCAAGAGGATGTCAATCCAGGTTTTTCAATATTTATGTAACATTATCCTGTAAATCAAAGAACCTCTGGGCATTTGTGCTGCCCTTCTCTTTATACATTCAATACCCCCTGTTAGTCTTATTTGCTATGAGGTCCACACACTTCAGCTACAATCTAAGATGGTGATCTGTAAGCAGTTTCCTTTGTAGACTGATAGCACTTTCCCATTATACTGCCAATGAACTGAAACCTGCCATCTCCCTTACAATTGATCGTATGTGATAATTCCATCTGCACAATTCTGGAATTATCATATGTGGGAATAAAGAAAATTTATACCGCACAGGGATACAGTTTACACGAGGCTACATATGCCAATGTGTTCATCTGTAATGGTTGTGGAGCTCTAGAAAAAATATAAGTGGTGATTAAAAAGTTTCCATATGGAGGCCATACAGTTCAGAATCAATATGCCAATACAGCAAAATTGCTGTGAGCATTGAGGCACCTGGTTGACGATATCTGTTTCATAAAACTCCGTGTCCTGCTGTGTGAAGAAGTCTATAACTGCTTGCTGTGCAGTCTTGTGCTACAGGAATTGTCAACCCTCACCTTTTTTAAGGGGCTGAAGGTGTGATAATTACATGAGGCAAGATCTAGACTATAGGGTGGGTGCTTGAGTGTCTCCCACCAGCCTCTGTTGCACTCAAGGAATATGCTGCTTCTTGTGTCAACCTGTGACCAGCACGGAACTTGGTGCACAGTCCCATGATGGTTTTCAACAGATATGCTGTACAACACACTTCTTTGTTTTCCGAAGGCTGTGTACTGGTGTTTGTCCTTCAGCAGCCAAGAAATGAGTAACAGTATGTTAGTCACCTTTCAGAAAGACATGAATGTCGCACTACGCCCTTACTTTTATCTTGATGCTCATATACCCACATCAGAGTCATATGTTGCATATACACTGTGGCGATGACCTCAAACAGAAACTTTTTGATTGCCCCTTATATTATTGAATGGCTGTTTGATTTGCTCCACTTTGAGACATGTCATGCGTGTGAGAGGTTTTTTTTTTCTCCTTGCAAGAGACAAGTTTCCTTTCTTGGTACATTGTGGTAACTTGTATACATCTGTAAAATTTAAAATGTTCTATGTGCCAATGGCACAATTTGATGGCATTTCAAATATAAGATTAGCAATCACATCTTTGTTTGTGATTAACAAATCCATGTTATTTATCAGTATAAATGGACACAAACGTTCCCTCTTACTTACTCACTGGTCATACCGGACTCGAGAGTCCATTACCGCAGCAATTTATTTTTGCCATTTGTCCCTGTCTTGGGCTATTTACTTCCATTCACCTTCAATACCTAGGCTCCTCAAATCAGCCTTCACATTGTCCTCCCATCTACGCCTCGGTCTCCCCACAGGATGTTTTCCTTCTAGGTACCCTACCAGTACTCTGCACGCTGCCCTGCCCTCATCCATTCGAGCTACGTGACCCGCCCATCGCAGCCTACATGATTTAATAATACTGATCATGTCAGGGCTTGAATAGAGTTCGTGAACCTCTTCGTTATGCAGTTTTCGCCACTCTCTGCTAATGTCATCCCTTTTTGCTCTGAAAATTTTCCTCAAAATTTTGTTTTCAAATACTCGAAACAGCTTTTCATTTTGCACAATGAGAGACCAAGTGTCACACCCATACAGCGTAACTGGTAGAATAATAGTTTTGTATATTCTAATCTTTAAATTCCTTGACAATATCCGTGATGAAAGTAATCTATTCAGTGAGAAGTAGCACGCATTTCCCACCCATAATCTCTTCTCTTCAGTTCGGATTCAATTTCATTTCTTGAAGTGATGTCCACGCCTAGATACTTAAATGTGTTCACTTTTTCAAACTGCATGTCTCCAACTCTTAACATTTCCTGATCTACTGTTGTTGGCATTCTAGTAGTAAACTGGTATTTAGTTTTGTCTTCACTTATCCTTAGACCTACATCTTCACTAGCCTTGAATAACGCATTCGCATTTGCTGTTACAGATTCTTTCCTATCGCTAATGATGTTTAGATCATCTGCATACCCTAATATTTAATACTTCTATTTAACTCCACACCCTCTGAATTATCTGCTGCCATTTATACAATATATTCTAGGACAAAATTAAAAAGTAGCAGAGACAGGGCATCTCCCTGCTTAAGTCCGTTCTTTATTAAAAATTCTTCTGACTCCAATTTCCCCATGCATCCTCTACCTTTTGTGTTTTTGAAACTCGCTTCTATAAGTCTAACATACTTCTTTGGTATTCCAAGTTCCAAAAGAATTCTGTACAATTTTGATTGCAATACTGAATCATATGCTTTTGTAAAACCTATGAAAAGATTATGAACTGGTTTATTGTATTCCCATTTCTTTTCCAAAATTTGACGCAGGGTGAATATTTGGTCTATGGTTGATCTGTTCCTTCGAAAGCCGGCTTGGTAATCCCCCACAATTTCATCTGCATATGTTGTAAGCCTGCTTAGCAGAATATTCGGGAAAATTTTGGAACATACTGGTAATAGCGATATCCCTCTATAATTACTACAATCCATTTTGTCACCTTTCTTAAAAATTGGGATCAGAATCGACTCCTGCCACTCTTCAGGTATCATCTCTGAGTTCCATACTTTAGATATCACTTTGTGAACTACTTCCACCAATTTCTGTACCCCATTTTTAACTAATTCTGCGGTTATGCAATCTGATCCTGGTGATTTCCGGTTTTTCAATTTGTTGGTTGCATCTCTTACTTCCTTTAACGTTGGCTTAGGTCTCTGGGGTTCTGCTGTATGTATTTCGTATGCCTGCTCATTTCCTGTTTCCTGGTGTACATTTAATAGCTGCTCAAAATACGTCCTCCACTTATTTAATATAGCACTGGCGTCTGCCAGTATTCCCCCAGCATTCCCTCGAAATGCATTTGTCCTAGCTTTGAAGCCCTTCCTATACCCATTTATGTCTAGGTAAAGTTCCTTAATGTTTTTTGTTTTACTCTTTGTTTCCATTTTTGTAATTTGATTGTTCAAATAATCCCTCATCTTTGCCCGTAGCCTACGACCAACTTCCCTTCTCAAGTTCAAGAACTCCTCTCGTTTTCTGTCTCCCATTCTATCCCAATCTAATCGTGCTTTTCTCCTTTCCTCTACCAATTTTTTGCATTCCTCATCAAACCACAGTTTCCTCCTGTTCTTCTTAATTGTACCTATTGTGACCTTCACTGCCTCTTTGATATTATTCCTCACAGTGATCCACTGTTTATTTACATCCTCATCTTGATCTTCGTGTCTCCTGAGAGCATCAAACCTATTTGAAATTTCTATGATGTACCTTCTTCTAAAGTTTTCATCATTTAGCTTGTCAGTGTCGAACCTAACAAGTTCTGCATTGTGACACCTTGATGTTGCTGTAGATAGCCATTGGTGAACTTCGGCAACTACAAGAAAATGATCAGAATCGCAGTCTGCTCCCCTGAAAGTCCTAACATTTTCTATACTAGTGTGCCACCTCCGATCTACAAGAATATGATCAATTTGGTTTTGGGTGTGTCCATCCGGAGAGACCCAAGTTGCTTTATAAATGTCCTTCCTTTTGAAATATGTGCTCTTAACAATCATGTCTCAAGAAACAGCAAAATTAACCACCCTTGTGCCATTATCATTCGAAATGTTATGCAAACTTTCTTTCCCAATTGTAGGCCGGAATGCTTCCTCCTTCCCTACCTTCTCATTAAAATCACCTGTGATTAATTTTGTATTGTACAGGAAAAACTCATCCCACAGTTCTTCATAAAAGTCATCTTTAACAACCTCTTCAGTGTCCTCAGTTGGTGCATGTACATTAATTACTACAAGTCTATTCCACCTGCCATGCAACACTATAACTGATAGTCCGTCACTAATGAACCTTTTATCTCTGATTGCATGAAGCACTTTTCTATGTACTGCGAAACCTGTTCCGAAACTGTGAGCTTCCGCACCTCCATAGAAAAATGTATAGTTACCCCTCTTTATGCTACCCTCCACGTGCCACTGAGTTTCTTGAATAGCTGTAATGTCTGCATCTAATTCGTCTAATAATGTCTGGAACATTCCTGGCCTGTTCAAACGTTTAACATTCCATGTTCCCAACCTGAAAGTTCTTTTCGGCCTGAATCTCTTCGAAGTAGGTTCTGCCCGGAGATCCGAATGGGAACCTAGTTTACCTACGGAATATTTTACTTCAAAGGGACCTATGCCCATTAATGTTGCTGATTCTTGATGAATAGATTTGATAGTTAGGGAAGAACAAACGTTCCCTCACAGTCATAAAAAATACTATGTGTAAAATTTACTTTGCAGCCATTTGTAACTATTGTACAAGAGATGAGATGTATGTTTTTACGTATGTGCAAGTATTATCCAACTATCATTTAATTTCTTCTGTTTTCATCACAATCACAAAGAAAATGACATTTCCATATTTGTTGGTCACTGCTATGGTACATATCAGTGGGCCCTATACAATGTATCAGTGACCCCACCTACTGGATATAGAGTTAAATCAACTTGTCATTCACGATGAGGCACCTGAGTCAATGTACCACACGTTCAGACTCATCGAATGTGAAGAGACTATAATACCTGCAATGAAATCTGCATCTTCATCAGATTTATTGGTCTTTTTCTTCACAATATGGCTCAACAGCTTTCTTTGGATTAGTTGATATCACACACGCAATCCCAAAATTCTAAATGTGCTCGTACAGAGAACTTCCAATCTCCAACTTATGGTCATTTGGTTTCTCAATAAGGAACTGATTTTGGTTGAAACTTAACTTCATATTCAGCAGAATACAGGTAAAACAGAGTAAAAGTCAACATACACAAAAGCTAAATTTAATCTTGTCAGAGACTTTTCACTCAGCCTTTAATCAATTAGTGCTCTCAGTAACTCAAATACTTGAATGTTGCTGCGCATGAAGGAAATTTATTTGATTATTAGTAATTAAAAAGAAAAGCCATCTCAATTATTAAACATAACAACAGAATATATACTTTTACTTACTCCAAATATCACACAAGACACATAACACAAACCTTACAGCCAGCAAATACTTATGTATATGTTGTAATCTCATGAATAACTGTGGGAACATAAAAAAGTGTATTCTGCTGCCTTACAGTGTATGCCATATATAAGTTCAACAGATACCACCAGTGCTCACTCCCCTGTTCTGAAGATTATGACTCTAAATGTGCAGTGCCTCAAGAACAAATATTGTGAACTTGAAATAGCAGTAACACCCAACCTGATGTCTTGTGTATTACAGAACATTGGTGTAAGGACCAAGAAATTAGCAGTATTCATATTAATCCATTTAAACTGGCAAATAATTATAGTAGGAAAATTGCAAAAGGTGGTGGAGTCGGTATTTACCTTAGACAAGAGTTAGAATTTAAAAAGAGATGTGAAGCAGAGAACTTAAGTATTGAAAAGTTTTTTGAAGCAGGTGCTGTCCAGCTATATGGCCTGATGAAAAAAGTCATAGTCATAACAGTGTATAGGTCACCATGTGGAAACATAGAAGTCTTTTTTGATAAATTAGAATTGTTGCTAAATACTATTTACAAAAAAGAAACTGTGATTATTCTTTGTGGTGATTTCAATATTAATCTTCTAGTTGAAAGTCAGCAAAAAAGGCAATTTTTGGACATATTAAAGAGTTTCAACATGTCACCACACATAAACAATTCAACTAGAATAACAAATACCTCTAATAGCCTCATAGATAACATTTTCTCAAATATGTCAGAAACTGACATAGAGGTAACAAACATAGATTTAGGATTGCCTGACCACAATGCTCTCACCATTGAAATCCCTTTAAGGTCAAAGGAAGATAAAGGTGTAAATAATATTTACAAAAGAAACTTCTCTGTGGACAGCTGTCATCAGTTCATAAGTATCTTAGAAAATGAAAATTGGTTAGATGTTTTGAAACAGTCAAGTACAGATGAGGCATATAGTGTATTTGCATCGATTTATACGATGAACTTTGAGATGTTTTTTCCAAAGAAACTGACCAGAGTCAAGTCTACTGGATACATAAAGTCAAGTTCTTGGATGACTCTTGGAATTAAGAAATCATGTGAAAACATGAAAAAACTGAATTCAGAGTTGAGGGAGTGTACAAATATTGATTTTATAGAATATGTAAAGAGGTATAGGAAAATATACCGCAGAGTAATTGCAAATGCAAAGTTATTAAGTAATAATATGGAAATAAAACAGTCCAGAAATAAAACTAAAATAGCATGGGAAATTGTGAGAAAAGAAACCAGGGTACCTACCAAAGACAAGGAAATTATTCTAAAAGATGAGGAGAATAAAATGGTAGATAAATATGCCATGGCTAATCATATAAATAATTACTTTTTAAATGTACCCCAGACATTAAGCAGGAATCTTGGGGAGCAGATTAAGATGGAAGCACCCAAGGCAGCCAGCAGTATGATGGCAGTTCCAACGAACGAAAAAGAAGTTTTAAAAGTGATTAAAAGTCTGAAGTGCAAGATGTCAGCTGGAGTAGATGAGGTGCCAATAATATTAGTAAAGAAAACAGCTAATCAGATAGCGAAACCATTGACACACATAGCAAACTTGTCAATGGCTGAGGGCGTGTTTCCACAAAAACTGAAAATTTCTAAAGTCATTCCCCTGTTGAAAAAGGGTGATAAACTTAAAATAGAAAACTACAGACCTGTCTCACTCCTTCCAACTTTCTCTAAAGTTTTAGAGATACTAATGAAATATAGAGTCACACATTATCTTAATATGCACAATCTGATAAACAGTAATCAGCATGGATTTCAAGCTGGGAGAAGTACCGAAACAGCTGTACTAGAATACACAAAAGAAATAATCACTAAATTGTAAGAGGGAAACAGTGTAGTTGTGATAAATCTAGATTTGTCAAAAGCCTTTGACACTGTTGACCACAGCATACTTTTGAAAAAGCTTGAAGCTATAGGTATCAGAGGACCAGTAAAAAAAGTGGTTTGAGTCTTATCTGGAAAAGAGGATGCAGGTGGTTGAAATTACAGCACCAAATATTAATCAAAAAATTAAACTAAGATCAGATCCAAGGGAGGTCACAGTAGGAGTACCTCAAGGAAGTGTATTAGGCCCCTTGCTGTTCCTCATTTACATTAATGATATTCAGGTGTCAGAGAGAAAAGCTAGAATCATGTTATTTGCTGATGATACTAGTTTAATAGTTAGTGATATGAAGCAGTCATTGCACAGTACTGTGGACCATGTCCTACAAGATATACAAAAATGGTTTAGTGCTAACAAGCTAACACTGAATGCAAAAAAAAACTAATTATGTGCAATATGGAAAAATAAGTGAACAGGACGACCTAAATCCCACCATGGAGGGCAAACAACTTGAAAGAGTACAGTGTGCAAAATTCCTGGGTACGCACATTGATGAGAAGATTAATTGGAAGGACCATGTGGTGAACTTAGCACTAAAACTAAATTCAGCATGTTTTGTGCTTAGAATAATTTCAAGAGTTTGTAGTAATGACTGTACCAGATTAGTATATTTTGGCTATTTTCAGTCCATTGCATCCTATGGGATAGTATTCTGGGGAAAATCAAATTGTCGTCTAAATGAGATTTTCAAATTGCAAAAACGTGCTATTCGGATAATGACCCACAGCCCACCTCAAACACATTGTAGGCCCCTTTTTAAAGCATTGAAAATTTTAACAATTCCATCATTATACATTCTGAAATGTCTGTTGGTGATCAAAAGAAATCAGGACAAAATGAAAACCAATACAGGCTTCCATAATTACAATACACGGCAATGTAAAGATCTCCACGTACAAGCTGTAACAAGGACCCGAAGCCAGAAACATGTATGTAATCAAGGCATCAAACTTTTTAATGCACTACCAAAACATATCAAAGAGCTGGAAAATGAGGATAAATTTAAAACTGTTCTAAAGAACCACATGCTTGACAAATGCTATTACAGCATAAGTGAATATCTCTGCGCAACTGTATAAAATATATGTTTAAGTTAATGTGACAAATGAAATTACACCAGTGCATAATAAATTATGTTATAAAAACACTTATTAGTTGTATACTGTATTAAACATAAGATAGATTAGTATGAATTCAGCACAGATACAAATTTTGTAAAGATATTATATAGTTGTTAAAATGTACCCTGACAAATCCTATATCACAAATGTGATCATTGGGATGATAATAAATAAATAAATAAAATAAAAATAAATGTATCTCTGTAATACAAAAGTACCTTATTACTGACCCTAAATCATGAGTCAAAATGTTTGACTCACATAACCATAACAGTATTTCCAAAACGAACAGCATAGAGACTGCATTGGTGAACACTATTTCTTAGCTCTTTCAGTTATTAAACACATTAAAAGACCAACTTTGAAATGTGGAAATATTCTTTTTCCCAACTTCCAATGGGACCAGCCCCAGAATTAAAGAACAACTAGTACTTTTCCAGCATTATAATGACCTTAGAATAAAAGTTGACAGTTTTCCTAGTATGGCTCTAATTACTGCAAAATTTACAAAACAGGGCCCTATCTTAAAGCAAATATCACATCACACCAAAAACAAAGAAAAAAAAGTAGCCCCAGCTGAGCTTTAAGGAATCTAAATTACACCCCTCTTTTGCTCACACACATGTACTGTCAGTTGCACTAGGAGTAAAAGCTGCTATGATTCTCACCGACCAACAATGTGTTGTTCTCCCTCAAATCCTTCATCATAACTTTTTGGCACTCCTGTATAAAGGTCGCTGGAAGGTTAATGCCTACACAAGATCTTACCCAGTGGCATGCATATTGACCAAGTCTATTATTTGGTATTGAACACATGAGCCACACTTCTGCAGAAAATCAGGCTGTGCCTGATATAAATTTTCCCACCATGGATGCTCCCAGACAAGCCATTGCAGCATATCTGTGCCAATTTTATAGACCCGTCTTGAAAGCCAATGGATCTGGTCATTGCAAACATTTTGTTCAAGTACCCATATGTTGTCCAAACACTGCCACTGACACTATCAATAAAAGCCTTTGCCATTAAATGGGTGCCTAACATGACTGGCCAACCACCTTGGTGGGACAAGTTTCCATCAGATCACCAAACTTATGTGCTGTTGGGCTTGGTAGCACCTGTCTGTGTCTGTCGAATGCATTGGTAAATGGAGTGTATTCACTCCTTGTGAAGGCAATTGAGGAACTACTTGACTGATAAGTAGTAGTTCCGGTCATGAAAACTGACAACGGCTGGGAGAGAGATGCACTAACTGCATGCCCATCCATATCCACATCCAGTGACGCACTAACTGCATGCCCCTCCATATCCACATCCAGTGATTCCTATTGGCTGAGGATGACACAATCAGTTGGTAATATTGGGCTCTCCAAGGACCATTCAGAAGGAGAGAGAAGAGTTTAACATGACTGTTCTGACAATAGCCCACAATCAATTTCCCATTAATTACAGCATCTTCACTGTTTAACTGCGAGATAAGTTAGAATACAAGTTCGTTACAGCTGGAAATGATCATTCTCTGGGGCATAATTTGCAAGAACTGCTGCCCAGTGTCACAGCAGATTACCATACAGCTGTTACTTGATACCACACATGGCCACTTCAATGCAAGTACAGAAGCATCACAGGTTTTGTGATATAATTTGATTGTGATGTTAGTCTCTGTGACACATTATTGCTGCACATTAAAAATATAGTGTTACCTGAAGTGCCTTTTATCACGCTACTGCAAAATAAAATTTCAATTGTATCATATAAGCTCAGCTGAACAACATTTTATATCAGTTCATCATGACACAAATGGAAAAAAATTGTCACACACACACACACACACACACACACACACACACACACACACACACACAAATATATATTAATTACATTATTTGCTTATATTGCAAGGGGAGCAAACTTTCAGAAAGGGATAATATTCACCTTGTCAGTAATTTCAGACAACTTTTTGCTCAGAAAATTGTTTTCTTCAGTTATCAGCTTCATTTCTTGCTGCAGACTACTTAACTGCTTCAAAAGGGAATCCATTGTGATGTCTCCTTTGTAACTGAAACAATTAAACATAAAAATGTATGTAACCAGTTAATGAAATCAAATATTTAATGAAATTGAAAAGAGTTTCAGCATTCCTTACATTTCCTGTCACTTGTATGATTTTGACTCTAATTTAAAGAGATCTAAGGCAAAACCAAACAATGGAAAACCCAGAATGGAATGTAAAAATGTTATGAAAAGGATAGTCACTACTGATTATATAGATAGCAGAGATGCTGAGTAGCGGATAGGTCCAACAAGAAGAATGTCAGAAAATGAGCTTTTGGTCAAAAAGGCTTTTGTAAAAAATAGACAACATACATACACACATTCATGCAAAGACAACTCACAGACACATAACCATAGTCTCTGGCAGCTGAAGCTAGACATATATAAATAATATTACTTAGATATTGCTTATCACATAACTAGGCTCAGATTACCATATGTTTTGTTAACTACATTATATAGGTTATGTATAAGATTGTATTCACAGTTAAATTAATAAAAGTTTATCACTTTTTTCAGTAGATAGAAGTTCATTAGTGTTAAAAATGCTTTTTTTCTTTCAGCCATGTCTCTACCACCATCTTAAATTTATTTTCATGTAATTCCCTTGTGCGTAAGGTGTATTGCTGAAAAATGTTTTGACAGCATGTAAAAATTATTTTTAACTTTACTTAACTGAACCCAAAGAATGTCTAGTAAGTTCCTATTTCTGGCACCATGTAAATGCACATCTGACTTACTTTCACACTCATGGACGTTCTGTTTATGACGCATAAGTACCTTTAGTATGTAGAGGCTGGGGACTTTTAAGTGTCTTATGTTCAACAAAGTATTGTTTACAAGATGTTAATTTGCTTGAGCTAAATATACATATGATATGGCCTCCATCAGTTAGGTAAATACCTCTTTTGCCCAAGTAGAGTTTCCCAAAAGAAATATCCCATAATGTAAGTGTGTATGGAAAAAGGCACAGAATGCCATTAATCATGAGTTATTTACACAGACATTCCTTGAGTTTCCTTAAAAGACATAAAGCTCTTGCCAGCTTCCTACAGAGCTTTTCTGTGTTGGTGTTCCAGCATAATTTAGTCTCAAGGTAGATACCTGACAACTTTACTGAGTGATATTTTCCATTATAAAATTTCTAAGAGAAAAGAGGGTATGTTCAGTTTTACCATTATTTAATGTCAGCCTATTTTTCTGGACCATCTGAGCTACCTTTTCCATCACGGCATTGTTCATTTGTTTGACAACCTTAGATGATGTGATAAAAGTCTGTCTCGAATGGACATCTGAGAATTATATGGTAGTAAGTTAGGGAGGTCATTCACATTGACAACAAATAAGAAAGGACCCAGTACATCTTTGTGGGACTCCATATTTTACTTTCAGAAGATCAGATTAATTATTTGAATTTACAGCTACCATCAAGTTTGTACTTGCCAAATATGATTTCAGTTCTGGTTCTGGTTCTATTTTAGTTGCTCCATATGTTTCAAGTTTCTTAATGAAAATTCTATGTGAGACAGTATCAAATGTGTTAGGAAGATCTACTAGAGAGGCATAGCTGTACTGCCTATTTTCAAATCCATTAGTACTGATAAACAGAACTTCTTGTACAATTGTACAACCTTAAATGTTGATAGCACACTTCCAGAATCCGTATTAGGTCCTGTTGAATAAGTTGTTACACTAAAAAAATCATTTAAGTGGTCTTTCATTAATGTTTCAATAATTTTCGAAATTATTGGCACTGTAGCTATTGCTTTGTAATTTTGGGTTGAATTTATGTCTTCTTTTCTGTATACAGGCAAGACAATTGTCAGTTTGTCTAGTAATGTTCTGTCTCTAAACAGCAGAATACATATAGCATCTATTATTCTTTTTATGATAGAATTAGAGAAACCATGTATATCTTTGGTTCTGGTGTTGCTCAGTGATCTGGCAAGATCCAGTATGGCCTTACTATAAATAGTCTACTATCCAAATTTGGCAAGTCTACCTCAAGCTCTGCTTCTTGTGAAGTGGGAAGCCTGTCCAAATTGTCATCTAAATTACTTTCATTTGACATTTCCCAGAATTTATAAAACTATTATTTAGCTCACCTATATTTGGTAGAACTGGTAGATTTTCTGCAGAGAGCCCTGCTTCTGCATTAACTATTTTCCAAGAAGCTTTACCTTTCTTACTGGACTGGGAAATGTAGGTATCATTTGCTTTTTTTCTTTACAGAAATGACATATATTCTGTATTTTTTAATTTGTCATACGAATGTCTATTCTCATTAATAATATGGCATTTGTTATAGTAAATTCTTAACAAAATTCTTAAATTTTTCAAGTAAGGTGTATACCAGGTAGTTAAATTTTTGTTTTGTCCCTTCCTTACATTTGATTTCTTGTGCTTAACAGTGAGGGAAAAGTACTCATTAAATATAGTTGTAATGACATGCCATAAATAAGCATCATTCAATGAGTCATTCACCATGAAAGTGGTACACCCGTCTATTGCTAAAAATCTTTGTGTGCGATTTTTATTTATTTATTTATTGTTCTGTGGGACCAAATTAAGGAGAAGTCTCCATGGTCATGGAACGAGTCAATACATGAAATTATAACACGATAGTAGAAACACATAAAATGAAATATAAGTAACATATTCAGGCGACAATTCGTAAGTTTACATAAAGAAAATCAACAATGTAACACTGGAATTTGCTTAATTTTTCAGCTCTTCCAGGAATTCCTCAACAGAATAGAAGGAGTGAGCCATGAGGAAACTCTTCAGTTTAGACTTAAAAGTGTTTGAGCTACTGCTAAGATTTTTGAGTTCTTGTGGTAGCTTATTGAAAATGGATGCAGCAGAATACTGCACTCCTTTCTGCACAAGAGTCAAGGAAGTGCATTCCACATGCAGATTTGATTTCTGCCTAGTATTAATTGAGTGAAAGCTGCTAACTATTGGGAATAAGCTAATATTGCTAACAACAAACGACATTAAAGAAAATATATACTGTGAGGGCAATGTCAGAATTCCCAGACTATTGAATAGGGGTCGACAAGAGGTTCTCAAACTTACACCACACATAGCTCGAACAGCCTGTTTTTGAGCCAAAAATACCCTTTTTGAATCAGAAGAATTACCCCAAAAAATAATACCATATGACATAAGCGTATGAAAATATGCAGTAGACTACTTTTCGTGTTGAACTGTCACTTATTGCAGATACTGATCTAATGGTAAATAAAGCAGCATTTAGTTTCTGAACAAGATCCTGAACATGGGCTTTCCACAACAGCTTACTAACTATCCGAATGCCTAGGAACTTGAACTGTTCCATCTCGCTTATAATATGCCCATTCTGTCTGATCAAAATATCGGTTCTTGTTGAATTGTGAGTTAGAAACTGTAAAAACTGGGTCTTACTCTGATTTAGCAACAAATTATTTTCCACAAGCCGCGAACTTATTTCATGAATTACATTATTTGATACTGTTTCAATATTACACACAAGATCCTTCACTACCAAGCTGGAATCATCAGCAAACAGAAATATTTTTGAATCACCTGTAATAGTAGAAGGCATATCATTTATATAAATAAGAAACAGCAGTGGCCCCAGCACCAACCCTAGGGGAACACCCCACTTAACAGTGCCCCATTGGGACTGAATATCACTACCACTCTCAATATTGTGGAGAATTACCTTCTGCTTTCTGTTCTTAAAGTAAGAGGCGAACCAATTGTAAGCTACTCACCTTACTCCATAATGGTCCAACTTCTGCAGTAATATTTTGTGGTCAACACAGTCAAAAGCCTTCGTTAAATCAAAGAAAACACCTAGTGTTCACAACCTTTTATTTAATCCATCCAAAACCTCACAGAGAAAAGAGAATATAGCATATTCAGTTGTTAAACCATTTCTAAAACCAAACTGTACATTTGACAGCAAATTATGTGAATTTAAATGCTCCAGTAACCTTGTATATACAACCCTCTCGATAACTTTAGCAAACACCGAAGGCATAGAAATAGGTCTATAATTGTCAACATTATCCCTGTCTCCATTTTTATAAAGTGGCTTCACTACCGAGTACTTTAATGAGTCAGGAAACCGACCACTCCTAAAGGAAAAGTTACAGATATGACTAAGTACTGGGCTAACATACATAGAACAATACTTCAGTATTCTGCTCGATACCCCGTCATATCCATGAGAGTTCTTAGTCTTTAGTGATTTAATTATTAACTCAACCTCCCTCTTGTCAGTATCATGGAGGAGCATTTCAGGTAACAGTCTCGGAACACTTTTTTCTAAGAGCGCTATATGATTCCCTGTTGGGACTAGGTTTCTATTTAGTTCACCTGCTATATTCAGAAAGTGATTATTAAATACTGTACATATTTGCGACTTATCAGTAACACGGATATTCCCACTATGCACTGATTCTATATCCTCGACCTATCTCTGCAGACCAGCCACTTCCTTTATGACTGACCATATGGTTTTAATTTTATCCTGAGACTTAGTTATTCTATCTGCATACCACATACTTTTTACCTTCCTAATAACATTTTTAAGCACCTTACAATACTGTTTGTAATGGGCTGCTGCATTTAGATTTTGACTATTTCTAACGTTTTGATATAATTGCCACTTTGTTCTACAGGATATTCCTATCTCTCTAGTCAGCCACCCAGGTTGCCTGTTTGTGCTAGTACCCTGTTTTGAACGTTCTAACGGAAAGCAACTTTCAAAGAGCATGAGAAAAGTCTTGAGGAAAGCATTATATTTATCGTCTACTGTATCAGCACTATAAACATCTTGCCACTCTTGTTCCTTGATGAGGTTTACAAAGGTCTCTAAAGCAACTGGATCAGCTTTCCTAAAAAGTTGATAACTATATTTAACATGTGTTGCAGCACAAAAATCTTTTAGAGTTAAAATTTGTGCATCATGATCTGAAAGGCCATTCACCTTTTTGCTAACAGAATGCCCTTCTAGTAAAGAGGAATGAACAAACATGTTGTCTATGGTTGTTCTACTGTTCCCTTGCACTCTCGTTGGAAAGAATACAGTTTGCGTAAGATTATATGAATTAAGGAGGTCTACCAGCATGCTTTTCCTTGCACAATCACTTATACGATTAATATTGAAGTCACCACATATAACTAACTTTTTGTATTTCCTATGAAGTGAACCAAGAACCTCCTCTAGCTTTAGCAAAAATTGTGAAATATGAGTCTGGGGATCTATAAATAACAACAGTTAGAAGTTTAGCTCCACTAAATTTAACCACACCTGCACAACATTCAAACACCTTTTCAGTGCAGTACTTTGAAACATCAATTGATTCAAATGGGATACCGTTTTTCACATACATGGCTACTCCCCCACACCGCAAAGAGCTCCTAGAAAAGCTGCCAGCCAACCTGTATCCTGGTAAAGGAAGCCTCTGAATTATCTCCTTATTTAAGAAGTGTTCAGATATACCAATAATTTCAGAGTCAACATCTATAAGCACTTCACTAACTTTATCTCTAATACCTTGTATATTTTGATGAAATATACTAATTCCCTCATTAATCGGATACCAAAGCTTAGTTGAAAGTGGTTTCTTTGTTAGAGAGACTTCCCTTAAGCAGGAATACCTATCAGCTGACTTCAATCTAAAAAAGGTACAGCTCTAACACCCACTACTATAGGAATTTTCCCATGAGTGATCCCACCACCCCCACCTATGCTGTCACCGGTCAAGGTTATATTGGTTGAACATGATCTTTTTTGGATCAGTTTACTTTCTGGAATATTCAGTCATGGTCAGACAACATAGATTTAACAACACGTAAAATTATACAAAATCTGTCAGTGTTTGATGTCTTGGTAGGCTTATAGTTAAGATAAGAGAAATTGTACAACCTGAGGGTCTCCAGTAGAAGGTTACTTTTAGTTTTAATCAGCACAGTAGAAGGTTACTTTTATTATTTTCAATCAACACATCAGTATTGATGTCACCAATAATTAAAAATTTATGACTCTTGTATCTAAGTAGGTACATTATCAGATTATTTATTTGCTGTATAAAAATGTTAGTACTAGCTTTGAGCACACCGTGTCTTGCTGCCAGGGAAGTGAATGGCAGTAGTTTTAATTTCCCCTTCACATACTAAATGCTTGTCATCTATTATCTTAACTGTATAATGAAGGTCACTTTTCATTAGTAATTTATACCCCACCTTTTCATATATTTGACCTACAGCAGCATGTTAAAAGTAGTTACAAGTTTATAGCCAGCTGAAATATCTTATTGTGTTCATGTTCCTTCAATCAGTCCACTTTTTTTTGTGTCATCAGTCTTCTGACTGGTTTGATGTGGCCCGTCATGAATTCCTCTTGCGTGCCAACCTCTTCATCCCAGAGTAGCACTTGCAACTTATGTCCTCAATTATTTGCTGGATGTATTCCAATCTCTGTCTTCCTCTAAAGTTTTTGCCCTTTACAGCTCCCTCTAGTACCATAGAAGTCATTCCCTGATGTCTTAACAGATGTCCTATCATACTGTTCCTCCTCCTTGTCAATGTTTTCCACATATTCCTCCCCTCTCCGATTCCGTGCAGAACCTCCTTGTTCCTTACCTTATCAATCCACCCAATTTTCAACATTCTCCTGTGGCACCACATCTCAAATTCTCTTGTGTTCCAATTTTCCCACAGTCCATGTTTCACTACCACACAATGCTGTGCTCCAAATGTACAGTCTCAGAAATTTCTTCCTCAAATTAAGATCTATGTTTCATACTAGTAGACTTCTCTTGGCTAGGAATGCTCTTTTTGCCAGTGCTAATCTGCTTTTGATGTCCTCCTTGCTGCAGCCATCAATGGTTATTTTGCTGCCTACTTAGCAGAATTCCTTGACTTCATCTACTTTGTGACCATCAATCCTGGTGTTAAATTTCAAGCAGTTCTCATTTCTGCTACTTTATTTTTGTCTTTCTTCAATTTACTCTCAATCCATGTCCTCTGCTCATATGACTGTTCATTCCATTCAGCAGATCATGTAATTCTTCTTCACTTTCACTCAGGATAACAGTGTCACCAGCGAATCATATCAGTGATATCCTTTCACCTCAAATTTAATTCCACTCCTGAACCTTACTATTATTTCCATCATTGCTTCTTCACTGTACAGATTGAACAGTAGAGGTGAAAGACTACATCCCTGTCTTACACCCTTTTTAATCCGAGTACTTTGTTCTCGGTCATCCACTCTTATTAAGTCCTCTTGGCTCTTGTACATATTGTATATTATCCATCTGTCCTTATAGCTTACCCATATTTTTCTCAGAATTTTGAAGATCTTGCACCATTTTACATTGTCGAACACTTTTTCCAGGTCAACAAATTCTAAGAATGTGTCTTGATTTTTCTTTAGTGTTGCCTCCATTATCAACTGAAACATCAGAATTGCTTCTCTAGTGCCTTTACCTTTCCTAAAGCCAAACTGATCATCATCTAACACACCCTAAATTTTCTTTTCCATTCTTCTGTATATTATTCTTCTTACCAACTTGTATGCATGAGCTGTTAAGCTGACTGTGTAATAATTCTCGCACTTGTCAACTCTTCCTCTCTGGGGGACACCACCTCGACGAAGCACTGTCCGTGCAGGTGGAGAGGCTTGCGTATCCATGGGAAGCTGAGGGCTATGCCGAAGGTAGAGCCTCAGGGATACCGGGTGACCTCCCTGAGTAATTAGCCTTACACCGCGCAGGGTATTTGTGGTGTGGACCTTCTAGATCCCCAAATCTTGTGGGACCAACTTGGACACGAATATAGAAAATAAAGAAAAAGAAACTGAGGGGCAAACTGAGACCTCAGATACCCAAATGTCATGGACAGAACGGATGGAAGGCATTTCCACTATTGAATCCGGGTCTAGACCTGAGCCAGAAGTGGGAACTGTAACCGAGAAGCTAGACCAGATTAAGATCAAAGGCTTGTCTGGAGCCCAGAGGAGGAAGCTACTCAGGGAACAGAGGAAAAAGGAAGGAAAAGAATGGCTTCCTAAAAACAAGTGGAGGGAAGTAAAGGGACTAGAACCCAAGACCCCCAGGAAAAAACTGTCTCAAGTTGAAGGGGACACGCAGACCCCACAACATCAAAGACAGGTAGTAAGCAGATAAGGGAGGAATCAAAGACTCCCTCCTCCCTGGATAAGCGAGTCCAGAAGAAACTGAGGCAAGAAATAGGGAAACAGACCTATAGTACTGCAGTCTCAGTTTTTAGGATGGCAGTTATCCAGGAAGGTTATCCACTGGTGGCCATTACCTCACAGCAGGAGGAACTAGTACAGATGGCCCTCTTTGAAAAGATCGGGAAGGCCCAGGTCCCAACTTCAGGAGGGTCTATCTAGATCGTGGTGCACTCATTTTTGTCTGTGAGGGGGTGCACACAGTAGAATGGCTCAAGGACAAGGTGCCCATGATATCCCCATGGGAAGATACACGGCTGCTGGTCAAGATGGCAGTGGAGCTTCTTAAGATCACACAGATATCATTATGGGTACCTAAGATCCTTAAGGAAGTCTCTCCCAAGACTCTGTTCAGGAAAATAGGGGCCCAGAACCCAAAAGTCCTGACAGAAGACTGGAGAGTGATTAACCAGAAGGTTGCTCTGGAAGGACGAACCCTGGTGGTGGAGGTTGGTGAGAAGTCCCTGAAGGCGATGTGGGAGCAGAACCTGAAACTGTTTTTCGGGTTCTCGCAGGTCACCATCAGGGTTCTCAAAGACCTCAAAGATAGCAGTAAGACAGAGCCTGAAGGTGCTGCAGATTAATCTGCAGCACTGTAAAGGGGCCTCTGCTGCCCTGAGCCGCTGCCTGAGGAGACAGGGAATGGACATGGCCCTGATACAAGAACCCTATTTATACAAAGGGGTGTATCGGGCCTCAGAGGCACTGGAGGTAAGCTGATCGATGCTACAAATCTAAGAAACTCCAGAACATGCATCTATGTTATAAATGGCATTTATTTCATGCCAGTGATGGATTTTTCCTCTAGGGACTTAGTGACCATCAAAATGCAGCAATGTGAGGAAGGTATCATGAGGGAAATTATTTTGGCCTCAGCATACCTTCCTTACGAAGACAGTTCTCCCCCTCACCTGGAGGTGAAGAGACTGGTAGAGACTTGACATCGGCAAGGTGACCAACTGCTGGTGGGATGTGACACCAGTGCACACAACCTAGTGTGGGGCAGCAAGGACACCAACAGTAGAGGTGAGTACCTTCTTGAATTTCTCTTAGCTAACAACTTAGAGGTCCTGAATAGGGGTGATGAACCTACATTCAGGAATAGCAGAAGGGAAGAAGTAATTGTTGTAGCATTTGGTTCCATGACGATGGGTAGCTATGTCAAACAATGGCATGTGGTGTTGGAGCCATCCTCATCGGACCATGCACATTAAATTCAAGGTTGAAATGGGAACCAGACCGACCATGACTACGAGTGACCTTAACTTAGGCTTGACTTAGGCTTATCGGAAATTAAAACCACAATAAGGAAGCCAGTAGAATTTGAGGAGGTAGCAGAGGCTGTTACCTCTGCCATAGTGATCTCATATCAGGACTACTGCACAATCACCAGGAAGTGCACAAATAGGAGTGTTCCTTGGTAGAATAACAAACTGGAAACGCAAAGAAAACAGGTATGGAGACTGTTTAATATTGCGAGACATAAAGGACAATGGGCTAAATATCGTGAGGCCCTTGTCAATTACAATCTTGCAATAAAACAAGCAAAGGAGGCATGCTGGAAGGCATTCTGTGAGAAAGTGGAGGGCACGGCTTCACAAGCCAGACTTCACAAGATTCTCACTAGAGTACCAACCAATCCAGGAGATAAGTTGAGGAAGGAGGATGGGGAATATACAAAGACAACACATGAGATGCTGGAATTGCTCCTCAAAACTCACTTTCCTCAATATGCTCTGACGGATACCACAGACCAGTATGTGACCCCAGAGAGACAAGGGTTCTCATGCACTCAAAGAGAGGACTGGGAATCAGCCAAGGAGGGAATCAGCCAAGGAGTGTGTGAACTTCAACAAAATCCAATGGGCGGTGGGAACATTCCAACCGTTCAAGTCACCTGGCCCAGATGGAATTTTTCAAGCTCTCCTGCAACAGGCAGGAGGAAAGCTTATAAGAGCCCTATGCAGGCTATTCAGGGTTATCTTAGCAGTAGGAATCATTCCCAATACTTGGAGGGCAGTGAAGGTTGTCTTCATCCCAAAGCTGGTTAACGTATATGTTGGGGATAGGAGGCTAAGTCGGGTCCCTCTACACCTGAACCAACACACATACCAACTAGGTAAATCATGTGAGACAGCTCTCCACCAACTCGTTGGGAAGGTGGAAAAAGCACTTCACTTCCAAGAAATAGCCCTCTGCATCTTCCTGGATATCGAGGGGACCTTCAGTAACACGACCTTTGATTCCATGGTAAGGGCAGCAAAGGTTCTTGATCTTGGGACCGCTATATGTAGGTAGACCAGGGCCATGATTAGTGGAAGGAAGGTAGAGGCTACCACTAGAGGCTGCCCACAAGGAGGAGTTTTGTCTCCTCTATTGTGGAATCTAGTGGTGAATGGACTCATTGAGGAACTAAATTCCAGACAGTGCTTCTGCCAAGGATACGCAGTTGGCCTTGTCATAGTAGAACTTGGGAAATTCACTGACACAGTCAGGAATATGGCACAAGGAGAGTTGGACATTGTGCAAAAATGCTGCATTAAACAGGATCTGAGAGTTAATCCTAAGAAGACTGTTGTGGTGCCATTTACTAAGATACATATTCAGCATGAAAGTTGGAATCTAAAGCTCTTTGACGAAACTCTACCTGTGAAGGGGTAACCTTGGATGAGAAGCTAACGTGGAGCCCTCATATTAAGAGTATCTGCTCCAAGGCAAAAAGTACTTTAGTGAGTACTAGGAGGGCTTGTGGCAAAAACTGGGGCCTAAGCCCCAGGGATATGCAGTGGATATACACCACAGTGGTTAGACCTAGGATTTCCTATGGGGCTGTAGTGTGGTGGAAGAAGGTAGAACAGCGGGTTGCTGCTAAAGAGCTTGCTAAGGTATAGAGGTTGGCCTGCTTAGCCATAACGGGCAGAATTAGCAACACACCAACTGCTCGAATGGAAGCCATGTTGGATATGCTTCCACTTCACCTTTGGTTAAGATGGAAGCAGCAGCTGGGGCACACAGACTTAAAACTGGCCAAAACTGGGTCTCATTCGGATATCCAGAATCACACACTAACATAGCGAGGTAAATATAGGTATGGCTGGGGAAATGCCTGCCGACTATGTAGTAACTCCCAACTGCTTCGACAAGCCTTACAACAAAATAATTGGAAGTAGGGAGCAGAGGTTGAAAACAGTTTGCACCCTATGGGGGACATCATTTGGTTCACCGATGGGTCAAAAACATACCAAGGCGTTGGGGCAGGGTTGTACGGGGTTCAGCCAAGACTGGAGAGCATCATCTCTCTAAGGAAACTGACCTCTGTATTCCAAGATGAAGTTACTGCAGTCAGGACATGTGTGGAAGAGAATATGCATAGATGCTACAATGACCTTAGCATCTACATCTATTCAGACAGCCAGGCAGCCCTGAAATCATTGGCAGCTCCTGCAAAAAGATCTAAGTTTGTTGCAGAATGCCACAGGGCTCTGGTGGAGCTAGGGGGAAGCAATAGGGTGAACCTAGTGTGGGTCCCTGGCCACTCAGGGATCTGTGGCAATGAACAAGCTGACAGATTGGCCAGGATGGGGGCAACGACTCCATTAATTGGATCAGTACCTGTCTTGACAATCACCAAGGCTATGATCAAATTAGAACTACAGAACTGGCTTAGGAAACAGCACTTAGGATATTGGACCAAGGTCAATAAACAAAAGCATTGTAAGGTAATGATGCCCAAGCCATGTTTTAAAAGAAGCTCTGTAATCCTGGGACTGAACAGGAAAGAGATCAAACTCATGACTGGACTGATGACGGGCCATGGGAACTTCAAAAAACACCTACACACAATGGGTATAATGGAAGAGGACCCTAAATGTAGGATCTGTGATGAGGGTGAAGAAACTGCATCACACCTAATCTTCGAATGCATGGCATTGGAGAGTAAAAGATACAGAATCTTCGGGACAACTAGACCTGACGAAATTGTGTCTAACAAAAAAACTGGTAGAGGGACTTCTTGCACTATTTAAGGGCACTGGTTGGCTTTACTTGATATACAGGGAGCGATACCGCACAATAAACCTAGTTTCAGTGCGGGCAGTGGCGGGTCAGACCTAAGCTGTTTTAGCTCTCTTGTTAAAATCAATCAACTCTTGCAGCCTTCGGAATTGTGTGGATGATATTTTTCAAAAGTCATATGGTAAGTCACCAGACTCATACATTCTTCACACTAACATGAATAGTCATTTTGTTGCCCACTTCCCCCAATGATTTTAGAAATTCTGATGAAATGTTATCTATCTCCTCTGCCATATTTGATCTTAAGTCTTCCAAAACTCACTTGAATTCTGATTCTAATGCCTGATCCATAACACTTCTAGAGTGACTACTGTTTCTTCTTCTATCACATCAAACAAATCTTCCCCCTCATAGAGGCCTTCAGTGTACTCTTTCCACCTATCTGCTGTCTCCTCTGCATTTAACAGTATAATTCCCCATGCACTCTTAATGTAACGACCCTCCTTTTAATTTCACCCTAGGTAGTTTTGACTTCCCTATATGCTGAGTCAGTCCTTCTGACATCATATTTTTTTTTTATTTCTACACTTTTTCTTGCAGCTATTTCATCTTAGCTTCCCTACACTTCCTATTTATTTCATTCCTCACGACGACTTGTATTTCTGTATTCATGAATTTCCCTGGACATTTTTGTACGTCGTCCTTTCATCGGTTAGCTGAAGTATTTCTTCTTTTACCCATGGTTTCTTCGCAGTTACCTTTTTTGTACCTATGTTTTTCTTTCCAACTTCTGTGGTTGCCATTTTTTAGAGATGCCCATTGCTCTTCAACTGTACTGCCTACTGAGCTCTTCCACCGGCCGGAGTGGCCGAGCGGTTCTAGGCACTACAGTCTGGAACCACGCGACCACTATGGTCGCAGGTTCGAATCCTGCCTCGGGCATGGATGTGTGTGATGTCCTTAGGTTAGTTAGGTTTAAGTGGTTCTAAGTTCTAGGGGACTGATGACCTCAGATGTTAAGTCCCATAGTGCTCACAGCCATTTGAACCATTTTAGCTCTTCCTTACTGCTGTATCTATAGCCTTAGAGAACTTCAAGCATATCTTGTCATTCCTTAGTACTTCCATATCCCACTTCTTTGCGTACTGATTCTATCCAACTAATCTCTTAAACTTCAGCTTACTCTTCATCACTACTATGTTGTGATCTGAGTCTATATTTGCTCCTGGGTACAGCTTACAATCCTGTATCTGATTTTGGAATCTCTGTCTCACCATGCCGTAACCTAATTGAAATCTGCCTGTATCACCCAGCCTTTTCCAAGTATATCTACTCTGCTTATGATTCTTGAACAGAGAATTTGCTATTAGTAGCTGAAACTTGTTACAGAACACAATTATTGTTTCCCTTCTCTCATTCTTTGTCTCAAGCCCATATTCTCCTTCAAACCATTCTTCTACTCCCCCTAAAACTGCATTTCAGTCCCCCATGGTAGTTAGATTTTCATCTCCCTTCACATACTGTATTATCCTTTCAATATCCTCATATACTTTCTCTATATCTTCATCTTGTGACATCAGCATGTACACCTGCACTTTCATTGTCAGAGTTGGTTTGCTGTCGATTCTGATAAAAACATTGAACTGTTCACAGTAACACACTCTCTGCCCTACCTTTCTATTCACAATGAGTCCTACTCCTGTTATGCATTTTCTGCTGCTATTGATATTACCCTATACTCATCTGACCACAAATCCTTGTCCTCCTTCCATTTCACTTCATTGACCCCTACTATAACTAGATTGAGCCTTTGCATTTCCCTTTTCAGATCTTCTAACTTCCCTACCATGTTCAAGCTACTGTTATCGATCTTTTTTTCATGATCATCTCCCCCTTGATAGTCCCCACCTGGAGATCAGAATGGGGGATATTCCAAAATGTACTGCTAATGGAGAGATCATCATGACACTTTTTCAGTTACAGGCCACATGTTGTACACACTGTGTGTCTTTTATGCAGTGTTTATATTGCTTTCTGCATCCTCATGCCATTGATCATTGTTGATTCTTCTGCCTTTAGGGGCAGTTTCCCAAGAGAGTGCCCTGAACATCTGTCTGCTCCACTGCCCTCTTTGACTATGCCATTGGCAGAATGAGGGTGACTTATGCCAGTAGTCTTCAGCTGCCATTGCACATTATTAATCAAAACTTAACCAGTGGCGGGTTTCAATCTAGGGACATTTTGATCACTAATCAAAGACACTACCCCTAGACCAAGGGTATCTGTCCTTATTTAGGCAAAGTGTACCACACCGAAATTCTTCTACAAGTAGTTCAAGTTCTGGAAGTTTATTTCTCTTTAATTGAATGTTTAAATGGCAGAAAGACAGAGATCCACAGTCTTTAGCTATTAATTATCACACAGATTTATAATTACATGACTGTGTAGTTAATGATGATGGCTGTACTTTCACTAAGGCCTGTATGGACAAGGTTTGGTCATCACTGCAGATATCATTGGGACAGACACTCTTGTTCAACACTGTGGGCAGGGTACACAGATATTAATTTGTCATTTAAACCTTTTTCAGTTTCTTTGTATAAAACGAGTTTCCCATTAAAGTGCTGGTCTGTTTTGTGTAATGGTCCCTCTTAAAAGAGCTTGTACTGATTAATGTCACATCATTAAAATGATCTCAGACTTCTTCGTATTTAACATAAGTTTTCAACACTCATTTGTTCACACATGAGGTTTCCATCAAGTCATGTTGATGTTGTATATTCACTATTATGGCATTTGTATGCGTGAGGCTCGCTAGTGTTCTTTTGAGGGCAGAAGTCTCATCAGATGCTCAGTTTTTACTGACATCAGTTGATCCCCCTATTATTATAATAAAATCCTTAGCTGACCATCCACAGAAGTCACTTTTACCCACAACATCACTCATCACTCAGACAGGCTCCAGGTTTAGTAAGCCCATCTACTTCAAACTTGGTTGAGTCATTCAGCACTGAACTCAATATATCAGACATACTGTGACTGTTGCTGCCTGAGAAGATCCTTATTTTGTGTTTCCTGACTGACTTTGACACACAGCTTTTCAATTTGCAAGTATTGGGTCCTTCCCTTTCATCTGTTAACAAGTTTTCTCCGTTATCATTTGACACTTTTCATTCATAATTTTTGGATATGGTTAGCGCTTCAAATCTGCTTTTTAAAGGAGGAAGTTGATTTAATAGTCTTTTAGCTTTTTTTGTGGTTTTTTCCTTGGAACGGATCCCCAATGCCTAACATCGCTGCATGTTTGAATAGTGGTTTGAGAACTACAAGTACAGTACATTTGTTAGACATCATATCATAGTCTGCTACACTAATGTGTTTCTTTAGTCTCGCATTCTCTAGCTGGAGAGCTGTAATATACAGCTTATGTCTTTATGGGCATGTCTATGAGCAGCAAGACGGCAGGCATTCTTGTCAGCCATACTGGTTGAGCATATGTTTCCTTTTGTATTTAGTTAACTATTACACTTCAGCACAACAAAAAGACTACTTTTATTGCAGAAGTATCCCATTACACACTATTTTGTTATACTTAACACATTTTACATAAATTAAAATATGATTATTTCCTTAAACTGAACCACATGCTTCTTCCCTAGGCAATGCCATCCTGTAGTGATGAAAGTGGAAGGCACCAAATCATCAGTAATTTGTTTGAAAAAATGATCTCAAAATAGCCCTGCTTGTGTCACTATTTGAGGTACATTTAAAGGGAGACTAAGAGGTGTATTAATAGTACTGGATATAAAGGAGCTAAACCAATGAAAAAGGGTGACTTGCAAGCACAAGAAGATCATTGCAGCTGAAGGAGACTTCTGTGCTGAGATCAGCCCTCTGGATCTACAATGCACTAACAACAGTGCATAAAATACCTTGAGGAATGGGCATGAAACCTCTGTGTAACAATTCAGAAACGTAAGAGACCTGAATTATATGTAGACTGATAGAATGTCTGTGTACCACCACCTTTTACACATTACAGTGTACGTTCTTCTATGGAATAGGAATTGTCAAGGACAAAATTTTTTTCAGGTTTTTTTCAAAATTTGGTTTTGCTGTCTGTCAGACATTTTATATCAATGGATAAGTGATCAAAAATTTTGGTGGAAGCACTGTGTGCTCTTTTTTGTACTAAAGACAACCTTAGTGTGGAGTAATGAATGTAATTTTTCCTGGTATTGTCATTATGTACATCATAGTTCCTTTTGAACGCAGTACATTATTTACAATAAACATCATGAGGGTACACGTATATAGTGAATTCATTTTATGTGTCAGTTTGGGGACACAAGTATGAGTAGAGATGGAAGCTAATCAGCATTGCCTCAGAGCTGATACAGGAATGAATGGTATTAGACCTTGTTTCAATGTCCATTCCGTCATAAAAATGTAAAACACATTCAACAGCTACTGAAACAATGGGCAGGGTTCTGTTGCCATGGGACAAATTTGTGGGTGAGTTTGGTGTGATCAATACTTAGGTGGCAAAATACAAAGTTTTGAGTGGGCTTCAGCTGGAGGCTTTAGACCTCGTACCTATGTGCCATCCCATTCCCCAAGCCTTAAGGATACGATGCTAAAACAATGATGTCAAATAAGTTCCTGGTGTCTTCAATTCTAATGTTTCCATATTGTTTGTAGCCTTGACTAATTTATCAGCACATTCTTTACCTAGTATTCCCAGGTGGCTTAACAACCAAATGGAAGTGCTGAGAATGCCTGCTCTGTGAAAGTAATGTACTGGATAATCAATGTTTAAAGAGTAATACAGTTCATGAGGAGCAGTGGTCTACTGGCCCCAATCTTCTGCTCAAACAATCATTCTACAAAAAAAAGTTCTGGATTCAGATCGTTCACGTGTGTTATAGAGCTCTAGATATGGCTTCTGATTTTGAAATGAATATCCTGCACATGCTCAGGAGAGAGCATGCTTTGTGGCTAACTATATATATGTAATCCCTATGAGCCATAGACTTTGCTACATTGAGGTGACTTGCGTGCTTCAATGACACAGATCGCTGTATCATAGGTGCACCCAGATCAAAGGTTTGTTTGTGGAGAGGAAAGACTAACATATGGTTTCGAAAGAGGAACAGTAACCTTTTTCAGGAGTTGCATGTGCAACTGTCTCAATGACTTGCCTTGCAAAATTAGCCAACAAGGCTTTGTTATGTTGGCACTATGAACTGTTGAACATAATGGGAAACAACAGCTGTCACTTACAGCTGTCAGATACTGCAAGAAGAATTTGAGAGAGCACTGAAACAGCTAAGTCAAAACGTGGCTCATGGAACTGACAACATTCTGCCAGACCTACTGATATCCTTGGGAGAGAGAGCCATGGGATAACTACTCCACCTGGTGTGTAAGGTGCAGGAGGC